>NC_047575.1:1704135-2307885 GCF_011004845.1 Esox lucius | reverse complement strand
AGACAATCTGGATTGCAGCATTTGTTGCTCCAAATCCTATATGTTGTTCAGCAGTAATGGTGCCTTCACAGAAGTGTAAGTCACCCATGCCATGTCCACTAATGTACCCTCATACCATCACAGTTGCTGACTTTTGAACTGTGCGCTGATAACAAGTCAGATGGTCGCTAGTAGTTAATGTAGGGTATAATGTGTCGGAATGGTGATTTATGGCGGGCGAGGCTTCCATATTGATGTGACAGGTGGGCGGGACATCCTGTTTGTAGGGTGTGACTTCCGGTATGAGGTATGTTAGGGTGGGACTTCCTGTATGACGTGTGTATGGGCGGGACTTCAGGAGTGACGTACGGATGTCCGGTGACTTTGTAATTTATGATTACATTGATGTGTCAGTGTTTGATGTTTTACAACGCCTGATGAGCAAAACAGACTAGTGTTATAAAAGCTGGGTTATGTTTGATGATTAACTTAGGGTTCCGGAATGTTAAATTCCCAGGCAGTAAATAAGTGTAGTATCAGCGGTAAGTTGTTTGATGTTCAACAAAATGGTGCCAGGGTTCCACTGCCATGCAAAACTTCCATGTTTTACAATGTGCGTGTAACATGTTTCTTCACAAGCACAGAGTTACACATGAGAGACATGCTTTTTGTGTAAGATATAAAGAAGGGGGGGTAGGGACTTACGATTTGGAATACTATTATTTTGAAGGAAGAGCCATGGCCAGGGCCAACCACACATTACCCAATGGTGGATTGTGTCGCGGTTTGGGTTTTAAAATATTGTTATAAATAAAAACATGGATTTAGGCACATGTGTATGTATGAGCAATGCTGAGTTTTGACAGGTCAGGATATGTTATTTCAGGTAATTAAAACATTCGTAAAGGCGTCTTTTGAAATTGTACAACGGGGATCAACGCGAGATTGTTTTCCACACATTGGTAGACATTTTTAATAATAGGCAACGTTGGTTAAAAAAAAATAATGTAGTATCTGCATTCTTGTAATGACCACCTCTTGAAATTTTTGATTGTTGTATTATGGTCTTGTGTTTGTTAATTGTTGAACAGATTAATGGCTATATGGTGACAATCACCAGCGTTTATATATAAGCAGATTAGTTTATCGTTAATATATAAAATTATATGACGTGATGTCACGGCTGAGCCGCGAAAACTAACAATAAGGTATATCAGCAGACCGCAAGTCGGGGGCGTTACTTAATATGGGGGTTCCTGAATATTAAGTTACGCCCTCTGATGTTCGCTATTGGTCAGTTTAAATGGGGGTTCCTGAATATTAAGTAACACCCACCAATGTTCGCCATTGGTCAGTTTGGGTACATCCTGGTTTGACACACGTTTCAACACTAGGTGTCATGTATGCATATTACGTCATTACGTTGAGTGTACTGATGGAGGAAGAGTAAACTAATGTTACAACTTTATCTCAGAGTCCATGTGATTTCATTCAATATAATTTGTCAAGATATAACACTAGGTTCAAGCGGTTCAAGCACTGATATAGAAAGCAAAAGTGTATTTGCTTTAAATACTGCACTTTAGTCTGATTATGCTTGTACCAATTATGTAAAATAAAATGGTATTTTCCAATAACATTTAATTGTATTTTGTTACAGGATTAAAATAGTTTGATAACAAACAACTGAAATACATTCATTTGAAAATACATTCATTTAAAAAAGTTTTGGTTACAGTCAAGAATGAGACATGGATCTGACCAGTTTTCATACAAATCATTGTAATGGTTTCTCCTTCCTCTGACTTGCATTGTTCAATTTAACAGCAATCTTCTAGAAAGTTGAAATTGGTAACTGGAAGTGTGGAATTTTCTATAGCCTGTTGCATAAAGGTGGCAAGTTTCAATTTGCATAATTTAGAGGTCAGGTCAACATCTGTTTACAGAACAATGCATTTATCCAGGGGTGCCTGGAACAAGCACAAATTTTATTATATAGTAATGACGTGGTTATGGACTTAAAACATTGTTGGGAGGAATATGTGTTACATCTAATTTAACCCTTATCCTAAAAGTTATTTCAATAGCATAAAGTATAAGTAGAACAGGTCAAAAAGAGCACAACATACATTATTGAAAGTCAATTAATATAGCCCAAAATCTTAAAGTTAATGGCATAACCTAAGAAATACAAAATTAAATGATATGCCAGTTAGACAATTAAACATTTAATTACCCCATTAAATATTCTAAACATTACATTCCAACACTGTCAAAACTAAACTGTTTCTTTATGTACTGTGTATTCAGCTTTGCCCAGATTCTGTAGGCTTTGGATTCATCCTATCATGTTGTATGGCCAGGAGAACACTTCCAAAACACTGTCCAGTTTACTCTTGCTAAATAAATGATGTTCCTTGTCTCTTTGTCTCATCAAATTATATTGTGTTTTCTGGATCTTGTAATTTTTGTTGTGTGGAACCCAGCATTAGCTGATGGTTTAAAGACAGCTAATAGGTATCCTCATTAACAAACATAATTAACAGGGAAGCTCAAAATTATCACTAAGTCCTCTTTTGTCTATTTCGTCTATGAATGTTTCAGTGTCTTCAAAATTATTAAACAAAAACATGAATGGGAGAGAGCTTCTTGTTCTTCCTCTGGAGTTGAAGCCTCTCTGAGCATCTGCAGAGCACCCTGTATTTCCTCATCATTCAGGGGTGAGGATTACCCAGTCTCAGAAAAGGCCCATGTTGGCATTTACCCAGGCTCAACAACGCATCTTTGGAACTGAAATGAATGATCACAAAAATCACATAGAAGTAGAGGTGTGCAAAGTGAAAGTACTCAACTGTGTTCGGCTTTGTTCACCACTTTAGGGAAGTATCTAATTAAGATCTAAGTAACTAGGTAAAGCAAGCAAATGTATTTATACAGCACAATTCATACATCGAGCCCTGCTCAGTTTATATTCTTCAAACATATCAGAAATGTAACCATTCAGAGATTTATAAACTAAAAGCACCATTTTGAAATCTATTCTGTAACTGACTGGAAGCCAATGCTTCCAGTCAGAACCGGAGTGATGTGCTCTTTTCTGTTGGTCCTGGTTAGCATTCTGAATGAGCTGCAGCTGTTTTAAAGTATTTTTGGGGAATCCAGTTAAGAGGCCACTATAGTAGTCAACCCTACTAGAGATAAAAGCATGGATGAGCTTCTCTGGGTCTTTTTGGGGCACCAAGCCTGCTAATCTTGCAATATTTTTTAGATGATAGAATGCTGTTTTGGTGACTGTTTGAATATGACTGTTTTGGGAGTTCAAAACTAACCAGTGATCAATAAAATTAAAAGGAAAAGTGTAAATAATCAATTAAGATCACTGGTTAGTTATGAACTCTGTTTAGGTAATTTAGCTCATCCTTAGCAACTTCACAAAACCGGTGAACACAGCCAAATACAATTTTTTACACCACTGCATAGAAGATGGCCATGACAAAATATTATTTTGTTTACATTTCTAAATAATGACAACATAGTGTATATTAAGCTACAAAATAAATGGATCTTGCCTGCTTGCATAGTGACGGGTGCATCACACATCTTTAGCTAGTTATAACGTACCCTAATAGACTAGACCTGGCTTAAGCCCCATGTGGTGCGAGACAAGGCAACCGCGTTTGACATCCACCTGTCAAATTCCGGGCCGTGTACATTTTGCACCACCCTCTGTTGGAGCGTCATGCACTGTCAATACGCCTCAACCAGGATTCGATTGAAGCAAAGTTGCAGCTGCACTGCAAGCTGGAACGCTGCGGTACGTTACCGGTAGGTTTTAGGTATTAATCGCAATCCATGTGCCACATGGCAGAAATAATAACAAGTAGCCTACCTCGTCGCGTAGCTAGCTATCTTTAAACGTAACTATAAGGGTTGTCGTGTAGTCTGTCTCTGGAAAGCTATTCGAATCTCAGATTCAAAGATTTTACTAGATAAGCGATCTTAGCGAACACGTTAACTATCCCTAAATATATAGCTAGCGGTTGTCAACTGGAAGCACTTACCAAAATCTTCGTCATTGACCCTGTAATACTTCTTTCATAAATGCATGCACTTAATCGAAAACACCACACCAATGGAAACCTTCAATGGGCGTAACTTAATATTAAGGAACCCCCATATTAAGTTATGCCCCTGACTTTCGGTCTGCAGATATACCCTCCTCAAAACTAACGAGAATGGTGGTTCTACCAGACAGGATGTATCAATATATTTGGTTGTCAAACAGCAACAATAATCAGAACTAAATAGTTAAGTTTTATCCTGAATTTTTATCATTGCAGCCAGTATAGTTCTAACACAATTTGAATCTAACGTGAAGAACGATGACATGTACCCAGATAGCAAAACATATCCGCAAGGCTTCTTTTTGCCGCCGGCCCTTAGCTGTCGGCTATAGGTGCGTCCTGCTGGCGGGGATGAAACGTTTGCCGCCGAATACGTCACTCCCATTTCTTGCGAGATTTTTTGACTGCTTCATTTTCTCTGGCGGTTGCCTCGGTCTAAAGGACCGCGGTCCTTCGGCGGCAAGACGCTTTTAAATAGGCTACTCTCAAAATCGACCGGCCATGTTGGTTTGGACACATTCGCATCAGTTCGTCGCTCAATCGCGAGTTACAGTCTGCTAGCTAGCAAAGTCATCGACTACCATCGTTTAAGTAAGTACATGTTTCCTTTTTGTGTAACGCAATATTATGTTGACATTGTTTTTAGTTTATATATTTAAAATGTGTAGTCATCTTTGTTCTGGCCTAACTAGCTAAAGTAGCCTTGTTAACGCAATGTTGTTAGTACATGTTGAATTTTAACGAGCTATAATAGGTAGCAAAAGCTTTACATCTAGAAAACACTAAAATTTAAACTTAGTCTTTCTTATATATAAATAACGATGTATATATGTTGTTTAAATTATTTTGTTTGCCTGAACAAGTATGCTGCTAGTCCAGTAGCTAGAGTAAGTGTTAGCTAGCACATGCTGTTTTGCCTTTGTTACAGTACACACTGTGGCTAGCATGTTTTGTGCTGTGTTGCTACTGTACTGGATTTAAGGCGATTGTGATTTCTGAACTGCTGTACGTTTTATGTTTGAGGAACATTCTGTGTTCACTTGAATCACAACACCCAATGAATACATTTTATTTTTAACAATTTCACTGTTCCACATTTGGCTGATAATGTTTCCCCCCCACAGCATAGCTACTGTATATTCCTAACGTTAACAATCCGGTTTTGTTGCAGATACCTTGGCCAGAGCATAACCGATTATCTTCACCCAAGAGACCTACTGTTGGTCAATCGTTTTGGTTTTAAAGGTAAATACATT
Source organism: Esox lucius (assembly GCF_011004845.1). Classification (NCBI taxonomy): domain Eukaryota; kingdom Metazoa; phylum Chordata; class Actinopteri; order Esociformes; family Esocidae; genus Esox; species Esox lucius. The sequence continues at coordinate 2,302,526 of NC_047575.1, read as the reverse complement.
GTTAGTCACAATGTTTAGTTACTGGGCCAAAAGGAAAATAATAATAAAAAGAGTTGAGAGGGACAAACAGGACATTCACTTGAATCACTACATTCTACAGAAGTTGCATTGATTCCAGAAAACCAGGAAAATGTTGAGCCATCTGTAGACTTCAGAGTTGGTATGTAAAATGTATTGCTGTGATGCTTAATTTGTGATCCTGTAACTAAACTGTACACTTTGTTAGATTTTCAAATTTCTGTTCCCTCTTTCTCAGAACCAGGTTTCTCCCCAGTAATCCAGACTCCACTTCAGAGCCAAGAGTTTGAGTACAAGTAAGTGATGTTATTTGTGATGTTTTTTGTCTTGGAAACTATTGCTTCTATTTAAGATTAGGAATCCTTTTATCCCTAATCTGTTTTTCTTTAGGGCACTTGACTTTCTGGATAAAAGGTGTGGAGGTGTGTTGTACATATCATTAGCTTTGCACAGTTCAATTATTGTTTCATTACTGAATATGCAATCTCTGCAGTGAAATTAAAGCTGTTATGTTTTTTCCCCCAGTTCGTCAAGTACTAAACTTTACACCCCCAGCAGAAAATGTACCCTGGCAGCAAATGGGTGAAAAGGCTGGAGGTATGTAATATGTTGCGCTAAACTGTTACATTTAAGTCCAATTCATTACATGTATGCAATAACTTCAAACATATTTTTACGTCAATGATTATCAATAGGAGAAAGTCATTGCTCCGTTATTGGCCCTTGGACTCCCCTGGCATCGCATGTACAGCATGAAGTTTTCAGCAATGAAGGTATATTCTAGGCCTATGTCCTAATGTCCAGTTTTTTAACAGTTTTGAAAATAGTGCCTTTAGTTTTCCAGAACGAGAACCAAGCCCTGAGGGAGGAGAACCAAGCCCTGAGGGAGGAGAACCAAGCCCTGAGGGAGGAGAACCAAGCCCTGAGGGAGGAGAACCAAGCCCTGAGGGAGGAGAACCAAGCCCTGAGGGAGGAGAACCAAGCCCTGAGGGAGGGGAGCCATGCCCTGAGGGAGGGGAGCCATGCCCTGAGGGAGGGGAGCCATGCACGAGCAGGTGAGAACATGCACTCTTTCTTTAATTTTACTTTTTTGTGTGTAATGTAGGTTCAGAATGACCATATGCCTTTCATTTTGTAGCTTCGGGTGACAGTGGCTCACTTCAAGCTATTTGGGACAATGCTGAAGATGTTTGCTCGCACTGGGCAATCAGGTACAACTTGCAAACAACACCTGTGGTTGTTGATTTAATTCCCACTGGGTCCACATGTACGTGTATTAGACCTAGGTATAAATGTCATTGTTTAGTAATTGAGGGACCAGGACTGACTACTTTATTATTTTATTCTGGGAACCCCTGTAGGTGCAGATCAGACCCTAGTGCTGCGACGTCTTGGAGAGTTTGGCGATGTTGTGCGTAGCATGAAAAACAAAATGGACACTATGCTGCAACATTTCAGTGCCAATGTGTCTGTTGGAGAGCTATCCCTGCCAGGGGATGTTACTCCCCCTAGACACCCAGGAAGATTTGGTGTTTCTTGACAGCATTTTGAGGCAGGATAAAGAGCTCCAGGAACGATTTGTAAGTGTGTTGCTTTCGTTTATAAGGCCGTAGGGTAATCTAAAAAGTCAAATTAAGTTTGTACACTGTATATTCTACAGTCTAAATCCACAGCCTGTTACATTTTATATTTATGTATGAGAAGCTTGCGAGAAATGTAATTTAACACATTTTTGGATTTTCAGCTTCGGTTTTTGGCTATCAAATGTGGTAGGGACCTGAAGACAACAGTGTGGAGAATGCTTCAGAGTATTTTCTCTAATAACCTTGCCGTTAATACAACCTGGACTGGTATAGGGGATAAAACCTGTTTTAGAGACCTGTTCCTGAAGACCATTGTTCAAAGTAATTTTTTTAAGTAGATGCCCTTATGCCTTATGCCATTCAAATGTAATGACAGATCTGTATTTTCTACAGGGGCCCTCCGGAAGAACCCGGCAACCCAGGATGCCACTGATGAGGCGGTCCAGGTTAACGTTACACGTTACCTGAAAGGAGCATCAGACTGTGAAGGAGGAAAAAGCCGCCCAGCTGAGAAGGACCCACAGCCAACCCCTTAAACCTAGGCTGACTACTGACACCCCAGCATCCCTGAACTGGAAAACTTTCTTTATCCTGCAGTCAGTAACATCAAGAAGCCAGAAGTGCCAGACTACACTCACCAAACCCACCCTGTTTTTTTTGTATTAACTTTAGTATTGGCTTATTTCATTCCATCTTAACGATTCTATTATAGTTTGTAAATCCTATTTCATACCTGTTACTTGATATTGCGCATTAACTAGTACCAACATTCTACTTTCATTTAATCACTATGTTATTCAATTAATAATAGCTTGGAAATACTATTTCGTACCTCTGATACTTGATATTGCACAGTACCTGGTACCAAATATTCTACTTACTCTGTTTTTAACATCAGCATTTTTCATTCCATCACAGTGCTTAACTGTTATTCTATTGTTAAATATAGCTTGTAAATCCTTGTGCCACAGGTAAGCATTGCAGTTATAATGGTCTGTTCTACTACTGTTTTTACCTCTGTATTTTTATATATGTATATCAAGTTTTGTTTATCACAGATACAAGAGACACATCTTAATGCAGCATGGTGTAAATATTGTGCTCCAGGTCAGCAATGCCATTATAATGGAATATTCTACTCTAGAGCTTTACTCAATGGCTTGAAAATGTGATGTTCTACCTCGTTTTATTTGGTATCCTGCACATTCTTTGGTACCAAATATCCTCATTACTTGTTATGTTTACTGGTAATTATTTTCATCCCAGAGCTGACCTCTATATTATTAACAATGATTGTGTTTGTGTTGTAATTTGCTTGTATGGCTGTTTTCTTTTTTTAACCAACATTTTATTGGAAACCTGCATGTTCTGTGTGTATTTGTTTATTTTTTTCTGCCTATTATTTATTTCAGTGATCTGACACATCTTGTTTGAATGACAGTTACTGTACTTTGAAATGTGGAATTAAAACACCAAATGGAAATTTGTCTGGTTTGATCAATCATTATTCTCGATAAACTGCATGCTATAAATATTAAATATATATATATATAAAAGCGGCAGATCGCTCGAAAACCTTTTGTATAACGGCGGTGGAAAGGCGGTTGGACCACGGGCCGGCCGCAGAACACAGGCGGTAGGAGTGCGACTGCCGCTTTTAAAAAGCGTCTGCCGCCGGTGGAAAGCTGGCAAACGTGTTTGCGATTTAGACATTCTGACGCTTCTACTGTCTTTGGAGGACCGCCTCCGGTCCGCCGACTCATTGCTATCTGGGTAACCAATGACAAAGTTAAGAGGCGTGACTTGCTGGAGGCGCCACGGCTGCGATGTGAAGACAGTAATTAACTCCGCAGCACCAATAGGTATGGGGGGTGGATTCTGCCATGGAGATGTAGATAAGTGACCTACCGTCAACTTGCTCCCATTTAACGTCGCCGTGAGTGAATCTCTTATGCTTTAGGTCGCCGTTAAAAGTTTCGTTTGTGCTGATGCAGCGTTGTATATATTAGACATTTAATTTTAGCTGTCATGACACCAGCCCCACAACCTGCTCCAAACTCCCTCAAAATAGGCTCAATCATTTATGCTCTGTTTGTGCCGCTGAAAGGTTTGTTTGTGCTTCTACAGTTTTTGGTACATACCTATTCCTACTGGATAGTGCACTGGCTTTAATCTCTTTCCACTATAGCTCTGTAACTATCCGTAAGAAAGCAGTCGCGAAAACAAACCTTTATCGGCACAAAATAAGCACATATGGAGCCTATTGAGTGAATTTGACCTATAAAATATTATTTCATATCTAAAAAAGTATAGCAGCACTTTTTGCCGTTACAATTTTCATTTTGGCTGCTTCAGTGTTTTAAATATTAGATATTTAATTATAGGGTATGGTGTCACCAGCCCCCACAACATGCTAAAAACTCGAAATAGGCTCAATTGTTTGTTCTCCATTTGTGCATTTACATTTTTCATTGTACTGAAGCAGCGTTTTATATATTAGACATTTCATTTTTCTTTCCATTCCAAAAAAAGTTGAAAAGGAAGGATTTTACCGACCCAAACGAAGCACAAACGTTTGAACCTATTTTTAGTGAATCTATAACATATTATTTAATATTTAAAATATGAAAGCAGCACAAAAACTATAACGGCACAAACAAATTCATTTATGGGTGAATTTGGAGGATTTGGGGGGTGGAGTGACTATAAATTAACTATAAAATATTTTTAGAATTAACTATAAAATATTTTTTAGGACTAATACTTAAAATGACAGCAGCACAACTGGAGTAGAAGCGATTAAAGGTTTTTATCTGTGTAAAGATGGTCCCCCATCCAGCGCAAATCTATGGCGAAATAGGCTTAATTGTTCGTGCTGGTTTGTGCCGTAAAATGTTTTGTTTGTGCTGCTATAATTTCTTAGATATATAATGATATTTTATAGGTAAAATAGTGGAAAGAGATTAAACAATTATTTTATTATTTGTAATTATTTTACAAATATGTTGTTAAACCCCCATGATTGAAATGTTACATTTTTATTTTGCTACACTCACGGCGGCGACGTTCAGACGTTGCACATTGTTAATCACTCACGGCGACATTCAGACGTTGCACAGGTGAATCACTCATGGCGGCGACGGCGTTACAGACGTTGTCAAAATTTCTTACGCCGCCGCCGTGAGAGAATTCACATGTGCAACGTCTGAACGTCGCCATGAGTGATCAACAATGTGCTACGTCGCCGTGAGTGATTAACAATGGGCAACGTCTGAACGTCGCCGCCGTGAGTGTAGGAAAATAAAGATTTCAACATATTTGTACAATACTAGTGTAGTCAGCTCTAGCTCTAGGGACGTGGAATGTCACCTCGCTGGCGGGGAAGGAGCCTGAGTTAGTGCGTGAGGTTGAGAGGTTCCGAGCACAGGTAGTCGGGATCACCTCTACGCACGGCTTGGGCTCTGGAACCACACTCCTTGAGAGAGGATGGACTCTTCACTACTCTGGAATTGCCCATGGTGAGAGGCGGCGGGCTGGTGTGGGTTTGCTTATAGCTCCCCAGCTCTGCCGCCATGTGTTGGAGTTTACCCCGGTGAACGAGAGGGTCGTTTCCCTGCGCCTATGGGTCGGGGATAGGTCTCTCACTGTTGTTTGTGCCTACGGGCCGAACGGCAGTGCAGAGTACCCGACCTTCTTGGAGTCTCTGGGAGGGGTGCTGGAAAGTGCTCCGACTGGGGACTCTATTGTTCTACTGGGGGACTTCAACGCCCACGTGGGCAACGACAGTGACACCTGGAGGGGCGTGATTGGGAGGAACGGCCCCCCTGATCTGAACCCGAGTGGTGTTCAGTTATTGGACTTCTGTGCTAGTCACAGTTTGTCCATAACGAACACCATGTTCAAGCATAAGGGTGTCCATCAGTGCACGTGGCACCAGGTCGATGATCGACTTTGTTGTCGTCTCATCTGACCTGCGGTCGTATGTCTTGGACACTCGGGTGAAGAGAGGGGCGGAGCTGTCAACTGATCACCACCTGGTGGTGAGTTGGATCCGATGGCGGGGGAAGAAGCTGGACAGACTTGGCAGGCCCAAGCGTACTGTAAGGGTCTGCTGGGAACGTCTGGCCGAGTCTCCTGTCAGAGAAATCTTCAACTCCCACCTCCGGCAGAGCTTCGACTGGATCCCGAGGGAGGCTGGAGATATTGAGTCCGAGTGGACCATGTTCTCCACCGCCATTGTCGAAGCGGCCGCTCGGAGCTGTGGCCGTAAGGTCTCCGGTGCCTGTCGAGGCGGCAATCCCCGAACCCGGTGGTGGACACCGGAAGTAAGGGATGCCGTCAAGCTGAAGAAGGAATCCTATCAGGCCTGGTTGGCTTGTGGGAATCCTGACGCAGCTGACGGGTACCGACAGGCCAAGCGGGCTGCAGCCCGGGTGGTTGTGGAGGCAAAAACTCGGGCCTGGGAGGAGTTCGGTGAGGCCATGGAGAAGGACTATCGGCTGGCCTCGAAGAGATTCTGGCAAACCATCCGGCGCCTCAGGAGAGGGAAACAGTGCCCTACCAACGCTGTTTACAGTAGAGGTGGGCAGCTGTTGACCTCAACTGAGGATGTCGTCGGGCGGTGGAAGGAGTACTTCGAGGATCTCCTCAATCCCGCTGTCACTTCTTCCATTGAGGAAGCAGAGGATGAGGTATCAGAGGTGGACTCGTCCATCACCCGGGCTGAAGTCACTGAGGTGGTCAAGAAACTCCTCGGTGGCAAGGCACCGGGGGTGGATGAGATCCGCCCTGAGTACCTCAAGTCTCTGGATGTTGTGGGGCTGTCTTGGTTGACACGCCTGTGCAACATTGCGTGGCGGTCGGGGACAGTGCCTCTGGGATGGCAGACCGGGGTGGTGGTCCCTCTTTTTAAGAAGGGGGACCGGAGGGTGTGTTCCAACTATAGGGGGATCACACTTCTCAGCCTCCCCGGGAAAGTCTATGCCAGGGTACTGGAGAGGAGAATACGGCCGATAGTAGAACCTCGGATTCAGGAGGAACAGTGTGGTTTTCGTCCGGGCCGTGGAACACTGGACCAGCTCTATACCCTCTACAGGGTGTTGGAGGGTTCATGGGAGTTTGCCCAACCAATCCACATGTGTTTTGTGGATTTGGAGAAGGCATTCGACTGTGTCCCTCGCGGCATCTTGTGGAGGGTGCTTGGGGAATATGGGGTCCTGGGTCCTTTGCTAAGGGCTGTCAGGTCCCTGTACAACCGAAGCAGGAGCTTGGTCCGCATTGCCGGCAGTAAGTCAGACTTGTTCCCAGTGCATGTTGGACTCCGGCAGGGCTGCCCTTTGTCACCGGTTCTGTTCGTAATTTTTATGGACATAATTTCTAGGCGCAGCCAGGGGCCGGAGGGTGTCAGGTTTGGGGACCACACAATTTCGTCTCTGCTCTTTGCAGATGATGTTGTCGTGTTGGCCCCTTCTAACCAGGACCTTCAGCATGCGCTGGGACGGTTTGCAGCCGAGTGTGAAGCGGTGGGGATGAAAATCAGTACCTCCAAATCCGAGGCCATGGTCCTCAGTCGGAAAAGGGTGGCTTGCCCACTTCAGCTTGGTGGAGAGTGCCTGCCTCAAGTGGAGGAGTTTAAGTATCTAGGGGTCTTGTTCACGAGTGAGGGAAGGATGGAACGGGAGATTGACAGACGGATCGGTGCAGCTTCTGCAGTAATGCAGTCGATGTATCGGTCTGTCGTGGTGAAGAAAGAGCTGAGCCGCAAGGCGAAGCTCTCGATTTACCAGTCAATCTACGTTCCTACTCTCACCTATGGTCATGAGCTTTGGGTCATGACCGAAAGGACAAGATCCCGGATACAGGCGACCGAAATGAGCTTTCTCCGCAGGGTGGCCGGGCGATCCCTTAGAGATAGGGTGAGAAGCTTGGTCACCCGGGAGGAGCTCAGAGTAGAGCCGCTGCTCCTCCACATCGAGAGGGGTCAGCTGAGGTGGCTTGGGCATCTTTTTCGGATGCCTCCGGAACGCCTTCCTGGGAAGGTGTTCCGGTCCCGTCCCACCGGGAGGAGACCCCGGGGAAGACCTAGGACACGCTGGAGGGACTATGTCTCCCGGCTGGCCTGGGAACGCCTCGGTGTCCCCCCGGAAGAGCTGGAGGAAGTGTCTGGGGAGAGGGAAGTCTGGGCATCCCTGCTTAGACTGCTGCCCCCGCGACCCGGCCCCGGATAAGCGGAAGAAAATGGTATGGTATGGTAGTGTAGTCAGTGTAAATAATTGTCACACAAATAGTTTATAACAACATGATATTACAACATAAGGAATTCTACTCATATTAACAGGTGTTAATATTTTTGCTTGGTTGACTGTCTGCATGGCTATACATAAAATGATAACACATGCCTTGGTCAAAATATCACTGAGCCAAAACATACACTCTCTATTCATGAAAATACTAATGAGTAAATGTTACAGAATACAATGAAATGTACAGTGATCACAGCATATTTACAGCTAAATCCAAAATCTAAATGTACAGCTGTAATCAGTCTGTGTGTAGTTCACTTGTTTAGCCACATGGTGTATCAGGCAAACGTCCTACATAATATAAAAGAAAAAAATAATACACCACAAATGATGTGGTATTACTATGGATCAAAATACATGGTTAATCAGAATATATCCTGCTAAAGGTGCATTTTTATATAGGTATGTACACACCCAGAAAATTAGTTTTTTGCTCAGATGTGTACAGATATGAACAGATCATACATTAACATGAATTTCTTTAGATCATACCGTTTTTATTCTTATCTGCTCTGTTGCGGAGTAAGGAAACTAAGCATTTCATGACAAATACAAACACTTCGAACTTCAAACTCCACCACACTTCACAGAACAGGTGCCACAACACTTCCTCCACCATGCTTAACAGAACAGGTGCCATAACACTTCCTCCACCACACTTCACAGAACAGGTGCCATAACACTTCCTCCACCACACTTCACAGAACAGGTGCCATAACACTTCCTCCACCACACTTCACAGAACAGGTGCCACAACACTTCCTCCACCATGCCTCACAGAACAGGTGCCATAACACTTCCTCCACCACACTTCACAGAACCTTTTTTTAACCAGGTAGGCCGATTGAGACAGATTCTCATTTGCAATGGCGACCTGGCCGAGACAAAGCGCAAACGTGCAGGACAACATACAGTTACACACAGTACACAGAGTACAAAAATACAAAATGAAGTAGAGTCTGTAAGAGGTGCCATAACACTTCCTCCACCATGCTTCACAGAAGAGGTGGTATGCTTTGGCTCATAAGCAGATGCTCACCTTCTCATTACTCCTCCCTTCCCATCTTTCTTTTAAGTCGCTGAGGGTTTACTGATCTGGCCAAGAAGGGGTTTTTATTGAACTGGGAAATATTATTCTGTCATCCACCTCAGATATCTTTTGTAGGCTATAAGATTGTGCTCAACTCGAAAATCTGTTTAGGAGATTCAATTAATCCTTGTACATTTTCAAATACAGCATTCCAAGATGCAACATTGCTTAAATATTAACAAAATGCATTCTGAACCTTGCGCTCAAATTAGCTTGTAAATTATAATACATTCAAGGAATCAATGCACTCCAATCCAATTTTCAGATGAGAAATTACATTGAGAAACACAGAAATGCGTATACAAAACAGGTAATTTACAAACATGCAAAATGGTAAAAATCACAATATCAACTCTCAAGGGACAGAACAACTGTAGCAATATCAGCCACATCTGGAGCAGGCATGATGCAGAGGTTTATTAAGCTGACCAGTTCTACAAACATACACTGCCAAGGTCAGCCAGACATGTACAGAGACACCCAAGTCTAACTAAATTGGTAATTGGTTTATAAGAGTGAAAAGAAATCTCTGGGGTTTGTGAGAATTGCTTATATCCACGGTATATCCAAATCTTGTGTCAAGGCACTGCACAATGCATCACGCTTAAGTTCTTAGCTGTGGTACAATGTTCATGTACCAAACCCGCTTGTGCCTTATTCCTTACGTATACCGATTTACTGTGATGCCACTTAAAGCAGAGAAAGAGCAAAGAGAAGTTATATTATGGTTTGGGGTGGCATTCAAGCATCAGGGCCGGGCCAACCTGCCATAATAGAGTCAATCATGGATTTAACATTTACATCATGCAGCAGACCCTTTTATTATTGTAACGTTACTGAAGCTATCGGTGTACTTTCAATAAGTGCTCCCTAAAGAAAGTGCATTTCTGTTTATTTTTGGAAAGTAAGTGATTGCAAAGTATTAATATCTCAGTGTCAGTTGTTGAATTAAGTTGCCTTTATCTGTTCAAGTTCGAAGTGTTTGTATTTGTCATGAAATGCTTAGTTTCCTTACTCCGCAACAGAGCAGATAAGAATAAAAACGGTATGATCTAAAGAAATTCATGTTAATGTATGATCTGTTCACATATGTACACATCTGAGCAAAAAACTAATTTTCTGGGTGTGTACATACCTATATACAAATGCACCTTTAGCAGGATATATTTTCATTTTTTTATTTTATATTTTATATTTCTATTTTATGTTATGTTTGTTAATATGTTTTATAATTGTCTTACTACTTGCGCCGTAGGACGTTTGCCTGATACACCATGTGGCTAAACAAGTGAACTACACACAGACTGATTACAGCTGTACATTTAGATTTTGGATTTAGCTGTAAATATGCGGTGATCACTGTACATTTCATTGTATTCTGTAACATTTACTCTTTAGTATTTTCATGAATAGAGAGTGTATGTTTCGGCTCAGTGATATTTTGACCAAGGCATGTGTTATCATTTTATGTTACTAGCTATTCAGACAGTTAACCAAGCAAAAATATGAATACCTGTTAAAATGAGTAGAATTCCTTATGTTGTAATATCATGTTGTTATAAACTATTTGTGTGACAATTATTTACACTGACTACACCAGTATTTTACAAATATGTTGAAATCTTTATTTTCCTACACTCACGGCGGCGACGTTCAGACGTTGCACATTGTTAATCAGTCACGGCGACGTAGCACATTGTTGATCACTCACGGCGATGTTCAGACGTTGCACATGTGAATTCACTCACGGCGGCGGCGTAAGAAATTTTGACAACGTCTGTAACGCCGTCGCCGCCGTGAGTGATTCACCTGTGCAACGTCTGAACGTCGCCGTGAGTGATTAACAATGTGCAACGTCTGAACGTCGCCGCCGTGAGTGTAGCAAAATAAAGATTTAACATTTCAATCATGGGGGTTTAACAACATATTTGTAAAATAATTACAAATAATAAAAAATAATTGTTTACTCTCTTTCCACTATAGCTATGTCACTATCAGTAAGAAAGCAGTGGTAAGAAAGCAGTTGTAATAACAAACCTTTATCGGCACAAAAGGAGCACAAATGGTTGAGCCTATTTTGAGTTATTTTTACCTATAAAATATCATTATATATCTAAAGAAATTATAGCAGCACAAACAAAACATTTTACGGCACAAACCAGCACGAACGATTAAGCCTATTTCGCCATAGATTTGCGCTGGATGGGAGACCATCTTTACACAGATAAAAACCTTTAATCGCTTCTACTCCAGTTGTGCTGCTGTCATTTTAAGTATTAGTCCTAAAAAATATTTTATAGTTAATTCTAAAAATATTTTATAGTTAATTTATAGTCACTCCGCCCCCCAAATCCTCCAAATTCACCCATAAATGATTTTGTTTGTGCCGTTATAGTTTTTGTGCTGCTTTCATATTTTAAATATTAAATAATATGTTATAGATCAAATTCACTCAAAATAGGCTCAATCGTTTGTGCTTCTTTTGGGTTGGTAAAATCCTTCCTTTTCAACTTTTTTTGGAAAGGAAAGAAAAATGAAATGTCTAATAAAACGCTGCTTCAGTACAATGAAAAATGTAAATGCACAAATGGAGAACAATTGAGCCTATTTCGATGGAGTTTTTAGCATGTTGTGGGGGCTGGTGACACCATACCCTATAATTAAATATCTAATATTTAAAACACAGAAGCAGCCAAAATGAAAATTGTAACGGCAAAAAGTGCTGCTATACTTTTTTAGATATGAAATAATATTTTATAGGTCAAATTCACTCAATAGGCTCCATATGTACTCATTTTGTGCCGATAAAGGTTTGTTTTTGCGACTGCTTTCTTACGGATAGTTACAGAGCTATAGTGGAAAGAGATTAAAGCCAGTGCACTATCCAGTAGGAATAGGTATGTACCAAAAACTGTAGAAGCACAAACAAACCTTTCAGCGGCACAAACAGAGCATAAATGATTGAGCCTATTTTGAGGGAGTTTGGAGCAGGTTGTGGGGCTGGTGTCATGACAGCTAAAATTAAATGTCTAATATATACAACGCTGCATCAGCACAAACGAAACTTTTAACGGCGACCTAAAGCATAAGAGATTCACTAACGGCGACGTTAAGTCAAAGAGATTCGCTCACGGCGACGTTAAATGGGAGCAAGTTGACGGTAGGTCGCTTATCTACATCTCCGTGGCAGAATCCACCCCCCATACGTGGCAGAATCCACCCCCCATAGACGGCGTCACAAACGCCGTTTTACAACAGCGAAAACGCCGTTTTGGACGGCGGTTTACTGGGAAAACGGCGTATTTTGCGTGTCATTGGACAACGTGGGACGCCGTAATGTGTCATGTTTTTGACTCACTTGGCCTTCTAGAACTTTACAAACTATTTTTATTCTCAATTCAAATGGATTTCATCCCTGACCGCATCAAAAGGGAGCAGCAAGGCAAAAGCAATCATCAGTTTGATGGTTTGCTGCATTGGAAGTCACATTCAGTATTGGCTGAAAATAGTAACATCTTGTTTTTAAAGAACAAAAAACATTCCTACCACGCCAGGAAAATCACTCATATGAATGGATTATTAAAAACAAAATAAAATAAACACCAATATGTTAAATTCCGCCTAGTGTCTAGTGTAGTGTTCAAACAAAGCCTTTACTATACATCATGTGAAACAGGATACTGAACTGAAATACGAAAGCAGACAGTACCACCTAGTGGCTTTTGTTAGTAGTATTATCTCTACACCATCACACAAATCACATTTCGATGCATAAAAATAGTCCTATGTAATGCAGATACATAAATTATGTTTGCAAATAAAGATATTTATTAAGCAGTACATGATCATAATTTTCACAATCATTAAAATTACAGAGGCATTAATTTGCAACAATATAATACACAAACATTTGAAACACTAATTTATAACTCTTAAAACAATAACTTATAGGTTTTCATTTGAACATTACTTTTATTTTGTTTCATGAATAGTTTGTATTTCAAGTAAAGAGATTATACAGAATAAGTGAGCTTGTTCTATTTTCCCCTTTTGGCATGCAAAGCACTTGTGGAAGAAGTTTGAGCAGGTTTACTTATTAACATTTTGTTTTTAATTATTTTACTTAAACAGGAACAAAACAATAATGTGGGGAAGACTCATCTTGAGATATTATAAATAGATGGAGACACTCAACTAAGGTAGAGGAATGATTACCACCTCAAGCAGGAGTACAGCCAACTCTAGTAGATGAAGTACCACCTAACTCAAGTAAAATTTATGAAGAGAGTAAAGTTGCAAACCTAAGAAACAGGAATAAATTAATCACGGAAGAGGAACATGGTTGGACAGTGTAACATTTCCTAACCAATAATACCTATTCATCATTCTTCAAACATTCATTAAACCATTCATTCCTTGATAAGAATATAAATTAATGGTGTTCTTACATTATAATTTCAAGGCTGTTGTGTATCACATAACTGATGCTCACTCACAAGGAGGTTCTATAATAATTGCATCATTTCTAAATAAAAGTGATGCTCCTGACCACATAGGGGCATCATGAAAAATAAACAATTTAAATATCAAATCCATCAACATGTTCATAGAACTTTCTGAACTAATAAGCATCATATAACTGACTAAATACAGACTAGATTCCTGAGAAGACAGGGCATAGTACCCAGTTCAGAGAGGAATAGAGAAAAAGAAAGAGAAAATGTTTGTTTTACTTACTCAAGCATTAATTGGAGGCAAATCTGCCGTGAAGGCATTGCTGTGGTTAGATGACTTAATGGACAGGACAGCGAAAGCATTTTCTAATTGACTGAATGCTCTGACAGGACACTTGACCAGGATTAGTGCTTGTCCCTACCCTTACCAAAACCATTTTAAATATAACTTCAGAGTGGGGTTTGTAATCGCCACCCTTTCCACTGAGTCAGCCACTTGTATACACCAATCAGCCATAACATTATGACCACCTGCCTAATATTGTATAGGTCCCCCTTTTGCCGCCAAAACAGCCCTGACCCGTCGAGGCATGGACTCCACTAGACCTCTGAAGGTGTGCTGTGGTATCTGGTACCAAGATGTTAGCATTTTCTATCAGTACTAGCATTAACATTTTCAGCAATTTGAGCTACAGTAGCTTGTCTGTTGGATCGGACCACATGGGCCAGCCTTTACTGCCCACGTGCATCAATGGACCTTGGCCGCCCATGACCCTGTCGCCGGTTCACCGCTTTTCCTTCCTTGGACCACTTTTGATAGGTACTGACCACTGCAGACCGGGAACAACCCACAAAGGCTACAGTTTTGGAGATTCTCTGACCCAGTCGTCTAGCCATCAGAATTTGGCCCTTGTCAAAGTCACTCAGATCCTAACACATGCTCATTTTTCCGACTTCTAACACATCAACTTTGAAGACGGAATGTTCACTAGCTGCCTAATATATCCCACCCACTGACAGGTGCCACGAAAATGAGATTATCATTACCGGTCAGTGGTCATAATGTTATGGCTGATCTGTGTAAATGTCTTCCGTAAGGGCAGATCTGCCTCCAGGACGTGTCTGAGTAAGTAATCTACAAACCTCCGTTCTCAATAGGAAAAGTGAGAGAGAAATAGGGAGCGCAAAGAGCAGAAAATAGTGAGAGAAAAAAAGACAGACATTGAAAGAGTGAGCAAGAGAGGAAAACTCCCTTTTGGTGGAAGAAACGTATTATTATTCAACTGCTAACATCAGGGTTTTATACTTCAGCCAGCATATTGTGTTTGCAGCCATGTTGTTGGAAGAACAACACTATAGCATACCGCTGATAGGCTACAACATATTAGGCAGGTAATGAGAGAATTAGAAACTTACATTTTAAATACATATTTGCAGAGAGACAGACACAGTCTGCATCAAAGGAAGCAATATTTTAGAATGACTAATCATCATGATCAAGCTTCAGTTCAAGCAATATTGAAATACAATGAAATTAATTTGATTAACAATAATTAGACCTACACAAGCGTCTTAAAGTTAATGGTTTAATATACCATGTCGTTTCTGAGGTCAAAAACAAGCCACGGGTTTGAGCAAAGGAGAACAATTTACTTTCATTGCACTTTTGTCAGGTCTCCACTACATGTTGATTATGAGGAAAATTAAAGCATACATATGTTGAGAAAGAAAAAGGCTTGAAGATTGCTAGTGCTTTTTAACACTTCCTATAACAAAGAGGACATAATGTTCCTTCTCTGGACATTGGCAGAACTTCGAACCATCTCCATTTCTTGGTTTCTTGCTAAAATTGGAAATTATACCGAAAAAGGAGTTGGTTGATGGGCTACATCCAAGTTGTGTTTGTACGATGGTTAGCTATCTCAAAACGAATGGCATCAGTTGATAAGCAAAGCTGGTCATAAGCTTGGACATACCTGCGTGTCATTTTCCATAGTCATGCAAGAAATATAATAAATATATGGCCACTTTATTGATTTAAGCCAAGCAAAAAAAAAACAAACATACATGTTAAACCCATTTAAAGGGTTTAACCCTTTCCAAAAAGACTGCTTTTAAACTAAGAACTTCACGGCTAAGTCAGAGGTGATTAGGGATGGTTTAAACAATCCAACTCGATGCTAAAGCTAAAAGCGACTGCTCCCTTATCTGATTGTCACCGGTCAGGTCTAGATTTGTGCTTTTTTGAGAGCGAGGTCACGCAGTGGGTGGAATGACAGAGTATGTTTAACTTCACATTTTTAGAGCCATGGAAGATTCTAGTAGACAACATTGTGTCTCTTTGTCACAGTGTATGAGAAAGCAGCCATGTTCTTTTTTTCTCCATGATGTACCGGAGCACAGCTGGGTAGAGACCCTGGGTAGCACTGACTGAAACATCTGGCTCAAATGGCAATCTGG
This sequence comes from Esox lucius, assembly GCF_011004845.1. Taxonomy (NCBI): domain Eukaryota; kingdom Metazoa; phylum Chordata; class Actinopteri; order Esociformes; family Esocidae; genus Esox; species Esox lucius. The sequence continues at coordinate 2,286,619 of NC_047575.1, read as the reverse complement.
ATTAGTTGGCAGCCAAGAACTCGGTCAGACATATCACGTTTTCTTGAAACGTTCCTCACATTCAGCAAGGCAAAAGGAAAGTGACTTGCAGGGATATGGCTGTCCTGTTTCAGTCCAAACCTGAAGATCCTTTGTGTTCTGGTAGACCTACCAACCTCAATCCCGAAAAACAGTACATTGAAGCACACCACTGTAATATAAATTATATCAATATGTGATATAAATGTATCAATTATACACACACTCACACACGTGTATGTATGTGTTTGTGTATATATATATACACACATACACATACACACACTCGCACACAGTAATTCAATGCTGCAATACATATAGGCATCGGCTGCAGCGGAAGCGAGGTCTTTTCGGTCTGTTTTTATAGCGGTGTGTGTTTGTGAGCATTACACAGCGGAGGAAATGTTTGCTTTGTGCTTGCGTTGACTGCAATCCGTCGCAGCTCAGCAGTATCTCTCAGGGGCTGCTGGGAGGAGGGGGGGCGGGACTTCCCTTAGTCCTGCTGTAGAGTCTCCCTCCAGTTGAAGCTGTGATTGGGCCCGTGGGTTAATGGAAGGATGGGCGGGTCCACTAGCTGCCAAACCCCCGTCTCTCCTATCTCTTCTGCTGCGCAGAAACCCAGGTACGGAATCTATACATAGGAAAGAAGGATAAATGGCTGGGAGTGAGAGAATTGTGTCATTGGACGAGAGAGAGAGAGACAAAGTCAAGACAGCAAGACAGAAAGGCGAGACCGAAAAAAAATAAAGGGACAGGGTGAAAGAGGAGAGAGTAAAAGAAAGAGACATACAAAAAGGACAAAACCAACAGACCGAGGAAGAGATATAATGAGAGACAGATAGAGAAAGACAAAAAGAGAGGGTGATAGAGAGAGAACCTGAAGGAATCAATCTAACCTTCCGAACCACTTGTACAAAGTCCTTGGAGTTCTGTGGGCTCAGGCCCTGCATCTGGCGTGTACAGGCCTCCAAGGAGGATGCGTGGGCCACGATCAGCACTGTGTTTCCTGTGGAAGGAGACCACAGCATTTACACACCACACATAGCTTACAGTACAACACGAAGGGACTCGCCCACACCAACTCACAGTGCCGTGACTCCAGCGTTTGGAGGAGATCGTCCTGAGCAACACGGTAACTAATGAAAATCTCATATCTTTCAGTTATGGAACGACAGAGGGGACGGATAGGTAGGAGAGAGAGATTGAAGGTTCGGAGGAAGGAGTGGTGTAATATGTATTCAAGCCTGGATCATTACCTCTAGATCATTACCTCTAGATTGTTTTTTTTGGGGGGGGCGCATTTTGAATTTGATGCCAGCAATACGTTTAAAAAAGGTTGGGACAGGGGCATGTTTACCACTGTGTTGCATCGCTTATTTTGACATTAATATTCATGTCTGCTGTCATTCAAATTCCCTGTCGCAGGAGTTTCTTGACTTAATAGATGCTTTTAATCTACTGCAGTGGGTCAAAAACTCTACTCACATTCAGGGCCACACATTGGACCTTGTGTTATCTTATGGGATTGATGTCACGGATATTGTATTCTCTGATTTTCTTCTCTCTGATCACAAGCCTATTTTATTCTCACTGTCTCTTCTGGAGCTTTCTCAACCCACTATTGCACTTGTTATGTCGCGGTTCTATTCTCCACAGTTCAGCATAAACTTTGACTTGTGCTTTGCTGAACTATGCTCTCACTTGCACTTGGACCAACCATTATCTGACCTGGATGCAGATCAGCATCTTAGCCTTTTAAATTCTGCTTGGCTTAAAGTAGCAAATGTGACTGCTCCTCTTAAGCCTCATAAACCCAAACCAAAATCAGATATGTGGCAAAATTCTGACACTCGTCACCAAAGACAAACCTGTAGAAAAGCCGAACACAATTGGAAACGGGACAGGCTAATTGCCTCCTTCCACATGTTCAAAGACTCTCTTATAGCATACCAGAACGCGGCTAAATCAGCTAAAGCCGCATACTTCTCAAACTTAATTGAGTACCGGCCCATCTCTGTCTTACCTTTCATTTCCAAGTTATTGGAGAAAATCGTGTTGTATCAACTCCAACACTTTTTGTCAAATAACTGTATATATGAGGTTTTTCAATGTGCGTTTAGGACTGCTCACAGCACTGAGTCTGCTCTCCTGCGAGTGCTAAACGTCATTTATATCTCTACTGACTCTGGAGACACTGTGGTTTTAGTTCTCTTAGATCTTTAAGCGGCTTTTGACACCGTTGACCACCCAACTCTGTTAGCTGGAGACATGGGTGGGCATAAAAGGCTCTGTTTTGTCATGGTTCCAGTCTTACGTTTCTGACAGAAAAGTCTTAGTAAAGATGGGCAACTTCTCCAGCTCCATGGCACCTCTGAGCTGTGGTCTTCCACAGGGCTCCATTTTGGCTCCCTCTCTATTTTCTCTCTACATGCTACCGCTGGGCGCAATCTTTAGGAAACACTGTGTATCATTTCACTTTTATGCGGACGACACTCAAATTTACATTCCAATTAAGCAAAATAATCCTGCAGCATTAAATTCTCTTCTGCTATGCTTAGAGGAGGTGAAGGCATGGCTGGCTCAAAATTTCCTCTCTCTAAATGATGATAAGACCGAGGTCATTGTTTTCAGCCCGAGTGAGAGGTCCCAGTGTACAAGCCCAGACTTGGGGAGTCTATCTCCCTTTAAATCTACTGGAGTGCGGAACTTAGGTGTTCTTGTAGACCAGTCCTTAAAGTTTGATTAACACATCTCATCTGTAATCAGTTCCGGGTTCTACCAACTTCGTTTACTATCTAAAATCAAAGGCTTTCTCACTCCAATAACTCTGGAAATGGCGGTTCATGCTTTCATCACGTGTCGGTTGGACTATTGCAACTCACTATATTGCGGTATATCAGATTCTCAAATTTCCCGTCTTCAGTTAGTCCAAAATGCTGCGGCCAGACTTATCCTTAACTCTCGCAAATATGATCATATCTCTCCTAGCCTCAGATCTTTACACTGGCTACCAGTTCGGAAGAGAATAGATTTTAAAATCCTCCTCTTTGTCTACAAATCTTTACACAACATAGCTCCGGTTTATCTCTCTGAACTTATTCATCCGTACATTCCATCCAGAAGTCTCAGATCCCACGACCAGGCGCTGCTGGTAGTCCCTTGTGTCAGACTAGAGGGGAGCGTGCTTTTGCGGTGGCAGGGCCTCGTCTGTGGAACACCCTCCCTCTAGAGATCAGAACGGCTCCAAACCTCTCTGCTTTTAAGTCTTTGGTTAAAACATACCTGTTCTCTTTAGCATATTGATGATTTTTCTTTGCCTGTTTTTACTATTTTACATTTGTGTCTTTGTTTTAAAGTTAATCTTAGTCTAGATGTTCTCTATATGTTTATGGGTTGTTTTGCTGCTTTTATTTTTTCATATGCTTGTTCTGTAAAGCACTTTGGTCTGTCTAGTGGCTGTTTAAATGTGCTATATAAATAAATGAACTTGAACTTGTTTTTTGGGGGGGGCCCATTTTGAATTTGATGCCAGCAATACATTTAAAAAAGGTTGGGACAGGGGCATGTTTACCACTGTGTTGCATCGCTTCTTTTGACATTTCTCTGTAAGTGTTTGAAAACAGAGGAGACCAATTGCTGTAGTTTTGAAAGTGAAATGTATTCCCTTTCTTGATTGATATAGAATTTCAACAGGTCTGGACTGCAGGCAGGCCAGTTTAGCACCCGGGCTCTATTACTCCAGAACCCTGCTGTTGTAATACGTGCAAAATGTGGTTTGTCTTACTGTAATATGCAAGGCCTTCCCTGAAAAAGACATTGTCTAGATGGCGGCATATGCCACTCGAAAACCTGTATATATTGTTCAGCGTTAATGGTGCCTTTACAGATGTGCAAGTCACCAATGCCATGTAACCTAATTCACCCCCATACCATAATGGATTATGGCTTTTGAAATGCGCACTGAACAAGCTGTAAAACATTGCTGGGGTTAGTAGAGTGCAACCTACAGAGAGAATCTAAACAGAGAGGTTTCTGTTGTTCTCATTATCTAGGCACATTCACTTCCAATGAAACATACATTGATATTGTAATTGTTAATGCTCAGATTCCACACTTGAGTACAGAGATTTCTCCGGATTCTCAGAATCTTATAATGTTATTATGTACCGTAGATGATGAGATCCCCAAACTCTTATTCTTAATTTGTTCCACTATTTTCCCGCACAGTGTTGTCTTTCACAGTGTTGTTTGTCCTTCACTGTGTTGAACACCTCCTGATCCTTTCTTCTGACAGACCCATCCTCTCTGGAATCATCTTTTAATACCCAATCAAGTTACTGACCTGTTGCCAATTGACCTTATAAGTTGTGTGATATTCCACCAGGTTTAGTTTCTAGCATTACACAACATTTCCAGTCTAGTGTTGGCTCTGTCCCAACTTTTTTTAATGTGTTGCAGACATGACTTTTTCAAAAAACTAAATGTCTCCATTTCAACCTTTGATATGTTGTCTTTGTGAGATTTTCTATTGAATACAGGGTTTAAATTATGTCCACATCATTGCATTCTGTTTTTAATTCCATTTTACGCAATGTCCCAACTTTTTTGGAAACAGGGTTGTAGTTACATTGGACAGTTACATTTTGGTTGTTCAGCTGATTACATTTCGGTTGTTCAGCTGATTTCCATAGCAACATACTGCCTATGTACACACCCGATTCCAAAAAAGTTGGGACACTGTACAAATTGTGAGTAAAAAAGGAATGGAATAATTTACAAATCTCATAAAAGTATATTTAATTCACAATAGTATATAGATAACATATTGAATGTTGAAAGTGAGACATTTTGTAATTTCATGCCAAATATTGGCTCATTTTGGATTTCATGAGAGCTACACATTCCAAAAAAGTTGGGACAGGTAGCAATAAGAGGCCAGAAAAGTTAAATGTACAGATAAGGAACAGCTGGAGGACCAATTTGAAACTTATTATGTCAATTGGCAACATGATTGGGTATAAAAAGAGCCTCTCAGAGTGGCAGTGTTGCTCAGAAGTCAAGATAGGCAGAGGATCATCAATTCCCCCAATGCTGTGGCGAAAAATAGTGGAGCAATATCAGAAAGGAGTTTCTCAGAGAAAATTGCAAAGAGTTTGAAGTTATCATCATCTACAGTGCATAATATCATACAAAGATTCAGAGAATCTGGAACAATCTTTGTGCGTAAGGCTCAAGGCCGGAAAACCATACTGGATGCCCGTGATCTTCGGGCCCTCAGACGGCACTGCATCACATACAGGAATGTTACTATAATGGAAATCACAACATGGGCTCAGGAATACTTCCAGAAAACATTGTCGGTGAACACAATCCACCGTGCCATTCGCCGTTGTCGGCTAAAGCTCTATATGTCAAAAAAGAAGTCGTATCTAAACAGGATCCAGAAGCGCAGGTGTTTTCTCTGGGCCAAGGATCATTTAAAATGGACTGTGGCAAAGTGGAAAAGTGTTCTGTAGTCAGACAAATCAAAATTTGAAGTTCATTTTGGAAAACTGGGACACCATTTCATCTGAAATAAAGAGGACAAGGACAACCCAAGTTGTTATCAGCGCTCAGTTCAGAAGCCTGCATCTCTGATGGTATGGGGTTGCATGACTGCGTGTGGCATGGGCAGCCTGCACATCTGGAAAGGCACCATAAATGATGACAGTTATATCCAAGTTCTAGAACAACATATGCTCCCATCCAGACGTCATCTCTTTCAGGGAAGACCTTGCATTTTCCAACATGACAATGCCAGACCACATACTGCATCAATTACAATGTCATGGCTGCATAGAAGAAGGATCCGGGTATTGAAATGGCCAGCCTGCAGTCCAGATCTTTCACCCATAGAAAACATTTGGCGCATCATAAAGAGGAAGGTGCGACAAAGAAGACCTAAGGCAGTTGAGCAACTAGAAGCCTGTATTAGACAAGATTGGAACAACATTCCTATTCATAAACTTGAGCAACTTGTCTCCTCAGTCCCCAGATGTTTGCAGTCTGTTGTAAAAAGAAGAGGGGATGCCACACAGTGGTAAACATGGCCTTGTCCCAACTTTTTTGAGATATGTTGATGCCATGAAATTTAAAATCAACTTATTTTCCCCTTAAAGTGATACATTTTCTCAGTTTAAACATTTGATATGTCATCTATGTTGTATTCTGAATACAATATTGACATTTGAAACTTCCACATCATTGCATTCTGTTTTTATTCACAATTGTACAGTATCCAACTTTTTTGGAATCGGGTTTGAATATGATGCCAGATTATTTGCAGATCAAGTATTCTGCACAATGGCTTGTTCAGTATAATCCTGTGGAACAGCGAATGTGTAGCATAGAGTTACAAAGACAGTCTGATACAACTTACCCAGGGTTTTGCAATCGCTCAGAATCTCCTTAGTGACCTGGAAGCTCCGGCTGATGTAAGTGTCATAGGACTCGGACACAGTCAGCTTACTGACGGGAATATGTGGTCTGGATGACAAAGAGAGCTGGTGAGTTACACTGGACCCAGGTCCTGGGTAGCTTAGTTGAGTTGGTATGGCGCATGGTGCTTACAATCTCAGGATGGCGGGGTCAATTCCCGGGACCACCCTTTCATAAAAAACACTGCTCAAAAAAATTAAGGGAACACTTTAATCACACATCGGGAATCGATTAACTAAATGTATATGTACATTGTGTAATTCGTTGAAAACAAAATGATGTAACAATGGATTGAGGGCTGGATTCAAACTCACACCGAAAATCAAAGTAAACAATTGAAATCACAGACTGTTCCAACGTGTGAATTTCATCACAGCAACTCATAATGAGACTCAGTAGTGTGTATGGCACCCACATGCCTGTATTCACTCCTGACAACATCTGGACATGCTCCTGATGAGACAGCGGATGGTGTCCTGGGGGATCAGTTAGCTCCTGAACAGTCAGTGGTGCTACTTGGCGGCGTTGGGTGCACCGATACATAACATCCCAGAGATTCTCATTTGGATTCAGATCTGGGGAGTGTGAGGGCCAGTCAATGGCATCAGTGCCTTCCTCATCCAGGAACTGCCTACACATTCTGGCCATATGAGGCTGGGCTTGGGTCCTACACCAGGAGGAACCCAGGGCCCATGGCACAAGTGTAAATTCTGACAATGGGTTTGAGGATATTTCCCCCGCTAACAGTAGTCAGGGTACTGTTGGCTAGCACGTGGAGTCTGTGTCACCCTCCAAGGATATGCCTCCCCAGACCATCATTGACCCACCACCAAACCGGTCATGCTGGATGATGTTGCAGGCTGCATAACGTTCACCACCACGTCTCCAGACACTTTCACGTCTGTCATGTGTTCAATGTGAACCTGCTCTCATCTGTGAAGAGAACGGGGCAACAATAGAAGATCTGACAATTCTGGTGTTCTCTGGCGAATGCCAATCGAGCTGCATGGTACTGGCCTGTGAGCATAGGTCCCACTAGAGGACATCGGGCTCTCATGCCACCCTCATGGTGTCTGTTTCTGTCAGTTTGGTCAGAAACATGAACACCAGTAGCCCGCTGGAGGTCATTTTGTAGGGCTCTGGCAGTGCTCCACCTGTTCCTCCTCGAACAAAGGAATAGATACCGTTCCTGCTGCTGGGTTGATGCCCTTCTACGGCCTTGTCCAGCTCTCCTTGTGTAACGGCCCATCTCTTGGTATGTCCTCCATGCTTTTGAGACATTACTGGGAAACACCAAACCTTCTTGCGACGGCACACGTGGATGTGCAATCCTGGAGGAGCTGGACTACAGTGGCGAGAACAAGTATTTGATAACCTACAAAATCGTCAGTGTTTCCCACTTACAAAGCATGTAGAAGTCTGTCATTTTTATCATAGGTACTTTTCAACTGTGAGTCACGGAATCTAAAACAAAAATCCTGAAAATCACATTGTATGATTTTTAAGTAATTAATTTTCATTTTATTGCATGACATAAGTATTTGATACATCAGAAAAGCAGAACTTAATATTTGGTACAGAAACCTTTGTTTGCAATTACAGAGATCATACGTTTCCTGTAGTTCTTGACCAGGTTTGCACACACTGCAACAGGGATTTTGGCCCACTCCTCCATACAGACCTTCTCCAGATCCTTCAGGTTTCGGGGCCGTCGCTGGGCAATACAGACTTTCAGCTCCCTCCAAAGATTTTCTATTGGGTTCAGGGCTGGAGACTGGCTAGGCCACTCCAGGACCTTGAGATGCTTCTTACGGAGCCACTCCTTAGTTGCCCTGGCTGTGTGTTTCGGGTCGTTGTCATGCTGGAAGACACAGCCACGACCCATCTTCAATGCTCTTACTGAGGGAAGGTTGTTGGTCAAGATCTCGCGATACATGGCCCATTCCATCCTCCCCTCAATACGATGCAGTCGTCCGGTCCCCTTTGCAGAAAAGCATCCTCAAAGATTGTTTCCACCTCCATGCTTCACGGTTGGGATGGTGTTCTTGGGGTTGTACTCATCCTTCTTCTTTGGTTTAGAACAAAAACCTCTATTTTTGTCTCATCAGACCACACAATCTTCTCCCATTCCTCCTCTGGATCATCCAGATGGTTATTGGCAAACTTCAGACGGGCCTGGACATGCGCTGGCTTAAGCAGGGGGACCTTGCGTGTGCTGCAGGATTTTAATCCATGACGGCATAGTGTGTTACTAATGGTTTTCTTTGAGACTGTGGTCCCAGCTCTCTTCAGGTCATTGACCAGGTCCTGCCGTGTAGTTCTGGGCTGATCCCTCACCTGAGGTGAGATCTTGCATGGAGCCCCAGACCAAGGGAGATTGATCGTCATCTTGAACTTCTTCCATTTTCAAATTATTGCGCCAACAGTTGTTGCCTTCTCACCAAGCTGCTTGCCTATTGTCCTGTAGCCCAGCCTTGTGCAGGTCTACAATTTTATCCCTGATGTCCTTACACAGCTCTCTGGTCTTGGCCATTGTGGAGAGGTTGGAGTCTGTTTCATTGAGTGTGTGGACTGGTGTCTTTTATACAGGTAACAAGTTCAAACAGGTACAGTTAATACAGGTAATGAGTGGAGAACAGGAGGGCTTCTTAAAGAAAAACTAACAGGTCTGTGAGAGACGGAATTCTTACTGGTTGGTAGGTGATCAAATACGTTTGTTATGCAATAAAATGCAAATAAATTATTAAAAAAATCATACAATGTGATTTTTCAGGATTTTTGTTTTAGATTCCGTCTCTCACAGTTGAAGGGTACCTATGATAATTGATAATTACAGACCTCTACATGCTTTGTAAGTAGGAATACCTGCAAAATCGGCAGTGTATCAAACACTTGTTCTCCCCACTGTATCTGTGTAACCTGAATGGGCTGCAGGTACCGCCTCATGCTACCAGTAGTGACAAGGACACTATCAAAATGCAAAACTAGAGAAGAATCAGTCCGGAAGGATAAGGAGAGAGCAATCGTCTGTGGCCACCACCTGCAAAACCATTCCCTTTTTGGTGGTTGTCTTGCTGTTGTCTCTCACCTGTTGTCACTTTCATTTGCACCAAAAAAGGTGAAATTGATTCACAATCACTTATGCTTCCTAACTGGACAGATTGATATCCCTGAAGTTTAATTGACTTGGTGTTATACTGTGATGCTTACGTGTTCCCTTAATTTTTTTCAGCGGTGCATGTCAGCATTAGATCAATTCCATTAGATCAATAAATTTTCCATGTTTTTCCAATGAGCTAAAACAATACATGGGAATGCAAACATGGTAAACTGAAATATAATTTAAATGGAATTGACGTCAACCCAGGCATCACTTCAAGATAATAAATTCATTCATATTGACACTGTAGAACCATTTAAGGTTTCAGGTCAAATTCACATTGGGGTTAGAATTAGGGTGTTTAGGGTTAAGAGTAACAGTTAGATTAGAATTAGGATTATTCAAATTTTGATTTTAAAAAGAAAATGTTTTGAGGATTAGGGAGGAAAATGTATTAAAAAAACGAATATTAGTAATGAAAAGATCCACCCCATACCTGTAGGCTGTGTCCACACTCAGACTAGCAGCGGCCAGGTCCGTGGGGGATATCCAGGCTGGGAGGGAAGTGCCAGACACCCACTTTGTCCACTCAAACAGACCTGGCTCTACACGGATCTTAGTCTTCCCCTCCTGCTGCAAACCTGACAAACACAATTTAATTCAGTAGGACATATCGTTGTCTGCTGTGAACTAATGCTTTTTTCACGGCCAGCTGTGCATTAGATTTCTGCTGATAATAGGGATGGATTAAAGTGTAATGGATGATAACGGGATGGATGATAGCAGCGACATTTGACAACAGTGGAAGAAGATACCAGCGATGGATAACGGTGGTGGATGATAGCAGTGATGGAAGATCGCTGTGTTGGATGATAGCTTTGAAGAATGAAGATGTAATAGGTGATAATGTAATGGATCATAGCGGTGAAGGGTGATGGCAGTGGTGGATAATAGCGGTGATGTGCCATTTAGGATTGGGTGTCACCTCGCAGGATGTTGTGGGCCGTCTGGACACAGCGCAGCGAGGGAGAGCAGTACACAAAGTTGATCGTGGTGTGGCTGTCCAGCAGGGCTTCTCCAACAAGGCGGGCTTGAGTGGAGCCGAACACTGTGATTGGACAGTCTTTGTCATAGTCGCGGAACCCGCCAGTTCTCGCTGGCAAAGTAGGCAGCATATTTAGGTTGGAGCGGAAATATCGCCCTAGAGAGGTATGAAGGAAAGTGATTATCAGCCGGTATGTCAACAATACTCCATTCTGCTTCGTTTTTTTTTTTATGAATCTTTGTCTGAAGGCAGATCTGACTCAAAGGTAGAAATTATATGATAGGTTTCTTAAATGTTGACAATGTTGCATTTTGAACAGGCCAGATATTTTGAGAAGACATCTGACCAGGGTTAGTGTTTGTCCTATCCTTTAACTTAACCCCTACCTTAACCATAAACATTACACATTTTAAACATTAATTTAAATTGAGAAACTTCAGACTTGGGATGTAAGCTCAGCACTCAACACTGAGCCAACCAATCACATAATTTCTGCTTTTGGGGTAAGATCACCTTTCAGACAATAATTTGTGTAATTGGCTGACCACCTAACAGAATAAAGCATTTTTGTTATCTAAACCAAAGAAGTTGCTGCGACTGGTATTGAAATCTCCCCACCCACACTCATCTGCTCTACTGCTGACCTTTAGGATCAAAACACTGAGTGATCCAGTGTTTGCCAAACACCACGTCCATCCTCTCGCCGTGGCGACACACAAACAGACTCCTCTTGGGAAGACAGGACTGAACGCTAGGCCTCTGCATCTGGAGATCACAGTTATTACCCCACTGACACATTGTTGATAGTTGTTAAGTACATCCTTCAATATCGTGCTTACATTGACATACCGTGCTGTGCTATCTGCTCCTTGGACATCTGAGAAAATTATTATTAAAGCCATTTATTTGAGAAGTGTGTATTTGTTCAGAAAGATAAATAAAATTATATATACAACCCCATTTCCAAAATAGTTGGGACAATGCAATCATTTGCAAATAATATATCCCTATATTTAATTGAAAATTGTACAAAGACAACATATCAAATGTTGAAACTGAGAAATGGAAAAATACATGGCCATTTTGAATTTGATGCCAACAACATGTTTCAAAAAAGTTGGGATAAGGGCCTCGTTACCACTGTGTTGCATCACCTCTTTTAACAATACACAGTAAGTGTTTAGCTCTCTTTAGTCTGGAGGACGCAGCGTCCATGATTCCCAAAAATAATTTCACATTTTGATTACTCAGACCAGCGGACAGTATTCCCATTCGCCTCAGTCCATCTTAAATGAGCTCGGCCCAGAGAAGGCGGCAGCATTTCTGGATCTTGTTCATATATGGTTTCTTCTTTGCATGGTAGAGTTTTAACTTGCATTTGAAGAGATGTCCACAACAGAATCTGGTCTGTTTTTAAAGCAGTGTCGTCTGAAGCCCTGAAGATCACGGCCATCCAATATTGGTTTTCAGCCTTGGCCCTTGCATACAGTGATTTCTCCAGATTCTCTGAATCAGTTAATGTACCATAGATGACAAGATCCTTTTATGTTCAGAAATGTTATTCATAAAATATTACACTATTTGCCCATGCACTCTTTCACAGAGTGGTGAACCCCTCACCATCCTCTCTGGAATTATCTTTCAATGCCCAATCATGTTACTGACCAGTTGCAAATTAACCAAATTTGTTGTGTGATATTCCACTAGGGCTTTTACGATATCAGATTTTCACTCCCAGTTTATCATGGCCAAAATAATTCACGGTAATTATATTATCGCGGTTTCTATGGAAACATTTGAGAAAAAATTATATCAGTCAAATTCATCTTCAACTTTGTTTAATGTGTTTTTTTCCTATTTTTTGGCAAATAAATTACACTAAAAAGTGTATGGAGGTGGAGGGAGTCTCTAACGATAACTGTACAAATAAAAAAAATAAAAGCATACAAAAAGAACAATTACACTTAATGGATAGTGAAAAGTCGACCAGATTAACTGATAAACAAAAAACCCACAAGGCCTAAAATCGAGATTCTTTTTTTGAAAAATACAAAATAAAATTGCCTAGTGAATAGTCTATGAAAAGGCATTAATTCAAACACTAGTGTATAGGTCCAGTGTATATGACCAGACTCGTAGTTTAATCAAATGCATTGTTTGTCCATAAATAAGCAATGGAAAAACTGAGAAGAGTTTTTGTAAAAAAACAACATCCTTTTCCATGTGAATAGGCTACTAAAATGGTGCGTATTTGCAGATCTCTTTCAGGGGTTCTAGTAGGGCTAAAGCGTTGATTTCAACACTAGTGCATAGGTCCAGTCTCCTTATTTAAGCACATACATAATTTGTCTAAAGGTGACATGAATAAGGTATGGAAAAATACAACTTCGGTTTCGTCTAGTGAACACGATATCATCATATGTGTATTATATATATATTTTTTATATCACGGTTATAGTCAATACAGGTATATCGTGACACCCTTAATTCCACCAAGTAAATCATTTTAGAATTACACTACTTTTCCAGTATATTGTTGCTGATGTCCCAACTTTTTTGAAACGTGTTGCTGCCATCAAACTGGGAATATATTTTTCAAGAAACAATAACATTTAATGTTTTTCAATAGGAGATTCAGCTTATTGTGTATGCTAATTCATCAAATGTAAATCTAAAAATGTATTATCCTAAACAACTATTCACTAAACTAAATTCCAAGGATATTTAGCAGTCACAACTCACTAATTCAAGAAAGATATTACAAGTTTCTGTTTTTATTTTAGGAGAAAAAGCAAAACTAAATCGCACATACATTATATATTTGATTTTTCTCTGCTTATTTTACTGAAGATTAAGAAATTGCATACATGTTGTTTACATTCTTTTTCACTTGATGCACGTACATGTCTACCTCGGGACCTAGTCTAATCGAATCAAATGAAGACCAAGGGAATAGCAATGACGTCAATGGATGAATGGGCGGAAACCCCCTCATCAACCCAGAGACACCTATGGGTTTGACAAGTGTGATGATGAGTGTAGAAAGTGGATATAATCTGTCAGACACAACTCAGACACAATTTTCAAACCTGACGATTTGACGCCCTGACAGCATTGCAGATGCTGCAAGATTTACATGAGATGGAGTCTGATGTAGGATCAGAAATAGATCCCGAAATCGATGAGTCGGATGCCGGGTCTTCATCTGATTCAGATATTGAACCGCTACTGCCAATGCCTGAGCCTCCTTGCAAAAAAAACGTCCTTATGGCCTATGTAGACTATTCATGCGCATATCCTTTGATTGTCGCAAACTATTTGATAATGTCTCTTATTTTACCTCGTACATCATCAAAATGAAAACAAAATACTAAAGGATTTACCTTTGAATAATTGAAGTATGTAATTTTTACATTTGTAGGGCCTAATAAACAAATTAAAATACTATAGTGTATGTTCTTAAACATAATCGTTCTGTGTATTCTTTTTTTAGTTTTTTTTCTTATGATAAAAACTTAAATACAAACACATTCTTGTATTTTTCAAATTAATTTACCATTTAAAACAAACAAATTCAGTAATTCATAATTTTTTATACTTCTATGTAGTTTGATAATGACCCATTAGATGAACTGATGCTCTGGCTGGATGGTGATGCTGCGGAGGAGAATGTCCATGCTAATAGAGATGATTTTTATGCTAATGACGCCAAACAGCATTCTGCTCTGGCGGTTATATGGGTTAAAAAAGGCCTGGCGGTTCTAGTGTTAAATGATTTGCACATCATTGCATTCTGTTTTTCTTACATTTTACACAGCGTCTCAACCTTTTTGGAAACGGGGTTATGTGTGTATATTGAGAGGGCGGATGTGTGCTTTATACCATTTATTGTACTTCAAGTAGGAGAACTACAGGATCATAGACCACCAACCTACTGTTTAGATTTACATGGGCTACAAATAGATGCTGACAGTTATTGTGCTGTGACATCTTAAGGGCTGAGATTTAAGGGCTGTGACATCCTGAAATATGAAAAGTAACACACTTTTAAAGCAGTCAGTATTTGGTGTGTGCAAAACTAAAGCAATTGGTTTTGGTTGACTGTTGTGATGTTTTCCGTTAGTCCTTTGGTAAATTCTTCTTGCAGTATTTGTCTTAACTCTTTTTGACTTTGGCCGTTTTATTTTTCTGTGCTTTTTGTCCAAGTGTTCCCACAAAGCTAACTAGATGCAAATTAACATTTGGATGCCACAATAAATTATTGTTGCTTTCAACTGTAATAATCCCAATTTAACCTGATTACCTGGACAGGTGGACACATTGCATTGAGGCTGGATGAATCTCCAGTGTCGTCAAGGAAACGACCGTCCAGCTGTCCATCAAACAAGAGCCCACCCACAGCTCCCCCGACAATCGAGTGGGAAGTGGGGTTAAGGAAAGAGTGAGACCTGGGAAAACACACACCACATCAAGGAAATTAACATAAGAATTATCAACCGTCTTTTCAATTTCCTATATTTCTGAATAAGATAACAAAAAGCAGAAGCAAGTAGCTATTCCACAGAATCCTAAAGTCCCTTTGATTTACAGATCAGACTAATGGTAACTCCCATACCATAGACAAAAGGGCTGTCAAACACCATGAAGAGCAGAGTGTCAGCTTGTTTTTTATATTTCAGATTCAGTGTGTCAAATTTTTCCCTAGACTACCTGGTGAGACAAGTTACTAACTATTTCAGTGACCTTAATTACTGAGTGCAAGGGAGGAGCGAAAACCCACAGCCACTTGGACCTCTGCGGAATCAATAAGATTCAGAGAGCAGAGTGGAAAGACTCATGGTTTAGCGTCTTACCCATGGAAGACCCAAGTGTCACACTCGTCTGCCCGACCAACGTAGTTCTCAGGGAGCAGCCCGGAAAGCCCCGTGCCCAGAGAAGTACCATAGACCCAGCCTTCACTGGCACTACCCTGCTCCACAGGGGACATAAAGATGAAGTCCCCCGGCACCAGCTCCAGCTCATCCTCGTTCTGAGGCATGTATGGGTACATCACCTTCAGTGTCTGTGGAGGGAGTCAGAAGGCACCAGGTCGAAGTTTATCACTTTATCACTTTACTTCAACACTCTTGGGGGGAGGGGTGTACCTCATGGTTGGCAAATCGGATGTCTCGGGAGAAGAGCACGGCCAGCCAATCACAGCCCACCGACACGTCCACGCCCTTGGCCAGCTTCTCCAGCGCAGCCAGGTGATTGGTCTGGAAGTGGTAGGCCAGGGTCACGTGGAGTTGCTTCTTGTGGGGTTCCACATGCACATCTGGATTCCAGACAGAGAGAGACAGGACTGTTACACAGAACATACTGTTTATATATTTATAGCGAAATGGTTTTACTTTTTGTAAGGGATACACAAACATTATAGTGACATCTGGGCTGGGAGGGGGAGACAGGAAGAAGTGTTACAGTCTTTTTATTGTATTACAGATTTTTCAGTTGCTTGAGAACTTTTGTCACAGAATTCACATTTTCCCAATTAACATGCATGCCAAAACTGACAAACAAGTCAGTAAAAATAAAATACACCAAGCAATTAACAAATTTCCTTAATAGGACTAAGGCTTTGCTTTTGAATTTAAAAATAAGCTTGTTAATGCCATCTTTCTCTCTGTAATTTATTTAATGCTTTGTTACAAATGCTTAGTCATTCATCCACCACTGTAACTTATACCAAACTGTAACTTAACCGGAAGTCACTGCTCTACCAATCTGGAATATCTGATGATTAGATGCAGGCCTTTCTACTTGCCTCAGGGGTGTACATCTATTGTTGTTATGGCAGTCAACATACACCCGGATGCTAATGCTAAGCTAGCAATGAATGAAATGCAGGCTGCCATTAGCAAACAGCAGGTAGAACACCCAGATGGTGTTTTGGTGATTGCAGGAGATATCAATCATTTAAATCTGAAACCGTTTTTCTCTCAAATTCCATCAAAATGTCTCCTGCCCCACCAGAGGAGACAATACAATAGACCATGTGTACACAAACATTCCGGAGGCTTACAAAGCCATTCCCCTCCCCCACCTGGGTCAATCTGACCATCTTTCACTATTTCTACACCCAAAGTATTTACCCCTAATTAAACATGTGAAACCATCAGTGAGCCCCTCTCTCTGCAACTGGACTTTGCACTTCCTAACCAACAGACCCCAGTCTGTCAGGTTAGATAACCTCACCTCCTCCACCCTGATGCTGAACACTGGTGTTCCACAAGGCTGTGTGCTCAGCCCTCTCCCGTAAACCCGCTTCACCCACGATAGCATTCCTTAACATAGTTCCAACACCATTATCAAGTCCGCACACGACACTACATTGGTTGATTTCCTGCCTGTTGGGCCCTGTCCGGGGCCTCCCCCAGGTAGGGCCACAGTGTCGCCGGACCCCCCGTCTCAGTCCCAAGATCTTACACTGCTATATTATTGTGCTGGGGGAGTAGGGTCATTTCTCCTTCCCCACTAAGTTCTCCTTCTCCACTATAAATCGTTGTTGATATGAGGAATGCATTTTCTGAATTTTCCCAGTCTCCTCCCGTTTTAAACTTTAGGAGGACATGAGGTCCTGGTCCACACCTGCGGAGTACCTGGTTTGGGGGGCCCGTTGCTGTCCCTGTCCAATGTCCTCCTGGTTGTGTTGCAGATCAAGACGATACCTGATGATTTCAGCTGCCACTGTGCTGACACCTCCTCCCTCTCCCGTGTTGTCCCTGTCCTTGTCCATCTGGTCATGCTTCTGACCTGGTCTAAATTTAAATAGACTCTGGATTTTGCCCACATGCATTTATTTATTATTCCTTTTGGACTACTGTTGTTGTAAAAAGGGCTTTATAAATAAATGTGATTGATTGATTGAGTGGTAGGCCTGATTAGTGAGAATGACAAGTCAGCCTACAGGGAAGAGGTCATGCGCCTGGCAGCATGGTGCGCCGACAACAACCTGGCCCTCAACGCAAAGAAAACCAAGGAACTCATTGTGGATTACAAGTCTAAAGGCTTCGCCACGCCCAAGTCATCATCGATGGTACTGAGGTGGAGCGTGAGTCCAGCTTCAAATTCCTGGGTGTCCACATCTCCGAGGACCTCTCCTGGAACCTCAACACCTCAGCCCTGTTCAAAAAGGCGCAGCAGCACCTGTACTTTCTGAGGAGGCTGAAGAAAACCCACCTGTCCACCAAGATCCTTGTGAACTTTTACCACTGCACAATAGAGAGAATTCTGATAAACTGCGCCACAGTGTGGTTTAGCAGCTGCTCCATAGCTGACTGGAAGGCCCTGCAACGGTTGGTGAAAACCACCCAGCAGGTCACTCGTACCCAGCTTCCTGCCATTGCAGACCTCCAGCGGAAGTGATGTCTGTGCAGAGCATGCAGGATCATCAGGGACCAGTCACACCCATGTCACAAACTTTTTGCCCTCGTACAATCAGGCCAGTACAGGTCTCTTCGGTCCCGCACCAGCAGGCTCAGGAACAGTTTCTTCCCATCCACTGTAACCCTGCTGAACTCTGTGATCCATCCATAACCCCCACCGCCGCCTCTCAGGAACCTTGTTGCACTACTCCCTCTTATTACTCTAACACTGCCTTGCTATGCCTGATAATGGACGTTTTCAGTTGTTAAAGGTTTGTATGTGTCTACCTCAGGAACCTCGCTGCTGCAATCCCTGCATTTCAGTTGCACAAACATTACATTTGCCTCCTTGCGCATTTAAAATTGCCATCGTGTTTGCATTCTAACAGTTGTTACACACCTTTGGAAATCACTGCACATCTATACATTCCACTGGTAATATACATAAACTTTATACTTTTCTGCCCTCCTCTATTTGCAGTTCTGGTTAGATGCTAACTGTATTTCATTGTACTGTACTTGTACTGTAATAATCTCAATAACAACTCTTGTTTCTAGCTCAAATCGGATGTTCTTCCATTAAATAAATATTATTCATGTGCATTTAAAAAGACATTATGATAAAATAATATCCAAGGTTTTTAATAATATAATAACATGTTAATCTCTAAATGTATATGGTTGCCAGCTTCATTGAAAAATCATTGCAGAGGATGTTTAGTGGCATTTAGAATTGCCATATGTACTGCATTTGCCTTCACTGCCCATCTATACATTTCACATCTGTGTGTAATCTGAAATATACATTACACTTAATACAAGTACATTTGCTGCCCTCTTCTATTCGCACTTCTTGTTAGATGCTAACTGCATTTCGTTGTACTTTACTGGTTCAATGACAAACTTGAATCTAATAAAAAAAAAAAACATATGCGCTCTACCAGTTAAATAAAACAAGTAGTCAGGAACACTTCGATTACTGACAAGAGCTTTTTCAAGTCCCTCCTCTGCAGATCAGAGGTGAAAATAGATTTCATTTCTTACCTGTGGGTGCATGCATTTCCGTGCGCATTTTATATGCTTTAATTAACTAACGATATGCCTATTTGATGTGTCGATTCTTCATAATAACTTTATAATAAATTATAACAGCTGCCGGTTGTGTTGTGCGCAACATGCATTGTACAGATCATGTAGATAGTCAATGTTATTTTGGCCTGCACAAATTATATTCTATTTGTCTTCTCCTGTCACTTTCAGCAGGAAAGCGTTAACAATTGGCCAACAATAAACAAAATTAAATTTAAAAAATCTAAAGAGATATGTATAATGTATATCCTATTCATATTTTCTACAATTTGCAGTTTAACACGTTTTTTCTGCATGTATTGTAGCTGCATGTCTTCTAGGATATCAATGGTTTGTTTGAGCTCAACATTGTTTCAACGTCTTATTTTCCGTGGTAATGGAATGGACAGGTATTTGCATATAGCAGGAAGTGGAGACGTGATCAGAAGCTTTTTTTTGTAGACTACTAAGTGAAGTTGTTAGACTAGTACTGTTGTAAAGGATTTGGAAAATAGTTCATTCTTTATATCATTAAGATGCAATCCCAACTCATAACGACATGTAAGAATTTAATTTAGATTTTTATTGTAATTGACAATATTCTTCTATTTAAGCAGAGCCATTCGGCTCCATTGACCATACATTGCAGAGGATGTTTAGTGGCGTATTACAGCGTTAGATGAGATGTGCGCTCCACTAAAACAAGCAGTCAGGGAAACTTCAGCGACTGGCAGAACTTTTTCAAGTCATTCGTGAGGATTATACTGATTTAGGATTATCCCGAATATGGAATTTCTCCACTTGTATTTTTTCCACTTGTATTTTCCATTTTTGATTAGTATTAAAATCGTCTATCATCCCATCCCTAAAGACAATTAAGTATAATCTAATCAAATGGTGGATTGGACCAGGCTTCACATGCACAGACAATTACCTCTCTACCTCTGTAGCCTGCATTACTTCACCACCAGCAGTTACCAGATAAGGTGTTACTAGGGGTCTACTAGGTGTTTGGGTGGTTGATACTTCCAATAATTCCAATAATTAAAATAATGTGCAACAGAGGCATGGAATACCCTACAATATATGACTGACCTAAATGTGTTAGCACCCATTAATGAGCTTAAAATTCTTATGTTTTAATGTCATGTTGATTGTATTGTGTTGTGTTGTATTTTTGTGTTGATTGTACTATATGTAGTAATGTCACGTTGACTGTTTGTTGTAATATTGTGTTGACTGTATTTTATATTTTAATGTAGTATTGTATTGAATATGGTAATGTTGTGTTGATTGTATGTAATAATGTTGTAATTGTCAGCCTTTGCCTAGCTGGCTATGTCTGCCTTGCAGATTTTGCAGATTGTGTCTTGTAGATGTGCTTCTAACATGTTTAAAAAAATTGTAAAACATCCTTCCCATTTACTGCAATACTACATAGAAATAAAGAACATTTATGGATAAAAAATAAATGAATTTACTTTAATGTGATTATTGCTTATTTAAGTGCTTCAGTAGTCTGGCAACTTTATGTACAATTTGTGAAATAAACTTTTAAGTGATTAATTAATTAATATATTCTCATCTATCCACTCCTACTGGAAGGCAAAGTGCCATCTAATATACCTGCTTTGGCTGCCGCCACCGCAGCGAACTCGGCGGCAAAATTCTTGATCACTTCGGCCACCTGCTCCTCCACAAAAAGTCCTATGAAGTTGGAGGAAGTGTAGAGCTCCAGAGGGAGTGGGTTTGGAAAACGGCCCCTCCATGACCCCACCGTGGTCTGTAGGGCCTCGTTTAGGGCCTCCACCTTGCTGTCCTCGCACTGAAGATGGAGGGAGAAAGTGGGGCGTATGGTAAGGCATTCAAGTACTGACACAAAGAAACAACACTACAGAGACAGCTGTGAAGACACAGTTTCCACCAAGTGAAAATAGCAAAGTACACATGCAAATGGAACGAGAAAAAATAACATTAACAAGGTTGAGTGGACCCAGCCAGGAACCCACTGTCACCGTAGGTACCGATGACTCGCAGGTACCGACCGAAAACATGATCTCCCAGGTTACCCTCAAACTCATAGGCAGTTCGCTCACCATAAAAAACTGGCAGAGGGTTATGTGAGGGAAGATGTTGTGGGCTTTGTTCTTGCCGCATGTGACCCGTGACTGCTGCCAGAAGGTGCTCAGCTGGTGCAGTAAGGGCCCACTGGGGCGAAGGTACAGAACATACTCCCTGGGAAGCGGGTCATCCAGAAAAGGGTCGTCCACATGGGAGAACAGCCTGGAAGAGAGGGAAGGGCGTGGGAGAGGGTCAGGACGTGGTTATAGGAACCAGTTATAGCAACCAATCCTGTATTTTGGGCTTTTCTTACAGGATTTGTAAAAGAACAAGTCCTTTAATATTTCCCTTTCTAAATCTGTAGTGTGGAATGAAAAGGGGTGGGGGGCAATTATTGCATGTTTTTCCATGGCCAGCAGAGGGCAGCAGTGATGCAGTCCTCACTGTGGTCAGCTGTCTGCCACTCCATTACATGGTAATACTTGCTGTAATGACTACAACCACATCTGACCAGGCATTTTAGTCAGGAATGAGAAAGTGTGTGTGTGTGTGTTTAATACCCACCAATCACAGGCTGCCTGCAAATTTCTGCCACCCGTAGACACTAGAGCTTTTAGTCTGCAGATAGAAATACACAAACATTCAGAAATACTTATTACTTTTTGACAAAAATGATACAATCTGATGGTCAGCCAGTAAAATTGCAAATGTAACAATAGTAGACCTATTTCCAATTATGTTTTTGGCTTTCATGCCATACCTTGAGGCTTTCCAGCTATGTTGAGACTGGCTTACTACCATTTCTTTTATTCATTTTCATTACTATTATTTTGGAGGTTCCTGTTAATATTAAAGTAACTGCCCAATGAAATCTCACTTTTAAAATAATTGTCAAATAATCTGTTGACCAACCATTCTGTTGAGGATTTGAGCTGACCAATCAGAAGTCAAAAAAAAAAAATGGGCTGGATAAACAATCTAACCACATAAAAACTTGATGACCAATATATACTCACACTATTGTTTTTGGGGTACGCCTACTTTTTAACGTACTTTATGAAAAATAGATGGAAAGGAAAACTATTTGACCCATATTGTAAACCAATATTTTATAGAACTTGGGGCAGTCCACTGTTATTAGCAATTATGGTTCCTGCCTATTTGCCATTGTTCTGTTGTTAGATGTATACATTGAAAATTTATATCAAAGGCTATGTCAGTAACATCCATGGAACAGATTTTAAGAAAAAGTGAGAGAGAAATCAGCATAGTCACACCAAATCAATAGGTTATTGACCAAAAGAGTTTTATTGGACCTTATTGGCAAAGCATTCCAGAGTTTTCAGTGTTTCTATGTAGTAAAACACTAAACAGTGTAAGTGATACAGTACAGACTTTCCACGAGGTACAGCTGTAGCCTGCCTGTTTAAATTGGATCAATCCCTAAAGAAATGGCTCCCAGTGTCACAAGACTGCATTGTGGGTAAAAGGGAACAATGTAGTTCGATTAATTTGCTTTGGTGGGACATTCAAATGAGAAAAAAAATACAAACCACTGAAATGCAAATGAGAGTACTACGGATGTATGTTATCACATGTCCCAAGTTTGAACGCACCGCAGTTCCAGCCAATCGCAGGGGTAGAGACGTCATGTGTTGGCTTGGCTATTCTACACTGTATCAGACATGCAACACAGTGACCTGACCACTGAACATCATCAGCTCAAGTGTGCAGTGAGCAAGGCGAAATATTAGAGTGAATTATATCTTGTAAATTCTAATCAGCACTGTAGATCACTAACTAACTCTTTTGCAGGCTAATAGCACACACTCATATTTTCTGTGCAAGATCGAGTGTGTAATATACAGAGCTGCAGCTGTTTAAAAAAAATAATTGTTTATGGACTACGTATATTGTATGTCTGTGTGTGTGTGTGTGTGTGTGTGTGTGTGTGTCAAGAACTGTTGCACACGAACAGCTTCAGATATCTAATTCTTACTCAATAATTCATTTCAACATGTGAAGAAAATGCTAATAAATCACTTCCTGGGAGTTGTTTAAAAAAAGGCTAAAACTCTGGGAAAAAGTAATTGAAGTCAAAGCCCACAGACAGGTACACTTACACTGCGTTTATCAACTGATGGATTGAGGTAGGATAGAAACACCATGCCTACATGTACACAGACTTGCATCTGATATGCTATCTAATTCCCTAAGCTAAAGCATAGAGAGTTAAAGCTAACTTGTGCCATTTTCCTGCAGCCAGCCAGCGAGCAGAAGCTTTTTTTTACTCTTACTGAGAAAAAGCTTATTACATTATGGTTAATGAGTGCTCAGATTCTAATTAGTGTTGTTTAATAAAACCTCTAGAATCACAAGTTCAATCTGTGGAGACAAGACTACCTGCTACGATTATCAGACAGGTTCTGCCAAGTAGCGTCATGAGAAACCCAGAGACAGAGTACCTTGTAACCACAAATAAAACTGACCAAACAGGGTGTGCTATTAGCACGTTAACTTTCATTACGACAGACAGTTCGAACAGTTAGCATGGCTAGCCATCACTAAAATGTACTGGTTTGAAGAAAGCTTTGAGTGTGATGAAGGTGGCTGTTGACTATGACATGAATCGTTCCATCGTTCAATCCTTTATTATATAAAAATGTTAATTCTTGAAAATCAGGCTTGGCTGCATTTCATTTAATAACAGAGACTGCACCTGCCACGAATTCACTTAAGTTATTTAAATTCAGGAAACTTTTTAACTTGGTTTACATCCAACTGACTGGAAATGAAATGAAACTGCCCTCGTCGGATGATAGTACGGTCATTTCATGTGAACTGTAACAGTGGATTGATCCACAACAGCCACACGGCCAGAGTAAAGTGGATGACTCATGCACACACACTGTCTCTCTCTCTATATAACATGGTTTTCACTGTGAATGCCACATTGTTTCACAGTGAATGATCAATATTCACAGACCCGCACAGAACAAACACATGCACGCAGTGTCCGCCCACACAGGCATGGTCAACTATTTCAATAACCAATTTGTTTTACGTGAATAGTAGAACACCAATCATTTACTGCTACAAAGACAGCCTTTAACTAGTTCCTTTTATCTGGTTCCTCTCAAGGTTCCTTCACTTCCTGTATAATACACAAGTTCCTATGTGACACAATAGGGTGGATCATGGCACTCGCCATCAATCAGTAGGAAAACATATCCATTCACTTTCACAAATAGCTCTGAATCCAAAACATCCCCTATCTGGATAACATTTTCAAGTGAAATGTACCATACTAATTCAGAGTGTACCAAAAGGACTACTCATCACTCAGATTAAGTAGTAGTACTCATCACTATCGCAACAGATTTGAATGGTGTGACTACGTTTCCAAGATGCGCCACACTGTGCGTTGCGTGTTTATTGAATTTCCATTAGCAGGTAAAGTCGACACGAAGAGCTTGTGACGTTTTGTCCTACCGGCGCCTGTGAATGAATAACAAACACCAGTAGAAGATTTGTAGCAGATTTATTTTTGTTTCCTCTTGGCAGCAATAATTAGCGAGTTTAGCCTAACCTACTCACGGTTCTACTCTCAGATTGTGTTGTCTCTTCAATCGGTGCGTGAATGAAGATGATTCACTGTGCAGACTAGACACTACAGAGAGGTGGAAGCCAGTAATGTCATAAAGGCTAAACATATTTTTATTTTCCATTTTCCACAGTGCTGCTTATAACTTTACTCACTATGTCTGTCTGTGTGTGTCTCTCACCACCATCTGTGTGTGAATGATTCATAATGGAAAGTGAGAGGCCTTGAGTTCCAAATGGCTTCTCATTTTTAACATTTTGACCAGGATTATTGTCAGGTTACCGGGTGTCATTTTGGGACTCATCCCCACCATCATATAAGTGGAACATAACATAGGAGTGCCACTCAGGTTCACACTCAATTAGCAATTTTTACACTAACTTGCCACCACCCCACAGACAGTAAAGCAAAGCCTCCTGCTTACCCTGGCTGCCACCCAAATGCATGCTAGGTTACCGCACCAGATGGCTAATTCAGTCACAGGAAAACCCGTAAAGAAATGTTGAAAAGAAAAAAATGGCAACGTCGGCCTGCACACATACGCTCGCCAACACATATATTTGTAACACCGAGCTCACACACTTAATCATATATCCCACCTAGGACACAAGCTGAATGAAATTACAGAGAAAAAGAGGTGACTGACATTAATAACAATCAGGATACTGTCTTCACATTAAAACATGGCATTGGTCACAAAATAAAACGTAATGGGTTAGAACTCTAATGTAACAAAAACAGAAATAACTGTAGTAGCAAGATTGTACAACCCTGTTTCCAAAAAAGGAACGCTGTGGGACGCTGTGTAAAATGTAAAGAAAACAGAATGCAATGATGTTGCAAATCATTTAAATGCTATTTTCATCAGAAAATAGTGCCAAGACAACATATCAAATGTTGAAACTAAGAAGTGTTACTGTTTCTTGGAAAATGCTTGTTCACTTTGAATTTGAAGCCAGCAACAGCAACAGCTGCCACAGAGGCACCAAAAGATTTGAAAAGTTGTCTAATACTAAAAAAACGAAACCTGGTGGAATATCGAACAACTAATTAGATCAATTGGCAACAGGTCAGTAACATGGTTGGGTATTAAAAGACAATTCCAGAGAGGATGGGCCTGTCAGAAGTGAGGATGGGGAAGGGTTCACCATTCTGTGAAAGAAAGCAAATAGTGCCACAATTCAAGAATAATGTTTTACAGCAAAATTGCTAGGAGTTTGGGGACCTCATCATCTACAGTACACAATATCATTATAAGATTCATAGAATCTGCAGTAATCTCTGTACGCAAGGGAAAAGGGCAAAAACCAGTATTATTATCAAAAGCCTGCATCCATGATGGTACATTAGTACACATGGCATGGATGACTTGCACATCTGTGAAGGCACCATAAGTGCTGAACAATATATACAGGTTTTGGAGCATCAAATGTTGCCATCCAGACAACATATTTTTCAGGGAAGGTCTTGCTTATTTCAGCAATACAATGCCAACCCACATTCTGCACGTATTATAACAGCATGGTTCCGTAGTAAAAGAGCCCAGGTGCTAAACTGGCCTGCCTGCAGTCCAGAGCTCTCACCCACTGAAAACATGTGGCACATTATGAAATGAAAAATATGACAAAGGAGAACCCGAACTGTTGAGCAGCTGCAATCCTATATCTAGTAAGAATGGGAAAACAATTCACTTTCTAAACTACAGCACTTTTTAAAAGAAGAGTTAATGCAACACAGTGGTAAACATGCCCCTGTTCCAACTTTTTTGAAACATGTGCTGGCATCAAAATCAGTATGGGCATGTATTTTTCCAAAAACAATAAAATTTCTCAGATTCATTTGATTTGTTGTCTTTGTACTTCTTTCAATTAAATATAGGGATTAAATGTTTGCACATTGCATTCTGTTTTTATTTGCATTTTACGCAGCGTCCCAACTTATTTTGGAAACGGGGTTGTACTTGCATAGGTATTAAGCACAGTAAAAACTGTGGTAACGACATTGTAGTTACAGAAGTATTACTATGCAACTTAAATGCTTGATGACTAAAATATCAAAGATAGTATGGTAGATGCAAAATAAGCTATTACACAACTGGAACAAGGAATGTGTAATTACAGATTCACATGCTGAATGCTAGATTTACTTAAGGCAAACAATGCAGGTATAAATAGCATTTTTTTATTAGTCAATTCTAAAAGATCAAGAGGTGGGGTTTAATGATTGACCCCATTCATTTTTATTCAATTCAGGAAGATCACTGAAATTTCAAATAAATCTTTTTCTAATTGCAAAGCATAAACAAGAGAACTGTACTTCCTGAATCAAATGGAACAGAAATGAAATTGACCCTAACATTGCAAGGAGTATTATATTGGAAATACTTTCGTTTTTATTTTAAATATAGAGCCAAGCAATATTATATATCTGTACTACAGTACAAATAAATTAGTTAGGAAGATACCTATGCCAATGAAACGTCCATTTATGTCCAGCTATGTAAACTATGTCACAAATTCTGCGCTAGACATTATTCAATGGGTAATAATCCTTTTAGTCTTCTTCTGTCTCAAAATTTGACTTTGTTTTTAACCAATTACATTTTGAAAATAACCTACACAAACCTCAAAGAAACCATGTTTATAACTTTAGGAAAAGCTTAGAACATTATGAAATAACGGCTTTGACTCTCATTCCCTGACGCCTCATCCTTCATCTCCTCCACCCCTTCTCTTGTTGTAGGCTCCGAGCAGGAACTCAATGATTTATTTATAAACTGCATTTCCCGTCCAAGTCCAGCATAGGAGACAGAAGGCAGTAGTACACTCTGATAATGTCCATATCAACTTGGGTAAAATGTATGTCGGAGGGGTGAAGGTCGAGAGTGGATTCATCAGCACACTTTGTAGGTGTACCGGTTCCCGGGCTAAAATGACACAGGATGGGTTGGGTGTGAGGAATCAAACTGCTTGGTTGGTAAATATGACTCATGAGCAAAAAAACCATTGAGGAAGGGTATAGGACTCTTGTTTTGATGGAGCTCTAAACATCCTTGTAAGGTATCACACAAAATGTTGCTACTCACTGCACATGCATGTGCAGGAGAACACGCCGCTCCGTTAGACCCTTAACAGACTGAGCCTCAATGGGGAAATCCACATTTCCTGTTTACAAAGTCACTAGTGTGACGGGCACACATGACTCACCATTTATCACACTTAACCGTGCAGAGAAAACTCCTCATCCCACGACACCTGACTCAACGTCACTGAGATCTAGGAAAACAGGGGTTATCAACATGGCTAAGAGTCCCTTTAACGAGCCTGGGCCAATATTTACCCAAGGTCTCAGAATTGGGATTACTGATCCAGGATCTCTGCGGCCTTGGTCAGAGATTGAAGAAAGAAACGTAAGGGAAGGAGGAAGGCGCACAGATCCTCGGTGGACTGAACACACAAAGCCTGTGCTGTATTGTGTGGTCTCAGAGCTGCTGCTCTGAAAACAAGAAGACGGTTGTGCAAAACATCTTTCATAATCCTGGGGCCCGTACTCATCAAGCTTCTCGGAGTAGGCGCTGGTCTAGGTTCACTTACAAGCTCCTCTCCATGCCACATCCCTCAATGCAATTTACAGAGCAAAAGTGATTGGTGATCAGGACCACTGCCCTGAATACGAGTCTGGTATTGTGCGCTAATGACTGGTGATTAATAACCCTCACTTTCCCCGTTCAGTGTCAGGGTTTTTTCAGATGTTAGTGTTTCTTTATACAGCGCTAACAGTTCGATGGACCCCTCCTCTGTGTCATCTGTGTTCCTCATACACTCACTCAATTCATTGCTTTAGAAAGGAGAAGAGGGGACTGTGGTCAAATGGCAGAGAAGAGGGTGACACCATTTAAAGACAGATAGAAAGAGAAATAAGAGAGATAAATGTTAGATTTATGAAATCAATTGTGTATAACATGTAAATTGCTCCAGACAAAAAAAAAATCAACTTAATGACTCAAATGTAATGTCACAATGGAGAGACCGAGAGAGAGATGAAGTGAGAGATAAACAAATCACTGTGAAATGCGCTGACATTTTATTTATACATCATGGTATCAACTTTTAAATGAACAGAGAATGTTAAATTCCCTAAAGTACTCAGAGGAGGTTAACCATATGTTAGATTAAAGGGAGGCTCCATACTAAATATAACCTTTCACTTCACATTCAACAGAGTTGACAGGACCATATTGCTAGAGTGACACAGAGAGAGGGAGAGAGAGAGAGAAACAGAGCTACAGAGAGTCAGAGGGCGAAAGAGTTGGATTGTGAGAGATAAAAAGGATGAGAGTGATAGGAGACGAAAAGAACAAAACATTTGCCACACAAAGAAATGTAAAACCAAACCAAAAGTTGTTTATCTAACTATGTGAGTGTACAGACAACAAAGTTGAAATGTGTGCATAACCAATTTGTTGATGCATAGATTCTCTTCTCTCTTACGCCACTGTATGGCATCCATAAAATATTATAATAATATGAAACCATATCATGAAACATGTACCATATAAGGTTATCCAGTATTAACAGCAATACCCACAAGGGGTGCAATTTATTTTTTATTTCAATTTTGTTAACAAGCAAATTCCCCCACCGAACCTAACTAAACGCGAACAAGCATGTGCAATTATAAACTAAATACCAGGACAGACAACCCTTAACTAAATGTACATAAAAATCCCCACAAAGCAATTTGATCCAGGAGGAGACTGATTATCTCAGCTGTAACCAACCAGCTAGATCTTGCAAGTAAGCCACTTAAAACTCAAATATATAATTAGCTAAGATACTGGGATTGAGATGTACCAAAATAACAGAAAAATATCAAATTTACAACTAACGTTTGCCAGACAAAACCTGGGTAAATATCAAAATTACTGGAACAATTTTCTCTGGATAAATTAGTTAGGCCAAAATGCCGACCCCATGTTTGGTTTGGGTTGTTTTACTCTCTCAATGAGTCAACCATACTTTCAATACTGCACCAGAAAATTCTTAAGGAGAATGTGAGGTCATCTGTTAAAAAGCTGAAGCTGAACAGAACATGGATCTTGAAACAGAACAATGATTCATAACACACAACCTCCAACAGAATCACTCAAAATTGCCTAGTCAAACCCCAGACATCAATTCTATCAAAATTGCTGTGGGTGCCTTGTAGGTGACTGTGAATGCAAGAAAGCCCTGGAACATGATCTCTGTCGATGAGAATGACATGACTGCAAAGTACAATCTGCCAAGTGAAGACAGCATATTCATATATCCAAATATGTAAATGCTGAAAATATTAGCATCTCCACAGATATATTAGAAATTATAATTATAGACATGCTAATAATCACAAAATATCACAAAAAAATTATTACTGGGACATATACAGTAGATATAAAAAGTCTAAACACCCCTGCTAAAATGCCAGGTTCTCGTGTATTTTGCCATAATATAGCCTTAGTATGCCATGCATGCTAAAATTATTTGCTGTCCGTCCCTCGTGCTGAAGTTACAAATCAATATAAGTAGCATAAACCTGCCCGCCCATGGAAATCAAATGCCTGGAAATTCCAGTTATGTTGGCATATGCTGATTTTTGAGACGTGTCCCTTTGACACATTGAATAATTTAGCAGTTTTTGTCATTGTTGCACCTACAATTTGGACACTAACTATTTGGGACTCAGTTATTTGCCTGATGTTCCTCTTAAAAACTCATATAGAAAAGGTGCTAATTGTCAGACCTCCTTTATAGCTGTCACATAGAACTGCTAGTTGGCATTCAACATAATTCGACCTCAGCAGCTATGTTTGTCATTGTTATTTAGTTACTTCAAAGTAACAGTCCTTCACCATATGGAGTTTCTGTTATTTTTTTGCCACCTCCTGTTTACCTACATCCACACATATTGCATTGACCACACTAAAGCATCAGTATTGAAAAGCATACTGTCTGTACTTTCAAATACCTCTCTATTGTGGAGAATCCGTATTGGAAACTGCCAAAGTCTTGTCTGCAGCTTCACCTCTTCTAAATAATATGCTCTATAATTCCCATCCTGTGACTATTCACACCCACCACAGTGATGCAGTCTCTGATCACCCACCACTGTGATCTATTTCTGAAGGCTCTGTCACAAAAAACAATAAACTAGCTATATAGTGCACTACCTCTGAGTTGAAAGACACATTATAGACACTGCCAGCAAGAAATGTACAATGAGATTGTGATGACAATTACAGATGTGGAATCTGGAATGTAGCAAAAACGATACAGCCATGACAGACCAACAGTTAGAAACATTAAGTAATGTACATAGGTGGACCTGAATGGGTGACTCACAGGTGAATATTCAACAATCACTTTGTGCAGATGAAAGGGAAGTAGAGAGGAAAAAATAAAAGGCAATCTATGAGAAGTCATAGGATGTTTAAACCTGGTCAAAAGGAGTCTGAGTCACACAAACAGAAAGAATGACTAGACAGACAGGCACTTAAAGCTGACTCAAGCTTAATGCATTAACAACACCTAATCCATTAGGTTCTCCCAATTCTTTTTGTCTAGCCTGGGGCGGCATTTTAATACAATTGGCAAATTATTCAAGCAAGTTTTATCTATACTGAACAAAAATATAAATGCACCATGCAAAATGTTGAATCCATGTTTTATGATCTGACATCAAATATCCCAGACATTTTCCACAAATACAAAAATCTTTCACATTTTATCTCCAATGTTGGGGGCAAAAACAGCTCTGAAAAAAATTATGCAACCAGGTAATTGTGAGTTTTTTTATTTTTCCCCCTCAAAGATTTCAGTTTGTTTTTCAATTGAATTGTTCACCTTATACGTCACATTAAAGGTGGAAAAAGTTCTCTGACATGATTTATCTTTGTCTCATTCTTTTACATCAGAAGAACCTGGCATTTTAACGGGGGTGTGTAGACTTTTTATATCCACTGTATTTGTGAGTTTAATGCTGTGTATATACGAATCATGGTTTACAAGCACGGATTCGCTGCTGTGTATTTACAGATCACAGTTACATGAGTGTTTTTTATGCTTTGTGTTTACAGATCATGATTTACATGTGTGAATTGAATGCTATGTATTTACGAATCATGGCTCACATTTCTGAGTTGCATGCTGTGAACACAAACATTTTGGAGGTATTCTATCTCCAATTACTTTGGCCTTTAAAAGATTCAGTCTGAACTAGTTAGAAAACACATTAAGGTATTTTTATACGCAGACCTGATTGGCTGATAAGATGGTCCACATCCTGCCTCTTTACCAACATTATACTCAAAGTATTCAGACAGAATAATAATAATAATAATAGGTATGTACTATATTTTGTTGTGCAGCATACTGAAACTTAAAGAATTGAAAACGGTTTTGGTACCTAATCATTGTCCTGTTGCATGTTTCACAAAGGTGGTTTACTCTGGATTTCACCATCATTGGTCTGTGAAAAAACGCAGTTTGGGACTGCACTGGACCTTCAAATGGAAATAAAAATGATACTACAACTGTCTGTAATGGACTTACCAGCAATCTATTCCAACACCAATTCTGTGAAAGAACTCAATCTGTTTTCCACAGGCATAGCAGATCTGAATCTGTCCACCCATGCATGTGTCACTCTAGGGGCATACTTGAAGAATGCTCACCATTTACAGTCTTAGCCTCTATGAGCTGCTCTGCAGACAAACACTATACACACTCATGTGGCACACACACAAACGCACATAATCAGTAGAGAAATAGTAATGCACCCAATTCCTTACAGGCAACATGTTCACGTATCTGTCTATCTGGGAAACATCTCAACTGAAAGTCACTGAAAATTAAATAAGAAAGCTTTTAGTAGTGATTGCCAATTGAGGCTTCATTACAGTTCATCTAACAGCAGGATATCATGCTAGCAGTACTAACCCAGATTTTGTTTTTCAAAATAAAAGCCATCATTGAAATGTATAAGGCAATACAGTTATCAATCTAGTGGGTACATTTTATGTTTATTGTCTGTTCCAAAGTTGTTCTTGTCTGTTCTTTTTTACAGATTAGATTGTTAACTATTTTGCCTTATCAACTTCAATGATGGCTTTTAATGTGATGAAGTCTGAGTGTTGCCAGCATAATATCCTGCTGCTAAAACAATGCTAATGAAGTCTTGTTTGGCCATAATTAGCTTTTAGACAAATCGTCAATAGCAGAACAAAGCTCTGGAACATTATTTCAAATAGACGATGCAGCAAGTCATTACATATGGGCCTCCATCTGAGGATCGTAAAGGGAAATTAAGTTCTCATCAATGAACCAGTTTCTGACACAGATTCATATTATATACCTTATCTGTATTGATTTTTATTGTGTATATGCATATTATGAATTTTTTTGTTTAGATTGATGCTTGGACCTGAGGGAGTGTAGTCATTGCTTGTGCCCTGGCTAATGTGGACTCTAAAATAAGATATAATACTACATACAGTCAGGAAAATTGCACATAACCATGACCAGGTACTTGAGAAACCTGCACAAACACACTGTAAAACAAGAAAAGAAACCAGGCAAGCCTAGTGTGGCTGGCCCGTGATTAGAAGGGATGAATGTTGTTGCCCTGACTGGATTCGAAACTGGATCTCTCATGTGACAGGCTGTGTCTTTAAACACTAAGAAATTAAGCTATTCGTGTGCCAAGTGTCGGTACAGCGTATCAACATTAGATCATTTTGTCACCCATTAACATCACGCCAAGTTTGAATAGAAATGAAGCATTAAGCATTGTGTTAAACTGACTAACGTTTCTTATTAA
Organism: Esox lucius; assembly: GCF_011004845.1. Taxonomy (NCBI): domain Eukaryota; kingdom Metazoa; phylum Chordata; class Actinopteri; order Esociformes; family Esocidae; genus Esox; species Esox lucius. The sequence continues at coordinate 2,252,987 of NC_047575.1, read as the reverse complement.
GTTTACTTCCACCACAAATAGCATCTATGAACTGTATGGCTTTTGCCACTGGCTGTATTAACAGCTTATTAGCCAGTAGATACTAGTGAACCTATTACTATCTTACTACTTGGAATTCTCATGAGAATTGAGCAATTGCTAGCAAGACTGAAGATGAAATGTACCCTGCCAAAGATATTCCATGACAAAACAAAGTTTTTCTTTGTGAATGACATTGATACAGTAACTATCAATAGAGGGGACGATAACTAAGTGAAAAGACGAGAGAATCGTGGAAAACCCTATTCTTTTACTGCGCAAGGGGTTGTGATCTACTGTATATTACCCCAAAAAGCATGCACGGATGTGTGCTTTGAAAATTCACCAGAAATAGTTACAAAATTACAGCAAACAATTTTATTTTTGGCTTACTCTAACATAGCTTCTGAAGGTTGTGGCCAGCGAATTTTTTGTCTATCCTGAACCAATCCTAAAGCATAATTTATTTCGACTGGGTTGAGGCTCGAACACCTCTCTTGCATGGCAGTCCGCGTTTCTAACCACTAAGCTATTTAATAAGGAGTAGTTAGTCAGACACTCAGGAAGAGATATTCACTCTTCTTGGCCGGCTCTGCTTACGTGGTCTGGCAAAAAAAAATATATAGTTATATTTCCAGTCATCGAGCTTCGTGGCCTTTTTCAAGCTTGGCATACTTGACATTTTACATTATCCTAGGTGTTAACAAATTTACTTTGCCTAATAAAACACCGTTATGTCCACTTCGTAATTTTTGATGATGAACAATTCCAAGCTGAAAAAGCCTATTCTTCAGTTATGTAAACATGAAATGTTGAGTTGTTTTACACTTTACATTTGTGCCCAACCAACTTACTCTAATACATACAGCTCCGGAAAAAAATTAAGAGAACACTGCACCTTTTTCATTCCTTTCCAAAAAAGTCGAAAAGGAAGGTTTTGAGTGAGGAACAGAAGGTTTAAAAATAATAGACTACTGCAAATTGAACACTAAATTAATCACGAAAAATGTGCAGTGGCCTCTTAATTTTTTCCAGAGCTGTATGTCAGTTCGATTCTTAGATTCAGTAACTACTTTGGAAGATGCATACAAGAACATTGAACCAGTTTTAGCAGGTATGGTTGTGCCAATTGCTCAGTCCTCCAAAAGTAACTATTTGGTCTCATAATTGTATGTACATTATTCTGACAGTTTTGATATCCATTCATCCATCATGCCTCATGGCACAACAAGCCAATTAATAAATATATGTACTTTATTACATCAAACGTGGTTCAAAACCCCCTTAATGAAGAGTACAATTTTGAGTACTGTGACGTCGCCCGGTATGGAGCAGCCGGGGCCCCACCCTGGAGCCAGGCCCACGTGGGCAACGACAGTGACACCTGGAGGGGCGTGATTGGGAGGAACGGCCCCCCTGATCTGAACCCGAGCGGTGTTCAGTTATTGGACTTCTGTGCTAGTCACAGTTTGTCCATAACGAACACCATGTTCAAGCATAAAGGTGTCCATCAGTGCACGTGGCACCAGGACACCCTAGGCCGCAGGTCGATGATCGACTTTGTTGTCGTCTCATCTGACCTGCGGCCGTATGTCTTGGACACTCGGGTGAAGAGAGGGGCGGAGCTGTCAACTGATCACCACCTGGTGGTGAGTTGGATCCGATGGCGGGGGAGGAAGCTGGACAGACTCGGCAGGCCCAAGCGTACTGTAAGGGTCTGCTGGGAACGTCTGGCCGAGTCTCCTGTCAGAGAGATCTTTAACTCCCACCTCCGGCAGAGCTTCGACTGGATCCCGAGGGAGTGGACCATGTTCTCCACCGCCATTGTCGAAGCGGCCGCTCGGAGCTGTGGCCGTAAGGTCTCCGGTGCCTGTCGAGGCGGCAATCCCCGAACCCGGTGGTGGACACCGGAAGAAAGGGATGCCGTCAAGCTGAAGAAGGAGTCCTATCAGGCCTGGTTGGCTTGTGGGACTCCTGAGGCAGCTGACGGGTACCGACAGGCCAAGCGGGCTGCAGCCCGGGTGGTTGTGGAGGCAAAAACTCGGGCCTGGGAGGAGTTCGGTGAGGCCATGGAGAAGGACTATCGGCTGGCCTCGAAGAGATTCTGGCAAACCATCCGGCGCCTCAGGAGAGGGAAACAGTGCCCTACCAACGCTGTTTACAGTAGAGGTGGGCAGCTGTTGACCTCAACTGAGGATGTCGTCGGGCGGTGGAAGGAGTACTTCGAGGATCTCCTCAATCCCGCTGACACGTCTTCCATTGAGGAAGCAGAGGATGAGGGCTCAGAGGTGGACTCGTCCATCACCCGGGCTGAAGTCACAGAGGTGGTCAAGAAACTCCTCGGTGGCAAGGCACCGGGAGTGGATGAGATCCGCCCTGAGTACCTCAAGTCTCTGGATGTTGTGGGGCTGTCTTGGTTGACACGCCTGTGCAACATCGCGTGGCGGTCGGGGACAGTGCCTCTGGGATGGCAGACCGGGGTGGTGGTCCCTCTTTTTAAGAAGGGGGACCGGAGGGTGTGTTCCAACTATAGGGGGATCACACTTCTCAGCCTCCCCGGGAAAGTCTATGCCAGGGTTCTGGAGAGGAGAATACGGCCGATAGTAGAACCTCGGATTCAGGAGGAACAGTGTGGTTTTCGTCCGGGCCGTGGAACACTGGACCAGCTCTATACCCTCTACGGGGTGTTGGAGGGTTCATGGGAGTTTGCCCAACCAATCCACATGTGTTTTGTGGATTTGGAGAAGGCATTCGACTGTGTCCCTCGTGGCATCTTGTGGAGGGTGCTTGGGGAATATGGGGTCCTGGGTCCTTTGCTAAGGGCTGTCAGGTCCCTGTACAACCGAAGCAGGAGCTTGGTCCGCATTGCCGGCAGTAAGTCAGACTTGTTCCCAGTGCATGTTGGACTCCGGCAGGGCTGCCCTTTGTCACCGGTTCTGTTCGTAATTTTTATGGACATAATTTCTAGGCGCAGCCAGGGGCCGGAGGGTGTCAGGTTTGGGGACCACACGATTTAATCTCTGCTCTTTGCAGATGATGTTGTCGTGTTGGCCCCTTCTAACCAGGACCTTCAGCATGCACTGGGACGGTTTGCAGCGGAGTGTGAAGCGGTGGGGATGAAAATCAGTACCTCCAAATCCGAGGCCATGGTGCTCAGTCGGAAAAGGGTGGCTTGCCCACTTCAGGTTGGTGGAGAGTGCCTGCCTCAAGTGGAGGAGTTTAAGTTTTGGGTCATGACCGAAAGGACAAGATCCCGGATACAGGCGGCCGAAATGAGCTTTCTCCGCAGGGTGGCTGGGCGATCCCTTAGAGATAGGGTGAGAAGCTCGGTCACCCGGGAGGAGCTCAGAGTAGAGCCGCTGCTCCTCCACATCGAGAGGGGTCAGCTGAGGTGGCTTGGGCATCTTTTTCGAATGCCTCCGGAACGCCTTCCTGGGAAGGTGTTCCGGTCCCGTCCCACCGGGAGGAGGCCCCGGGGAAGACCTAGGACACGCTGGAGGGACTATGTCTCCCGGCTGGCCTGGGAACGCCTCGGTGTCCCCCCAGAAGAGCTAGAGGAAGTGTCTGGGGAGAGGGAAGTCTGGGCATCCCTGCTTAGACTGCTGCCCCCGCGACCCGGCCCCGGATAAGCGGAAGAAGATGGATGGATGGTGTTTACAACATTGAGTAAAATCTTCTTTAAATCTACAAATGTTAAATTAGTCACAAGCCTCTAAAAATGAATCTGAATGGAGTTGAGTGAACGTAGATTTCTTAGCTCATTTAACTTAATTTTGAAAGGTAAGACAATATAATATAATGTTATCATAACGTGATATTCTTCGTCAATGCAACTGTAATAGTGCTTAAATTGATTTGACAAATTGGTTCAGTTTTAAAAGTTGAGTGAACACATTGTTTTTGCTAGCTGAACATTACTTTATATGTTAATACATTTTGAATGAGATGAAGTCAAATCAATACATTTTGCACTTTTAGTCGCCTACATAAAATGAGTTAAATTTTTTACAGTGCAAAGGCAGTTTGGTTTTAGCCCAACAAACCTGCTCTAGAAAAACATTAAGTATGTGTTTTAGGAGAATGATTATACAAGTTGAATCTTAACCGTGTCTCTTACACACCCTCCCCTCACAAATGCATCTTGCTCTCTCTCGCATATATGGGTTAACTTTATGTCCCAGCAACACTCTGTAAAGGTCACAAACCATTTCCTCAAACAGCCCACTTCCTCTTGGCGGACAACTTCAAAATACAACTTAGTTTATAGAAAGAGATAGCAAAGGGAGAGGGAGAGAGACTGCCCTTCCAGCGTAGGCGGACAAAATGTGCATATGTGAGTGATTCTCTAATCATATATGTGTTTTAGGCAAAGCTCCCAGACACACCCAAAATTGACAGCAGCTTTGAAAAATATTAGCGTCTAATGTGCAAGATTTAAGTATATATATAAAAATTATATATAATATATATATATATATATATATATATATATATATATATATATATATATATATATATATATATATATATAATGTATAATATATACACACCCACACAAAAAAAAATTAAACGCAACATGTTTGTTTTTGCCCCCATTTATCATGAGCTGAACTCAAAAGATCTAAGATTTTCTCAATGTACAGAAAATGCCTATTTCTCTCAAATATTGTTCAAATACCTGTCTTAATCTGTGATAGTGAGCACGTCTCCTTTGCCGAGGTAATCCATCCATCTCACAGGTGTGGCATATCAAGATGCTGATTGGACAGCATGATTATTGCACAGGTGTGCCTTAGGCTGTGACCCACAGCAATGACCCACCACTGTGATCTACTTCTGAAGGCTGTCACAAACAACAATAAACTAGAGTGGGGAGAACAAGTGTTTGATACACTGCCGATTTTGCAGGTTTTCCTACTTACAAAGCATGTAGAGGTCTGTCATTTTTATCATAGGTAAACTTCAACTGCGAGAGACGGAATCTAAAACAAAAATCCAGAAAATCACATTGTATGATTTTTAAATAATTAATTTACATTTTATTGCATGACATAAGTATTTGATCACCTACCAACCAGTTGGAATTCCGGCTCTCACAGACCTGTTCGTTTTTCTTTCCTGTTCTCCACTCATTACCTGTATTAACTGCACCTGCTTGAACTGGTTACCTGTATAAAAGACACCTGTCCACACATTCAATCAAACAGACTCCAACCACTCCACATTGGCCAAGACCAGAGAGCTGTGTAAGGACATCAGGGATAAAATTGTAGACCTGCACAAGGCTGGGATGGGCTACAGGACAATAGGCAAGCAGCTTGGTGAGAAGTCAACAACTGTTGGCGCAATTATTAGAAAATGGAAGAAGTTCAAGATGACGCCAATCTCCCTCGGTCTGGGGCTCCATGCAAGGTCTCACCTCGTGGGGCATCAATGATCATGAGGAAGGTGAGGGATCAGCCCAGAACTACATGGCAGGACCTGGTCAATGGCCTGAAGAGAGCTGGGACCACAGTCTCAAAGAAAACCATTAGTAACACACTACGCCGTCATGGATTAAAATCCTGCAGCACACACAAGGTCCCCCTGCTCAAGCCAGCGCATGTCCAGGCATGTCTGAAGTTTGGCAATGACCATCTGGATGATCCAGAGGAGGAATGAAAGAAGGTCATGTGGTCTGATGAGACAAAAATAGAGCTTTTTGGTCTAAACCAAAGAAGAAGGATGAGTACAACCCCAAGAACACCATCCCAACCGTGAAGCATGGAGGTGGAAACATCATTTTTTGGGGATGCTTTTCTGCAAAGGGGACAGAACAACTGCACCGTATTGAGGGGAGGATGGAATGGGCCATGTATCGCGAAATCTTGGCCAAAAACCACCTTCCCTCAGTAAGAGCATTGAAGATGGGTCGTGGCTGGGTCTTCCAGCATGACAATGACCTGAAACACACAGCCAGGACAACTAAGGAGTGGCTCCGTAAGAACCATCTCAAGGTCCTGGAATGGCCTAGCCAATCTCCAGACCTGAACCCAATGGAAAATCTTTGGAGGGAGCTGAAAGTCCGTATTTCCCAGCGACAGCCCCGAAACCTGAAGGATCTGGAGAGGGTCTGTATGGAGGAGTGGGCCAAAATGCCTGCTGCAGTGTGTGCAAACCTGGTCAAGAACTACAGGAAACGTATGAGCTCTGTAATTGCAAACAAAGGTTTCTGTACCAAATATTAAGTTCTGCTTTTCTGATGTATCAAATACTTATGTCATGCAATAAAATGCAAATTAATTACTTAAAAATCATACAATGTGAATTTCTGGATTTTTGTTTTAGATTCCATCACTCACAGTTGAAGAGTACCTATGATAAAAATGACAGACTTCTACATGCTTTGTACGTGGGAAAACCTGCAAAATCGGCAGTGTATCAAATACTTTTTGTCCCCACTGTAGCTATATAGTGCACTACCTCTGAGTTGAAAGACACATTATAGACACTGCCAGCAAGAAATGTACAATGAGATTGTGATGACAATTACAGATGTGGAATCTGGAATGTAGCAAAAATGTTACAGCCATGACAGACCAACAGTTAGAAACATTAAGTAATGTACATGAGCGGACCTGAATGGGTGACTCACAGGTGAATATTCAACAATCACTTGGTGCAAAAGAAAGATAAGTAGAGAGGAAAAAATACAAGGCAATCTATGAGAAGTCATATGATGTTTAAAAGTGGTCAAAAGTAGGCTGAGTCACAAAAACAGAAAGACTGACTAGACAAAGCTGACTCAAGCTTAATGCATTAACAACATCTAATCCATTAGGTTCTCCCAATTATTTTCTAGCCTGGGGCGGAGATTAACTTGCAATCCCATGGTTGCAAGGCATTTTAAAACAATTAGCATATTATTCAAGCAAGTTTTATCTATACTGAACAAAAATATAAATACCCCATTCAAAATGTTGAATCCATGTTTTATGGTCTGACATCAAATGTCCCAGAAATATTTTCTCCAAAGTTGGGGGCAAATACAGCAAAAAAAATTAAGAGACAACTGTACTATGCTGCATCTTAATTTTAACCCTTCTGTTCCTATCCAGTAGGATCTGACATCACTTCCCTGCAGTCACAAATTGTCCTTTCTAAAAATGCACTCGACAATTCTAACACGAAACTGTTGACTGACAAAACTGGTTGCATTTAAAAATATATATATTTTAGAAATATGAGTCAGGTAGTGTTTGTTTTTAGATAGTGACTTACATTTGTAAATTTTTCAAGGTCCAAACTATGTATTTGTGAGTTTAATGCTGTGTATATATGAATCATGGTTTACAAGCACGGATTCGCTGCTGTGTATTTACAGATCACAGTTACATGAGTGTTTTTTATGCTTTGTGTTTACAGATCATGATTTACATGTGTGAATTGAATGCTATGTATTTACGAATCATGGCTCACATTTCTGAGTTGCATGCTGTGAACACAAACATTTTGGAGGTATTCTATCTCCAATTACTTTGGCCTTTAAAAGATTCAGTCTGAACTAGTTAGAAAACACATTAAGGTATTTTTATACGCAGACCTGATTGGCTGATAAGATGGTCCACATCCTGCCTCTTTACCAACATTATACTCAAAGTATTCAGACAGAATAATAATAATAATAATAGGTATGTACTATATTTTGTTGTGCAGCATACTGAAACTTAAAGAATTGAAAACGGTTTTGGTACCTAATCATTGTCCTGTTGCATGTTTCACAAAGGTGGTTTACTCTGGATTTCACCATCATTGGTCTGTGAAAAAACGCAGTTTGGGACTGCACTGGACCTTCAAAATGGAAATAAAAATGATACTACAACTGTCTGTAATGGACTTACCAGCAATCTATTCCAACACCAATTCTGTGAAAGAACTCAATCTGTTTTCCACAGGCATAGCAGATCTGAATCTGTCCACCCATGCATGTGTCACTCTAGGGGCATACTTGAAGAATGCTCACCATTTACAGTCTTAGCCTCTATGAGCTGCTCTGCAGACAAACACTATACACACTCATGTGGCACACACACAAACGCACATAATCAGTAGAGAAATAGTAATGCACCCAATTCCTTACAGGCAACATGTTCACGTATCTGTCTATCTGGGAAACATCTCAACTGAAAGTCACTGAAAATTAAATAAGAAAGCTTTTAGTAGTGATTGCCAATTGAGGCTTCATTACAGTTCATCTAACAGCAGGATATCATGCTAGCAGTACTAACCCAGATTTTGTTTTTCAAAATAAAAGCCATCATTGAAATGTATAAGGCAATACAGTTATCAATCTAGTGGGTACATTTTATGTTTATTGTCTGTTCCAAAGTTGTTCTTGTCTGTTCTTTTTTACAGATTAGATTGTTAACTATTTTGCCTTATCAACTTCAATGATGGCTTTTAATGTGATGAAGTCTGAGTGTTGCCAGCATAATATCCTGCTGCTAAAACAATGCTAATGAAGTCTTGTTTGGCCATAATTAGCTTTTAGACAAATCGTCAATAGCAGAACAAAGCTCTGGAACATTATTTCAAATAGACGATGCAGCAAGTCATTACATATGGGCCTCCATCTGAGGATCGTAAAGGGAAATTAAGTTCTCATCAATGAACCAGTTTCTGACACAGATTCATATTATATACCTTATCTGTATTGATTTTTATTGTGTATATGCATATTATGAATTTTTTTGTTTAGATTGATGCTTGGACCTGAGGGAGTGTAGTCATTGCTTGTGCCCTGGCTAATGTGGACTCTAAAATAAGATATAATACTACATACAGTCAGGAAAATTGCACATAACCATGACCAGGTACTTGAGAAACCTGCACAAACACACTGTAAAACAAGAAAAGAAACCAGGCAAGCCTAGTGTGGCTGGCCCGTGATTAGAAGGGATGAATGTTGTTGCCCTGACTGGATTCGAAACTGGATCTCTCATGTGACAGGCTGTGTCTTTAAACACTAAGAAATTAAGCTATTCGTGTGCCAAGTGTCGGTACAGCGTATCAACATTAGATCATTTTGTCACCCATTAACATCACGCCAAGTTTGAATAGAAATGAAGCATTAAGCATTGTGTTAAACTGACTAACGTTTCTTATTAAGTTTACTTCCACCACAAATAGCATCTATGAACTGTATGGCTTTTGCCACTGGCTGTATTAACAGCTTATTAGCCAGTAGATACTAGTGAACCTATTACTATCTTACTACTTGGAATTCTCATGAGAATTGAGCAATTGCTAGCAAGACTGAAGATGAAATTTACACTGCCAAAGATATTCCATGACAAAACAAAGTTTTTCTTTGTGAATGACATTGATACAGTAACTATCAATAGAGGGGACGATAACTAAGTGAAAAGACGAGAGAATCGTGGAAAACCCTATTCTTTTACTGCGCAAGGGGTTGTGATCTACTGTATATTACCCCAAAAAGCATGCACGGATGTGTGCTTTGAAAATTCACCAGAAATAGTTACAAAATTACAGCAAACAATTTTATTTTTGGCTTACTCTAACATAGCTTCTGAAGGTTGTGGCCAGCGAATTTTTTGTCTATCCTGAACCAATCCTAAAGCATAATTTATTTCGACTGGGTTGAGGCTCGAACACCTCTCTTGCATGGCAGTCCGCGTTTCTAACCACTAAGCTATTTAATAAGGAGTAGTTAGTCAGACACTCAGGAAGAGATATTCACTCTTCTTGGCCGGCTCTGCTTACGTGGTCTGGCAAAAAAAAATATATAGTTATATTTCCAGTCATCGAGCTTCGTGGCCTTTTTCAAGCTTGGCATACTTGACATTTTACATTATCCTAGGTGTTAACAAATTTACTTTGCCTAATAAAACACCGTTATGTCCACTTCGTAATTTTTGATGATGAACAATTCCAAGCTGAAAAAGCCTATTCTTCAGTTATGTAAACATGAAATGTTGAGTTGTTTTACACTTTACATTTGTGCCCAACCAACTTACTCTAATACATACAGCTCCGGAAAAAAATTAAGAGAACACTGCACCTTTTTCATTCCTTTCCAAAAAAGTCGAAAAGGAAGGTTTTGAGTGAGGAACAGAAGGTTTAAAAATAATAGACTACTGCAAATTGAACACTAAATTAATCACGAAAAATGTGCAGTGGCCTCTTAATTTTTTCCAGAGCTGTATGTCAGTTCGATTCTTAGATTCAGTAACTACTTTGGAAGATGCATACAAGAACATTGAACCAGTTTTAGCAGGTATGGTTGTGCCAATTGCTCAGTCCTCCAAAAGTAACTATTTGGTCTCATAATTGTATGTACATTATTCTGACAGTTTTGATATCCATTCATCCATCATGCTTCATGGCACAACAAGCCAATTAATAAATATATGTACTTTATTACATCAAACGTGTTTACAACATTGAGTAAAATCTTCTTTAAATCTACAAATGTTAAATTAGTCACAAGCCTCTAAAAATGAATCTGAATGGAGTTGAGTGAACGTAGATTTCTTAGCTCATTTAACTTAATTTTGAAAGGTAAGACAATATAATATAATGTTATCATAACGTGATATTCTTCGTCAATGCAACTGTAATAGTGCTTAAATTGATTTGACAAATTGGTTCAGTTTTAAAAGTTGAGTGAACACATTGTTTTTGCTAGCTGAACATTACTTTATATGTTAATACATTTTGAATGAGATTAAGTCAAATCAATACATTTTGCACTTTTAGTCGCCTACATAAAATGAGTTACATTTTTTACAGTGCAAAGGCAGTTTGGTTTTAGCCCAACAAACCTGCTCTAGAAAAACATTAAGTATGTGTTTTAGGAGAATGATTATACAAGTTGAATCTTAACCGTGTCTCTTACACACCCTCCCCTCACAAATGCTTTATGTCCCAGCAACACTCTGTAAAGGTCACAAACCATTTCCTCAAACAGCCCACTTCCTCTTGGCGGACAACTTCAAAATACAACTTAGTTTATAGAAAGAGATAGCAAAGGGAGAGGGAGAGAGACTGCCCTTCCAGCGTAGGCGGACAAAACGTGCATATGTGAGTGATTCTCTAATCATATGTGTTTTAGGCAAAGCTCCCAGACACACCCAAAATTGACAGCAGCTTTGAAAAATATTAGCGTCTAACGTGCAAGATTAAAGTATATATATATATATATATATATATATATATATATATACATACATACATACATACATACATACATATATATATATACACACACACACACACACACACACACACACACACACACATATATATATATATATATATATATAAACATTAATAAAAATACATTTTCTATGCTGATAGTAGCAGAAGATAATTTAAAAAGTTTAGTATTGTTCCATTCTAACAAACACAGCTAGTATGATCTGTAAACTTTCTGTATTATCATTCTATAACCACAGAAACAGAGACGGAAGTTCTAAGGTGCACTTTTTGATTCAGAGGATGATGAGCGCAAACTGAGAGACATAGAGGCATGTTAATAAAGCATTCACATGTCATGGCGTTGATGAGAAGGCTGGGTGTTTTGTAAAAGCACCCTGTGACAACTGCTCATGTAAAAATGGCTTCATAAAATACATTTGATTGATTGAAGACAGAGAGGGAAAAAAGAGAGAAGATTAAATCTTCTCGCTGAGAGAAACTTGGCAGGAACAGACAACCACAAAGAAGAAAATGGTGCTAATTATACAGGAAATGGCTATTCTTCCTTGCATTATATGAAAAACTACCCCCACTTCATGGATCTAACAAATGTATAGTGATTACGGAATATATTTGCTGGGCCATGGAACTTCTGTGTCCAGTTGTGTCGAAGTGTGAAATGTAATCAGGCTTATTATATTGCAATTAAAAGCCTATATCTCAGCAGCCATCCTATCAAAGACCACAGAGACACAGACTGTCATCTGTACTAAGATGTGTTGTACTACCCTTCCCTAGACTACAGTCACTGCCTTAACCTAACCTTTATTGTTTCCTAACTGTAGCCCAAACCTTAAACCTAACCTTAACCCCAGTGCTGTGATATCTAACCTTAACCCTAACCCCAGTGCTGTAATGCCTTTCGTTAACCTAACTTTAACAATAAAATGCTTTTATAACATATTCTAGCGAATTTGGTGTTGCTGTTACTCCTCCTAAATCTATATATCCAGGGTGGGGCAGTGGGTAGGGTGACTACCTTATCATCGAAATGTCACCAGTTTGAAACACAGGTTAAACATTTTGGGAAAAATTTGTCTTTCATAGCATTCGTAAATATCATACGCTTGTCTGGCGTTCGTATGTTATTTTACGTTTTAACAGCATTCGTAACATTTGATACGTTGTAATAGCGTTCGTAAGATATGTTACATTTGAATAATTTCATTATGTATCATACGTTTTGGTGGCGCATTGTAATGTAACCTAACGTAACGTCACATATCACACATTTCCTTCTGGAAAAATATGTTACAACCTAGCTAATATTTGTGGAGTTCTCTCCAAAAGATAAAAAATAAATAACATGAACTGTGGGTTGTTAGACCAAGCCTAATACATAAGTAACTATGGCTTGGAAGTAAATTACACTGCCTTTTGGCTAGATTCAGCCTAATGCAAGCTGCTCAAAACACGCATATTATTGCTTCCATGTCAATGACTTACTGTCCTGTACCTAGCTAGCACAATTATGCTTTCAAGTTTGCTACAGTAGCTAGCCATCAACAAGTCTTCGAAATATGGCAATGCATCTAATGCATTAGATAGCACAGATGTTGTTTATTTTGTTTATTCTGTGTTCCATAGTTAAGATGGGGTCAAATCAACTTTGACCCCATCTAAACGAATGTCAGTGTTCATTGCTCCCGCATCAATGATTGAAGGTGACAATGCGTCAGACCAGTCAGTATGTAGTTAGTAATAACAGTTTCAGATCCTAATGGAGTTATAAAAATTATATTCAACTCCCTGCTAATAGGTGGGGCTAACTTGCAGTGTGCACCTACACTCACCTAAAGGATTATTAGGAACACCATACCAATACTGTGTTTGACCCCCTTTCGCCTTCAGAACTGCCTTAATTCTACGTGGCATTGATTCAACAAGGTGCTGAAAGCATTCTTTAGAAATGTTGGCCCGTTTTGATAGGATAGCATCTTGCATTTGATGGAGATTTGTGGGATGCACATCCAGGGCACGAAGCTCCCATTCCACCACATCCCAAAGATGCTCTATTGGGTTGAGATCTGGTGACTGTGGGGGCCATTTCAGTACAGTGAACTCATTGTCATGTTCAAGAAACCAATTTGAAACGATTCAAGCTTTGTGACATGGTGCATTATCCTGCTGGAAATAGCCATCAGAGGATGGGTACATGGTGGTCATAAAGGGATGGAATGGTCAGAAATAATGCTCAGTTAGGCCGTGGCATTTAAACGATGCCCAATTGGCACTAAGGGGCCTAAAGTGTGCCAAGAAAACATCCCCCACACCATTACAACACCACCACCAGCCTGCACAGTGGTAACAAGGCATGATGGATCCATGTTCTCATTCTGTTTATGCCAAATTCTGACTCTACCATCTGAATGTCTCAACAGAAATCGAGACTCATCAGACCCGGCAACATTCTTCCAGTCTTCAACTGTCCAATTTTGGTGAGCTTGTGCAAATTGTAACCTCTTTTTCCTATTTGTAGTGGAGATGAGTGGTACCCGGTGGGGTCTTCTGCTGTTGTAGCCCATCCGCCTCAAGGTTGTGCGTGTTGTGGCTTCATAAATGCTTTGCTGCATACCTCGGTTGTAACGAGTGGTTATTTCAGTCAAAGTTGCTCTTCTATCAGCTTGAATCAGTCGGCCCATTCTCCTCTGACCTCTAGCATCAACAAGGCATTTTCGCCCACAGGACTGCCATATACTGGATGTTTTTCCCTTTTCACACCATTCTTTGTAAACCCTAGAAATGGTTGTGCGTGAAAATCCCAGTAACTGAGCAGATCGTGAAATACTCGGCCCGTCTGGCACCAACAACCAGGCCACGCTCAAAATTGCTTAAATCACCTTTCTTTCCCATTCTGACATTCAGTTTGGAGTTCAGGAGATTGTCTTGACCAGTACCACACCCCTAAATGCATTGAAGCAACTGCCATGTGATTGGTTGATTAGATAATTGCATTAATGAGAAATTGAACAGGTGTTCCTAATAATCCTTTAGGTGAGTGTATAATAGCGGTCCCTGGACTTGGACAGGATTTGTGCAACTAATGCTAAGTTGTTTGCATTTGTAAACAGTGCCAGGGAAGCATGAATCCGTTCAAACTTATCCATACAATGCTGGCTAGCATAAGGACAACAAAGCGCCATTTTAATATATGTGTGAATGGACCCTTTAAGTGCTATCTCAACCCAAGGAATGTTAAGATCCAATGAGGATCTATGTGCAAGAAAGTAACAGCATTTTTGCTTTATAAAACTATTCTTCTAGTTACAGTGTAATGATTCAACTTATTTACAGGAACTATTCTTTAAAAAAGTGGTGGTGGAACACTACATTTATGAAATATTTCTAGCTGATGCATGCATTACATGCAGACTTATTGGACAATGGGTAGAATACCGTTACCTAACAGTTAAGACCTCCGGCTATTACAATTAAGTTAGAATAAGAAAATAAGTAATCAGACAAAAATGCAAAAACAAGCACTGATGGTTATTTGATTCAGTTTGTTCAGATTTGAGAGAATTATCCTTCATACAGGTTGGATAAACAGGGGCCTAGTTTTTGTCAAAAAGGTTTCAGCTAGCATATAGGATTAAACACTTAATCCTATAAGACAATATAAAAAGAACAGGAGTCCTAAATCAAGTGAATGACTCTTCCTTTCCAATCATTTTATTTCTGTGCATTGAATACTGTCCAACAGGCCAAAACAGGATAAGACATTTGAAAAATTGGGCACGGAGCAGGACCAGAGGTGGAAAGAGTTCCCACAGACAGGGTAGTTAGTGTCACAAAAAGGACAGACACAGAATCTCCATCTCCCCACGCTGACTGAACCACACCTTTGCAAGAGGGGGGAACCTCTGACTACAGAGGACAGTACTCCCGGGGAGACTTTGCTAAAACAAAACACTCACCTTACAATTTAGAATCTCAACATTTCCACTGCACTCAGACAGCCCTCATCCTCTGCCCACTCAACCTACTCCTTCGGGTCACTATTGGAGCTTTCGGGTACTAGAAACCAGGAAACATTTTCTTTTCAATCAAATATACTTTTGCGCAAGCTCTGGAAACTAAATGAGGAAACTAGTAGCAGCACTCACACTAAAATATGAGATCCATTGGTTAACCCCTGAACTATTCATTATTTAAGATAACGGATCCATTTTGTACATTGCGCTGATTTCACCTGGTCTGTGGTGGATGTTACTGTTCTATTGACTACTTCCTGTTGGTGAGAGCAGAAGAAAACTGGCACCTATGGGGGATCTGACCATGTCAGTCTTTGGCCCCCCTACAGGGCTGCATGTGACATTGTGTATGTTTTGCGTGAGTTGTCAGTTCTGTCAGTGGTGGACTGTCCAGTTGGATCACATCCCTTATTATCACTGCTCACTCGAATGATTCAGCATCACTGAAACAAACAAACACACACACACACACAATGAAGCACTTGTCCCCCCAAGGCTATGACAGGCAAGGCCATTGATACAGGAAAAATATTTAGCTTATTGTCAAAGCTGGAAAAGTAGATTTTTGTGTCTGACACATTTAGGAGTTCAGCTTTGGGGTTAAGTTAAATGGCACCATTAAAATAGGGGTTTGGTTTATAATTAGCATTAAGATTAGGTTTTAAGGATTATAGTTCAGGAAGATAGGAGTTTAAATGGGATTCAGGTTTGGGGTCTCCAAGGAGACAGTAAAACATTAAATGGGTGTGTGTCTTCAGTATAGTAGTAGTACTAGTAATACAGTAGGATATTAGGTGTGGTACTTTTCAGAAGAAATAGTAATACAATTAGTTGTAGTAGTTCTAACACGAGTAGTAGTAAAAGCAGTAAAACTATTAGAAATAGTACTAATAATAGAATTAGTATTAATAGTAATATAATTAGTATTAGTTCTTATACCAGCAGTAATATTAATAGTATAATAGGTGTGCTAATATTAGCAGTAGTATAAAAAGTAAGAGTTGTTTTAATCTAATAATTTTTAATTGTACTTCTTACATGACTAGTGACAGTAGTAGTAGTATTAGCAATATTAGTATTAGGCATTTGTTTGTATTCACTGTACAACAAAACCAATCAGTCACCCCAGGAAATCAAATGAAAGACTTAATAATTAGCCATGAAAATATAAAACCAGTAAAATAAAATAAAAATTGTCAAAACTGTCAGTCACTTTGGAGATTAAAGGTAAAGACTAATAGATAAGCTACTAGCCGTGTTAATATTGTCAGAAGGAGTTGTGGTCAATGCAGAGATGGGGTTAAACAAACTATACAAGAACACCCAAAAGCGTTTTCATCAATAGCCCTTATCAAAGGTCACAATTTCAAATCAAATTTTAAGCTTTCTTTTGTTTGGCTGAAAAACCCTAAAACAAATAGCTTGTCTTGTTCTTCCCATTTCCAAATGTTTCTTTTCCATACAAAATTAAATGATACAAAGAGTAAAAATCCCAGAAAATTCTTTAGGTTTAGTTATAGTGGAACATCAATTTTGTTTTTCATTTTTCGTTGATGCGTGATACAAAATCAATTTTGGTGGTATTTGAAGACAATCTAGCTATTTTTGCCCCTAATGGTTCAACTCAGCCAATGAAAAGTGTGATGTTGGGGATCTGTCAAGGTGCTCCATTGTCATTTTAAGGGAGGGGTTCAAAGCATGATTACATGGAAGTATGTGAAGCAATGTTCAGATTGAAAGGCTTGGTAAGTGTTCAGGAATCTTGGAAGTATATTACCATGTGAAACTACCTTGTGAAAGCTGCCAGCACATACAATGCACTCAGGCTAATAACCAACATGGGAATTTCCTTGTTTTCCATGAAAACATACCTGAAATTAGTCTGAATAGGAAATATAGCAAAATGAATAGGAAATATATTAATTGACAAGGTTCTAAATAATTGTAAATTTAAATAATAATTGCATCCTTCAAACTTTGATTTGGTCAATCCCCCATTTGCACCAATGACATCCTTGCAGACCTTTGGCAATGTAGTTGTCAGTTTGTTGAGGTAATCTGAACAGATTTCACACCAGGTTTCCTGATGCACCTCCCATAAATTGGATTGACTTGTGTGATGGTAATTCCATCGATCGACATACCAGGCAATAGAAAAGCAGACATTTCTCAAATGCACCTTATTTCAAAATTTCCATAACACTTGATGGGCACATCTTACGTACCATAGGGTCAAGCTGCTCCAACAATAGGTCAATAGGGTTGAGATCCAGTGACTCTGCTAGCCACAGAATACTAGCCGACTGCTTCTTCTCTAAAAAAGTTATTGCATATTTTGTAGCTGTGCTTCGGGTCATTATCCTAATGCAGGAGGACACTGGCTCCAATCAAGCAACCTCAGGAACCTCATTGCTGTTATCCCTGCATTTCAGTTGCGCATGCACCTTCAATTTGCCTCTATTGCACATCTATACATTCCACTTGTAACATACATTATACTTAATACTAATTGTCTGCCCTCTTCTATTTGCACTTCTAGTTAGATGCTAACTGCATTTTGTTGTACTGTACTGTTCAATGACAAAGTTGAATCTAATAGTCTTCCTTCAAGATCGCTTTAACCCTGTACAAATCTCCCACATTACCAGCAAAGCACACCCAGACCATCACATTTCCTCCACCATGCTTGACGGATGACGTCAAACACTCCTCCAGCATTTAAAAAAATGTGGTCTGCGTCTAACGAATGTTATTCTTTGTAATCCAAAAACCTCAAACTTTTACTGATTTGTCTGTCCATAACACTTTTACCAATCTTCCTCTGTCCAGTGTCTGTGTTCCTCTGCCCATCTTAATATTTTATTTTGATTGGCCAATCTGGGATATGGCTTTTTCTTTGCCTAGAAGTCCAGCATCCCGGAGTAGTCTGTTTTGCAGGCACTATAGAATACAGCTGCCATTTGAGGACCTGTGAGGCGTCTGTTTCCCAAAATAGACTGATGAGTTTCAGGAAGAAAGTTCATCATTTCTGTCCATTTTCAGCTTGTAATCGAACCCACAAATGCTGATGCTCCAGATACTCAACTAGTCAAAAGACTAGTTTTATTGCCCCTTTAAACCGCACAACAATTTTCAGATGTGGTAACATAATTACAAAAGGTTTTCTAACGATCAATTAGCCTTTGAAAATTAAAACTTGTATTAGCAAACACAGTTTGCCATTGGAACAAAGGACTGATTGTTGCTTATAATGTGCCTTGGAATCCCTATGTAGAAATTCCATTAATTATCTGCCATTTTCAGCTACAATAGTCGTAGTCAATTGTAATTGTTAACAATGCCTATGTATTTGGTATAGGTAATATATTGATAGATAGCCTAGTGGCTAGTGGACAGCCAGTAACCAAAAGGTCACTACGTAATGGCTAGAGTGTAGAGACAAAATCCCTGACCTGACAAGATAAAAAATGTGCTGTTGTGCACTCAGAAAAAAGCGATCCCTCCTGATGCTCATGTGAATTGATTGGGGTAAGACAGTGTGCTAAATTACAACAATATTTGCAGGCTGTAGATTCTCTCTAAGGAAGAAGGGTTGTGGTCATTCATATTCCTTAGATGTCTTGCTTTAGCAGCATCCTTGTGTATTGTCCTGGCCCTGACAGCCTGGGATTGATTTAAAACACAAGCAGTAACATTTGGACAGGAAGATACTTCACTTCCCAAGCTAATGCCCAAAACAATTAGGAGGAATCTATGATATTGAATATATTGGACATGTAAATATATAAAAAATGCACAATCACTTATAGGAAAATATACCTTTTTCAACTTGACATGAGACTGTCCCTCATAATGGAAGAAGCATTATCCAGATTTTGTTAAACAGACATTTCAAAATTAAGTAACATCTGCAACAGCTAGTTTAAAATATGTGGTAGTAATAAGGATCTGAGAGCATGTGTATTTTTTAATAGCCAAATCCCATACAAGTAAAATCTAACCATATAGAGTTGAGTTCAGTGGATTTTGACATCATAACTACTTTCAATGGTTTTCAGTTAGCTGTGAGTAAAGTTTTGTGTTGGTTTTCATTGGCTGTTTAAAGAAAGCTGACACATTAAGCAGACAGTTGGTCTTGGCCATTGACCTGTAGGGTAAGGAACCATTTAACATAAGGGGGGAAAATATATACTATATATCCTTGGCTTGAAGGTAGACTGTCAGGTATCAGGTGAAGTTAAAAAACATTGTAGGACTGGACCACAGTAGCCTGTGTATGAGCCATCTTTTAATCTGCAGTCAGTACATCATAGTTTAGCCAAATTCTTTGGAGTTGGGATTCGAAGAACTTGCCTACATTTAATGTTTTAGTATTGAAGGGCTTCAAAACCTGTTCAAGGTGGATAGTCGATACGTTTAACCTGACATTAGAGACTAGTCCACAGAATTTGGGTGCTTTGGAGTTTGATAACCTTCCTGCGGACCGTAATGATGGTGCCATTTCGCTAAAGCTTGACATCAGGGCACGGGTTTGATGGATAACCCTTTATCGCGCGCGACAACAGCTCCAACAGCATGTTGGAGATGAATCCATGCATGGTGGCATACACTCCGAGAAATTATCAACCTGGAAGAAACTTCTAAAACACAATGCGTGGATAGATGTAGATTTTGGTTGTCTAAATCAGGGGTGTCCAATCCATTCAACTGAGGGCCGTGTGTCTGCGGGTTTTTCCTATAAATTGGTTCCCTGTTCACAACTAAACAACCAGGTGAGGGTAGAAACTAACCAATTAGTAACCTAATTAGAACCTGCAGACACACGGCCCTCCTTGGAACAGTAATCATTTCTATGAAAAACGTTATGTGCCTCTATACCAACAGTCCAACGATCGTTACAGATACTGCTCGGCACTGACGCACAGCTTAGCATAATCTAAAAATAGAATGCATTAGCTCCGTAAAGTGATCGAAAGGATAACAGCTTAAGAGTTAGGTCAGATACTCACGCCCTGGTTTTGGGGAATCCCATGGACAGCAGCACGTCTAGACTGGACCCATGTTTTACTGTGCCTGGTCGGTTCTGGCGCTGCCTCCTTGGGGTGACTTTTGTGTAAATATCTTCTTTAGTTGCCATCGTAACTATCGCCGTACCAGTGGCATTTCAGTAATTAAAATCTACTTTTAATAAAATGAGACAGTTGGAGGCGGCGGCGACAGACATTGAAAACGTCGGATCATTTAGGGTAACGGCAGGATTTGACTAGTGTTCAGAAACTAAAAACCTTTCATAGGATGGCATAGAGAGAACAAGAGAAGGTTTCTGCTGCAAAAATGTTCTGAACACACAAACTAAACACCTTCCTGGTGGAAGGCATATAAAGTCATCACAGCTGCAGGAGGGTCACTGTAGTCGGAAGTCACTTTTGCGTTCTCCTCACATCGCCCAAAGTCGAGCTCGACCGGGATGAAATCTGTCTTCTTGCTCGGCCTCTCTTGCGGTTGATCGCTAAATACGTTAACACATTAGTCCTGAAATGATTAAACTATACTTCCTCGATCCATGTCTTATTTATGAATGGATATTGACTCAACGTCGGACCATCCTGTCAGAAATGTTGCAGCGCTCTATCGCAACGCCCCTCTCTCTTAAAGAGACAGGGTGCGCTTATAAAGATGTAAGAAAACGCTCTCCTTCTATACTGTTCGAATTAAATCGATTCACCGTGGCTATACTGTGACTTTGCAAACAGACTACAGTAACCCATTTGGTGCCGAGAAAGTGACAGCAATTCTTAAAATAAAAACGGATCAGACTATGTTTAGTATATATTTTAAAACATGGTAACGTTTAAACTTGTATGGGTCAGAACCAAATAAAGCAAACAGTAAAGCATAAATTACACTGAAAATAAAACGTTACATTTCAAGAATGTACTAAAAACAGGATGTACACTGTAAATAATAAACTACAACTGAATCAGAAGGACACAGGCTGATCTTAGCTCACCATCTAGTGGATAAATTTTGAGCTACATGTTCTTTGCAGAGGGTGTGGTCAGACAACATCAACAATTCATATACGGAAAGTTTTATTACAAAAATTAGTACTTCAGAGTCATTGTTCTTCATGGTTTAGGCAAATAGAGATTTTAGCATTTTGTGTAAGCTCATAATCAGCAAATACAACTGAGCACAATTTTCAATAACTACATAGAAACATTTTAATAACTTCTGATATTACCCCAACATAAATAGAATGAGACAACCTATGTACTGTGTATAACCTTACACAATAACCTATTCCCCAATATGCTAAACCTGATACATTAAACTTGGTTTTCAATCAGTTAGGCCTCATTTACACAGGCACACACCAATGGATTGACCCAATCAGATCAGTTTTGAAAAAGATCTGATGTGCTAGGTCAAAATACCAATCATAAGTTGTGATTAGATTGTCACGCTTTGACTGTGAGGCCAAACGTAAGTGGGTGACAATGCGCTAAAAAGAGGTAACAGATCTTAGACAAGCAATGTCAACAAACAGAGGGGAAACAAGAACAAGGATTCTAAATACACCAAGAAAATGTCATTTAAAAAAAATAATCTGTAGCTACCGTAAACTAAACATTTCACATTACAACTCACTGAAAATCCTGGATTTACAGTATATTATGCTCACACATTCAAACAGTATTTGTATCAGAATGCACGTTTTCCACCCTATATAGGAACTACTTTAGACCAAAGCCCCTGTGGCACTTTAGTTAATAGGGCACCATTTGAAGCACTGCAAAGGGGGGGACCAAGGGACCTGTGGTAGACAGATTAATCTAAAAAGAAATGTAGATTTAAGTTGACATACTCCCAAATGGCACCCTATCCCCAATATAGGTAAAAGTGCAATTTAAGAAAGCATTTCAATTAAAAATAACAGACCATTAGGCATTAGAAGGCCTGTTCTATTTGGATTAATTGACAGTATTCATTACATTTCAACAATTTTCAACCCCATGTCCTTGAATGTGGTATTTCTTTCACAAAACAGGGGCACAAAATCATGCCGATAGGCAACTGCCAGTAAGAGTAATATAAAAAGGGAACTTCTTAAAAATAACATTTAAATCAAACCTTGCCAATCCACAATAAGAATGTAAAAGGGGCAGAAACTAGTGTGCCAATCATCTCTCCACCCCCACGTGTGCACATTCTAATCCCTTCAATTATTTGGAAAAGAAATGACTGGCATAATGGAAATATAGAAACAGTGGAAACTTCCAGTAGCCAACCCCTTCACTGAACTAATGCTTTGAAACAGGCAGAGAAGCTGTGAACATGAGCACACTTTAGGAGAAAGGGTTGATGTAGATTGGGACACACCCATAGTCAATGTTGCAGAAGACTTCCGGGTATATCCCAGAAGTTGTTTCCCAATAGTCCTGGGTATATCCCAGACATCTTGTCACATGCTCCGGCTACACCACGAAAGACGACTTCTGTCTGAATTCCCCCTGAGACGGAAAAACATAGAAATATTAAAATGTGACTAAACCTTTTCAGAAAAAGTAAATAACCTTTACAGACAGTACAGAAAGGGAACTCATATTTCCCTGACAAAATTGAACATCACAAACAAAACTCCTAAAATCCTAAAGTTTTTTTCAAAGACAATTTGCATTCAAAATCAGAGTGGCACAAAGCAAAATAATTTCCAGCAGCCCAAACCGTATACTTTCATTATTTTTCCATTAGCAGAAACCATAAACACTCCAAAGAGATGGAAGTCAAACTACAAAATGGAAGTTAGTAAACCACATAAAAGCCTTCAACCCAATAGTCAGAGAGAGAACAAAACGTACATCTCCTTCATCGCCGTGCTCCGATGCAGGCTGGTAGACAACGGAGGGTTTTGGTTTGCTGTAAGAGAAGCACACCATGAGCAAAATAAATGTATTATTGATGTGTATACAAGTTACTTTTACTTGTGATATAGGTCTTTTAAGTATTGAAGAATTAAACAATTCTAGAATGAGAGATAAAAAAATATATATATAATAAATTACAATATTAATTATATTGCTTTCTTGAAAAGCTGTTTGATCTGAATGAAAAAAAGCATTGTTGAAAAAAAATAATTATGCAAGTAGCGCTGATTGGCCAGTTTATCCACCTGAGTAGCATCACAATCATCTGAGGAAATAGCTGGAGTTCCCTTTTATGCTTGAAATTGAGTTCTGAGGTGTTTTTGTCTAAGTTTATAGTCACAAACAAGTACAGGGCTTGTCAACGCCCTTACTTGGTTATAAGTAATATCCAGGAATTATGGTCAATGAGACAAAGACAAGTAATACACTGAAATAAAATATTCCTCTTACCCTTTAGTCTTCCCTGCAAGGACAAAAGAAAAACAAATCAAATGGTGTGAGATTTGTAAGGGGGTGTGAAATGCAGATAAAAAGGTTATAGAAATGTCTATGGCGGTGTTCATTCAGGAAGCCCAGTTTCAAGGAATCTGTTAGGGTGAAAGGGGCACGTGAACTTACTGGGCAGATATCCTTTGCGGTGGGCATACCACAGCGCCAAAAACAGCAGGACAATGGCTAGGAGAGCCACGATCACCCCCGCAACAATACCGCCAACATTGACATCACCTAGACAGAGAGATAAAAAAAAAAGGATAAAGAACAAAAAAAGATCAGATCTCAAAACCAGGGACTGACATTTCAGTCAAAATGAGTGAAAAATGCGGAAAGATCTCCACTGCATCATCCTCACCTCATCAAAATCATTGGATGACAAAAACAAGAGGTCCCTCCTGTTTCACCTTCGCCACCAATGGGTTTGAAAAGGAGACAATGGCGGAGAGGAGTATGCAATTGAGATCTTGCCAGTATCTCAGGATAAATCACTACTGTTCTTTTATGGAGTACAATATACTGCAGATGATTCAAGATATCAGAATGCTTTACTTTAAAAGCATGCCAAACAAACAAAAAACACATTGACTGTAAACTTAAACTAGACAACTCCATACAAAGCCTACTTTTAACAGGTTCCTTATATTTTACTAAAGAATTCATTTGAAGCTTTGCAAATGTCATTTCATAGCTGGGTGATAGTTTTCCAAAAACCTCCAAATACTCAGAATTAATATTCAAAAAGATGTCTCCAGAATGAATGGGTGTCTCTAGAAAGAATATTTACAAAATATTGTTTTGTTAGGCTACAAATGAACAACCATTCTCTGCTTTTGAGAGGACTGATTTAAGAGGGGCTGGCTACTTTTCCAAGAGTCTTCCTACAATTACGCCAAGCTAACAATACAATATATAAACATTAACCGGTTTGAAGAGATATAGAAAAAACAAAAAAATGAATAAGTTTACATTCATCTTTCTGTAAGTAAAAAAAAAAACCCTAAGTACAGTAATGTCATGGACATCTTTAGAAAACAACCACGCGAAACCACACAAAACCAGCCTGACAGCATCGTAAGTGTACAAGTAATATCTGCGGGAGCAACAGGTTAGACAGCTACGCAAATTAAGCCAGATCATACAGGAAAGCTGAGGGTGTGCCAGTAGCAGCAGAGCTTATGTTTACATTTTAGTTATTTAGCAGACACGTCTCCAAATCAATTACAGTAAAGTACTGGTCAATGGCACAAATGTATCCTCTTCTCAGCTCAAGGATTCAAACAAGTAACTCTTCAGTTACTGGCCCAACACTAATCCAATCCAAATGCTAACATTTCAGAATTACAGAGTTTTTAAAAATTATAAAAATGTATTTAAACTTAGTCGCTTTGTGACCTACAGCAACTGTAAGGAGTATACAGGTGCTGGTCATAAAATTAGAATATCATCAAAAAGTTCATTTATTTCAGTAATTCCATTCTAAAAGTGAAACTTGTATAATGTATACATTCATTCCACACAGACTGATATATTTCGAGTGTTTATTTCTTTTAATTTCGATGATTATAACTGACAACTAATGAAAACCCCAGATTCAGTAGCTCATAAAATTTGAATATTGTGTAAAGGTTCAATATTGAAGACACCTGGTGCCACACTAATCAGCTAATTAACCCAAAACACCTGCAAAGGCCTTTAAATGGTCTCTCAGTCTAGTTCTGTAGGCAAAACAATCTTGACAGCTGTCCAAAAGACGACCATTGACACCTTGCACAAGGAGAGCAAGACAAAAGGTCATAGCTAAAGAAGCTGGCTGTTCACAGAGCTATGTGTCTAAGCACATTAATAGTGGCGAAGGGAAGGAAAAGATGTGGTAGAAAAAAGTGTACAAGCAATAGGGATAACCGCACCCTGGAGAGAATTATGAAACAAAACCCATTCAAAAATGTGGGGGAGATTCACAAAAAGTGGACTGCAGCTGGAGTCAGTGCTTCAAGAACCACCACGCACAGACCTATGAAAGACATGGGTTTCAGCTGTCGCATTCCTTGTGTCAAGCCACTCTTGAACAAGACAGCGTCAGAAGCGTCTCGCCTGGGCTAAAGACAAAAAGGACTGGACTGCTGCTGAGTTATGCTCTCTGATGAAAGTACACTTCGCATTTCCTTTGGAAATCAAGGTCCCAGAGTCTGGAGGAAGAGAGGAATCCACATTGCTTGAAGTCCAGGGTAAAGTTTCCACAGTCAGTGATGGTTTGGGGTGCCATGTCATCTGCTGGTGTTGGTCCACTGTGTTTTCTGAGGTCCAAGGTCAACGCAGCCGTCTACCAGGAAGTTTTAGAGCACTTCATGCTTCCTGCTGCAGACCAACTTTATGGAGATGCAGATTTCATTTTCCAACAGGACTTGGCACCTGCACACAGTGCCAAAGCTACCAGTACCTGGTTTAAGGACCATGGTATCCCTGTTCTTAATTGGCCAGCAAATTCACCTGACCTTAACCCTACAGAAAATCTATGGGGTATTGTGAAGAGGAAGATGCGATACGCCAGACCCAACAATGCAGAAGAGCTGAAGGCCACTATCAGAGCAACCTGGGCTCTCATAACACCTGAGCAGTGCCACAGACTGATCGACTCCATGCCACATTGCTGCAATAATTCAGGCAAAAGGAGCCCCAACTAATTAGAGTGCTGTACATGCTCATACATTTCATATTCATATTTTTCAGTTGGCCAACATTCCTAAAAATATTTTTTTTGTATTGTCTTAAGTAATATTCACATTCTGAGATACTGAATTTGGGATTTTCATTAGTTGTCAGTTATAATCATCACAATTAAAAGAAATAAACATTTGAAATATATCAGTCTGTGTAATGAATGAATATAATATACAAGTTTCACTTTTTGAATGGAATTACTGAATTAATCAACTTTTTGATGATATTCAAATTTTATGACCAGCACCTGTATACATTTACATCCTTTGTGTTGGTCCCCTTTCACAATCAATTTCAGATTTGAACAATGTCTGCAGAACGCTAACAGAAGTACCATTACTTTGATAACAATGCCTGGGAAACTGTAAGAGCATGGATGATCCACAGACAGCTTACAGGTCAGAAAAAACAAATTTAGGGGAAATGTGTCTTAATGCTACTGCACAAAAGCTATGCACTGGGTTAGTGCTAATGTGGATGGCGTAATGCAATAACAAGTTTTTCAACAATAAAGTCTGGAAAATTGACAAATGAAATAGGTTGGAATTCAGTCATGCAGTGTTAGATGCATGCAATTATTTTTGTATCAATAGGAAATGAAGTGCACATACGGACTACCATCCTGAGAGGTGCACAAACTTGAGGAGGGCCAGCCTCATTTTCAGACTGACAGTAGTAGTCTCCTGTATCCATTAGGGAGATGGAGGGATACTCCTATACGGGAAAGAGAAGAGGGACAGAAGGGTCTTAAAATCAAATGATATAAAACACAGGGCATTCTACACTGAGACAGTGACATTCAATACCACACAGTGCTGTGGTGTAAACCAGGAATGTGTTCATTCCACCAATGTGTTCATTTCAATGTTACAAAACATTACAAAAATGTAGGCGCAATATTTCGTTTGGAAAACCCAAGGGATTCACCTGAACACGTCCAAAATAAAACTAAAACATTTCATGGCAAGGAATAAACACCTTGATCCCAGATCTGTTCGCACTATACAAGCTCTTAAGGACTTCCTGTTTGACATCCCAACAACCATACATGTAAGATTGAAGAGGTGTCTCCAAGTAACAGCAATAGATAAGGGCCATTTAAAAATGTTGGGGGTTTAAGACCCTAGGACAGCACACCTGCTCAGAGAAACTACTTCATGATATGGGCAGAAAAGAATGTGTGGCGCAGGGTTTGGTAT
This sequence comes from Esox lucius, assembly GCF_011004845.1. Classification (NCBI taxonomy): domain Eukaryota; kingdom Metazoa; phylum Chordata; class Actinopteri; order Esociformes; family Esocidae; genus Esox; species Esox lucius. The sequence goes on along the minus strand of NC_047575.1, from coordinate 2,225,393 downwards.
AAGTGCTATTTCCAAGTCCATCAATTCAGGAAGTATATGGAAATTCCAATTCGCTGCAATTCAGGAAATGGAATTTGGTTTACTTGGTTCACTTAGCTGGACTTAAAAAGGAAATGAACACCAAATCTAGCATGCACCATGCAGCACTGACCAGGTGGCTATTGGCAGTGTTGAGCTTGTAGGTGTAGTTACTGAAGGCAGGAAACTGGCTGGGGTCTGCTGGGAGGGGGGTCTTGTCCTTGAACCATGTGTAGGTAGGGGGAGGAGACCCTTCAGGATCATGGCAGGAAAGCAGTACCATGCGTCCAGTTGTCGCTGTGGATGGGACTCTACAAATAGGCACAGCCGGAGGCACTGTGGGAGTATGTGACATTGGCATCTTAACATTGATTAATGCACAAAATAGAACTAACACTGTTACAAAAGCAAACGTTCCATGCTGTGTACAATTATGCAACCCAGAGCTTGCATAATTGACTAGCATAATTCCTCAGATGTTTAAAAGTTTCAGCTATTCATTACATTTAATGGCTGTTTAAAGATTCACAGACTACATTTTTTTGCCCATACACATGTTTCAGGGTGAGAAGCAAGCAAAGTTGCTGGCAGTTATGCAAACCAAATGATACTTTTCTTTTTGAAATCCCAATGGTGCCAACATCTAACATGCTTAGTCAAAAGAACAGGAACTTATGCACTCCCGGTTACCTCAAGCATCCCATTGCATCATCAATCAAATTTATTTATAAAGCCCTTTTTACAACAGCAGTTGTCACAAAATGCTTTACAGAGATACCCGGCCTTAAACCCTAAGGAGCAAACAACAGTAGTGTTGAATTTCAGTGGCTAGGAAAAACTCCCTAAGAAGGTCAAATTTAGGAAGAAACCTAGAGAGGACCCAGGCTCAGAGGGGTGACCAGTCCTCTTCTGGCTGTGCCGGGTGAGATATTAAGAGTCCAAATGGAATAATAAATACATTTCTCTGGGCTAAATCCAGAGTCTATTTGATTTTAGACTAGGTCAGAAGTATGACCAGGTGGACAAAGACAGCAACGGGCCCCCCTGATGGAGTCTACAGACATCTCTTTTTGGGATTTATTCGTTCCAAGAGAGATAATCAATGTAAGCAATGTAGCTCTGTTCAATATTTTAAAAAAACACCAAAAAAACAAAACATTCAAGATATGTTGCACGATTATGTTAAGACATGTTAAAAGGCTCTCTCCTTACCTAAAACAGTAAGTGTCACTGTGACCTCCTTAAACTGCTGATTGCCCGACACCTCGCAGTTATACTCCCCATTGTCTTTGCGTGTCACTGAGCTGAACCTCAGCAACCCAGAAGACACAGTAACACGACTCGCATACTGGGCTGACACATAGAAAGAGACAATTTCAATGACCAAAACAATTAAAATTTTATGATTGTGGCCAGTGATTTATTTACATTTACAAGTTACTGAGAGGCTCTTATTCAGAGTAAACTACAATAGTGAGTACATATATTGACATGTTTGTTAAGAGGGCATGTGGCCTTTGGTAAAAGTGAGGAAATCTAGTCCTAGGTGTAAACACCAAAGAACTACTACAGTAACACAACGCATTTCCTTTGAATGAACAGCCTTAAAAGGTGTACTTACCGGTTGGTTTCCCATCAAAAATTACATAGATTTGAGAACCTGCCATGTCCCTAAACTTCCACTCAACTCTAGCTCCTATCCCAAAGTCAGCAGTGTATTTGCATGTAAGATCAGCCCCTGTAAACAAGGGATCAATCATTTGAAACCACATTTCTTGGGTATAGCAGACAGTAAAATGTTCAGTTCCTTCAACACAAGAAAGCAGTTCATTTTAGAATAGCACCCCATGCTTATTGATTGTTTTATTTCCCTTCCCAAGGACTTACCCTGATTCTCTTTAACCTTCACATTTGGATTGCTGGTTGTGACATCGAAGGCCTCTACACCTGGGGAAGAAGGGAAGCAGGGGGCAGTCATGGGACATGAAAAATGTGACATCACGTAAAGGCGCCAGCACATTAAAAGGAATTTAAATGCTAGGTGTTGGTGTCAACCAGCCTGGACACAAAGTTCACAAACATTAAGAGATAACACTATGGAAATCATTACGTAAACAAATATGTCTATCGAGCGTTTTATTCGCTCTCTCTCGTAATGTAAACAAGCACACTATACAGCCAACGTCTGGAGTCTTCTTCGAAACACCTAGGAAAACGTAGCGTAATGTAAACAAACCCCAATGGTTCGAAGAGCACAAATTACACCGACAGATTTGGACAATAATGCTGTGATTTGTAGAGGCTGGACTGTAGGGCCTAGAAAAACAATGTGTGCGTCTGCTGCACACTGGTCTAGACAGAGTAACCACAGAAATTACATCCTGGCAATAGGCAGGATGAGTAGCAGATGGTGCCCAATTAGGACTACAGTGCACTTCAGATAATGGTCATACAGTTAACAATTCCAAGGTATGAACAGGGTTGGGGAGTAACAGATTACAAAAAAACAGTAACTGTAATCAGTTACGTTACCAAAAATATTGTGATGGGATTACCGAACAACACAGCCAGGAGTTGCACCGAAAAACATAGGAATTGTTTAATAGATTAGGCAACTATTCGTTATATAGCTGTAACATGGCGCTGCGTTTAAGATAAAATGCACTACATTCCGCATGTCTGTGGTTTCTGCAACATTTGAAAATGTTGTTAGTTGTGGAGCAAAACATCAGACTACTGCATATTTAATTTATGTGAGAAAGCTACGGATATCTTGATTTTTATATACAATGTCAATACCCTTTGAGTAATTGCCATTCATTTGAAGCAAATAACAGAATAGGCTTACACATCATTAGATTTCGGGTTACGTTCAGATTAAAAATCAGATTTTGGAAGATGGAGGGTTATTGGATTAATTGGAATGACTGAATATCTGGCAGACCTTTAGCGAGTAATGTAGAGATGTAGCCCAATCATATTCAAGTACAATCAATGGTTTAGAAACTCTTTCAAAAAGCACTGTACACAACCCATAAGGTAAAATGCAAATACCGTTTTTGGCCAGCCATGTAAACTAACATTGATTGATCCCGCAAAAGGTGTTAAATTGGTTATAGGCTTTTCTTATTTTTTACCCTATGGCTATTTTACACCTATGCCTCTTAATATGAAAGTAATTAAATGTTACGTTACTGATTACAAATGTAACCGATTACATTGAAAAAGTAACTATACCCAACTCTGGGTTTGAAACATTTCTTAACACAGGTGTTAATTCCAAATATATTATTCTATATTGACATCTACACACGATATAGTTTGTAAAATACAACTTGCCTTGTACTGTTCAGTAAAAGTACAAACTGAACAACAAATGACATGAATCAAGCAATTATTTGTGTAGTTGTGGAGACTAAACAATAAAACAATTCGGTTAGCCCATTTAGATAACGAAACTAAGATAAATATAGTTTAGCCAGATTAAAACACGAAGACGAAGTTGCAAAGGCATAAAAAGAAACCAAAGGATGAACTCCGTCAGTGACTTCCTTGTTTGCGTGGTATTTTTTCATGCGAGTTTCGGGGGTGGGGAAACAGATAGGGTTTCCAAGGTGAAACATTAACCGCGCAGATAGTTTGCGGAATGTAGTGGTGTTCAATTTGTGAATGTTTTAAAGCCATCTACACCTTTCAATGATTCATAATTCTTGAAAAAAAAATAAGTTTAACTGGTCTACACAAACAGCCTAACTGAGGGTTGTTTTTGTTATAGCCTAAAAATTTGATGGGTCAGCTTGGCCGTAGCTCAAGTGTTTGTATTAGCCTTACCGTATCGATTTCAAAGACTTTTTGACAGCAATATCAGCAGCAGAATGTTAAATATAAATTGTATTGCCTAGTGTTCCTTAACTGCAATGTGTCCCAAACTTCACAAAATAGCCTAATAGGAACCTAAAGTTAAAGGAACCTAGAGTGTTATAGGCCCTTAACGCGAGAACAAAAATAAATAAACAGAACACCAGATGTATGTGAATCATATAGTGGATATACTGTATAGGTTATTTAATTTGTGTAGTCCTTCAGTACGTCAATGCCTATAGGAACTCAATGCCTGCGATCGAGGACCCAAGACAAGCCACCACTGATCCCAGATCGGTAATTTTTTTTCACTCGAGTGTTTGGGTTAGGCAAACTGATATAAGACCTGTACCTAATGTCTACCTGTGGGCAAAGTAAAATGAAAAGAACATCGTTTGGCAGGAAAAGAGTGCATATCTTACGGATAATAAGCTAAACAGAACAATAGTAAACAGTCGAAATTGGAGTTACATCGACAAGAGCGCTTACCTGTTGCATGAAAGAATAAAATCACCGAAACCAAGCCGCTGAAGAGCATATTGGCCCAAACAAATGAAGCCTTTGTTTTAATCTCCAAAATAGTGCCCAGTTACACTAAAAGTAGTTTTAAGCTAAATGACAATACGTAGCCTATAATATTCCAGGAATTAAAGTGGCGTTAGGTAGGCTACTTGATAAAAGAGTAACCACTTAATTAAAATACAGGTTATACATCCAAGAATAACTCAACGCCCTTCCGCGATCACCAACTGCACACGCACCTGTAGGACATTATGATTGGTCTTCCTTCGAAAATGGGATACACCCGGTTACTTTCGTGACGTATATAAATAGTCCTATAGCCCGCTATGGGGAACAGGTTTTACGCGTTTGTATTAACACGAACTTTTAGTACATTCTGTGTACGGTAGGCCTATTTGATAGGTCCTATTGTTCAATTAACAGTCCGAACCATTAGCCTAGGTAAATATAACTTGTGTGGTAGCCAATAAAATAAAATAAATTCGTCATCAATAACCGTCGATTGAGATATCAGTTGAATCATCATTTATAGTAGGGTAGATGTTACCTGAATGACAGGTTACTTTGACAATGTTTACAAGTGATTTCGAAAGTCAAATTGAGCGTAGTCGGATCTTAGGCAAAATAACTGATATTTTGTCTAAATTACTGGATCTGAATTGGACTGTCAGAGTTTTTCAAAATGAATGGATCCAATTGAGCTGTCCGTGTAACAGTGCAGTAATATGAATTACTGCCTTGAATGCTACCGTAAATAAACGTTTAGGGATTTAGTCAAATATTCAATAACCTAAAACATAAATTGTTTTAAGGTCTACCAAAAACTTACCACGTGGAAAATTAGCATATTTTACAAGGTTGTAAACATGTTTGATGAAAATTAAGTACATTTAGTACCAGGCAAAAGTTTGAGCACACCTACTCATTCAATGGTATTTCTTTAGTTTTACTCTTTTACACATTGTAGAATAATAGTGAATACATAAAAATTATGAAATAACATATGGAATCATGTAGTAACCAAAGTGTTAAACAGATCAAAATAAATGCAATTTTGTACTCTTTAAAATAGCCATCCTTTACAATGACATTTCTGCACACTCTTTGCATTTTCTCAACAAGATTCATGAGGTAGTCACCTGCCTTGTTAAAAGTAAAATTTTGTAAGTTCTTTCCTACTTAATGCATTTGAGCCAATCAAATGCATTGTGTGGTGGCAAGGTAGAGTTTTGGTATACAGAAGACCATCATTATGTCTATATTATGGCAAGAACAGCTCAAATGAGCAAAGACTGTCTGTCAGTGATCAAAGTGAGCAAATAGAGTCCATCAGTACTTTAAAGACATGAAGGTCAGCCAATCTGGAAAATGTCTAGAACTCGGAAAGTTTCTTCAAGTCTAGTCACAAAAACCATCAGGCACTATTCAAAAGAATAATGACCCATCAATTGCTTTTCAACATAACGATAACCCAAAACATGCCTGAGATGGTTTGGGATGAGTTGGACTGCAGAATGAAGAAAAAGAAACCAACAAGTGCTGAGCACCCCCCCCCCCCCCCCCTACTGTGAAAAATGGTAGTGGCAGGATCATACTATGGGAATGCTTCTCTGCATCAGTGCCTGGAACGCTTGTGAAGGGGTAATATGGAAGCAGTGAAGTACAGAGAAATCCTGGAACAAAACTGCTCAAGTCTGCAACAGACCAGAGATGATTAATCTTTTAGGAGGATAATGACCACAAACATACTGACTAACTGGAGTTGCTTAAAAACAAAAAAGTAAAAACTGTAATTTCCTATTATAAATATCCATGCACCTTCACTGTCTATCTTCCATCTAAGCAACTCTGGTTATAACTGAATACAAGGTTCCAAGGCCATTCATAATGAGTAAATATTGTGAACCGCTATAATTTTAGAGTAGATCACTCTAGATAAGCACAGAACATATTTTTACATGAGATTAATAGTATTACAACAAAAAACCTTTAACAAAACATTAGAGGATGAGGGTTATTAACTTGTTAACTTATGTTAAAATTTGGGAAAGGGATTGGATCAAATGTAAAACATAAATTCATAAAGAACTTCAAAATGCATTTGGGCTCAGTGATCTTTATTAGAAATGATGCAAACACCAGTGCCAGCTGTTAGCAGTGCCGAAACCAATAAATACTGATTCCATCTAGCATTTCAAAAGTTTCCATAATAGGTTTTATTTTAAAAGCATTTATATTTGTAATCCCTAATAATTTGTTTGCAAGTGAATGTATATACAGTATATCCATAAATGGGAAAGTAGTTTTCAGTGATACAAAATACATTTTTAATGAAAAGTTGATAAAACAAAACAGATGAGTGTATGTTGTATAACTCCAGGTAGGATAAATATAAAGTGATCACAGAAAGTCTGTAGATTTTTTTTTTTTGAAAGACATTTCCAAAAAGACAGCAGTCCCGATATGCTGCAATCAACGCTGCTCTGCATTCACATTTACTGACCAGTGCAGTCATTTAAAAGTTCAGTTGTCCACAGCATCCAAGGCCTCGGTCGAATACCTCCCTAGTACATAATTTCTTCCTGTTTTCCAGTCTTTCTTCCTGCCTTCCTTGATTAACTTACAGCTCTAAGGGGACGGAGTTGGTGTGAGGCGTGTTAATGGACCCTTGTTACTGCTGCTCCAATCACATACAGATCAGTTACTACCTCAAGGAAGTGCAGAAAGTTCAGTTGCCGTTTGGGACCATTCAAACAGGGCCCGCTCACTGTGGATCCACTCCAGCCAGTCCCACAATGCCATTCTGTCGCAGCTGGCTCCTAAGCATCTGGTTCTTGGTTTTCCAGTCATCGACCTGTAAGCAGGAGAAATACCAAATGTGGACTCAAATTTTATAGGAACTCAACTCCAGCAAGTTGTGTGATGAGAATTTAGAGGTTAAGCTGTACAGATCCACCAGAGCAACATGCTACGGAATGATCAGAAGTCTCAGCTTGCCTTCTGGACACCCAGCCACAACGTGAGGGCAAGGTAGGCCAAACCTCAAACATGTGTTGTACCTCATGTCGAAGCAGCTGGTTGTCCATGCGGAGCCTCTCCAAAGTCTCCAGGTCCTCCCCCAATCTGGCGTTGCTCTGGCGCAGCTCCTGGATGTAGTCGCAGGCCTTGGACAGGATCCCTCCTTTACTCTGTGGAAAAGTACAAGAGACCGGTTGCAGCGCTGGTATCATGGCTTAATATATTGTATATATAATGTGTCATTTAGCCGAAGCTCCCATCCAGTGCTTTGAGCCAGGCAGAAATGTTAATAATTAAACATTTAAAAAAACGTAACCTGGACAAAAAGAAAAAAACGACTCTCACATTAACAATGTCATGGCCAAGCTAGACAAGACCTCAAAAGCTAGTAAAGACTGCATTTCACTCTCATTTAGCAACAAGTAAGTACATTATTTTACTCAATAAATCAGCCATCAGCATTTAGAAGAGCATCTAGAGTTAAGCCTGATTTCTACTTCAATGTCAAACACGTCTGTGTAGGGTCCGCAGACACCGCACAGCCAGCAATGGAGCCTGGAGGCACGGCTCAAATCCAGGAACGTTTGTCAGAATTTCGCCGTTACCAGTATTTGTACACGTCTGTCAAACAAGTGTAGGGATATTTTCATAAAATGTTGCTACTTCACATTAACCTGATGAAGAGTATACAGAATGTCTCCTGTGATCACCTGCATATCAATTGGGTGTTAAACATTTTACCCACACAGTCCAATTGTCTTTGATTTTTCATTTTCCACATTTAACTGTTAAGAGAGACTGATGAAGAATAAGGTACACAGTTTCTATGTGTGTCAAGGTCAACAGCTGTGCTCAGTTTCACTCCTTACTGTACTGATGTGACTAATGAGCAACAGTAGATTTCATGTGGATGTCAGAATGACCTGTTGCTTGTTCTTGAATGCCTTGGGAGGATGAGTGGGCTCATAGATTAAAGAATCCTTGACTTCAGAGAATATGCTGAGTAATGGCTTGGGGAGCAAATCCATGAGGGTTGTGAAACATTGATGGAAAATTCAAGAAGGATCCGTCCAAAATGTGCATAATGGGTGGACCTAATATCATTATATAACCATACTGTATAAAAATGTGTGTCTAAGGTTTGGAGGTTGGTTGTTTTGCAGACCAACATGGACTGGTTGCTCTGCAAATCAGCACGGCTTTGTGACATCAATAAAGTCTACTTTTGAAGATTGAGTTATTTGAGATTGTTGGCTATAAAAAGGGGAAGAATTTCCACAACACAAGCACACTATTCTCATCAGCTTGAGACATATTCAAAAGCTTCATTGAAATACCACATTTTGCATCTTCTCTCACCCCTTCTAATTAACTGTATACAAATCAGTAAATCCAACTCATCAACTTTCTCCTTTTACAAGTTCTCCCAAACTCACCATTCCAGAAATAGATAGTTGTTTGCATCTTCCCCAATCTAGCTAGGTAGCTATTATACTGTTCACCAACTTCTTCAACAAAGTTACTTCTGTGAAGTTTTCCGGTGCTACAAGCCACCACTTTGCACAACAGCGCCACCTAGCACAAAAACATTTAATGTTTATCTACACAACAAGGCCGCACAATGACAATTGCTGAGCACGCCGATGTACACCCCCGACATGACATTAAGAAAGCAAACCTGCAGAAGTATGAACCAGGCTTTAGTGCAGACTTTTTTTTTAAAGGGGAACATCTAACATGATCACCCCATGCAAATGGCCAAGCTCCTCCAAAAAATACAGTTCTCAAAAAGAGGATGTCACCATGTTGAAAATAGACTTAAATAGATTCAAAATATACAGCAGGTTCTGGTGTACAACAGGTCGTTTGGGGATGGGGATGCATTGCTCTGTCAGTTTTAAACGCGTAGAATTGGTTGTCACTTGTTTTTATACCTCCAAAGCAATCATTTGTTTGAAAGGTGAGACATTTCAGACGGATGATGAGGTTGTGACTTGTTGACCTTTGATGGTGCTGTGGGATTTACAAGAATGAACGAGGAGAGAATTCCAGAAACATTTCTATTGATAAATAATAATGAATAAAAAATACTTGACTTGAGTACCTGGGAACTCACCTGTCCATTCTTCGTAGCGTCCAAGGTACAGTCTGGGATGGTTTTGGACAGCTGGACGATCCAGTTGTTTATCTTATCTCTACGTCTACGCTCAACTGGGAACATAGAAAACCACAACAAACAACAAAAATGTAATAAAAGGCTTCTCAAGTAAACATCCTTTTAGTAGAATAGTTGAGGAAAATAGGATTGCATCAACTTCCAAAATAACTGTATCTTTGAGCATGCTTTACCCTCATTATGTTGAGCGCGTCTCTTGTCGTCTCTAGATGCACGAGGAGGTTCTGACTTGCTGTACAATGTAAAAATGAGAATATGCACAGTAGTCCAATTTACAACAACATGCAACATCACCTTAAATGTTTTTCAAATATGTAAGACTGATGGCACTGTCCTCTGTTATTGTAACATGGGTTCATTAGAGCACAAACAGAAACATTTAATGTTTTGCAAGAGAAAACAGAATGAGTGTGGTTGATGGACAAGCCCAGGCAGTTCTCTAACAAATGCGACCCAGGCCCCTTAATTAGTGATGGGTGATGTCATAGTTGAACCTAGACCTACAGTTATTTTACCTGTTAGATATTTTTGTGCAGGCTGCTATGGACCCTTGGTTGGCCCCACTCAAAACTTCCTGCGGTGACATCATAACATACAGCTGACCTGGAAGATAGGGCTTTGCGATAAGGAATAGACAACACCCTTGATTCACCCCCTTTTTTTTTGTATGAACTTAATAGATCCGGTCATGGTCGGAATTCTAATACAGTGGGGAGAACAAGTATATGATAACCTGCCGATTTTGCAGGTTTTCCCACTTACAAAGCATGTACAGGTCTGTCATTTTTTATCAAAAATCCAGAAAATCACATTGTATGATTTTTAAATAATTAATCTGCATTTTATTGCATGATATAAGTATTTGATCACCTACCAACCAATAAGAATTCCGGCTCTCACAGACCTGTTAGTTTTTCTTTAAGAAGCCCTCCTGTTCTCCACTCATTACCTGTATTAACTGCCCATTTGAACTCATTACCTGTATAAAAGACACCTGTCCACACACTCAATCAAACAGACTCCAACCTCTCCACAATGGCCAAGACCAGAGAGCTGTGTAAGGTCATCAGGGATAGAATTGTAGACCTGCACATGGCTGGGATGGGCAACAGGACAATAGGCAATCATCTTGGTGAGAAGGCAACAACTGTTGACGCAATTATTAGAAAATGGAAGAAGTTCAAGGTGACGGTCAATCTCCCTCGGTCTGGGGCTCCATGCAAGATCTCACCTCATGGGGCATCAATGATCATGAGGAAGGTGAGGGATCAGCCCAGAACTACATGGCAGGACCTGGTCAATGACCTGAAGAGAGCTGGGACCACAGTCTCAAAGAAAACCATTAGCAACACACTACGCTGTCATGGATTAAAATCCTGCAGCGCACGCAAGATCCCCCTGTTAAAGCCAGCGCATGACCAGGCCCATCTGAATTTTGCCAATGACCATCTGGATGATCCAGAGGAGGAATGGGAGAAGGTCATGTGGTCTGATGAGAGCAAAAATAGAGCTTTTTGGTCTAAACTGCGTCGCGTGTTTGGAGGAAGAAGTAGGATGAGTACAACCCCAAGAACACCATTCCAACCGTGAAGCATGGAGGTGGAAACATCATTCTTTGGGGATGCTTTTCTGCAAAGGGGACAGGACGACTGCACCGTATTGAGGGGAGGATGGATGGCAGCCCCGAAAACTGAAGGATCTGGAGAAGGTCTATATGGAGGAATGGGCCAAAATCCCTGCTGCAGTGTGTGAAAACCTGGTCAAGAACTACAGGAAACGTATGATCTCTGTAATTGCAAACAAAGGTTTCCGTACCAAATATTAAGTTCTGTTTTTTTTTTTAAATACTTACGCCATGCAATAAAATGCAAATTAATTACTTAAAAATCATACAATGTGATTTTCTGGATCTTTGTTTTAGATTCTGTTGAAGACTACCTATGATAAAAATGACAGACTTCCACATGCTTTGTAAGTGGGAAAACCTGCAAAATCGGCAGTGTATCAAATACTTGTTCTCTCCACTGTATATAATACAAAGAGCACCTCCCTAGGTAAACAGCGCACCCATACTCGGCTGTACACGTGATGTAAATGAAAATGGGACTCATCGGACCAGGCAACCTTCTTCCACTGCCCCAAGGTCCAGTTCCGATGCTTGCGTGCCCATTTGTAAACACTTTCGGCGGTGGATAGGCCATCATGGGGACTCTGACCGGTCTGCAGCTACGCAGCCCCATACGCAGCAGGGTGCGATGCACTGTGTGTTGTCAGACATTTCCCCTGTAATCATCATTAAAATTGTCTGAGACTTGTGCCACAGCAGACTTTGTCAGTTCAGACAAGACGGGATATACTTTGTGGACCTTGTGCATCGATGAGCCTTGAGTGCCCAACACCCTGTCACCGGTTTGTCCCTCCTCGGTCCATTGTTGGTAGGTACCCACTGCTGACCGGGAACACCCACAAGCCTTGACGTTTCAGAGATGCTCTGACCCAGTCATCTGGCCATAAAAATGTGGTCCTTGTCAAACTCACTTAGGTCTTTACTCCTGCCCATTTCCTGCATCCAACACGTTGACTACAAGAACTGTTTGATCGCTTACCATCTAATCTACCCAGAACTTCACATGTGCCCCTGTTGGGAGAAGATCAATGTTATTTGCTTCGCCCTTTGAGCGGTTAGAATGTTTTGGCTCATCAATGTATATCTTGCCAGACACATTTGAGATTCAATCTGTTCTTCAGCGTGCTTATAGGACAATGGCAAAATAATAGGCTGCACACAGGTAGGCATATTAATAGAGTTTCAATACCGGCACAAAAAATCTCCAGGAGAGGCAGGTGCAGTAACACCTACTATTTCACCCAGCCCCAATTCATTCCCTCCACCTTTCGGAACATCTTATCGTTTCCACTGACCGCCAGGTGTGCTTTGAGTGAGCAGTGCCTCCGGAGCCTGGACATTGGTCATCATGGTGGTTTGTGTGGTGTCAGAAACGGGGTAGTAGTAGTGGGTCTCTGAAGCCTCCCCGTCCAAACCTTCAGACTGGGAAAACACAGCCTGCCGGACAGACAAAAGACACACATTTCAGCTAGGAACATATTTCAGCTGAAAACCTCATGGGGCAGTCTGAAGCAGGCATAAATGGATTCTTGTGGGGAAATGTATTGCGTCGGGAACTGAAGTGGCGGATGAAACTCATCAAGACATGCTACAGCGGAACAGCGCAAGGTGTGAGATACGGAGTCGATTATGTGAAGCACGCCTCTGTGCCATCCAAATGTTGTACCTGTGTAACTGACTGCGTCGTGGCAGGGAATCCAGTCACCACGCTGACAGCAGATGCTCCGTCTGCATGCCCGTCCACCTGACCATCAGACACTTGGATCACCCGGTAGGTCACCTGAAATCAGGTGGTTAAGGTCAGCGAAGGAGCCACCAGTACATAATGGCACATTGGAAACATCTCTTCAATCTTGCTGCATAACGTCAAAAGGTTAGGGCCAAGTTGGAAACTAGACAATCTTATACCGGCTGTTTGTGTGTGTGTTGTACGCAGCGTCCCTTCTACCTGCCCTGTGGGAGGGTACAGCTCCCCTACCGGCAGCCCACCTCCCTCCGCCTTGAACAGGTACTTGATTGGCTGATCGGATGAGAAGGTGGCCGCAGACTGGATGGTTGCGATTGCGGTTGGGTCACCTTCTGTGGCAATGGTACCTGAGGGCGGGTTGAAAGTCAATTAGCAAACCAGATCTTAAAGAACAGGAAGTGACAACTTGACTGACCAGTTGCCTGAAAGTTTAAGCACCTGCCTAATAAACATTAACATTACAGAAAACAACAGACTGCCATAAAGAAAAACTAAACCGCCTACTACAGTGAAGAGGTCCCCAAATACATTCAGCCATGAGGTAATTTAACCTAACTAATTAAACATTAAATTATTCATTATAATCACAGTGGGGAGTGGCACATTTTGATTCGCTGGGTTTCAAGTTGTGGAACCCTGCAATAGGATCTAGGCATAAATCTACAACAACGTGTACTTCAGTAGATAACAGCATTAGTTAAATCAGTAAGAAAACCAACAATGAAACAACCCAAAGAGAAACAAATGTAATGTGATTTAACAAGAAAAGTAGTTCTCACCATTATTATAAATCATAGAACAATTTCTATGGTGCTCACCTTCCTCGATTATTGGTACGTCACCATCGTCATCATCCGGGCTCTTCTGCTGCCTGTGGTAAAACCAGGGGAGAACGCAGCAATAGGAAAGTAGTCATCACAGACAGTATACAATCGTTGTTTGAATTTAATGAAATTAACGACTGAGTTCTCAACAAAACTTACCCCTTCATCTTGGGTTGCTTATCCAAAATATATCACTTTAAAAATCACCAGAAGCGATTCTGTCCGCTACAGTTTAACCTAGCTATTTAACACAAAGTGTGATTATATTAACTACCGTGGTCATACTTTGAAAACCATCTTCATAACCTTGCTACGTATTTATTTAATTCTAACTGAAAAACCATACTGTTCACAAAAAAAAAACAGTACACAGAAAAGCAACCTACAAGTCCTCAGCATACTTACTGTTAGCTGGCTTGCTAGCTTATGTTACCCGTTAAACTCAGAGCACAACAATTAGCAAGTGAAGTAGGCACCTTCATGTTAATAATAATTGTATATCAATTAAAAACGAATAAGCCCGGCTACGACACTAAAGGAAAGTCAACAAAAATCACTGCAGCCAGGACTTGTAAATGATTAGCTAACTATGTAAACGACGCGAATATGCTTGCTAACTTACGTTAGCTAGCTAGTTAATGGTAGGCATTACGTACAGAACAGAAGCTAGCTAACAACAAACATTGTTTTGGCACTAAAACACAATATATACGCTATTTACAAACGATGGGGGTGTCGCAATCTCATCAAACATAAATCCGTTAGCAAGTGGGTATTTAATGACAATAATCAAAGCCAAACTAACCCGTCAATATACCAGGGTAGTGATCTAAAATATGTCTCAACATGCGCATGTGTGAGACAATAATGACATTGACGTCAATCTATAGCGACCCGTAGAAATGTGAGTAAATTCAGCCATGTTGGTCAAATCAAGGGGGCAGGGTTATGGTGGAGAGGCACCGGGTCAAATAATATGTTATTCGCATAGAGTCGTCAATAACAAGAGCGACATATCACATTTCGCAGAAAGAACCGTTCCCAAGTCTGTGCTTTAGTGCGGTGGAATACCGGCGTATATGTAGTTTCACGTTTGATATTCGTTGTTTGCTTGTCAAAAGCTCTCGCAAAAATAAAATCATAGGAAGACGACATTGATATAAATAAAATCAGTTCAAGGTAGAGAGCAAGGTGCACTGATTTTATCGACGATTGAACAGTTCCATTAACAGAGGCCAAAAGGTAACTATAATGCGTTTTTGGGGGCGTCAGTGGTTTAAGGACTGTCATGAAAGTGCAACTTACATATGATCAAAACATTTACATTTAATTAGGTGTTAACCTATTAATACAAAGGAAATCCATAGGAAAACACTTTTTTGTTAAAAAACAAAATCTGCATATATTGCTCATAAACTGTTAAGGATTTCATAGTCTGATATATCTCAATAGATTTCCTTTTTCAATTGATTCCTATCCAGATTAAATATACCTCTAAAAGCACTTTTATTTTGGTCACAGAGCTTCCTTGTCTAGAGTCTTAGATTAGTCATTACTTTTTTTGACCAGAATTTACCCTTCTCTACAAAAAAATTTTTTTAAACTCTGCACCAGCGTAGTGACGAACTTCCGCTTTTGTCTAGAAGTCGGTATTGCAGTTTCCGGTTTACTTACTAATACTAATACTCATCCGCACACCTAAACTCACAACAAGATGAGTGATGCTGTTGTACGAAAAACAAAATAAATATATAATGTATGTGACTCATTTAAGTTTCAAGGTACAAGTGGGGCATCATTTTAATCAGGAGAATGTCCTCTTTTTAATAAAATATGGCTTGCGCCATTCAATGACTTGAAACGCTAGACTAGAAATCAGAAAAGGCGATTTTTTAATATACTTCCACGTAACGCAGGTTTAAGCGCAATTAATACCATATAGGACCAGATGTTTACTTCCTATGCCAGTTGTTATTTTTCAGTTTTGTTGTGAAATGAGGATACAGTAGTAAAATAAAAGAGGAGACCTGTTTTGGTGCTTTTTGAGGCTATGGAATTTTAAGCTTCATTCAGGTTAGAAGAGGCTGAACAAAGGTTCGTTTCAATTCACTTGCTATGCTCAGCCAGCGTTCTTTTGCCGTTTTTGAGGCTAGGGTGAATGTTTATGCGTTCTATTGTCCTGTCTAATACTACACTAAAGAGGAACACGTCGCTAACTAGCTTAGCCGATAGCCGGCCGGCACACCACAATAAACTACTTACCCTCATTGTTGTGCAGATAACTTGATACATAGAGTTTGAATCCCTTGTTCCGCTTGCTTGTTGGAGCAGGAGACCAGGCATCAACAATTCGATGGACATCACTAATGCTTATTTCAGGCAGGTCTTGGAGACATCTACTAAAAACTGAAATTTTGGGCGACGCGGGTGATCGCCTTAAGTAAACCGGAAAATGATATGCCGACATCTCGCTAAAGCGGAAGTTCGTCCATACGCTTGTGCACAAAGCCTATAGCTCACCATCCATATGAGTTAGAGATCTACAAACAAATCTAGCGTGTTCCTATACCTGTCCTCTTAAGGGTAGGCTACACCTCTTATTATTAACCAAATTACTTCTTATTTTACAAATATTTTTCGTATTCAATCTCTTTCACTTAATTTACATGACATTTTTATAGATTCCTATCCAGATTAAATATACCGCTAAAACGACTTGTATTTTGTTCACTGAACTGCCTTGTCCAGAGAACACACATTCGATTGACCATTTGAATTTCCATGATTTTACCAGAATGTATCCTTCTTTAATACAACTATTTTTGATAGCTTACTATACACATGAGCTTGAGATCTACTAACAACTGTGGCTTGTTCCATTACCTTCCATTAACATTCCATTACCTCTTATTATTTCCAAATTCCTTCAATTTTTTTACTAATATTTTATTGTTTCTACTGTTTCACTAAATTCAGTTTACTCGGGTGTAAAATGCTTTACCTTACAAGCCCTATCCTGACAATGAAAAATCAACAAAAGAACAATGAAAAATAATTAACATGATTTCAGTATCTTAACTTATTTTTCATTTGAGTTAAATATATCTTTAAAAGCTGAGTAACATTAATATACAGTATCTCACAAAAGTGAGTACACCCCTCACATATTTGATTATATCCTTTCATGTGACAACACTGATGAAATTATACTTTGCTACAATGTAAAGTAGTGATTGTACAGCTTTTATAACAGTGTAAATTTGCAGTCCCCTCAAAATAGCACAACGTACAGCCATTAATGTCTAAACCGTTGGCAACAAAAGTGAGTACACCCCTAAGTGAAAATGTCCAATTTGGGCCCAATAAGCCATTTTCCCATCCCCGGTGTCATGTGATTCGTTATAATGTCTCAGGTGTGAATGAGAAGCAGGTTTGTTAATTTTGGTGTTATCGTTTTAACGTTCATACTGGTCACTGGAAGTTCAACATGGCACCTCATGGCAAATAACTCTCTGAGGATCTGAAAAAAAATTCTTGTTGCTCTACATAAAGATGGCCTAGGCTATAAGAAGATTGCCAAGACCCTGAAACTGAGCTGCAGCACGGTGGCCAAGACCATACAGAGGCTGTCTTTGGGAGATAGAAGTATGAGTGCTGCCAGCATTGCTGCAGAGGTTGAAGGGGTGGGGGGTCAGCCTGTCAGTGCTCAGACCATACGCCGCACACTGCATCAAATTGGTCTGCATGGCTGTCATTCAAGAAGGAAGCCTCTTCTAAAGATAATACACAAGAACGCCCACAGACAGTTTGCTGAAGACAAGCAGAGTAAGGACATGGATTACTGGAACCATGTCCTGCGGTCTGATGAAACCAAAATAAACGTATTTGGTTCAGATCATGTCAAGCGTGAATTGGCGGCAACCAGGTGAGGAGTACAAAGACAAGTGTGTCTTGCCTACAGTCAAGCATGGTGGTGGGAGTGTCATGGTCTGTGGCAGCATGAGTGCTGCGGGTTCTGGGGAGCTACAGTTCATTGAGGGAACCATGAATGCCAACATGTACTGTGACATACTGAAGCAGAGCATGATCCCCTCTCTTCGGAGTCTGGGCCACAGGGCAGTATCTTTATTTTGGAGATCTTTATTTTGGAGAGAATTCACTAAAACAGTTCAGAGGTCTAGTGAAATGCTCAATAATCCGCAGGTAGAACCTTCTAGTCCCATGGTCTCAAAATGCCACTAGATGGCGTACAGTTGCCAACTCCTGTGAAAAAAATAAAATAATTTGAAGGATCCTATCACTTCAGACATATAATATGTGAAATAAAATGTACTGCTGCTTTTTGAAAAGCTCAATGTTTGGTTCCAAAAAAACTTCTATTTGGAGAGGGGGGACATATTTATTAGACATTAATGTGTATCAAGCAAGAGGCAAACAGCACATATTTAATCAGAATCAAATAGTCTATGACATGGGACTTAATTCATCTCCAGCAGTGCAAGTTATCCTATTGCAGGTTACTAGTGGCTTACATCAGCAGACCGTACCAGCATACCATTGAAGACCACATTCTAAGTAGTATTCATTCCAAAAGGCACAGTTCTGTTTGGATGTAATTAAGGTATATTAATGAGCTAATGACACGATTTTTGTGATTATGTTTCACAGTTATGGACTGCAGCAGCAACGTTTTTTTCACTGCCACTTGGCTTCCAGCAGGAAAAAAAGGGAGGTCAATGTCAACAACAGCCCACTGCTCTGCAGACTGTATGCAGAACACGTGACCAGAGCCGCTGAAAGGAAGAAGACAGCACAAGTAGTAATAGGGGTCTCGATAAAGGCAAACATTTAACAATTAGGTCAGTAACCCAAATGAGAAAGTTTAAACGCAAATCCTGTTGATATCATAGATAATCACTTCGATTGTCATATCATGGGAACTGAGAAAGCAAACTTAAAGGTAGGCATATCCCTCCTAAACAGTATAATTTAGATTAAAAAACACTAAAATGGAACTACTGTAATAGTGTTTTCAAAATATACCTACTCCTTTCAACGCTGGCGGATACTGACACCGTCTCTTTCTGCATGATTGTGCAGGTGAAGTTCTTGGGCTTGTCGTCAGCAAATCCCATGAGGTTGAGACGGCAGATGTTCTTCCCATTAAGGATAGTGACAGTAGCACGGTCCTTGAATGTAGATTCCTGAACATGAGAGATGTTGGTACTGGCCACCAACTTGCTATCCTGGGTATATACGCAGGTAGGAATTGGTGATGCAGTGGAAAGCTCATATGAACAGTCCATCCGTAAGTTGTTATCCTTCAGGCAATTATTCAGATCAGTCACTTTCTGGGTTGATGCAAAACCTAAAAAAACACAAAGAGGTTAAAAAAATGCTTCACCACTGAAACAATGAAATGTATTAAAAACAAAAAGAGAAACAGATGCACAGCCGTACGCCCAGATTATTAAACTTTATTAAGTTCTCAAATTAGTCATATATTCCTTTATCCTTCTGGGACAAGGCAAACCAGTACTTTTTCAATTTAAAGGTCTGTCACACGTTAACAGCAGTAATTTGACCATGAAGTTGACAGTATTATTCCATAGAAATTCAAATTACACTGAAATGTTATTACACACATTGCACTGATCATGCCCAAGATTAACACATTTCACCCAATGTAATAGTATGTTCCCCTCGGTTTCGGATTTTCATGACTAAATGCAATTTGGCATATTACTATACTCAAAAACGTTGATCATCATCTTACCCAACAAGCAGATAGCAGAAGCTAGGATATACATGATGTTCTCTGAATCCAAATCACTGTAAAACAACAACAACAACAACAACAAAACAACTAATGAAGATCCAAAAGGTTTTGTTTAGCCAAGATGGAGTGCAAAATGAATACATTCCGCTATTCTACTGTATGCTCGAGCGTGTTGGGAAACTCTGTAAAAACAAGCTTCAAAAGGGTGGGGTCAGATCCAAATGACAAAAACACCAGGGACCTAAACATTTCTTATGTATGTCTATTACACCTGTTTGTGCAGGAATCACAAATTAACATAATCAAACATGTCATTTCATATATATTTTCAAGACTATTAAAATGATTGTGTTTTCTCTGCGCAAAGCACTTAACATTTAGCAATTTCACATTTTTTGCCAGTGATGTCTCTTCTCCATATCCCTAGAACAGAAAGGTCTACCTGTCCCATGTGCCTCCGGTTATATCCCTAACCTTGTGTAAAGTCATGCAAATAGATTCACTTGAAAAAAAATCGAGATTATTCTTAACAACAAACGTATTTTATTAGTTTATTTGAACATTAGTTAATGCAATGAAACAATCTGCTCAAGTCTAACCACGACAAATGTGGGTTGATCTGTTATTACTATTCCTTGATGTATAAGAAGAAATGTTTCTCACCTTCGAGTTGAAGGGTTGATGCTCGGCTAGGTTGTCTGATGTTACTGGTGGATAACGTCGGCTCCCAGTGAGACACGGAGGGGTGGCAGATAGAGAGAGAGAGGGGTGGAGAAAAAGGGAGAGACCGGGAGGGAGGGAGTGATCGATGCAGTGTTTATCAAAGACATTGC
This sequence comes from Esox lucius, assembly GCF_011004845.1. Classification (NCBI taxonomy): domain Eukaryota; kingdom Metazoa; phylum Chordata; class Actinopteri; order Esociformes; family Esocidae; genus Esox; species Esox lucius. The sequence continues at coordinate 2,204,988 of NC_047575.1, read as the reverse complement.
ACAGTTTATGAAGACACTGGTGGGATAGTAGGAAATACTTTGTGACTTGGACCATGATTCGGCCATCTGCCGAACAGAGCTGTATGCATTTTTAGGAAATTAGATAGCTTCAAAATGCTATAAAACTTGTGCATCAGTTCAACAAAAAGAGATAGGGCCTATCCCGAATAGCCACTGAATGTAAGCGTAACAATACTGTACGCTTCGAGACCTGCATGTTTAAATTAGGCCTACTGTAGGTCTATGTATAGCCTGTGTCTCCATGGTAGGGTAAAGTCAGGTAAAGTGGGACACTTTTTGGTAAATTGCTTTTTCACCAACCTAAATCAGTTAGAATGTATTTAAATTACAAATGTTTATTTAAATTGTTTTTTGTGAACACATCTGAGGTGAAATTAAGCTAATTAATTTCTTCATTAACAAATTCTATATCTTTAAACACCATCTGACACCCTGATCCGGCAAATGGAAGCATTCAGGTTGAGTGGGACACTTTGTTAGGTAAAGTGGGACACTAGATTATGATTAAAATTAACTGTTTGACACACGAGAAAAACATATTAAGGATAAATAAGAACAATCATTAATTAATTAATGTGTACTGTAAATATAATTCAATACAGATATCATATAATCAAAAATATTATGTATTAAAGGGATTTTCTTTTTAGTTATTGCATTTCTGGAACTACTGCAGACATTTTAAGATTGTAAACTTGAAATGAAAATGTAATGAATAGAATTTTTATTAGGCCTCATGTTTCTGTCATTCAAAGGACAGTTCCTCAGATGAAATGGCATGTCATGAATCTGAAGGAGGTTGAGGAGTGACGTGGAGGTCTCAAACCATTTCTCAGTCACTGTAGGATTCATACCGGAGGCCCTTGCAGCTGAGAGGGCTTCAGGCTTACGAAGGCCCATATTTGGGTTTCTTTTCATGAACCCCTCAAACCAGTGTTGGCCGGCCTTTTTCTTTTCATCTCAAAATCCTGTAATGCCATGTATTTTGGCATATTGGAACGCAATACAGCTTATATCCCCTCATTCTAGGGGGAACCCCTTTTCTGCCAGCAGATTTACATGGCCAGCTAACTCACTCTTAGCCTCAGCTGTGAGCAAGGGACTCTTACCAGATGCATGACGGTAGCCCCTCTCCATGCCTTTCACTCGCCTCTGTAAGGTTGATTTTGGGGTGTTCCATGCCCTGGCTAAAATCTTTAACTTAGGTTTGTGTCCTTAAGACACCTGCCACTGATATTCATCAATAGCCCCTGCCATTTCTCTTCCTTCCACTGATTGGGGTTTCTTCCCTTCCTACATTGTGGTTCTTTATTTCTCTGAATTGCCCTGCCACTCCTCTCTCCTCTCTCTCCCTGTCCTTCCCCTCTCTTTGTGGATGCCATCTGTTGTGGAATGCATTAAAAAAATTACCAACCTCAGACATATTTCTTAATAATAACTTAAAATGTGTAAGTTATATTCATGAAATGGCTACACTGAGCTTGCTAGCATTAGCCTTAAAACTGTACCACTCAACCTGAAATTCCCTGTCCCACTTTATCTAACACTGTCAGTTTGAGTGGGACAGTGCTATAAATCTATATTCATAAGTATTTGATTCAGTTACATGCTCATTACAGGATTTAGCAAATCTCCCCTTTTGAGACTCTTCCATGATCACATATATTTCAGCTATATGTTGTAAACGTGCGTTTTCATAGAAATGGTTTGGTGCAGTGTAATTTTAGGTCACACCGCATGGGCGTATGCTTGGCTCGCTGCAGCCTGTGTTTAAGCCTGCGCGTTCTGTTTTGTTTGTAAATAGATTGTGGACTAAGCATAGGGGGAGGCGGGGGGGACATGACCCCCACATCCTGGGGAAACCTATGATTTGCCCCCCCCATATATAAATGTAAACATAACTATGTAATTTCTATAATAGTAATAAGACGCAATGAATTCACTTGTGCTGATTGTGACACCCCCGCCCTTTGCCTCACAGTGGTTTGATCCCCTAACCCAGCCCTCAGTAGTGGCAAATCGTGCGGGTACTGGTAAAGTGCATGTGTGGGAATCTGACAATCTGAATTTGTCCTTGGTGGCTGACTTTCGGTAAGTAGTTCAAACAAAGGATATGTTAGACATTTCTTTACTGCTACCACTCAATAAAATAAAACACATTTCTAACCGTCACCAGCCTTCATTTTCTCTGCATTGAATTACAGGTCACTCGTTATGTTAGTTAGCAGATGGTTGCTAGCAAGCTACAGTAACATCAACCAGCTTTTGTAGCTGTTTGAATTCGAGTCAATAAGAGAAGCTTGCAGTGCAGTGAATGTGTATGTAATGTTCCTTATCTGGCAAGGTGACAGTGTTCGTGTCTACCGTCTGAAAGGCGCTAACGTGGGCTAATCCAGTAAATGTGTTTTATGTTGGTAGGGTTTACACACAATAGCAGATTTTGCATAGCTACAGTAGCAAGCAAACCGATGGTGCAAACTAAAACAGTATTACAGCACTGATTTTGGTGTCCCCCTTAAAAGTTGCCCTTGAGACAATTTTATGTAATTGTCCCCCCCGAACTTGATATCAGATTTTTGCTCTTGGGACTGAGCAGACTGTATAGATTATGTACGCTAAAATGTATGATTATACCCACTGCATACTTGGGCAATTATGCGTATTTTATTAAATCCTTGAGTTATTTTACTTTGGCGATAATTGATGGAAGTGTTTTGGTCTTCATAATGCATGCAATGTGAAGTAATGTGTATGGCTTCTTTAGAGTTTTTGGTTGGGATGTAAAAATGCCTATAGGTCTATTACCGGGTTAAAACAGTTTCATACTGACACATTTGCCTGCTTCTCAAGTCCGTAAGTAACTGTCTGTGGAGGGGGGGGGGCAAGGTTATATGTTTGCAGGCGAACGGAGTACTTAGGGACCGGGGTGAAAGTGCAGTCCTCAGAGCATTGTTTTTTAATCATACAGTTGGTAGCATGTTACTTGAAATAGATTTTTTCAAATGTGTAAATAGTCATCTGAAATCACTTCAGTATATTGTACATTATGTAACTGCCTTAACTTTGGTTTCCACAAAATCACAAGCATAGATGTTTTTATTTTTTTATTTTATATTTGAATCATTCCCTTTTAAATAGCTTTTTCAAATGTTGAGATTTCATTCTAAATTGAATTAGTATGTTACTCATGACATTATGTAACTGCCTCAGCTTAGGTTTTTCACAAATTCACAGGCATAGCTTTTTTAGAATATTTGAATCTTTCTTTCCCTTCGAAATATCCAGAGGTGTTGCTAGGATCACAATACATTCGTGGCTTAGCCCCTTCCCCGCCAGGCCTGGGACTGCAAGTACAGGGTTTTGAATGTCCATAAGGGAACATTTCGATGTATGCGTTAGCGGCCTACACATCTACATTGCCATAATGCGCAATCTGAATTATAGATGAATAGATCAGGGGCTATTTCTTTTTTTAATTATTTTCAGTCAATTTGAGATCTGGGACGCCCAGGCCACTGGAAATATCTTTTTCAAATTTTGGGATATTCTTCCCAAATCACATCAATACAATCCACATGATTCTATATAAATGCGTCAACTTTGTTTTTTCATGAAATAACAAGCAAAGATTGTTTTCAAATATTTAAAATCTTCCCTTTGAAATAGCTTTATCAAATTTGGAAATATTCATCCCAAATCACATCATCATACTCTATATGACACCTTTTGACTGCCTCAACCAATTTATCACTTGCACAATTTCACCTGTAAAATTTTACAATAATATCTCAAAAAGAGCTTCTACTTCTGTCATTTTTCATTTGTTTTAATTTGTATAGCACATTTCACACACAGGGCAAGTGCTTTACATGAGCAAAAACAAACATGCCTGCTCATCAGCTCGTTCCTCCCTTCTTTTTCTTCACTAGCAAGGCACTCAAGAGACTATAAGACAGGAATTTCAACACTACCTTCTTTTCAGTCACAATTCCACTGAAGGAATGTACATTAATTACTCCAGATACTCTTAATCAATGACACGTTTACATCCAATGCTTAATCCTCACACAAAATGTACTTTGTTGTGCAGCTGTTGATTTGGGATTTCTGGAGTGTTGAGGAGGTATGCTGTTGTTTCTCAAGGAAAAGGGCAACGTTGGCCTCTCAAGTGGCTCAGTGGTCTAAGCACTTTCACTGTATAAACAAGACAGAGAGATTAAAGTCACTACAGCTGCTTACTGACCTTTACCCTCTGCCTGCTGAAAGACCGTTTACTCATTAATTCTGCTTCATTTATCAACACATATTTTAAGTATTAAAGGGTTAATCCACACAAAATGACCTCTGTATTTTGGTCACAGCAACAAGATTGGTCATAACATGTGAAAATCATCTGGGGCTGTATTCACAAAACATTTTATCTTATGTTTTGTCGGCCCTCATTCAGGGGGGTTGCGGTTGGTGGGTGTCCCTTTGGTTGATGCCTGGCAATGTGGTTGGATTGATTTCCTGCCTGTTGGGCCCTGTCCGGGGCCTCCCCCGGGTAGGGCCACAGTGTCACCGGACCCCCCCCGTCTCAGTTCCAAGGTGTTACGCTGCTATATTATTGTGCTGGGGGATATGAGGGATGTACTACTAACTTTTCTCAGTCTCCTCCAGTTTTACATTTTAGGAGGAGATGAGGTCCTGGTCCACACCTGCGGATTACCTGGTTTGGGGGGGCCCGTTGCTGTCCCTGTCCTTGTCCACCTGGTCATACTTCTGACCTAGTCTAAAATCAAATAGACTCTGGATTTAGCCCAGAGAAATGTATTTATTATTCCAATTGGACTCTTAATATCTCACCTGGCACAGCCAGAAGAGGACTGGTCACCCCTCTGAGCCTGGGTCCTCTCTAGGTTTCTTCCTAAAATTTGAGTTTTTCCTAGCCACTGAAATTCAACACTACTGTTGTTTGCTCCTTGGGGTTTAAGGCCGGGTGTCTCTGTAAAGCACTTTGTGACAACTGCTGTTGTAAAATAAATAAATTTGATTTGATTGATTGATTGATCTTACCTCTAGGACTCCCGAACAGCACTAAAAGTTCCTAGCTAAGAGTTTCTTTTTAAAACCTATTCACAAAGCTGCTAAGACCAACTTTTACTAAGGAAAGGGGAGAGGTCTTAAGCTAAGAGAGGGCAGTGTTGATCCTGTTGCTATGGGTGATGTCGTGTGCCACGAACAAGCTTACTTACTATGCCCACAGTGATTGACATTGTATTCATCATAGCAATACTGTAGAAGAATGTCATGTTGCCATATTGAAATAAAGATATCAAAATGTAGGTTATGTGTCACTGATTAAACATGAAACCAAGAATGATATACTGATTAGTCACGATATGTTCAGCTAATTTTCCTATTTCTTACATGTCTGGCAGCTCATAAAGAAATGCGCGTTCATCTTTGATGGTGCAATAATTTGTGCAATTATGTCCCACCACCAACTCCACCAGGTGGTTGAGCTATGGCCATGAAGGTTGGCTTTGTTTGTTTGTAGTTGGTGAACATCATGAAGAAACCAAATAATTTGTTGGCATGATATGGGGTCTGGGATGGGCATTTATTGTTTTATGGAATATTCTACTGACCAATGACTGAGATATACGGCCTGCCGTAGTTCGTCTGCGCTGCATATATGCATTTTCCCAGTGGCCAAGTAGCTTGGAGTTGTCACAACCTTGATGTCTGATGTTATTGAGTTGTTTCTGTTTTTTGGTGACGTGACAACACTCCTGACTAGCTCTACCTATGATCATAATACCCTCAGCGATACCTTGTTAAAAGCTCAGTATCAATAAATGTTTCTAAACCTGATTACGAGGCGGATTTGCCGGCACAGCCATTTTATGATTGTTTGTGACTTGGACTTAGTGATTTAGGAATCCTCAACACACATAGACCAAAAACGTTTTTTTTTAAGAGTTACTCTTAAATCAGCAAGTTATGAGCTACATTTAGCCTTAAGACGTTTTGTGAATACGGCCTCTGGACTGCAGATAATAATTTTTAGTGTTATGAAATGTAATAGTATGATATTTCCCATGTCCCATTCCTAGAATCTAACTTGAAGACACCTCATGACACGATTTCAAAGCTGTATAATTAAGAAATGAATTAATGGTAAAACAACATATTTTACGGATTAATATAATGTAGGTATTCCCCAAATGTAATGATTTATGTTTGAAGGTGGATTACCCCTTCAGATTAATTAATCCCTTTTGTAATTATCTTTTGTTGCAGGAAAATAATTTGAAGATTGATTTTCACTGTAGTACCTACTACTCTCTCACTACTATCAACATTTGTAAAGCTATTCAAATGGAAGCTTTCAAATATAAAAAAGTCTCTGCTTGTAATTTTGTATAAAAAAGCTTTGAAGCAGTTCGATAATGTCATAATAAATATACTGATGTGATTTCAAAAGATTATTAAAAATAATGAAAAGCTATTTCACGGATATTTTAAAATATTCCAAAATATCTTGTTATTTAATGAAAACCCAGAGTTGAGGCAGTTAGAAAATGTCATGAAGAATATACTGATGTCAATTTGGGATGGATATCTCAGTATCCCATGTTGAATCTTGTCAAACATTCCACACTGCGGAAGATGATGTGACTTTGGAGGCAAGTGAATGAGTGAATGTGTGAATATGAATATGAAATATTTACTGTGTTAGGAGTATGGAGTGTTGATAGATAACGTCTTCCTGTTTAATGTAGGCGCACGTATACACATACAAGGATTCCAGCAGGTGCCATGGAGTTGCAAATCTATGCTTCAGCTTGTCTCCTAGGTAGGGCTAAAGCATGGGGCTATGCATTATGATAAACAGATATTTCTCACTCAATTATCGACAGCTTGCGTAAAAATGTTGAAGACGTGGGTTTCCTATTGAAAACTTGGGTGTTGTTACTCACTTGGGGCTTGGTATGTTGACTTTACTATCAGCATATTTCCCACCTTTTAGGAGGAAACCACAAGTATCCTTGATTATATTAAATTGGGTCTACAGTTGTATTTGATTGTAGTGCCTTTATTAAGGGACAGTTTATAATATTTGGTTTGTGTTACCATTACGCAGCCTGTAATTGTGTGATTCAGTTGCAGCATAACGTTCTGTACTTTCAAATATCTGTTCATCTTTGAAAGTGGTATTTTGCAAACTGTTTTGCCATAGCATTGTTGATAACATATTATTTTATTCTTGTGTGCGCTAGCATTGGTTTCCACAACGTCTGGGTTCTTTTGGACTCCCCGTGGTCCTCAGATGTATCCCTGCCTTACCTATATGGAGCGCAACCTGCGTGTAGACTGTGAGTTTCCTTTAGAAGACAACCCATCACACTTAGGCCCCTACTGCGAATACAAACAAGACAGCCGGCTGGTGAGTGTTGTTTCATATATTGATTTTTGTTTTGCCTTTCTGTCATTCACTATTTGGTTATATCATTATTAATACATGTATTCACAATTTGAATTATTGAAGGGATATTTCTGGATGTTCTAAATGACCAGCTGTTGATCTACTTGCCCAGAGTTCGATACAGTCATGGATACTCTAAGCTAGTTTAGCGACTTCCTTCAAACTGCCTAAAAAGACCAAAACATTCCCCAAATGAATATTGCCTCATTTAAAAACACGCAGGAAGTATCCCTTCACCTCCATCTAACCAGCAAGTGAATCCAGCATGTATTTTCATTCACAATGACTACTTAAATAGGTGGGCAGCACCTACCCCAACGCTGTGACCCTGGTGTCCACAGACAACCGAAGGAGGGCCAACGTGAGCCTCGTCAACCCGACCTTGTGTCGCCTCACCTGGGCACCAATGGCAGATGACAAGCCCTACACCTACACCTGCAGAGTGTACCAGGGGTCAACCCGGAAGGAAAACAGCATGGCTGTACACCAGCGTGGAGTCATCAAGGGGGAAAAGAGAAGAAAGAGCTGGGACAACTCGGGAGGGAAGGCAATAGTCTATGTTTACCAATGCGAATGTACATCAAGGGGGTTGTTCAGCATGGTCATCCTATGATGTGCACCCCCCAGAGGATCAGTTAATGAAGCATGGTGTTGGATAGAATACATTTATCTATTCTATAAATTAAACTAAAATAGAATTTCACCAAGCAAAGATCATAGGCCTATATGCACAGGGGTGATATTCCTATATCGTCTTGTACATCTTGTGCGTCTGTGTTGGTTGGTGTGTTTGGATACAGCTAATGCTCTTCTTGTCTCTGTTTAGGACTTCTGCCAATCTGCTCTGCACTCATCGTGATGATCCATGCCGGGTTATTGCTTCTGTCACTAGGGATGTCACTTCCTGTAGCTATGGGGTTTCTCTTTCCCTGACCCTGTCCTTTGTCCAGAGAGCTAGGTATTATCATGTTTTTAGACCGATTTCCATAAGAGTTCACACAATTTAGGTTGTATGATGTATAATGTCCACGTCCACGAACGGGAAACGTACCAATGTGATATTTGAGACAAAGGAGATGAGACAGACCGGGAATCCATGTTCAGATTTCTCTGGTTCCTTCAGTAATCACTTCAAAACTGATTTCATTCTGTTGGGTCTATTCTATACAATTGAGGCTTTTCTTAAAGAGAAGCAGATGAGAATGTTATCAAAAGCAAATCATAGTCCAACTTTCCAAACTGGTAGCAGCCGCTTTGTGACTTTCTTTATTACAATACCTGTATCACTGATGCAGCAAATAGGTCAGTGGAGCACAGAGCGTGGGGGATGAAGGAAAGATACAGTCATTGGCACATGACTCTGATTAAACAAAGTGAATATTTGTAAAATTCTTCATGACTGTGCACAACCTAGTTACATTTAGAAATTATCCTTTTCAGATTTAGTTGTGACTACTAAATGCTAACTCCCATTCATGTACGCTGGCAGAATAGTTAGCATACAGAAATTGTGGTGGAAGTCATTGAAATTTCTATTATGCAGTTAATTGGTTGACATCCATACAAGCATCATAATAAGATTTTTTACCTCAACATGGTGTGAAATGTACATGCATACAATAGCCCAAATGTAAGCTAGACTGGGGGGAAATGAGGAGATAAAAGATATTTCCCTCACAGCATCTATCCCCTCTCACGTTTCCATGATGTTTCCATTGTTTGGGTTGGGTTCCAATAACCTCTTTACCGCATGTATCCCTGTAGCATTGAGGAGATTCAGGGTGAATTGCAACACCATCTCTACCATACCAGAGTCAGCATATGGATACTAGCCCTTAATTCAAGTGGCACTTAAGGGAGTCTTTCGAATGACCATTAAAAACCTAATGGGTGAAATGGACATGAAAGCCGGAAGTTGACAATCCTAGGCAATTGATCACATAAGCTCCTTTCAGGAAGTTAGATGGTTTGTTTTTACCATTCAGTAATTGGCAACAGATCAACTCTCAGAAGTATTAACTTTCTAGACTAAAAATTGGTCTTTTGGCCAGTCTGCTTTTCTGCAAGAAACAGAATGTTTAAAGACATATGGTGCTCTTTCTAGTTTGAGTTTTTTTTACAATTGTGGCGAGCCGTGTTATCACATGTTCTTTTGATGTACAGTGGAACAAAAAAGTATTTAGTCAGCCACCAATTGTAGAAGTTCTCCCACTTAAAAAGATGAGAGGCCTGTAATTTTCATCATAGGTACACTTCAACTATGAGAGACAAAATGAGAAAAGAAAATCCTGAAAATCACATTGTAGGATTTTTAATGAATTTATTGGTAAATTATGGTGGAAAATAAGTATTTGGTCAATAACAAAAGGTAATCTCAGTACTTTGTTATATACCCTTTTTGGCAATGACAGAGGTCAAACTTTTTCTGTAAGTCTTCACAAGGTTTTCACACACTGCTGGTATTTTGGCCCATTCCTCCATGCAGATCTCCTCTAGAGCAGTGATGTTTTGGGGCTGTCGCTGGGCAGCACAGACTTTCAACACCCTCCAAAGATTTTCTATGGGGTTGAGATCTGGTGACTGGCTAGGCCACTCCAGGACCTTGAAATGCTTCTTACGAAGCCACTCCTTCGTTGCCCGGGCGGTGTGTTTGGGATCATTGTCATGCTGAAAGACCCAGCCACGTTTCATCTTCAATGCCCTTGCTGATGGATGGAGGTTTTCACTCAAAATCTCACGATACATGGCCCCATTCATTCTTTACACGGATCAGTCGTCCTGGTCCCTTTGCAGAAATACAGCCCCAAAGCATGATGTTTCCACCCCCATGCTTCACAGTAGGTATGGTGTTCTTTGGATGCAACTCAGCATTCTTTCTCCTCCAAACACAATGAGTTGAGTTTTTACCAAAAAGTTCTATTTTGGTTTCATCGGACCATATGATATTCTCCCAATCCTCTTCTGGACCATCCAAATGCTCTCTAGCAAACCTCAGACGGGCCTGGACATGTACTGGCTTAAGCAGGGGGAAACGCCTGGCACTGCAGGATTTGAGTCCCTGGCGGCGTAGTGTTACTGATGGTAGCCTTTGTTACTTTGGTCCCAGCTCTCTGCAGGTCATTCACTAGGTCCCCCCGTGTGGTTCTGGGATTTTTGCTCACCATTCTTGTGATAATTTTGACCCCACAGGGTGAGATCTTGCGTGGAGCCCCGGATCGAGGGAGATTATCAGTGGTCTTGTATGTCTTCCATTTTCTTAGAATTGCTCCCACAGTTGATTTATTCACACCAAGCTGCTTACCTATTGCAGATGCAGTCTTCCCAGCCTGGTGCAGGTCTACAATTTTGTTTCTGGTGTCCTTTGACAGCTCTTTGGTCTTGGCCATAGTGGAGTTTGGTGTGTGACTGTTTGAGGTTGTGGACAGGTGTCTTTTATACTGATAACAAGTTCAAATAGGTGCCATTAATACAGGTAACGAGTGGAGGACAGAGGAGCCTCTTACAGGTCTGTGAGAGCCAGAAATCTTGCTTGTTTGTAGGTGACCAAATACTTATTTTACTGAGGAATTTACCAGTAAATAATAAAAATCCTACAATGTGATTTTTATAGTTGAAGTGTACCTATGATGAAAATTACAGGCCTCTCTCATCTTTTTAAGTGGGAGAACTTGCACAATTGGTGGCTGACTAAATACTTTTTTGCCCCACTGTATTTCGTACGGTAGAAGTACCAGCATTGCTAAATTACACATAAAAGGAAAACATAATTAGCAATATGCCACCCTTTATGCACAACTCCTAATTTGGTTGCAGTATTATGAAATCAAATTGCCATTATGTTACATTTTAGATTTTAAGCTTCATGTCACACATTTGTCATAATGCACTGAAACCAGAAAAGATTAATTCTACATGAAGTGTTGTAAAGTACATTTTTTGAAAATGATAAATCTGTAAAGCAATTCTTTCTTGCCTCTGAATCTTGGGCCTGAAGTGTCTTAAATCCGTCACAAAAATTATTGCTCAATTGTACAGTTGTGCTCAAAAGTTTCCATACCCATGGAGAATTGATAATAGATGTACCATTTGTAAAGAAATCATGAGTGAACAGGCAAAACATATTTTATTTCTTATGGGATTCACATTAAACTGTAGGTCATAACAGAATGGCACAATCATAAGACAAAACATGGCAACAAAGAAAAAAATGAAACTGACCCCTGTTCAAGTCTGCATACCCCTTACGGTGGATGTCCCCTGTTCCTGTGCGAAATCACCTGAAAACGCGCTGCCTTGCCCTAGATGGCCGTTTATGGGCGTATCCGCTATGGGTGTTAGTTTGTCGGTCGGGGAGGGTTGTGTTGACATCCCTTCATTAATTTTTTTTTTTTATTTAACAAAAAAACGACCAAAATATTTTTTTTGTCACTCATGGGCAAAATTAAAAACATGTTATAATGAACACTATGCTAGCAGGCAATGAATTTCTGTGGTGCTGCCATATAAAACAAACAACTCAATGCTAGATAAACACAGCACATGTACAACACAGAGCTAAGTTATAAAACTGACATGAGTCACTAACAATTTCCACCGTCCTCCAATCCTTACTGTGCTTGTCCCCGCTATAATTAGCTTTTCCTCCAGTTGGTAGCAGAATGTTGCGCATGAAGCGAAAATATTTCACATCTGCTGTTGCAGTACAATGATGGACCTACAACGAAGACGTCTCTTTTTTTATGAAAGACTACTTTCATTGGATAAATGCCTGGCGTTAGCCGGATTAATTTGCATAATATTGTGGCCCTACTTCTTGATGCGCTGGAACAGCTCCAACGGCCACACTGCCTTCCCAGGATGCTTTGCGCAACCGTCAACAATACCTTGACGCTATTCATAGAAGATGAATGGTATCCGTCCGAGGCAGCAGATGGAACAGTGGACATCCACCGTTAGTTTCTTAACTGTGTTTTCCCAACAACTGAATGCCTTCCTAAAGACAAAATAACATTTATGAAATACTCCAGTCCGGTTTCAGATCCCATCATAGTACTGAGACTGCACTCGTGAAGGTAAACAAATGACCTTCTAATGGCCTCAGACAAAGGTTCCGCATCCGTCCTGTTGCTTCTTGATCTTAGTGCTACTTTTGACACTATTGATCACTTCCCCTTCTCTTAGAGAGACTGGAAAACACATATTGGGCTACGTGGACATGTTCTAGCCTGGTTTAAATCTTATTTATCTTAAAGATATCAGTTTGTTAGTGTGGATGGCATATCCTCTGACAAGTCAAAGGTATGCTTTGGTGTTTATTGTTCCCATTATTGTTCTCACTATATATGCTCCCTCTGGGCGATGTAATCCAAAATCACAATGTAAACTTTCACTGTTACGCTGATGACACACAGTTATATATTTCAATGAAGCATGGAGAAGCCCCTAAATTAGCTACTTTGGAAGCATGCATTTCAGATATTAGGAAGTGGATGACAGAGAATGTCTTGCTCTTATACTCAAGGAAAACAGAAATGCTCGTTTTAGGACCCAAGAAACAAAGAGCGTTGTTAGCAGATCTCACTGTGAACCTCGATGGCTGCATGGTCGTATCCCAAAAAACTGTAAAAATCTATTTATACACAGACACTGATTGGCGTTACCCTTGACCCTGACCTCTCCTTTGAAGAACATATAAAATATATCTCAAGAGTTGCTTATTTTCATCTTCGAAACATTGCGAAAATGTGAAACTTTCTATCAAAAACTGATGCAGAAAATGTATCCTCTCTGGTTATTCAGACAAATTAATAAATAAACTTCAATTAGTGCTCCACACGGCTGCTAGAATCCTAACTAGAACAAAAAAATTTGAAACTCATTACTCCCTGTCCTAGCGTCCTTACACTGGCTGCCTGTTAGGGTTAGGGCTGATTTTGAGATTTTCCTCTTAACCTATAAATCAATACATGGACTTGCTCCTACTTACCTTGCTGAAATGATCCAGCCACACATACCTACGTAACCTACGATCGCAAGATGCAGGCCTTTTAATTCTACCTAGGAATTTCTAAACAAACCAACTGGCGGCAGAGGCCTTTTCTCATAGAGCTCCACTACTGTGGAATGATCTGCCAATTAAGGTTAGAAGTGCAAACTTTCAAGTGTCTACTGAAAAGACCAGTAGGCTTGATACTGTCCACCCTTGCTGTCTTGCCAGGTGGGCTCTCGTCGCCACTGGGATGCCCTCCCTCCAATGCCTTTCACCGGCTTGTTGTTGACTCTCTGTTGCGCACTTGTGCAATTGGGCTGTACGCTGCTGGCAATACTCGGCCCTCATTCAGGGGGGTTGCGGTTGGTGGGTGTCCCTTTGTTTGATGCCTGGCAATGTGGGTGGATTGATTTCCTGCCTGTTGGGCCCTGTCCGGGGCCTCCCCCGGGTAGGGACACAGTGTCGCCAGACCCCCCCCCGTCTCAGTTCCAAATTGTTACCCTGCTATATTATTGTGCTGGGGGATATGAGGAATGCACTTTCTAACTTTTCTCAGTCTCCTCCAGTTTTACATTTTAGGAGGAGATGAGGTCCTGGTCCACACCTGCGGAGTACCTGGTTTGGGGGGCCTGTTGCTGTCCTTGTCCACCTGGTCATACTTTTGACCTAGTCTAAAATCAAGTAGACTCTTGATTTAGCCCAGAGAAATGTATTAATTATTCCAATTGGACTCTTAATATCTCACCCGGCACAGCCAGAAGAGGACTGGTTACCCCTCTGAGCCTGGGTCCTCGCTAGGTTTCTACCTAAAATTCGGCCTTCTTAGGGAGTTTTTCCTAGCCACTGAAATCCAACACTACTGTGGTTTGCTCCTTGGGGTTTAAAGCCGGGTGTCTCTGTAAAGCACTTTGTGACAACTGCTGTTGTAAAAAGGGCTTTATAAATAAATTTGATTGATTTCTTTTTTTATCCCTTTCCATCTTTATAAAGTTCTATTACCTTGTTACACAGGTTTTTTGACAGTTCTTTTCTGTTCCTCATTTCTCATTATCTAGCCTGCTCAGAGCATCCATGTGAGAGCTAACAAACTCATTGACTATTTATACACAGACACTGATTGCAATTTATAAAACCACAGGTGTGGGAAATTAAACCTTAATTGATATTTTCACCTGTGTGTGTCAGCTTGTGTGTCTTTAACAAGGCCAAACCTTCAAGGGTATGTAAACTTTTTATCAGGGCCATTTGGGTGATTTTTGTTATCATTATGATTTAAAAAGTAGCCAAATAACTGTGATAATGAATGGCTTCATTTGATCACTATCCTCAAATAAAACTTTCAATAAAGGTTTTTTTGCGTGATCAGTTATATTTTCAAAATCAAAGCCAAACTTTCACAATTTCTGCCAGGGAATGCATGTTTTTGAGCACAACTGTATGTACATAGCACCATAGCATAGTTTGGGAAATAACTACAGATTTTGACAAGGCTGGCTTTCTATGCTTTGCAGATGTAACAATTATCCAATGTAAATAAGTATTGTAGGCTATAATCAGTTGTATCTAATATTTTGTCTTTTAACCAACCATTGGTTTGCCAAAGGAGGACTTTTAACTATGATGACGCTGTTTCAATTGCTGTTTCGCTCAGAGTGAAATGTCTTAACAATTAACAATAATCATCATCCTGAAAACATATTACATTTGTAAAGCACTTTTTTAAATCATGCAAGAATAGTCTCAAAGTGCGTACAAATAATATTTGAAAAAGCAAACCAAATATTAACCACATTGTTATTCATGTCTAAGAACAAGGATAGGCCAGCTGTCACGGCTTAGGTTGAGGAAGCAAAGGAGGAACCGGAGAAGGCGTGGCGGATGAAGGTTTTTATATATATGAATAGAACAAAATAAACAGAACGAGCGTCTTAACAAGCGCATACAGCTCTGACTGTGGCAGAGAACAATCACACACAAAGACAGGGGGAGCAGAGGGAACATATATACCGGGGGAAACAGGATGATGATGAACAGGTGCACGAAACGAGACACAGGTGAAATGCATGATGAGACGGTGGTGTTAGAAAGCCGGTGACGTCGACCGCCGGGGCCCGCCCGCTGCAGGGGGAGGTGAACCAGCAGAGGTCGTAGTCGTCACACCAGCTGATAAAGATAGGTGTATTGAGCCCAGCTTCAAAAGTCTCAACAGACTGTACCAGGGTTTTTCCTGGATCAGAATGGGCATTTGGGGGATGGCTATGCACGACAGTAAGCATGATCGGTCAGCGTTCAGTTAAGGCAAAAATTACCTTATGACAGAAATCAATGCATTTTCTTGTTATTTCTGACCATTTGATAAACAAAAATGTCTATCATGCTTAAATAAATGAAACCCCATAACAAAACTGGTTAAAAAATTGTATTACAACATTTGAAGGGGGGGTGAGTTTGAGGGAGAGGGGTGTGGGGTTGGGAGAGGCAGTCAGTTGCAGAGGTCACGTCCTGCTTCAGAGCATTCCACCCGCTTTTTACTAACAAAATAAAAGGATCTGACAAGGCCATGGTAGTCTATAGGGCTGGACGATATGACCTAAAATCACAATTAATTGAACATTTTACCTCGATTAGAATTAATGAATGATTATTTTCATTTTGTTTATTTGCTTTGTTTTATAATGTGAAGTTCACATTGTAACATTGTAATATGAAGCACATTGTAACATTAAGAAAGGTGCTATATGAACAGTTTTTTTTATAGTTGTATTTATTTACTATGCTGAAGTAAAATATTATTTATATAGCACTTTTTTAAACACATGTAACAAAATGCATGACAAGAACATCAGCACAGAAAAGAAAAGGAAAATAAAAAGGTCACAAAAACATTGGACATAATAATTTATGACACATACAAATAAACAAACACAACTGACTATATCAGCCAGTCACCACCCAGATATCCCCAATTAGATTATTGAATATTATAGCATTGTGTCTGTTAAGCTGATGTGCACTAACCGATTGCAAGGTGCAGCCTGTGTCCAAAACACTGCTGCCGTGTCCAATCCGTAGAGCTGTGCAGCTTTGAAAACATTAGCGCTGTTGTCTGTCATTATGGCCACGAGGAGAAAGCATATCGCTCAGGCCCTGTGTAATCATCTCTGATGTGTGATCGACTGGAAAATACGCCGTCTTGAGGCATCTGTTGGGCAGCTTCCATTCATTGTCTATGTACAACTACTTAGATCGAAGTATGGGTCTATTGACCTACTTCGCCAGAGATCAAATGTGGCTGCAAGCGCTGAACAGACTTCAGTTCTGCAGCAATTTTTTTATGGCATGTTTTGTACATGTTGGGCAGTGCAGTTTAGTAAAAATATGGTTGTGATGGCACAGTGTGTCTTCTGTTGAGTTTTAACAAGGTTTTTACACACACTGCGCTCCACTGTGGTTATGGGAGCCATATCCTTCGCGATGAGGTAACAAGTGGTGTCTTGGATCCTTTTCATAATGTGTAGCATTTGAAAATGCTTGTGTTATCGACACCTGCTTTATGGAGGCACTTTATTAAAATAAAGACTTTTCAGTCGTTCGTATAACAGTTGATTATTTCCAAGTTTAATTACGTGGATCCAAGGGAACAACCATCATGACAAAGAGTACAGGTACAGAGACCAACACAGAGTAAGTCATGACAGATTGTTCTGATGATGCATTTCAAGTTTCAAGCTTATATTCTCTTCCAACATTACAGATGACGGAATTAGCATTTGCTGAATGTACATTGATGTACAAGGAATAGTAGCCACTATAAGGTAGTCTAAAAATGCAAGATTAAACAAATAGCTCCAGGAGGCATAGAAAATAATAGAATGTCGAATGCCCAGACAACTCGGTCAAAGGCAGAGATATATCAATCTGGACAGTTACTATGTGGGGACTCAAGGTAACTATGCTATTCCCAATAAGGAATATAGCGTTCACCTGTAGCATGTAATAATAACCCCCTGCTGGTCAAGAGCTTTCTCCTAGAGAACAATTTCTTATGGCGGTTTTATGGCACAGGCCTGTTTCTCTTACTGCTAAACGGAGCCAAGGCCCTGCTCAGCCGACATTCCATTCATCACTGCCCCTGAAGAAAAGGCACTGGTCTCATAAGTTGGAAACAGAGACATGTCACAGGAGACCCTGGGGTAAACAAACATTTTATATGGGCTATTCTGTCTCCCCTGCAAACAGTATGGTTCACTAATGGAGGAGAGAGAGTTTGTCTGCTTCTTACCTCTGGTCTAAATTGGGTCATGAATTGGGGCAAGGGCGGGACAAGAGTTGGTCCTCCCTTTTCTCCTATGGACCACCCTGGCCCTACAGATGGTGGACCATCGCACCTGGATGCCTCGACCAATGAGAGCAACCAGTTCTTCATGTGATTGTGATGTGATTTTCTGGATTTCTGTTTTAGATTCCGTCTCTCACAGTTGAAGTGTACCTATGATAGAAATTACAGACCTCTACATGCTTTGTAAGTAGGAAAACCTACAAAATAGGCAGGTGTTCTCCCCACTGTAACTGCAGAAAACAAAAACTCAATAACTTTCAGCAGGTGGCCTTGTCGACATTGGACCGTGTATTATGGCGCAGCCGAATCCAAATGAAACAGGTCTACAGGGTGCCATTTGAGCGAAACACAGAGGGTTAAAGAAAAATGCTATGAATATGTGCAATTAAGTACTATACAGTGAATGTACTATCACATCAGCATAAATCTGCAGTGTATCAAATACTTGTTCTCTCTACTGTATACATATTGTCTGGTCGGCCCAGGCCATGACCGTTCCTTCAAAATAATTGCATTGCTCATGCAATGTTTGTTTGCTGTTGTGTGTGTTGGACTACAAACGGTGAAACACGGGATGATTTTCCACCTGCATATACTACAATTTGTAATAGTGGTTATTAGGGGATCATTACTGCAGGGCAGATCTGATCTTAAGGCCCATCTCTTGTTAAAATGAAAAATGGGCTGAAAATCTCCAAATCGTCCCAACCCCTTCTTTACATCTTATGAGTTGCTTCACGCATGTAACTCTGTGCTTGTGGAAAAACCCCATGCTACAAGCACTTTGTAAAACCCACCAATTCTATGCCATCTGTTGTAGCACTTGTCAGAAGTTAAAATCCTGGGGGTTATAGATTTGCTGAACACCATTTGTTAAACACCAATCATCTAGCTGCTGACACAGCACTTGTTCATTGTTTGGGAATTTAACATTCCGGAACCCTAAGACCCATTTGTTAAACATCAAACATAACCCGCCTGTTATAACACTAGTCTGGTTTTCTCATCAGTCGTAAAACATCAAACACGGACACATCAATTTAATCATAAAGTCACCGGACATGCATACGTTACTCCAGAAGTCCCACCCTAACACACGTCATACAGGAAGTCCATACGTCACAACGGAAGTCCCACCCTACAAACCGGATGTCCTGCCCGCCTATCACATCAATCTGGATGTTACGTATGACAATAGGCCAATAGCCCATTTCATTATGCCTGCTAAATCTTAGTGATGTAGTTATTGCAGCTTGCTTTGGATGTAAATCCAGCAAATACATCGAAAGAATGAAAGTTGACTAACATTTACACTTTGTGTAGTTTTTCAAGCAAATGCAGATAGGGTGGGCATCTTGATCAGTCAATGTTTTTTGGGCATCTTGATCAGTCGTTAATTGAATCGTGGTAGGGTAACATTGATCATGTGTCAGTGATGTAGGTTACAGTAACATTATTCGCATGCCAGAGAGAACTAACATTTGCAGCTTATCATAGAATGTAAAATGGTATTGTCGTAATTTGTCGGTAGCCTAAGGCTTAGGAACAGAAGTGAATCGTTGAATCTGTTGACATGAACATTATAACAGAGTTTAGGTATTAATAATTTGCCTTTTAGATATAGTGTTATGAATTCCAGCCTCACTAGCAAATTTGTCCACTGTTTTCAATTGTAGAATGACTTGCTACTATAGTCAAACATTTAGTGGAATGCCATGTTGCTATGATTATGTCATAATAAAAACTACCTAGCAGAGAAAAATTGCTAATGTTAGCAATAAATGCTATCAATGTTAGCTAGCGAGCAACGTTAGGTGAACTAATGCTAGTTTAGCTAGGTAGTAGCTAGTAACGTTAGCTAATTGAAATATATTTAACTAACCTCAGTTTAATATAACCTTAGTCCATCTACAATCATTTTGGTGACATGAACATTATAACATATGGTTTAGCTAATAATAATCTGACCATTTAGAGATGGTGTCATGCTGTCAAGCCTTAGTAGCTAATCTATGCTCATGTAGCTAAGCTAATTATGTTTTCATTTGTACAATGACTTGCTAATAAAAGCAAATGTTTAGTGGAATGCAACATCGCCATGATTGTTTCATCAAAAATAAATGCTAGAAGTCACAGTCTAAACTAGCATTAGTTCACTTTAAATCATTATGGTGACATGAACATTATAACCAATGATTCAGCTATTAAAAAGTTGCCTTTGGTAGAGAGTCTGTTGTGTTTAAGCCTCAGTAGATAATCCATTCACAGTAGTTTAGTAATTTCTCTGTTTTCATTGGTTTCTACTGCTTCACTTCTAACTGAGGGCTAAACTTATCAATTGTACCTTTAAATTGTAGACATGGCAGTTCAATTAAAATGAAATCTGACTTGTAATTTAACAATAACAAATGGGTACATAGGCTATATACCCATGTCCTACCAAAGTCAACATATCTTTACAGTAAGAATAGGGAGGGCATTTTCCAAATAAATGGAAATCTGGAAAGGTGTTGGTTTTATTGTTGCAACAATTGTAATAGTGTTTTGATCAATGAAATTAAACAGTTCTAAAAGAAATAGTTTGCGCAATCATTGATGTTAATATACATACTTAGGTAAACATAACTTTGAAAATTAAAATGATTATCTCTTCTGACCACATCATTATCGTAGAACAACCAAAAGGTGAATTCATTAATATGCTCTGCGCAGGGGACGACTGATCAATATCCATAGTTATATTAACATACAATTAGGCTACATTTATTACATTTTCAAAATTTCAAGCAACTACTTAGTTACATTGTTTGTTGCTAAAGGTGTTATACTGCTCTCATAGTGTCAGACATTTGAAGTATCCATATTTATCTGTTGCAGCATATGAGGTAAATGTCCTAAAAACTATTGCATTGTAAAATGCAAGTAAATTCAGTTTCGCCAAAAAGTGGCAGCATAATAACACAATATCTGTGATTCTTTGGTACTCAGTGAGATTACATTTGGTGCACATGATCAGGGTTGTGTCTTTACTTTGTGTGAATGATGTTTCAAGTTGGCCACATGGGGGCACTATAGGAAAGTAAGAACATAGATGTCTTATTGCTTGCAACTATGATATAAGTTGAATTGGGCTAGTAGTAGCTTCAATGCTGAAACCCGCCAAATGCTGCTTGCAGCTTTAATTATTATTACTTTTCTCCGGGCCCATTTTCAGAGGCCCATAACTTGGCCATATGATGGCCTCATCCTTAAATAATTCTAACATGCTTGTTTGGTACTAGAAATACATTTTCCATTATATTAAACCCTGCTGAAACCTATTTGGTTTATTTAAATTAAACTTAACGTTGTCTGTGTTATTGACTTGTCACAGTATGTAATGCACTGGCATGTGTTAAGGTAGGTATTAGGTTACAAATAGCAGAAAGGAATTAAATGAAGATGGTGACGTGAGGCATCTATTTCTGAAATTAGACATTCTGATGTACTTATTCTTTTATTTAGTTGTACATTTGCTCCTTCCACATCTTTCATTCCTCAAAACATTGATTGACTGACTGGTTTCTACAGTGGGCTGTTTCTTTTTTGCACTTTTTGACCTAATATTGACCTCAACACATGCCAGTCTACTGCATAATGTGGCAACTCAAAAACACAAAGACCATATAAAGCTTAATTTACCAAAGCAAATAACTTTTAGCTGCTTTTGATATAATTAAGTGGTGTTCTAGTACTGCATTAGCAATTTGGCATGATCACTCAAGGATAAGGTGTTGGAGTAATGGTTGTTGGAAATTAGGCCTATTTAGAACTTAAATAGTAATGTTTTACTATACTATACTTTGATCAGTTGAATACCACGTTGGTGAACAAAAGTAAAAATGTCCTTTCACAACAGCAACATTTGTAAATTATTTCAAACTTTCGGCCCCCAGTGTATAACTTTTATTGTCCTGTTAGATCAATTGTGAGTGTTATGCTGCGTGTCTTTGGGTGTGGAGCGTGTGTGTGTGTTCAAGTGGCTTTATAGTTAGTGAAATTTGTAATTAAGTCCTGTTTGATTCCCAATTCAGCCAAATGTTGTTGTGTCCTTGGGCAAGGCACTCCACTTTAATTTACTCCAGGAAAATTACCTGTACTTATTGTAAGTCACTCTGGATAAGAGCATCTGCTAAATGACTAAAATGTATACTGTACATATTTTCTATATTAATGCATTTCATTTTGTTATTTTTATTTACAATCTTCAAAGTGGGGTAAAACAAAAATGGAAATTGATTCCTTTATTAGAAACTTGCTAAATTAGCAATAAAAATGATTTAACATAACTACTCAATTCCAGTAATGGTGTGATTGTTATTAATGTACAGAAGTAACTTCTCTAATTTATTACCTACATTATCTAGTTCAGCTAGTTTTAATATTATTTTTAACTTAACCTTTCAAATAATAATTTCCATTTTCAATGTGTAGCTTTGAAAAATTAAGCTTTTCACTATATAAGATGTCTGTGAGTGTGACATTCATCTACTATGTTTTATTACACTGATGCTGAGAATGTTTTGTTGTAATAATCTAAGCTATTCCGCAATCAAAGTTGACAATTGACAATGTGTGTTATTAGGGTTTCAACAGTATGCCAAAATCCTATTATGTTTGTTCCAGTTGACTAATAATATTCTTCTGGTGTAAAGGTACCCAAATTAATATAGTAAAGCATCAAGAAACACAACTTCTGGTGCAGTGGACATGCAAATCAGCCTCATGGTGGCACAAGCCTGTGAAGTTGGACTTTTTGAAAGGTCACCACACCCATCCCTTTTGACCTAGTCTTGGAAATCAGTCCATAGGTATATCTCCTCACTTTGAACATTTGTGCCACTGAGACCCAAAATATCGCCATCATGGATTTTCAGCCATCTTAGTTATTTTGAAAAAGAATTAAAACTACTCATATGGCAGCAAATGGCCAATCCTGATGTAGTTTGACATTTGGCATCTATGTGTGAAGATCTTCAAGTGTTGTATGAACCAGACCAGTATGTAAAAAACTACATGGGGTCACCATTGGTCAGGAAAAAACATCCTTCTAACATTGGGTTAATGTTTGTACATAGTTTGTCTTTTAGACTACATATCATATTGCAATAATTTATATGCTAACTAAATGCTGAAGAACCCACTTAATGCTGCTTGCAGTTTTAAATTACGTTGGAAATTTAAAGACAATTGCTTAGTCACAGTAACATATACATTCCAAGGGGCTTCAAAGTTTCCTTTTGTCATTACTTGGTCCCCTTAATTGCTGCTTGCAGCTATATTTTCTCCATACAGAAAAATCCAAGATGGTGGATTTTATGGGTTGTGGTGGATTTTATATTTGGCCCTGGCCTGTGGCGCCTATGATAAAAATTACAGACCTCTATGTGCTTTTTAAGTAGGAAAACCTGAAAAATCTGCAGTGTATCAAATACTTGTTCTCCCCACTGTACCTTTGGCAAATTTTGTGGTATTGCTCGAACTCGTATTGTTTGTATAGACATGTCTCGATGAGTTACTGGGGCAGCGTTATGTTGAAGCCACCCGTCCAACCATGCTGATCGCAGTCAATGTAAATGACTTGTGTTGTGGAAATTCTGAAATCTGATGCATTCTTAATGATTAAAGGACTGAGTCCCCTTGTTTAGATAAATAGATGAGTGTGGGAGAGGGGATCTGGTATATGTCTTAGGGGGCATTCTTGATTGGTCCACAGTAAGAGTATAGGGTTAATCATCTACCCATCTATCATCTGTAGGTTGTCTTTAAGTTCCCCTCAAGGGTTGAGAAGTTAACCAGTATGGGGGAAGACAACATGTCCTTGTGTCAAGCCCAAGACATGTGATAGAACAAGGGCATGTGTTTTATTGACATAGGACAGATGGGCAACAACTTATCACACCCCTTTTCTATGTAATATATACGGATTGTGCATGTATTGAGTTAGAGACTCCTCG
Organism: Esox lucius; assembly: GCF_011004845.1. Classification (NCBI taxonomy): domain Eukaryota; kingdom Metazoa; phylum Chordata; class Actinopteri; order Esociformes; family Esocidae; genus Esox; species Esox lucius. Next base: position 2,181,172 of record NC_047575.1, on the reverse strand, counting down.
GGACGATTTATGTTTGTTCTGATCGATAAAAAATTAACCATCACACGTGATCCTGAAAATCCTGGAGTTTTATCCAGTTTCTAGGTCAAACACTTGTTCCGATGGTAGTCCAGCTGTTAAATTTCTCAAGGCCAACCAAGCCATTTCACAAGACTCTTTTTCTTCCATTTCTGTACTTTCTCATCTAGAACTGCTTCCTCTTTAAACGTTTTATCCTTTATTTATTTTCAGTAATTCTTGTTCATAAAAGGTCCCAACTATCAAATCACCATCGTAATCTTTTATTCTGTATACAGGAGGTACCCACGGGATGCATTCTGTTATTGTAAAATATTAATCTCTGTACCCTTTTTCATAGCCTTTTGTAAACACCTCTCAACTTTGAGAGTCTCACAGGATCCCTAACCTGGAACTTGTGGCTTTGATTACCATTTCTCCTTATCTTTGTACCATACATATTCTTGACCATACACTAATCTAACATTTTTTCATAAATCTTGAATAACGTCAACATAGCGATGAGTGTTGGCAGCTGTGAGATACCTCCACATTTGTGATTTGTTTTATTAAATCTCTCAACAATACTCGCTTTCACATCATTTCCACATCATTCATTAACATTTCAAATGTGAATTGAAAAACTCCTTCCCCTTGTACGTTTGGACTTTTTGTGGTGTTCTTCCTTCTTTTAATGTCTTCAAATTCTCGCTTTACCTCGATAGCGCTTTTATTTCACACAAATCCATGCATATTTGTTTAATACATCCATGCATGTTAACATACATTTAATGTTATCGTTTTCCACACTGTAAGCATTTCAACCAAATCCAGCTGAAATTTAGAATTTATATCATGAACAATAACTCTATTTCTTTGAAAATGTATAGCTACAGGCCGGTGTAGCGTGTATGTATCCTGGGTGAGCAGCCATTCATCGGCCTCGCCATTTTGAGGATCTCCCCGGGTTTTCTCCAAGTACGCTCTTTTCAAACCCTCTCGACCCACATAAGCACCAGGGTTTGCCAGGTCTTAGTAAATACCTTTCATAACCTGTTCAGACATTATATAGCATTCGAGCAATAATGAGAAGTAATACATGCTTAACATCGTTTTATTTGAGTTTTTGAAATTACACACCCAAGATATTCAGAAAAGTTACACAAACATTTAGATTTCTCATAGGGTTTGTTTATATACATGTTAGCAAGAGAACTGAATTTACCCGAAAAGTCCCAACAACGTTTTCTAGAATCATACCCAATGTTGCTTTGATGATCTTTAAAACTTTTGGTGCAAGGTGTTTGTCCATTTTGTGAACTCTTGTTAGCATTTGAAAGGTATGACAGATTAAGAGGACCTAGCTGATCACCAATCCGGTCAATCCAATGGTAGTTCTTGTTGGGTATGCCGGTGGAATCGAGCTGTCGGGGTCTGGGGTTCCATAGAAGGCTTCAGCATTGTCATCCCAGGCATCACACAGCCAGTTCTCAGCCTTGGGTTCTTCAATCACCGCTCGGTTGTAATGTTTCGTAAATTCTTCCGACTGCTTGATAGTCACAGGCGGTCTGTCTGTTTTTATGCTGTGTTGAGGACGGTGTTAGCTTGAGGCGGGGCTTCAGGGTCTTATGTCAGTCGAACAGTCCGCAGTCGCAGTCACAATCTAACCCAATGACAATTACTGCTACGATAGTCAACTGTATATAACACATATCAGCCCCTATTATCTGGTCAGCTGCTGGGTGTGTGGGCATTTACTCCAGTGAATCACACCTAAGCTTGTCAAGTTATTGTCCTTTGATGTTTAACTCACTCTGTGCCACAGGTGCATATACGCGTCCAAACTATGAACATTCTAGAATACCAAGGGCGCACAGTTGCCCAAAATGCGAAATATGCAAGATCAAGTTTTCTGTCTAATCAAAGTGATGTTGCTGGGTGGGTAATTCATTCAAGTTTTTGGCTATATTACATTAGGTGTGAATTTTAAAAGATGTTTACTAGCTAGCAGTTAAATTTACTCTAAAGTATCCTGAAGAGAAAAATGGCAAATAGTGGAGATTTTGTTTTTAACTGGGACAGTGACAGTGAGGAGGAATTTAATGGCTTTAATGAAGATGATTAGGAGGGGTTGGAGATGGAGGATGAAGAGGGGTCTGAGATGGAGATGGACAGAGAGGAGATTGGTGGAGTGAGAGAAGAGGCTGTACAAAGGGAGTGGCGGGTCATGATAGGCAGGAGGAGTGAATGTCTTGGCAGCACTACTAGGAGAAGGCAGGTTTTTCAACTACTATATCCACACTACTATATTAACACTTGATTCCTGGCACATATTTGTTTATCTTTACTAGTGGTTTGCAAAAGTAGTCTTCGAGTCTTCACACTAAATTTGAAATACCACAGATATTCCATTTATTTATTTTCTAATAAAAATAACATCAAAGCTTAAGAAACATCTGCCTAGTTGAGGTGATTGACACTGGCAAAGGTGAGTGAAAAATTATAAATTATAGGTAGGCCTGTTGATATTAATAATAATATTAATAATAATTGTGTGCAGCACTTAATAAAGGTCAAATAAATAGATACATAAATAAAATAAATAAACATTGAAATTATACATGAGTAATACAACATTTAACATGAGTAATAGAACAACTAGCCAGCTCTTATGCCTATCCAGATGAGCATGTTCAGTAAAACATTTTTAGGTCAAGGTGAAAATGAAATGAGCAGTAGGCTCAAAACTAAAGCACAACAATAATACAGAATAATGGGAATCAAAATCAGTAGTATATGTAGGTGAGCTGGATTTGTACTTGTTGATGAATTGTGCTGTCTTTGGGATGGGGTCAGCAACAGCAATCTCCTCACTTCAGGGTGCCTTCTGGAGCCCTGCCACGATGGAGGGATGACAGATTGAACACAATAAGCACCATATTCAGTAAATGGCAAGACGTGCTGCTGTCTGCTTTTCTCTGTGACATAATTTTACAAAATATGTAGCAAAAACACTTTACAATATGGTTCATTAGTTAAAATTAGTTAACATTAGTTAACATTAACTAATAATGAACCTCACTTATACAGAATGTGTTAATGTTAATATCAACATTTACTTATACTAAAATCTTGTTAACATGAGTTAATGCACTGTGAACTAACATGAACAAACAATGAACAGCTTTATTTCTATTAACTAACATTAACAAAGATTAAAAAATACTGTAACAAATGTATTGCTCATTGTTAGTTCATGTTAGTTAATACATTAACTAATGTTTAATAAATGAACCTTATTGCATATTTCTTATTTATAATTAAAGTAATTGTTAAAATCAGTGTGCTTACTGTTTCAGTGTGAACTGTGTGCTTGCTTCTGGCTGGTGCGAAGTTCAAAGTCTGGTTGCAGTCTAGTGGTAGCCAGTCTCAAGGTCTGATGCAAGTGTTTATCTGTTCCTTGTTGGAATCTTGGTTTGCTCCATGCGGGAAAAGGTTTGCCCACAGATGTAGGTGCTGCCAAAAACTTATGCTGCCATCTGTTGTAAGTATATAGTACCTTCATTTGGAAAACGTTTCTACAATGTCACTAAGTTTACAGACATCCGTACTAAACTGCTTATCAGAATTGTCCTATAACATCTAACATTTGCCTTCACCATTTCAGAAATACAAATTACTTTCTGATCACTGAACCTGCCTGTGTTTCCCTATGGAAAAATGCTATACATGCGGATGACGCTGTTTACTTCAGATCTCTCAAATGTACAGGTGCTGGTCATATAATTAGAATATCATCAAAAAGTTGATTTATTTCAATAATTCCATTCAAAAAGTGAAACTTTTATAATGTATACATTCATTCCACACAGACTGGTATATTTCAAATGTTTATTTCTTTTAATTTTGATGACAACTAATGCAATTTAGTATCTCAGAATATTACTTAAGACCAATACAAAAAAATGATTTTTAGAAATGTTGGCCAAATGAAAATGAAAAGTATGAGCATGTACAGCACTCTACTTAGTTGGGGCTCCTTTTGCTTGAATTACTGCAGCAATGCGGCGAGTCGATCAGTCTGTGGCACTGCTCAGGTGTTATGAGAGCACAGGCTGCCCTGAGAGTGGCCTTCAGCTCTTCTGCATTGTTGGGTCTGGCGTATCACATCTTCCTCTTCACAATACCCCATAGATTTTCTGTAGGGTTAAGGTCAGGCGAGTTGCTGGCCAATTAAGAACAGGGATCCATGGTCCTTAAACCAGGCACTGGTAGCTTTGGCACTGTGTAGCAGGTGCCAAGTCCTGTTGGAACAATGAAATCTTCATCTCCATAAAGTTGTCGAGCAGCAGGAAGCATGAAGTGCTCTAAAACTTCCTGGTAGATGGCTGCGTTGACCTTGTACCTCAGAAAACACAGTGGACCAACACCAGCAGATGACATGGCACCCCAAACCGTCACTGACTGTGGAAACTTTACACTGGACTTCAAGCAACGTGGATTCTGTGCCTCTCCTCTCTTCCTCCAGACTCTGGAACCTTGATTTCCAAAGGAATTGCAAAATTTACTTTCATCAGAGAACATAACTTTGGACCACTCAGCAGCAGTTCATTCCTTTTTGTCTTTCAGCCCAGGCGAGACGCTTCTGACACTGTGTCTTGTTCAGAGTGGCTTGAACACAAGGAATGCGACAGCTGAAACCTATGTCTTGCATACGTCTGTGCGTGGTGGTTCTTGAAGCACTGACTCCAGCTGCAGTCCACTCTTTGTGAATCTCCCCACATTTTTGAATGGGTTTGTTTCACATCCTCTCCAGGGTGCGGTTATCCCTATTGCTTGTACACTTTTTTCTACCACATATATTCCTTCCCTTCGCTTCTTTAAATGTGGCTTAGACAGCAAAACTCTGTGAACAGCCAGCCTCTTTAGCAATGACCTTTTGTGTCTTGGCCTCCTTGTGTAAGGTGTCAATGGTCGTCTTTTGGACAGCTGTCAAGTCAGCAGTCTTCCCCATGATTGTGTTGCCTACAGAACTAGACTGAGAGACCATTTAAAGGCCTTTGCAGGTGTTTTGAGTTAATTAGCTGATTAGAGTGTGGCACCAGGTGTCTTCAATATTGAACCTTTTCACAATATTCAAATTTTCTGAGATACTGAATTTGGGGTTTTCATTAATTGTCAGTTATAATCATCAAAATCCCCTCCAAGAACTGCCACCTTAACGTGGTGGAGGGGTTTGAGTACCCGAGTGACCCTAGGAGCTATGTTGTCTGGGGCTATATGCCCCTGGTAGGGTCTCCCAAGGCACACAGGTCTTAGGCGACGGGTCAGACTAAGAGCGGTTCAAACCCCCCTTAATGATGAATAAAATTATGAGTACCGTGATGTCGCCCGGTATGGCGCAGCCGGGGCCCCACCCTGGAGCCAGGCCCGGGGTTGGGGCTCGTATGCGAGCGCCTGGTGGCCGGGCATTCCCCCATGGGCCCGGCCGGGCTCAGCCCGAACGGGCGACGTGGGGCCGCCCTCCCGTGGGCTCACCACCCACAGGAGGGACCATAAGGGGCCGGTGCGAAGAGGATCGGGCGGCAGTCGAAGGCAGGGGCCTAGACAACCCGATCTCTGGACACGGAAACTAGCTCTAGGGACGTGGAATGTCACCTCGCTGGCGGGGAAGGAGCCTGAGTTAGTGCGTGAGGTTGAGAGGTTCCGATTAGAGGTAGTCGGGATCACCTCTACGCACGGCTTGGGCTCTGGAACCACACTCCTTGAGAGAGGATGGACTCTTCAAACACTCTGGAATTGCCCATGGTGAGAAGGCGGCGGGCTGGTGTGGGTTTGCTTATAGCTCCCCAGCTCTGCCGCCATGTGTTGGAGTTTACCCCGGTGAATGAGAGGGTCGTTTCCCTGCGCCTACGGGTCGGGGAATAGGTCTCTCACTGTTGTTTGTGCCTACGGGCCGAACGGCAGTGCAGAGTACCCGACCTTCTTGGAGTCTCTGGGAGGGGTGCTGGAAAGTGCTCCGACTGGGGACTCTATTGTTCTACTGGGGGACTTCAACGCCCACGTGGGCAACGACAGTGACACCTGGAGGGGCGTGATTGGGAGGAACGGCCCCCCTGATCTGAACCCGAGTGGTGTTCAGTTATTGGACTTCTGTGCTAGTCACAGTTTGTCCATAACGAACACCATGTTCAAGCATAAGGGTGTCCATCAGTGCACGTGGCACCAGGACACCCTAGGCCGCAGGTCGATGATCGACGTTGTTGTCGTCTCATCTGACCTGCGGTCGTATGTCTTGGACACTCGGGTGAAGAGAGGGGCGGAGCTGTCAACTGATTACCACCTGGTGGTGAGTTGGATCCGATGGCGGGGGAGGAAGCTGGACAAACTCGGCAGGCCCAAGCGTACTGTAAGGGTCTGCTGGGAACGTCTGGCCGAGTCTCCTGTCAGAGAGATCTTTAACTCCCACCGTCCGGCAGAGCTTCGACTGGATCCCGAGGGAGGCTGGAGATATTGAGTCCGAGTGGACCATGTTCTCCACCGCCATTGTCGAAGCGGCCGCTCGGAGCTGTGGCCGTAAGGTCTCCGGTGCCTGTCGAGGCGGCAATCCCCGAACCCGGTGGTGGACACCGGAAGTAAGGGATGCCGTCAAGCTGAAGAAGGAGTCCTATCAGGCCTGGTTGGCTTGTGGGACTCCTGACGCAGCTGACGGGTACCGACAGGCCAAGCGGGCTGCAGCCCGGGTGGTTGTGGAGGCAAAAACTTGGGCCTGGGAGGAGTTCGGTGAGGCCATGGAGAAGGACTATCGGCTGGCCTCGAAGAGATTCTGGCAAACCATCCGGCGCCTCAGGAGAGGGAAACAGTGCCCTACCAACGCTGTTTACAGTAGAGGTGGCAGCTGTTGACCTCAACTGAGGATGTCGTCGGGCGGTGGAAGGAGTACTTTGAGGATCTCCTCAATCCCGCTGACACGTCTTCCATTGAGGAAGCAGAGGATGAGGGCTCAGAGGTGGACTCGTCTATCACCCGGGCTGAAGTCACAGAGGTGGTCAAGAAACTCCTCGGTGGCAAGGCACCGGGGGTGGATGAGATCCGCCCTGAGTACCTCAAGTCTCTGGATGTTGTGGGGCTGTCTTGGTTGACACGCCTGTGCAACATCGCGTGGCGGTCGGGGACAGTGCCTCTGGATGGCAGACCGGGGTGGGTGGTCCTTCTTTTTAAGAAGGGGGACCGGAGGGTGTGTTCCACTATAGGGGGATCACACTTCTCAGGCCTCCCCGGGGAAAGTCTATGCCAGGGTTCTGGAGAGGAGAATACGGCCGATAGTAGAACCTCGGATTCAGGAGGAACAGTGTGGTTTTCGTCCGGCCGTGGAACACTGGACCAGCTCTATACCCTCTACGGGGTGTTGGAGGGTTCATGGGAGTTTGCCCAACCAATCCACATGTGTTTTGTGATTTGGAGAAGGCATTCGACTGTGTCCCTCGCGGCATCTTGTGGAGGGTGCTTGGGGAATATGTGGTCCTGGGTCCTTTGCTAAGGGCTGTCCAGGTCCCTGTACAACCGAAGCAGGAGCTTGGTCCGCATTGCCGGCAGTAAGTCAGACTTGTTCCCAGTGCATGTTGGACTCCGGCAGGGCCTGCCCTTTGTCACCGGGTTCTGTTCGTAATTTTTATGGACATAATTTCTAGGCGCAGCCAGGGGCCGGAGGGTGTCAGGTTTGGGGACCACACAATTTCGTCTCTGCTCTTTGCAGATGATGTTGTCGTGTTGGCCCCTTCTAACCAGGACCTTCAGCATGCGCTGGGACGGTTTGCAGCCGAGTGTGAAGCGGTGGGGATGAAAATCAGTACCTCCAAATCCGAGGCCATGGTCCTCAGTCGGAAAAGGGTGGCTTGCCCACTTCAGCTTGGTGGAGAGTGCCTGCCTCAAGTGGAGGAGTTTAAGTATCTAGGGGTCTTGTTCACGAGTGAGGGAAGGATGGAACGGGAGATTGACAGACGGATCGGTGCAGCTTCTGCAGTAATGCAGTTGATGTATCGGTCTGTCGTGGTAAAGAAAGAGCTGAGCCGCAAGGCGAAGCTCTCGATTTACCAGTCAATCTACGTTCCTACTCTCACCTACGGTCATGAGCTTTGGGTCATGACCGAAAGGACAAGATCCCGGATACAGCGGCCGAAATGAGCTTTCCTCCGCAGGGTGGCCGGGCGATCCCTTAGAGATAGGGTGAGAAGCTCGGTCACCCGGGAGGAGCTCAGAGTAGAGCCGCTGCTCCTCCACATCGAGAGGGGTCAGCTGAGGTGGCTTGGGCATCTTTTTCGGATGCCTCCGGAACGCCTTCCTGGGAAGGTGTTCCGGTCCATTCCCACCGGGAGGAGACCCGGGGAAGACCTAGGACACGCTGGAGGGACTATGTCTCCCGGCTGGCCTGGGAACGCCTCGGTGTCCCCCCGGAAGAGCTAGAGGAAGTGTCTGGGAGAGGGAAGTCTGGGCATCCCTGCTTAGACTGCTGCCCCCGCGACCCGGCACCGGATAAGCGGAAGAAGATGGTATGGTATGGTAATCATCAAAATTAAATGAAATAAACACTTAATAGTATCAGTCTGTGTGGAATGAATGTATACAGTTCTACAAGTTTCCACTTTTAATGGAATTACTGAAATAAATCAACTTTTTGATGATATTCTAATTAGATGACCAGCACCTGTATATTATAAGTTTGCACCATTCCAATCATGAAGTCTTCCCCTTTTAAATAAGGTAAGGCAGGCCATCGTGCTTTGCTTGCCATAAAACACTAGTCACGAAAACGTTTCCCCTATGAAACACTATAAAGTCCACCCATTGGTTTCCTGTGGTTGGAGAGAGATGCCTGTCTTCAGAGCAAATATCTCAGAATGTATATTTTCAGAATTTTTTATGTCGTGACACCATTTTAACCAGGAGAACCTCCCCTTTTAAATAAGATATGACAGTCCAGCAGTCTTTCATGTCATCGCACACTAACCAAGACATTTTTTTCCTCTTTGGAACTCTGAGTTTGGAACGCATGTCGGTTTTCAGAGGCAAATATCTTAAAATGTACATTTTTCTGCTTTTTAATAAGATATGACAGTCCAGCGGCCTTTCATGTAATCAAAACGCCATACCGGTACTCAAAATGATATTTTGTTAAGCGCAATTAATACCATAAAGAAACCAGATGTTTACTTCCTATATCAGCTGTTTTTTTTTTTTTTTCAGTTAGTCACAAAATAAACTTACAGTAATAAAATAAGAGTACACCTGTTTTGGTGCCATTTTGAGGAAATTTAATTTTAAGATTAATTCAGGTCAGAAGAGGCTCGACGAAGGTTCAATTCAATTAATTTGCTATGGGATCGAACTAGTGTTCCAGCTAAGCCAGGGCCCTAGGCCATTTTAGAGAATTTTTATGCGTTCTGTTGTCCAGCCTAACAACAGTTGGTAAGGGGCTAATGACTTTCAAGAGGGGATGATTACTTTGTCATTTAAATTACGTTATATGGGCTTAAGAAATACACTGACATGCAGATATAGGGGTGTACTGATTTTGATTCTAGTTCCTAAGTGTTTAGTTTACATTATGAACTGGGAAATTTAAAAGGAGTTCGCGATTCCGTGATTAAGTAATCGCATGTCATTGATTGTGGCCAGCTGTTACCACTTCCACCATATCCATGCAACTGATCGTGTATGGTTCATGTAAAGATAATACAATAATACAAAAGTGACGGAAAGTAAATCTTGTCAACCACACAGGGGCGCTTTTGAGGTTATCCAAGTTTTCACGCTCACGCCATTTGACTTAGAGTACAACTACAACTCCTCACGATGAACATAATTGGAATTGGGACCCATTAGCTCAGCCCTTATGTTTTTTCAGCCATTTTGAATATTTGAAAAATACTTCATAAGCTACTCCTAAAGCATGGAATGTCCGATATTCACGTCCTTTAACATTTGGCATCTATGGACCGATGTCTTCAAAGTTTCTATAAGCCAGGTAAGTGTGGCAAAAAACATGGCCGCTATTGATCAATGAACATGTGCTTGGGTGTGTTTTTGAACATATACGCACACTACTACCACAAGTATAATGGAATAAAATTGTTCTTGGTCAATGACTGCAAATTTTTTTATGTCAACCACACAGGGGCGCTGTTGAGGTTTTCCACGAAACTGCTCAAAATACATGTTTAAAGTAGCCATCTTTTGCCTTGATGACAAAATTGTAAACTCTTTGCATTTTCTGAACAAGCTTTATGAGGTAGTGCATTTTAATAAATAAGTGTGAAGGTTAGAAGTTAATTTGTGGAATAAATTTTTGAGCCAATCAGTTGTTTTGTGTCAAGGTAGGTTTGGTATACAATTGGTATTCCATACTATGGCAAGAACAGCTGAAATAAGCAAAGATATACCACAGTAAATCATTACTTTTAGACATCAAGTTCAGGTAATCTGGAAGATGCTAGGATGAAACTGTCTCTTATGAGGACCGCCACAGGAAAGGTAGACCCAGAGTTACCTGTGCTGCAGAGGATAAGTTCATTAGAGTGAGCAGTCTCAGAAATTGGTAATTAACCGCACCTCAGATTGCAGCCCAAATAAAAGCTTTACAGTGGTCAAGTAACAGTCACATCTCAACATTAACTGTTCAGAGTAGACTGTGTGCGAATCAAGCTATTTGAAATAGAATGAGAGTGGTACTGCAGCATCACATTTTCTGGCCTCCTCAATCACCAGACCTCAGTCTAATTAACATGTTTTGTGATGAGTTGGACCGCACAGTGAAGGAAATGCAGCCAACAAATGCTTAGCATTTGTGGGAACTCCGTCAAGACTCCGTCAAGCTTTCCAAGTGACTTCCTTATAAAGCCAGTAGAACAAATGCCAAGAGTATGCAAAGCTGTCATCAAGGCAAAGGGTGGCTACTTTGAGGAATCTAAAATATAAATGTATTTTGATTTGTTTAACACTACTGGTTACTACATGATTACATACTGTTACAGTTGCATTAAATGCATATCATCATCCTTCGGCAGAGTGCTTCCCAACACACCTTTTCTCCTTAAATATCGTGATTAATTCCATATAATGTTTTACCTTGAAGGCAGCCCACGTTACAGCTACAGTGGATATAAAATGTCTAAACACCCCTGTTAAAATGCCAGGTTATTTTGATGTTTCCACCTTTAATGTGACCTATAACGTGAACAATTCAATTGAAAAACAAACTTTGTAGAAGCACCTTTTGATTTTATTGTTCCACTCAGTAGGAGTCTAATAGCATGGCACATCTTGATGTGACAATATTTGCCCACTCTTCTTTGCAAAAGCGCTCCAAATCTGTTAGATTGCGAGGACATCACCTGTGCACAGCCTTCTTCAGATCACCCCACAGATGTTCAGGTCTGGATTCAGGTCTGGATTCAGGTCTGGGCTCTGGCTGGGCCATTCCAAAAAGTTAATCTTCTTCTGGTGAAGCCATGCTTTTGTGGATTTGGATGTGTGCTTTGGGTCGTTGTCGTACTGAAAATTGCCAGGAATTTGGAACTGTTCATTATTCCTACCACCCTGACTAAGGCCCCGGTTCCAGCTGAAGAAAAACTGCCCCAAAGCATGATGCTGACACCACCATGCTTCACTGTGGGTATGGTGTTCTTTGGGTGATGTGCAGTTTTGTTTTTGCACCAAACATACCTTTTGGAATTATGGCCAAAAAGTTCAACCTTAGTTTCATCAGACCATAACACATTTGGATGTTTTTCTTTGTAAGAAAAGGCTTCCGTCTTGCCACCCTACCCCATAGCTCATTCATATGAAGAATACGGGAGATAGTTGTCACACAGCCAGTACTTGCCAGAAATTCCTGCAGTTCCTTTAATGTTGCTGTAGGCCTTTTCGAAGCCTCCCTGACCAGTTCTCTCCTCAACTTTTCATACATTTTGGAGGGACATCCAGTTCCTGGTAATGTCGTGCTATATTTTATCCACTTGATGATGACTGTCTCCACCGTGTTCCATGCTATATCTAATGCTTTGGAAATTATTTTCGTACCCTTCTCCTGACTGATATCTTTCAGCAATGAGATCCCTCTGATGCTTTGGAAGCTCTCTGCGGACCATGGCTATGCTCTGAGATGCAACTAAGAAAATGTCAGGAAAATCCTACTAGAACAGCTGAACTTTATTTGGGATTAATCAGAGTCATTTTAAATGATGGCATGTGTGTAATGACTTCTAATTAACATGAGTTTGAATGTGATTAGTTAATTCTGAACACAGCCACATCCCCAGTTATAAGATAGTGTGCACACTTACGCAACCAGGTTATTGTAAGGTTTTTATTTTAAATTATCCCCCCTTCGAAGATATCAGTTTGTTTTTCAATTGAATTGTTCACATTATAGGTCACATTAAAAGTGGAAAAGGTCTAACATGATTTATCTTTGTCTCATTCTTTTACATCACAAAAACCTGGCATTTTCACAGGGGTGTGTAGACTTTTTATATCCACTGTATCTAACAAATAGTTGCCTAATCTTCAAAAACATTTCCTGTCTGAGTTTTTCAGTGCAACTCTTCTCGGCTGTGTTGTTCAGTGCATTTGACAAATAAATCTTGAAACTTGACCTAATATATCAAATGAGGTTGGCCTTTCACCTATCATTGTTCTGGGAAAGATGCATCGAGTATAACTAAATCACCTTTAAATGAGTCAGCTAATATAGATACACACTGTTTACCAACTAAACTAGCGCTTCATCAGTCACTAAACTGCTTATGCGCTTCCATGTTTTCAATTGAAGTAATCCAAAAGTAATAAGAATTTTCTTCAAAAGTATCTGTAAACCAATTAAAATATTTTAGTTGGTAATGTAATGGATTACAGTTACTGTTTTTTTTTATCCGTTACTCCCTAACTCTGCCCATAACAGTATAAATTAAAACATGCCCGCTATTGACCAATTAATCTTCAAGCTTGTGTGGTTTTACACATATATGCATATAAATCAGACACATTTGATCATATGATAAAATGTCCACAACACTATGACAATGTAACATTCATTCATCTTCATCGTCTTATCTGATATCGGGTCGTGGGGGCAGCAGCTCAAGCAGGGGAGCAGTGGCTCTACTCTGAGTTCCTCACGGATGACTGAGCTGCTCTAAGGGAGATTCCAGCCACCCTTCTGACACAACCCATTTCAACCGCTTGTACACGTGATCTAGTTCTTTTGGTCATGACCCAGCCTTCATGACCATAGGTGAGGGTAGGAACGAAAATTGACCGGTATATCGACTACCCACCCTGACTACGCCTCAATATCCTGTCCATGAACATTACAAACAGGATTGGTGACAAAGTGCATCCCTGGCGGAGGCCAACCCCCACCAGGAACGAGTCCCACTTACTACCGAGAACCCGAACACAGCTCTCACTTTGGACATACGGGGATTGGATAGCCCTCAGAAGAGACCTCCTCACCCCTTACTCCCGCAGCACCTCCCACAGTATCTCCCGGGGGACCCGGTCATATGCCTTCTCCAGATCCACAAAACACATGTAGACTGGATGGGTGTATTCCCAGGCCCCCTCCAGGATCCATGCAAGAGTAAAGAGCTGGTCGGTTGGCATTTTCCGGAAAAAATTAAGTGACAAGTGCACATTTTTCTTTCTTTTCCAAAAAAGTTGAAAATGAAGGTTTTGAGTGAGGAACAGAAGGTTTAAAATTAAGAGACCACTGCAAATTGAACGCTTCTGTTCCTCATTCAAAACTTTCATTTTCAACTTTTTTGAAAAGGAAAGAAAAAGTACAGTGGTCTAATTTCTTCTGGAGTTGTATATGTACCATTTGGGATTCACATTCAACTGTCGGTCATAACAGAATGGTACAATCATAAAACAAAATATGGCAACAAAGAAAAAAATTCACAGACCCCTGTTCAAAACTCTGCATATTCATTCATTCATCTTCTTCCGCTTCATCCGGGGCCGGGTCGCGGGGGCAGCAGTCTAAGCAGAGATGCCCAGACTTCCCTCTCCCCAGACACTTCCTCCAGCTCTTCCGGGGGGACACCGAGGCGTTCCCAGGCCAGCCGGGAGACATAGTCCCTCCAGCGTGTCCTAGGTCTTCCCCGGGGTCTCCTCCCGGTGGGACGGGACCGGAACACCTTCCCAGGAAGGCGTTCCGGAGGCATCCGAAAAAGATGCCCAAGCCACCTCAGCTGACCCCTCTCGATGTGGAGGAGCAGCGGCTCTACTCTGAGCTCCTCCCGGGTGACCGAGCTTCTCACCCTATCTCTAAGGATTCGCCCAGCCACCCTGCGGAGAAAGCTCATTTCGGCCGCCTGTATCCGGGATCTTGTCCTTTCAGTCATGACCCAAAGCTCATGACCATAGGTGAGAGTAGGAACGTAGATTGACCGGTAAATCGAGAGATTCGCCTTACGGCTCAGCTCTTTCTTCACCACGACAGACCGATACATCGACCGTATTACTGCAGAAGCTGCACCGATCCGTCTGTCAATCTCCCGTTCCATCCTTCCCTCACTCGTGAACAAGACCCCTAGATACTTAAACTCCTCCACTTGAGGCAAGCACTCTTCACCAACCTGAAGTGGGCAAGACACCCTTTTCCGACTGAGGACCATGGCCTCGGATTTGAAGGTACTGATTCTCATCCCCACCGCTTCACACTCGGCTGCAAACCGTCCCGGCGCAAGATTTCGTCTTTGTTCTTTGCGGATGATGTTGTCGTGTTGGCCCCCTTCAAAACTCTGCATAGTTAGTTCTTAATAGAGTAATAAGAACTGCTTAGTTCTTAATACTGTGTATTGCCCCCCCCCTTAAGCATCAATGACAGCGTGCAGTCTTTTGTAATCGTTGTCTATGAGGCCCCGAATTCTTGCTGGTAGTATAGCTGCCTATTTGTCTTGGCAAAATTATTATAATTTATTTTGGGGGGATAACTTGCTGCATTCATCTTGCCATCAACTTTCACAAGATTCCCCGTGCCTTTCGAGCTCACACACTCCCAAAACATTAGTGTGCCCTTATCATGTTTCACAGTGGGGATGGTATTCAGTTCACTATAGGCCTTGTTGACCCCTCTCCAAACATACTGCTTATGGATGTGACCATAAAGGTGAGAGCTAATATACACAAACACTAATTGCAAACACTTGTGGGAAATTAACCTTTAATTGACATTTTTACCTGTGTGTGTCACCTTGTGTGTCTGTAACAAGGCCAAACATTCAAGAGTATGTAAACTTTTGATCTGGGGCATTTGGGTGATTTCTGTTATCGTTATGATTTACAAAGGAGCCAAACAACTACTTAATAATAAATGGCTTCATATTATCACTATCCTTAAATAAAAGAAAGTTTTTTTGCATGATCTGTCATATTTTACAAATTAGTGCTAACATTTCATAATTTCTGCCAAGGTATGCAAACTTAAGAGCACAAATGTATTAGCTAGCCATCTACAGTAATATTTCTCGAATAAACAATCTGTTGCCCTTTAGTTCTTCTAATAAACAATCTATTGCCCACATTATTTCAGCAAAAATGTAATGGCTGGGGTAAAAGTTACAATTGGAGATAATACAGAGCTGAAGTGAGTACCAGTAGGCCATGTGGTCTTGTGGGAACATCCCTGGACTCAATACTTAGACCATGGTTTGATTCCCCTCTCCGAAGTTCCAATTTTTGTCTCAGAAATATTTATCCACTTGGTACTTTTCAGTTGTCGCACTACAATATATATCCACTCTGTAATACCATGAATCTGAATTGTACACGAATTGTATTACATTACCCTTTTTTGGCTGAAACAAACCAGCCATGGAATGATTGGAGTCATTGGCTGAAACAAACCAGGCGTGGAATGATTGGAGTCATTGTTTACATTATAGGTATTGTATAGCTATTAGCTAGCCATCTACAGTAATCTTTGTACAAGATTACAAAAGTACACTTTAGTTCCATTAATACATGTTCTGTTGTCCATGTTATTTCAGCAAAAATGTTATGGCTGATGTAGAAGTTGCATTCCCACTGTTTAAATAGCGTAATTGTTAAAGACAGTCTGCCACATAGAAAACTATGGATTGAAACCAGCTAGGGACAACAATATTCATCCCATCTAATCTGGCTGAACTGTTTTGATTTCCTATTCTTTGATTGGACATCCTGACTATGAGCGGCATTGGAGAATTTGCATTTGTTTATGCAGCGACATACTGTGTTGACAGACAGTGGTTTTCGCAAGTGGTCCTGAGCCTCCATGTTTGACTGTGGAGATGGTGTTCTTGGGGTCATAGGCCGCATTCCTCCTCCTTCAAACACGGCGAGTTGATGCCAAAGAGCTCGATTTTGGTCTCATCCGACCACAACACTTTCACCCAGTTCTCCTCTGAATCATTCCGATGTTCATTGGCAAACTTCAGACAGGCCTGTAAATGTGCTTTCTTGAGCAGGGGCACTGCAGGATTTCAGTCCTTCACGGCGTAGTGTGTTACTAATTGTTTTCTTGGTGACTATGGTCCCAGCTGCCTTGAGATCATTGACAAGATCTTCCTGTGTAGTTCTGGGCTGATTCCTCACCGTTCTCATGATCATTGCAACTCCACAAGGTTGGAACCCCAGACCGAGGGAGATTGACAGTTCTTTTTTGTTTCTTCCATTTGCAAATAATCGCACCAACTGTCACCTTCTCACCAAGATGCTTGGCGAGAGGCCCATTCAAGCTTTGTGTAGGTCTACAATGTTGTCCCTGACATCCTTAGACAGCTCTTTGGTCTTGGCCAAGAATCTGATTGCTTCTGTGGACAGGTGTCTTTTATACAGGTAACAAACTGAGATTAGGAGCACTCCCTTTAAGAGTGTGCTCCTAATCACAGCTCGTTACCTGTATAAAAGACACCTGGGAGACAGAAATCTTTCTGATTGAGAGGGGATCAAATACTTATTTCACTCATTAAAATGCCAATCAATTTATGACATTTTTGACATGCGTTTTTCAGGATGTTTTTGTTGTTATTCTGTCTCTAACTGTTCAAATAAACCTACCATTAAAATTATAGACTGATAATTTCTTTGTCAGTGGGCAAACGTACAAAATCAGCAGGAGATCAAATAATGTTGTCCCTCACTGTAAATACATTTTTTTTTTATCAATCCTTATACCTTCTCTGTAGGTTTAGTAGGTGCTGGATTACATTTTAATTTCATGCTACTTGTATTAATTCTTAGTGGTCTGTTAATTTAATCATTCAAATCTAGTATGTTCCAAAGCTAATGTGTGGGGATTGGGGTTGGTTTGAGCTTCACAGATGTTTTACAGACATCCATCAATACAGACAAATTGTTGGGAGTGGAATTTCTCACTTGCTTTTCCATTTCTGGTTAAAGTTGACCTTGTGCCACCGGATGGCGCTACAATTCTGAGATAAACAATGTTTAGAATGGTATTGTGAATAGTGCTGGTAAAATACATGGATTGTTGATGAATGATAAAAAGATTTACTAACTGCCAAAAGTAGTCATCTTTAATTTTGAGTTATTTTCAAGTATTATTCTACTTCTATTAGATGAATGCAATTTTAATTAATGAACAACTATGCTGACAGTGCAATTTTGTGTAGTTAGAGTTCTGGGTTATCTCTGCCAGATAATCACTAAATTTACCCTGCTGAATACATAATGAGCCAAAGGCAATTACATTCTTATTAAAGACTGAGATCACTGGATTGTTCTCTCTGTCATATGACAGTTGTACATGCATACATGTGTTGTATGTACGCACATGCACACATACACTTTATTTTTTACAGATACATTTTTCACACTTAAGATATATCATTGTAAGTGCAGAATATGTGAAACAGGTTTAGGGCAACTTTTCACACCCATGATGTGATAGACTATTCATTTTTACATTGTTATTAAACATTATATATTACATGCTGGACATTCTCTTAGAAACATTACATTATGCATTTATACAATGCTTCCTTTCTCCACATGTTCTCCCTACGGGGCCAAACCTGCTGTTATGATATGAACACCATACCCACAGTGAAGCATCATGCTTTGGGGGTGTTTCCTTCAGCTGGAACTGGGGCCTTAGTCAGGGTGGAGGGAATTATGTACAGTTCGAAATACCAAGCAATTTTGGCACAAAACCTTTAGGCGTCCGTTAGAAAGTTGAAGATGAAGAGGAAGTTCACCTTTCAGCACGACAAAGACCCAAAACACACATCCAAATCCACAAAAGCATGGCTTCACCAGAAGAAGATTAACGTTTTGGCATGGCCGAGCCAGAGCCCAGACCTGAATCCAGTTGAACATCTGTGGGGTGATCTGAAGAGATTTCAGTTTGTTGTTCGATTGAATTGTTCACGTTATAGGTCACATTAAAGGTGGTAAGAATTCTGACATGATTTATCTTTGTCTCATTCTTTTACAACACAAGAACCTGACTTTTTATATCCACTGTGTGTGTGTGTGTATGTATATGTATATATATATATATATATATATATATATATATATATATATATATATATATATATATATATATATGAAGAAATATACAAATTAATATATAAATTAAGCAGTATATATTATTGAAAACAGTTTTTATATTTATCTTTACATGCATTCTTCCATTTATTTATAGATGTATATATGCACGCATATATTATTCATTCACCAATTTATGGGTGCATTTATGCATTATGAATTTGCATGTGAATTTATTTTTACATCTGGACATTTATCTATTTATTTGTACATGTATTTATTAATTAGATTTTAATTCTGTCAGGTTTAATACCATATCTCATGAAATTACTACAGGTATCCTTATAGTCAAGAAAAGTGGGAGCTATTAGAGAGAAACAGTAAATACATTAATAAAACGGTGAAGTAATATAAAAAGGCAAATAATAGTAGAGGTGGAACATATTCATCAATACTACCAAGTTGAGTATTGGCTACATAGGAAAGAAAAATGC
This sequence comes from Esox lucius, assembly GCF_011004845.1. NCBI lineage: Eukaryota > Metazoa > Chordata > Actinopteri > Esociformes > Esocidae > Esox > Esox lucius. Next base: position 2,162,123 of record NC_047575.1, on the reverse strand, counting down.
ACTGATGTACACTGATTTCTAGAGACCAAAATCCATATGGTCTTGATTAACATATGGTTCTGTATATACAAAGAAGGGGGTGGAGGAAATATATATTCACATAGTCTGTATGCATTTCTCATGAAAGGGTAAACTGGTAGAAATATACCAAAGAGAAAAAGAAGGAGAATAATAGAACAGGGAAGTGAGAGAGGAAAGGAGAAAACATTTAAGTAATCTAAAACTTTAAAACATTATTCACTGAGTTAAGTGAAAATGAGGCATGAAATACAACTCAGTGCATCTGCAATAAATCTGCATGGCTGGTTTCTTGACACAACACAATTATTCTGTTCCCTCTGCCATTCTACAGATGTCTCCTCCTCCTCCTCATATTAAGTGAGCAGGCAGCTTTGTTTTCTGCCGGTGTCTATGGGGTTAGGGTAGCTGCAGTAAGGGAGCAGCAGTGGAGGTGAATCTCAACATGATGTTGAGTTACTGGACTGTCTGGAAGAATGTATTTTGTGGTTTCCTGTCTTCATAACCACTCCATGTCTCTCTCTGCACCATTTACACCTAGCTATAACATGCATCCACTGTCCTGATCATGTCTGTTTACACTCATACATTTTGATCACAATCACAAACATTTATAATGTTTTTACACCGGTCTAAAAATGTGTGTGTAGTTGAAATGTGGGTTTGAATCCTGCTTATGGATTAGCACAGGGGTCCTACGGAAGGCAGTACAATTGACCAGCACTGTCCAAGTTTGGAGGATTGGTAATTTAATAGTTGTTTTGCCTCTTTATGCAGTCGCAAATCCATGTGGCAGCTTGAGTTGCCTGTGAGCTCTTTAGAGGTAGAGGACTGGAGACTGCATTCCTACTTGTGCTTACAAATTCTGTTTTAGACTTCCGGTTTGAGTGAGCAGCCTGATAAGAAACAGAATCAGTTGTGCTTTGGAAGATACATACCTTGACATTGACTGGCCCGATTCTGAGGGGAGTTGCTGTGATAAAGCAGAGCCTTAATCAGAAATTCGGGGGGGGGGGGGTTGACATCTTTCTCTCACTCATCCTGAAAGTGAGGGTTGAAAGTTATTAATGTCCCTGAAGAAGTATAACGCTGAGGGAAAGCCATATAACACAGCAGCAATCGACTAAATTACCATTTGAAGTGAAAAATAAGACATTGACAGACTTATTGAACTGGCCGTGTGTTGTATTGATTTTCTATTGGCTTAAGATGCAGACTGTGTTCTTCAATGACACGTTTACTAAGGTTCTGGTAGTGGACCAATGACATCACTTTCGCCTTCTCCTAACACCAATTTGCTGACAAATGTAGACAATTCTTTAAGCCTTCTGTGAAAATAACTTAACCTTTTTACTACTGGTGACCTTTTCAATGAAAAGCCAGTCGTATGATTATGCATGATTAATGAAGCATATTAATCACATATAATTTAAGGAAATTAGAGTATGAATGCTGTGAAGGTTTTTAGCAGTTAGTAGTAACAGTCTCATGATAAGTGTTTAATTTCAGATGAAGCTGAGCCACAGTGAAAGCTGAGCCACAAGTTTATAACTCTGCCATAACATTTGGGAATATTTATGAAGACTTTTAAAGTTACAAGATTTATTTACAATGTATTTACAAAACAGAAAGCCTATTGATTTAATACAAAATGTGTGGCTATGTTTTTTTAATAATACAGTACACCATACGGAAAAACATACATTGAACATATTTGACAGGGGACTTTAAAATTTCCTCTATATAGATCTACAGTAAATATTTACTGATGTAATATGTTTAAAATGACCAATAAACGTTAATATATTTGGGGCAATACTAGGCCACCATGGAGGTATATAACATATTCATTGAATACAGTATATATAATATTCAGAATAAAAAGTAACATCAAAAGTAACATCACTTATTTTAACTACTTGTGCCACTACTTCAGTTACCATAAAGAATTATAACACAGAATAAAAGAGAGACCAGGCGAAAAGAGTTGTAGACTCCCCTCTTTGAAGTGCACTGCGGGAATACGGAGTGTCTCATTGAGAATGCGGCATGGATTTGGTTTCTGCTGCCACATTAGAAACCACCATGGGGTGCATTTCTTCGCTTAGGAAAGATGGGTAGAAAGCGTGCAGGCAGACGGTATCCCAAGATGTTCACTCATGCTCTACATCTCCTAAATGCCAGATGAGGACACATTTGATCAGAGTCCGTTCTCGATGGCCTTCCTAGGCTTGATGACCTCAGTAGGGGTAATGCTTCTGTCTCTTCCCGGCAAAGCAAGCCATCCAGGTACACACTGTCATGGCCGCCACTGCCCCTGCTCCTGTGCAGTAGAACGCCCAGCCAATCTCACAGGAACCTAAGCCCCCAGAGACAGAATTAGAAAACAACCCAGTGGCATACAATATTTCACAGATTTGTGACGGTGTTGATGGGCGGATGTTTGAACCTTACCGAGCTCAAACTGGTTTGATCTGTTGCTGCATGTCTGTCGGACTTCCTCGCTGTCCCAGCCTAGAGGGTAGAGCGCACACCCTGACCCAATCAGCAAGGCTGTAGGAGAGAAAGTGAGATACAGACAAAAAGAATGAGTATACCTATTGTTGCTTAAGCATTAGCTTTGTTTTGGCAACAGTGGAAACCATCCGTTCATGCCAATAAATAACCTACTGAATTGAAATGCATTGAAAAGAGAGTGAGAAAGAATAAACAGATGCGTGTCCATGCATGTGCGAATTTGTGTGGGTGTCCCAGTGCTTTTGTCTTTTACCATGACTAGCTGCAGCATAAAAACCAAAGTCTATTACACGCTTCTTAACACCCCTGTGTTGGATTTGAAAGAGAATTCCCAATTGCCCCTGAATATTTAGAGTGAATATATTCCCCTAAGCACTACCACAGCTCTGTTACTTCTCAATACATCCAATGGCTATCAAACTGTTGAGAGAAAGAAATTCTAATAACATAATATCCTCTTCAGTGTTATACTGTTTATCACTAGCCCTTGTCTTTCCCTACGAGCACTGACTTTGCTGATTACGTCTTCCATGAGAACAAATACCATGACTCCTAAATGCGGTTATCCCACCTAGCCATTTTAGGATTAATGGACTAACAGGGAGTCACTCTGGATAGCAGTGTCTGTTAAATGACTGAAATATATGTTAATGTTAATATTGAAACTCTGGGGGAAACCCTATAAGTTATTCAAGGAAACATTCAAAAGGGTATTTCAAAGATGAAGACCATTAAAAACTCATTGTAATGGTACCTCAAAAAAAAACTATTAACATACCCCCAAAAGGTTCTTTAAAAGGTATTTGTTAACCCATTAAAAGGGATTACAAAAAAAAAAATCTAAATAATTTATAGGGGCAGTTTCAATTTGAAGAACCCCCAAAAGATCCTCCTGGACTCTTTTCTGTTTAGAGTGTAAAGAGAGTGTGAAAGACTATATGTCATTGCTATATAGAGTCCTAAATAGCTTGGATACCGTGGAGAACTGTTAAATACAACACATAACTGTTATATAATCTTAGGGATTCCACAAAGCAGCCTTATGGGTAGAGATTTGACACGGAAGGACCTTTAACGGATTTGCATATAAAAAGATAATGAATTTTCCATGAGTCAGTGATTGGAAAGAGTCACTGCAGCCTGGCTAAGGTTGTGGAGCTTACCTCCTGTGGAACTGGTATGTGTCTTAATCCAGATAGCTGAGGTACAGGGCAATGAGGTGACTATGTGTGTGTGTGTGTGCGCACACTGACTTGCGGTGACATACGTAAGCAGTTGATGAATGTGTCATTTCAGAAAATCATGGTGCAGTGGAAAGTGACATATTTTTTAGCACAAGTACATCAAAAGTGCTTTCGAATAATGCCAGCTGCACTGGATGAGTTTGTTGTGATTTAGCTTAACACATGCATGCTGTATATCTCTCCCCACCCCTCCCACTCTCCTTCCCTCTCTGCACCCCCCACCCCTACACTCTAAATGAGCCTACCACCTGCAGCGTTTTGCTGAGAGTCTGATTTACAACATGACAAGTGCCAGGACTGTTTTGGTGAAATGGCCTAGCTGCTCCCCTTTTAATATGCTTGAAAAGTTGGAAGACCTATCAGTGGGACTTTGATCCACTGACTGACTTGTACTTCTTCCACAAGGATGGCAGTAGTTTGCCAACCCAACGTGAAGGTATTGATTTGGAGGTGTGTCATTGCGAGGATGTGGCATGTAGACACTGGGTTCAGGACAAACTGGGTATCTGGAATAACACCCCTTTTCCCCAATGATAGTGCGCCACTTTTGAAACCGGGCGGCTCAGGTAAAACATTGTGCACTACATAGGGAATAGGGCACCATTTGAGACATACACAGATACAGCGGTCTCATATTTTTTATGTTTGAGTCAAATGCAGGATGACACTGTGTTTATCTATGTCGCTGTTTGTTACTTCAGGGAGATAGTGAAAGGTTCCAGATGACAGCATGAAAGCAGTTCCACCAGCAGTAGGCTGTATATCAGAAACTGTGTGCTGTTATGGGAATGGCTTTTTAAGTCTGGGTATTCTGAAACCCTCACCATGAGTAATCATTGATGTTTTACTTCTGTTGAAAAAAAATATAGTAATTGGGAGCTTGGGGAAGAGGTAAGGATTTTATTTAAGAGTCGTCTAATGAACCAAGTGAATGTAACTCAGGCAGGTGACAAGAAGTAGAAACCTGTTAAACACACATCTTGCATGGTTCAAATCATCCCATCTGATGCCGACCCAGGCACACTGTATCATCCCATCATTTTCAAAGCCCTCTTGTCAAGATGCCATTGATTTCTCTTTACAGACATTCCACACCAGTCTGCCTCCGTTTTATTTCTTCTCAAAACAACCCTGCTGAATCAATTATGTGACGTTTTTGTCTCTTTACCGAAGCGCCCCGAATCATCCGATGCATTTTTGTCCATGTAAAAAGGCTTTGTGTCTACAGACTGACAGAAAGATTAAGAAAATCTTAGAGTATGATAACCAGAAAAGGAACTAGGCAAGCCTAGTTCAACCAGCCTGCAGTTAAGTGATAGATATTGTTGCCCTATCGGACTTGAATCCGGTACTCTCACGTGAAAGGCAGTGTCCTTAACAACTACACCATGGTGCTATACGTTTGCCCATTGTTGGTATAGCATCTCAACATTAGATAATTTTGTCACGCATTAACATCACGCCAATTTTGAATATTTCGCTAGACACTATTAAGCATTGTGTTAAACTGACCAACATTTCTTATTAAGTTTACCTCCACCACAAATAGCATCTATAAAATGTATAGCTTCTGCCACTGGCCGTTTTAACAGCTTATTAGCCAGTAATAAGCTTACTAGTATCTACTAACTTACTACTCTCAATGGTCATGAGAATTTAGCAATTTCTAGCGAGACTGATGATGAACTATACACTGCCAAAGCCATTTCATTTTTCATTCAAGAATGACATTGATACAATAACTATCAATATAGGTGACGATAACAAACTTTTCGTCAAGTGAAAAGACAAGAGAATCGTGGAAACCGCTATTCTTTTACTGCCCAAGCGGGCAGTACTTCAAAAATCCACCAGAAATAATAGCATTTTAACCATAAACAGTTTTAGTTTAGGCTTACTATAATGTAGCTACTGAAGGTTGTAGCCACAAAGCTTTTGTTTATCTGGAACAAATCCTAATGGATAATTTGTTTTGACTATGACAAGATTCGAACGCGGGACCTATTGTTTGCAGGTCTGTGTCTCTAACCACTATGCTATTTAACAAGGGGTATTCAGTTAGTCAGTCACTCACTCAGTAACAGACCGCTTCTGCGGTCCGGCAAAAATGGCTGTCTGGGAATGAACCCCATCCTGAACATGAACTCTGGCCCCCACACAAAGCCCTGAGGGATGCCCCTGAATGTAACAAGGAGGTATGAACATCACCAGATAATACAGAGAACAAAACCATTGTGGGAAAACCAATGATGTAGGCACATTCATAAAGAAAGCTTCTTTTTTTTTTTCTATCTTTTTTGACTCATTTGGGCTGAACAATCTTTTGATCCTTTTGGACTGAACATTGAAAACTGCCCTTTTTACCCAATATAAGTCTGAAGCTGACAGTTAAAGAGTGGCAAAGTGTCCCTTTAAATGGTTTCTTCGTAATGTGAAGCAATTAACATTATTACTGATTTAGTAATAATAAACACTTATCTGTCCACAGCTCCCTACTAATCAGGTTGGCAAAGTATTGTACAGTAATTGTGCTTTCATACTAAGCCTGAAACTGGCCAATCTGATCACGCTGTGAATAATTTGCAGACTTTTTCCTCCTCTATCTGAAAGGTATCTATAAGGCATGAGACTTGAATACCAAATAGACTAAAGAACTCCAATTAGAGTCTCTCACCTAAAACTGAGGCCTTGACCACTTAATAGAAGATGAAGCCAACATACTCACACAAACACAAATCACACATACACACAAACTCTGGCTTTCCATCATCGTTATCCCTCTCCCCTGGGAACTCGTACGCTGATCTCATGCATCCTGAGAACCGTGACCTAAAACTTGAAGTTAATCCAATTTTAAACTCCCGTTCTCAATTCAGATTTTCCCTTCTCCATCCACTCATGCAGTTACAGAAAATATGTCTTCAGCTTGGAACAAACTCTGACCAGATTTTCAACACATTTTTTCACATCTGTATGTGTATAACTTTCAAAATGTATTTTCTTTAAGTCGGGTCTTTATCTTGCCAGGCAGGTGTCCTTTATACACCCTTTCAAAATAGTCTTGGAAGAAGAGCGGTCTGACAACCCATTTGAACAGCTGCCATCTCGGCAGAGAGTGTGTTCAAAACGTCTTGTTGTTTCCTAGACACTGTTCTTACTGACAGCTCTCTGATCTCACAGCAGAACAGGTGGCATGCTGTCAGCTGCCCTCCTCTGTCGCTCAACAGGCCAACCGAACCTTAAAACAGCTCACTAAACCTGACGTTTCAACAGAAACAGGTGGCGCACTGCACCGCCAAGAGACCCTGCTGTAAAAAGACTAGCTTGACAGGACCCTAGAACTGTCAAGCTAGTGTACAATGCAGAGAAAGCTCAAATGAGAACTCATTTAAAACATTGCCTTGACCAATGACTCTACCTGGTACCTCCAAACAGTTAGACAATGGTGACCGGAGGCTGTTTTTAACACGAGTTTCAGGACAAGCATTCTCTTGATAATTAAGTTGAAGGCGATACTGAAGGTGATACTTTGATATTTTTCCAAAGCCAGACTACACTGCTGCAAAAAGTGATTTCATATAAAAATGGCTGCTACACTCAGTCGATCAGTATTTATTCAAAATATTTAGTGAGAAACACAGCATTGGGCAAAGTCAATATTTTGACTACAGTCATGCGACAAAGTACACCTCCTAGAATTTTTTTTTTCGGACAAAGCTAAATTCCAACCAAATTCATTCATTTTAACAAATCACACAAAAAATTCAATTACACGAAACAGAAATGCAATTTACTTATGTGGAATGTTACCATCACATAAAATGGCTAAAATTTAAATCAGGTGCATCAAAACAAGTGCAAATCATTAGAGAATAACTTGGGATGGTCCACTTGATACAAGAAAACTTTTTCAGCTAGTAGCACGATCGTATAATCATCAAATAATCACCTTTTTTAATTTTAAAGATATATTTTCCATTATTGTTATAGTTTGTTGGACAGAGACAGTTGAGAAAGTCTTAAGACAGAGTTTTTGCTGATACACAGTGGGACGGATCCGCCACAATCAAGATGAACTCTTACTCATCTTTGTAGTCCAAGCTAAGATAAAAGGGCTGATGCACGGTTAGAATTCATTAAGCACAACTATAGGAATGATAATGACATGACTCAGTTTTACCAACCAAGGCTATGCCTTTGGGAGCATGTGGTGGAGAACAATGAGGGAATTAGCTGAAGGGATGAGGATTACAACAGATGGGGTAACTTACTATGATTACTCAAAGACTTTTCCCATCCTTAGTGTCAGACACATCAGAAAAACCAAAGCCTGACTACACAGCTGCAAAAGTGATTTCACACAACCCATCTATCGCTGGCCTGATTAATCTCTGAAGAGTGGGATTTTAGAAAATGCCTTTCAAAAAAGGCCTATTTGGAGTTGTCATGGGTGCATTTTGTACTGTGGAATTATTTTCCCATGACCTTCCTTCAACCCTTCAGAAAAAAGAGCATGGAATGACATGGAAGGGCTAAGTGGCAAAGGGCGTAGGGGTTGGAAAGAAAACACAACCCAGACAATTCTGTCTGAAGAGAAAATAGTTTAGCTGAACATCTAAAGCAATAAGGATTCTATAAAATATGGAAAAGCATAGTCCTCCAAATTAGGTGGAAAGATTTCTTCAAAGGAGAGCATTTTACAAGGTCTGTCAGGTATGTCAGTTCAGTGTGAAAGACTTGGAGGATTTAACTCAGTTCTGCGTTTTCAGCAGAAAACCTGACAAAATGATTTCAGAACAAGTGTATAATATTGCTCACACAGAGCCTGCCCTGAGGCCCATAACGGCAGTAGTTGCCTTTTTTTTTTTTTTTTACAGCTATCTAACATGTCTTTTAACTGCTAGGAACTCCGTTGTGGATTTAAATTCCAGCCACTTTAGATTAGAGGCATTCTATATATTCAGCAGAACTGAGAGACTGTTGAAGAGTTAGGCTAACAGGGGTTTTCTCTCATAATTCATAATAATGATATAAAAAACACAATTTCCTTGAACAGACTGGAGGGCAACATTCTAAAACACCATACTTTAAAATCGCTCACCTTAGTGTTTCTGCACACTGAATGGACTGCCCATCAGTGAGAAATCGTAATTTACCCGAGGGCACGGAGAAGGCAACGTAACCCTTTCAAGATGACCTTGAATAAACAGTAACAGCACACTTCCTACCTTGGATTTGTCTGTGACCTGACCCATGGCGGGAGGGATGAAAGTGAGAGGGTAGTTGGATGGGATGGTAGATCTATAATAACGTCTTGGCTGCAAAAGCACCATTGTCTTGGTCGGATTAAGAGCAAAGCATACACCCTTGACATCAGATAGGTGTGTAGCACACATGTGCTTGTTCACTGCACAACAGGAAGGTCTTTCTGCCTGAGCTTCCCAGTCAACAACAAAGCCTCTAAAACACTTTGGCTTTAGGTTACATCTATTTGGGAGCTACATGCTGAAAAAAGGCCTCATCACTGACCTGAAACCGTTTCAAAAGTGAAACCTACTCAACCATTTTAGTGGCTCATTTTGCCAAAACGCAGATTAAAATAAATGTTAGTAATATGAATCTGGCTTTGATACAGATTGATATAACTTTTCAATATGACTTCCTTTTAACAGGCTACTGTAGGTTATCGAGTCCAGCTACCCTGACTGTTGATATTGCATCCCTTTTGGGAGTGCATTCAATTACTACGCTACAGAAAGACATTTACAGGATGTGTCTGAAATTGCACCATGTGTAGTGCCCTACATCTGATAACAAACCCTGTAGGGAATAGAAATACATTTAATATGCAGCCTCAATCTGTTGTCTCTTGTCTGGGTAAGTGAGGCTGTCATGTCAGAGTTGAGCCCCAGGGATCTCATCTCACCTAATAATGGTGACATCCAGAATGCTGCCCTATTCCCTATGCAGGGAACTGTTTCTGATTGTGAAATTAGTGCACTTTATAGGCAACAATGTGCCTTTTCTGACGCAGTCTTTCTCTGCGGCCATGTTTGTGTTTTTCACCTTTCATTACCAGACACCTATGAAATCCACTCACAAATGCAAAGCAGATGGTTGTATTAAATAGAAAGTGTATGTATGCCACACTAAATGGGTCCACACCCTCTGCAACAAGAGATAAAAAAATAAGCAAAATTCATCCCTCAAAGAGCAACTGCGCATTACCTGCAGTTGGTATAGCATTTCCAATTACAGTTATGGTACTAATCAATAGCTTCTTCAGACTGTTAGAACTGAAATAGAAAGCCATCTCAATTCACATAGGACAATTGATTGCCTAAAAATGTTGTAAATTCAAACCATCTAAAGAAGTTGTAGAATATATGTTATAGATTGCTTGTCAAGTTATATTATGCATTATTAAACATCAGTCTTAATATGAAAACAAATTCAAAGTGCATTTATGTTTTGCACAACTTACATATCTTGCCTGGTTTCATCCTCAGATCTCGATGTCATCGTCATTTAATAAAGTTAAAACAGTAAGGAAAAACATTGTGATGAATTCACTGTTGCACTTAGTGAAGATTAGATTTTTTTATAACCATTCAGCTGCATCCCCCTGGAATTGAATGAAAGCACCTTCCTGATTTTTTTCTGAAAACACTGACAGTGCTTTGGCATTGCCAGCATAACATGGTGTCACTACGTGTAAAAGGGAGATATGAAAAGAAGATATTTTTTACTTTCTAACTTGCGAACTACAAAAGTATATATTTTTTTCTCTGAAACAGGATGCAACACGACTAGAACTCTGCTCTAGTCATGAGAATATACTTGGCTGAAGAAGCTTAGGCAAATTCCTTGCATGAATGACATACAGTGGATATAATAAGTCTACACACCCCTGTTAAAATGGCAGGTTTTTGTGATCATATTAGAACCTTTTCCACTTTTAATGTGATCTATAATGTGAACAATTCAATTGAGGAACAATGACCCTGGAGTGACCATCACAGTCTCCTGACCTTAACATCATTAAGCCACTCTGGGGACCTTTGGTACATGCAAGACAACCAAAGACTGCATGACCTGGAGGCAAGTGGGCAGCTATACCACCTGCAAGAATTTGGGGCCTCATAGACAACTATTACAAAAGACTGCATTCTGTCATTGATGCTAAAGGGGGAAATACACAGTATTAAAAACTAAGGGTATGCAGACTTTTGAACAAGGGTCAGTTTTTCTTTGTTGCCATGCTTTGTTTTATGATTGTGCCATTTTATTATGACCTACTGTTGAATGTGAATCCCATAAGAAATAAAAGACATGTGTTTTGCCTGCTCACTTGTTTTTTTTATTTATTTTTTTACAAGTGGTACATATATTAGCAATTCTCCAAGGGTATGCAAACTTTTGAGCACAACTGTATAGTGCAACCAAAGGCACCACCCCTAAAGAAGTAAAAAAGTAGAAGGAGAAAAGTGGAGTCTCAATCATAGAAAATAGGCGAGGAAAGAGCAATAGAAATTGTCTTTACACAATCTAATGTTACAAGGACTACAAATGCAAAAGCTAGGATGTAGACAAACTTGCATTGTAATTTTTTGATTATCAGGGATTCTCCCTCTTTCTATAGGCCAATCAGCTCCAGCTGTCAGGCTCTATATCAGCTTCATCCACTAGCTGCAGAAAGTCCCACAGTGGCCCTGTGACCCTGGATTGGTCTTTTGGGTCGGTGGTGGATGTGTGATGTTATTCCCATGGGGCATATTAAAACACTGCTAAGTCTGGAGGCTGACACAGTAATCTCATGTCCCTCCAATCACACACACAAACATATACACACAGACAATGCAAACAAAGGCCTTGCCATCCATCTTTCCCCACCACCTGTTCCTATGTGCCATCATTGTGTAGTCCTCCCTTCAGATTCATTTGGCTCAGCAAACAGTGGTTTTGTGCATCTGTGTTTGTGAACCCCAGCTCTGTCATGGCCCAGAGGGATTTTCTACAAATCAGGATCGAGTAAGCCAGCTAACATACCAAACTCTTAAAATAAAATGAAAACATTTTGAAAGATCATCTTGATAGTATTATAGACTCCACAATACCAGACAGGTAACCGTAATCTTTTTTAATTAATCTTACTTAATTTTTCCTTGTAGTCTACACTCAGTAGTTTCTCAATCAGTTTTTGTTGGTTTGTGTGTTGGTTGGTTTTTCTGTTCGTTTGTTTCATCCCCTCTATGCTCAGTGCTCATTCAGTTGGTCCTCTGCTGAATTTAATGAGCAAACATCCTGTTCATACCTTGCAAAACAGAGTCTGTTAACCATGGACAACATGGCAGCTCCGCGAGCCAGGTCCTGACGGTTGTACCCCACCACAAACCACCTGAACTTGGCCTTTCAAATGACCAAATCAGCATCTTTGAAAAGAAAGATGTTAGACTTACATTTTCACTAATTTGCTGGGATTGTGAAACTCCACTGTTAATTGCAAAAATGCAACATAATCGCAAAAATGGAGACTGAGGTAGTTGTTTAGATTCAGGGCAGTCAGAGAAAAATATACTGTGGGCTACAATGTTAACAGGAGCCACAAGCAACACACATAAGATGTCCCACTCCGTCTGCTCAAGAGGAAAACGTGGATAGAAAAATTCAGCGTTCCCATGCCAACATGGACATTCCTGCCAGGCCGAGTGGTAATGAGACATTTGTAATTGAGACTTCTGTTATATATATATATAGGTTGTGCATTCTCTCCAGTGGGTGTTATTTTCCACAAGGAGATGTTTTTAGAGTGTGTTCTGAAGGAGTAGAGCTGTTTGCTAAAATCCAGGCAGGGGTCTGAAACTGTTTTGTCTGTCAGGTTTTGTTTTGTGCACTTAGGCTGCTTGAAATAGAATGCTGCGCATAGAAGGCCTACATATAAAAAACTGCTTGTGACAGTGTTGGTGTATATTATTCTGCTTCTTTTTGTTATGGGGCCCAGAGCTTTTTTTTTCTGTTTGAAAACAGATCTGGTTAAGGTACTGGGACCAAGCAATGAACTCAGGCCAACACATGACAATATTATGTGCTATAACAGCTCACTGTCAGGCTGCTCTGTTTGTGACTACCATACGACATTCACAGTGTTTGTTCCTGTCAGAGGAGGTCCGCATTGCTTTCCCAGCCGACAAGCCACAACTCACCCCAATAAAATGTAGACTTAACACTGTCTCCCAAACCCATGTTTAAAACAACGGCAATATGTGCGTGTAGACATTATTTTTTATTGTTTCAGTTAATTTTCTTTCAGAAACAGGTGACTTGCCAGTTTGCTGACTTACAGCAATGGTCTTTGTTATCTTGAAGGCGAATCTCTTAGATGCAGCAGTACGAGTGTGCTCATTGCTCCCACTTTGGTCCATCTCCTCTTTGTGGCTGCAGCACTCACATTCTTGCTGGCCTGACTGAGCAGTGAGGGATGGGGGGGCGGCAACAAGGGACAAGGTCTTATAAAAAGGAATGTTCATTCCCTCCCCTTGTCAGTATGGAGGCGTGAAGCTAACAGCAGGGGTGCAGGCAGGCCATATGGTCGCGAAGGAGCAGCCAGACATATTCTGTTGAGGTGGGCTCTACCGCAAGTCACAAACAGGAAACGAACAACAAACATACACTCACCTAAAGGATTATTAGGAACACCTGTTCAATTTCTCATTAATGCAATTATCTAATCAACCAATCACATGGCAGTTGCTTCAATGCATTTAGGGGTGTGGTCCTGGTCAAGACAATCTCCTGAACTCCAAACTGAATGTCAGAATGGGAAAGGTGATTTAAGCAATTTTGAGCGTGGCATGGTTGTTGGTGCCAGACGGGCCGGTCTGAGTATTTCACAATCTGCTCAGTTACTGGGATTTTCACGCACAACCATTTCTAGGGTTTACAAAGAATGGTGTGAAAAGGGAAAAACATCCAGTATGCGGCAGTCCTGTGGGCGAAAATGCCTTGCTGATGCTAGAGGTCAGGGGAGAATGGGCCGACTGATTCAAGCTGACAGAAGAGCAACTTTGACTGAAATAACCACTTGTTACAACCGAGGTATGCAGCAAAGCATTTGTGAAGCCACAACACGCACAACCTGGAGGCGGATGGGCTACAACAGCAGAAGACCCCACCGGGTACCACTCATCTCCACTACAAATAGGAAAAAGAGGCTACAATTTGCACGAGCTCACCAAAATTAGACAGTTGAAGACTGGAAGAATGTTGCCTGGCCTGATGAGTCTCGATTTCTGTTGAGACATTCAGGTGGTAGAGTCAGAATTTGGCGTAAACAGAATGAGAACATGGATCCTTCATGCCTTGTTACCACTGTGCAGGCTGGTGGTGGTGGTGTAATGGTGTGGGGGATGTTTTCTTGGCACACTTTAGGCCCCTTAGTGCCAATTGGGCATTGTTTAAATGCCACAGCCTACCTGAGCATTGTTTCTGAACATGTCCATCCCTTTATGACCACCATATACCCATCCTCTGATGGCTACTTCCAGCAGGATAATGCAACATGTCACAAAGCTTGAATCATTTCAAATTGGTTTCTTGAACATGGCAATGAGTTCACTGTACTGAAATGGCCCCCACAGTCACCAGATCTCAACCCAATAGAGCATCTTTGGGATGTGGTGGAACGGGAGCTTTGTGCCCTGGATGTGCATCCCACAAATCTCCATCAACTGCAAGATGCTATCCTATCAATATGGGCCAACATTTCTAAAGAATGCTTTCAGCACCTTGTTGAATCAATGCCACGTAGAATTAAGGCAGTTCTGAAGGCGAAAGGGGGTCAAACACAGCATTAGTATGGTGTTCCTAATAATTCTTTAGGTGAGTTTACAGTTGAGTCATTTAGCAGACACTCTTCTCCAGATCAATTTGTAGGAGGGTTTAAAAGCCTTGCTCTGGAATATTTGACCGGACATGTGTTCATAACACTTCAACAGTTACACCTTTAGCAAGCACATATGAAAAAAAAGGGTTTTTTGTTGAAACTCAATGTCCAGTTTATTAGGTACACTGGGTTAGGCATCCCTTTGCCTCTAGTACAGGTGGAATTTTCCAGCATGGACTCTACAAGATGTTAGAATCATTTCATGAGCATTATGGTCAATGGGGACGCGATGGCTTTATAAAGTTGCTGCAGATTGGATTGCGGTACATTGATGCTGCAAACAGACAGTTCCAGTTTAGTCTGAGGACTGTGCAGGCTACTGAAGTAAACTGAACCTGCTCTCGTGTTCCTGGAGCTATTGTGGCATGGTGCAATATCCAGCTGGAAGTATCTATGTGACAACCTGTCTTGAAGAATTCAGCAATTCCAACAATTATCAATTAAGCTGTAGTACTCAAATGTTAAATTGGTATTATGGAAGATAATCTGTGCCATGCAAACATACCCTCCCTCATTACACCCCCACCTGAACCAGGTTTGGCCATCAACTGCTGTTGCATATCCATAACAAGGAATGACATTGTACAATCCAAGGTGCCGTTCTGTATGCCACTGTGGTGCTACTTTATTTGTCTGTATGTGGCCCATCTGTGGTCTTGCACATTTCTTGCTGTTGTCCATTAAAAAAGCGGTTTTCGGCCACAGGACTGCTGCTGACCAAGTGTTTTTACATTGTCTGCTAACTGTAGAGCTATTCAAACTCGAGGTTGAGGGGGAATTGCAATGGGGTCACCATAGTACATAGTCATAATAGGCTACAATAGACAGCCTAGAATGCTTTTGTTGCTTTAAGAGTAACAAACTTTGCAGAGCCAATTGCTACTGGCTGTCTGTATAAGAAAACAAGAAAAGGAACAGGTAAGTCTAATTCGGCCAGCCCATGATTAGAGGGGATGATTGTTGTTGCCCTCACTGGATTTGAACTAGGGTCCCCTATGTGACAGGCTGTGTCTTTAACCACGACACCACCAAGATATACGTGTGCCAAGTGTCGGTACAGCGTCTCAACATTAAATATGGTTACGCATTAACATCATGCCAAGTTTGAATATTTAGTTAGACAACATTAAGCATTGTTTTAAACTAATGTTTCTCATTAAGTTTAATTCCAACACAAATAGCATCTATGAACTGTATGGATTTTGCCACTGGCTGTTTTAACAGCTTATTAGCCAGTGATGCTAGCGAGACTGAAGATGAACTTTACACTGCCAAAGCTATTTAATTTAATGGCATAAAAACATTTGATTTTCTTTCATTTGTGAATGACATTGATACAATAACTATCAATATAGACAATAACTGACTTTTCATCAAGTAAAAAGATGAGAGAATCATGGAAACCCCTCATCTTTTACTGTGCAAGGGATTCTGATCTATATTACACCAAAAAAGCATGCATGGATGCATACTTCGAAAATCAACCAGAAATAGATGCTATATAAACATAAACAGTTTTATTTTAGGCTTACTATAACATAGCTAATGAAGGTTGTAGCCAACAAGGTTTTTTTCTATCCTGAACAAATCCTAATGTATAATTAATGCTCTGAATAAATCTTAATGCTCGGTTTACGCTGTAAAAATAGAACCATAAAAACAATTTAGTTTTTTATTTGTCATGGGCTGTATTAGCTACTTCAGCCAGCAGAGCTACTGCTTGACCAAGCTAGTTAACAGGGAAAAATTAATGTAGTCAATACTGGCTTTAGTTAGTTATCCAGAAGCTAACATTTCCACAAACGAAGAAAAGCCAGACTGACAAGGCTGACAGTAGTGCAGCTGGGATGTTGTCAGTGAAATGTGTGCAATCCGTATGGGTGGCTGTACTGGAACCAACACTCGACGATCATACCCATGCTCAAAGTCGTCTAGGTCACCAGCATTATCCATTCTAATAATAAATCAAACTTTAACTGAATACCATAATGGAAATGTTTTGACTATGTACCTGATCACTTTGTTCTGATTTTCCTGCCTCATGATGGCCAGCTTGACTTCCAATGACACTTCTTTCATCCTCATTTCAGACACTAGCAACAGACTCCAAATGGAAAGCCTAGAATCAAGTCTAGACATTGACAGCTCTATTGCGCATGCAGTAATGCTGCAAATTAACTCACCTAATATTTAGGATGACAGGATGTGCTTTAATACCATAGTCACTATTTCATTTAAAATATAAAGTGATGAAATGCACTGGATGTAACTAATTCACTAACAGATATTGATATGTAGGTATTTATTATGTAAATACGTTTCCTAGTGTCTTCTATCAAGCCACGGTGGTAGGAATGTACCTAGCCAGTCAGTCTGTCAAAAGAGAGCATTTAACTGTGGGATTAATGAGTCTCATATTTCTTCAACAAATTTTACATGCTGGATGCTAACTTATTAGAATAATTCTGAAAAATGTCACAATCTAAGTTTTCTAAGGGAATTTGAACCAAATACCAGTTTGCTGTTAATCACCCATTTTGACACTAAATGTAACTTCTCAGTAAGAATCCTAAACATCTCGTTATTCAAGTTTTGTGTAAGTCAAGTGGAATACAACTTGTAAAATGTTTATGGTCAGACAGCTAATTATATAATAAAGTGGCTTTTACAATAAAGTGGCAGATGACGCTAGGATACGTATCTACATAATAAAAACCTATATATCAATCTGTATCTGTATGTGAATTAGTTATATGCAGTTAAAGGCTGCAATTAAAACCAACTGTGATCTAGTTACTAATTTCTTTTGACCAATCACATGTCATCGGGTCAGTGCAGCGCTTGCAGTGCAAGTTAAATCCCTTTCTACATGCATGCCTACAGCAAGTAGTGAATGTTTCATCTGAATAAGATCCCAGTATACTAAACATGTTCACTAACAAACCACAGGGGAGATATTTTTGGATGAAAGAAAAACTTAGTTTGACTGTGTCCTTGTTCTCCCTGGAAAAAACAAGAACAAAATGTCAAAGAATGAAGATTGTGACTGAGTGGGAGAAGATTACTTTATATGTACTAATGAGGTACTCAAGATTGGAGTGGTAGGAGAGAGAATAAAAGAGGAACAGAGATAGGGACAGGAGCTGTGTTACTGTTAGGCTTAGGGAAAGAAAGAGAGATCAAAGAGTATATGTGAGTGATAGCGTGAGGGAGAGAAGAAAAGAGAGACATGAGGTACGTTAGAAAGGGATAGAAAGGAGACATTTAAGATAGACAGAGAGAAAGAGAAGGAGAGCAGAATACCTGACCATTGTGAGGGAACCTAAATTAGCAAAATAATCAGAGTCAGTGAGCATGGCCTTAATATCGACTGAGGCCGCCATAGGCATACCTGACTTTGAGGGAATACAGTGTATGTGCACACTTCCCACAAAATGAGATGGGAAAACTAGCTGCTTTTCCTCACCTCCTGCCACATGTACAGTATCTCACAAAAGTGAGTACACCCCTCACATTTTTGTAAATATTTGATTATATATTTTCATGTTAAAACACTGAAGAAATGGCACTTTTAAAGTAGTGAGTGTACAGCTTGTATAACAGTGTAAATTAGCTGTCCCCTCAAAATAACACAACACACAGCCATTCATGTCTAAACCGCTTGCAACAAAAGTGAGTACACCCCTAAGTGAAAATGTCCAAATTGGGTCCAATTAGCCAATTTTTCTCTACATGTATGGCAGCCATTCCCTTCCAGTGTCTGTTAAGTTCCAACACAGGCACACCTCATTTTACTTAATGAGGTACTGATTAGGTGATTACTGAAACCAAATCTAATGTAACAAGGAAAAGTATAAAAACCACTGCTGTGGTCATCACTATACTCATGCAATAGGACCAGTTGGATGGCAAAAAGAAATGCAATGAGTGAGGAAAAGAAGGGGTCAATTCTGGCTTTACTGTCAGAGGGATACAGTGAGGGTTAGGTTGCTTCCATCCTGAAAATTTCAAAGATGGCGGTTCATAAGAACAAGGTCAAGCAACAGACATTGGGGAAAACACAGCTACAGACTGGCAGAGGGCGAAAACAACTGTCCACTGACTGAGATGATCGTCAACTAATTTGAATGTTACTTAACAACTATAGGATGACATCAAGAGATCTACAAAAAGAATGGCAAACAAAGTCATGCAAAGCCCTTCATCAATGAGAAGCAAAGAAGAGACAGGCTGAATTTTACAAAAGACCATAAGGATTGGACCATAGAGGAATGGAGTAAGGCCATCTTCTCCGACGAGAATTTTCAGCTTTGCCCAACACCTCGTCATCTAATGGTTAGACGGAGACCTGGAGAAGCCTACAAGCCACAGTGTCTCACACTGTGAAATTTGGTGGAGGATCGGTGATGATCTGGGGATGCTTCAGCAAGGCTGGAATCGATTTGTCTTTGTGAAGGACGCATGAATCAAGTTAAGTACAAGGTTATCCTTGAAGAACTCCTGCTTCCTTCTGCTCTGACAATGTTCCCCAACTCTGAGAATTGTTTTTTTCCAGCAGGACAGTGCTCCATGCCACACAGCCAGGTCAATCAAGGTGTCGATGGAGGACCACCAGATCAAGACCCTGTCATGGTCAGCCCAATTTCCAGACCTGAACTCCATTGAAAACCTCTGGAATTTGATCAAGAGGAAAATGGATGGTCACAAGCCATCAAACAAAGCCGAGCTACTTGGATTATTGTGCCAGGTGTGACATAAAGTCACCCAACAGCAATGTGACAGACTGGTGGAGAGCATGCCAAGACGCATGAAAGCTGTGATAAAAAATCAGGGTTATTCCTAATGTAAAATATTAGTATTTTGTTGTTTAAAAATGAATATGAATTTGTTTTCTTTACCTTATTTGAGATCTGAAAACAATGCATATTTTTTTGGTGATTTTGACCAGTTATTATTTTCTACAAATAAATACTCTAAATGACAATGTTTTTATTTGGAATTTGGGAGTAATGTTGTCAGTAAAACAACTGTTCATTTTACTCACATACCTATGAATAGTAAAACCAGAGAAACTGATAATTTTGCAGTGGTCTCTTAATTTTTTCCAGAGCTGTATTTGCCAATTTTTACAATATTATAAATGCCTTTAAGGTTTTGTGTAATTTTTCTTTGAACTGATGTTTTCTTTCATTTTTGTTTTCACTTTTGCTATTTCCTATACAATTCTTATTTTCCACATGAGGGAGTGAAAAAAACAACAACACATAAACATAAAGAGAGCTAATGATAGAGAGAAGGAGAAGAGAACGCACAGGGATGCAGTTAGGGGATGTAATGTACTTGCACACTGAAAACTGAGAGAATGCTTTGTAAGTAGGAAAACTTGCAAAATCGGCAGTGTATCAAATACTTGTTCTCCCCACTGTATATCAAGAGGTGAGTAAGGAAAACGGTAGAGCTGAATTGAACACATCCAATTCTATCTATCCTGACAAAATAAGGTGTTTTAATACATGCATAACTTCCATTGGTGCCACACCTTCAAAAATGACATGTATTATATCCTGTGGAGTTTGTTTGATTAGGGCAAATGCAGGAAAATCAACAGTTCTGCTTCTTCTTGTTTTGAGGGATGCTTTCAATGTATCTGTGCTTGTCTATTTCAAGGCAGTCTAATGTGCTTCTCTAGATTTCTTCTAATACATTTATTTTTATCAAAATCTCTTTGCATATCCTCAAAGTTGTATTCACACAGTTCTACACTTGCTATAGGCAAAATCAACCCCTTTTTTGAAGCCTGCAAGCTTGTATTGGGCAAGTGTGTCACCACATATCGCTATGACAGCACCAAAAACGTCAGTTTCACCATTTTGTGATTCAATTTTTACACCAAGATATAGCCATATTATCTAGAATTCTCTTAAAAATACATCAACAACCAACTGAGAAATATAATCAGCCTATGCAATAGCAAGTAGTCGCATGGCAGCTAACTTTGATCTAAACTTTGGATTTATGTTACTTGAGTATAATAAAACATTTATTTGCAGAGGCATGTGACCCTAAGGGGTTGCATATTTTGATTTCATCGCTGTTCAAAATTATTTGCTATGCACTAAGCCTGACAGAATATAAAGGATGTGATTTAAAAAGGGCCCCATCAAATCATACAAGAATCCCTTCTTGCTTCTCTGTGGTACAGCGTTCAACATGGTGAAGATTCTGGAGTTGGAAAATAACAGTTTTATACTTTCAATTAGCGGTACATGGAAAAATGTACCTTTGAATGACCATGCCCTTTGAATCTCCTCGCTCTACCCTACACATTTTCTGAGACACTATTATTTCCTCTGGGTTGACTGGACTGAAAAGCTCCTGAATGTTTCTATTTTCTCCATATGCAGTTGTGGAGAAAGGATAAATAAAAGTGTCAAATGTAGCCAGTGCCTCATCTTGAAGCTGAGTGGTAGTATCTGAATGTTCTTCAAAACACCCTTCTTATTCTGTCCCTCAGTGTATCCAGGAGTACAGCCTGGTACTGTTGCACAATATGATACTGTTGACTGTTCTCTGTAAAGTGTAAATGTGTCTTAATAATTCATTTTTTGTCTACCATGCAGGTCCACAATATGGATATGGATTAGAAGCAGCATATGACATGTTATTAACATTATTACTAATAAACTAATAGCCTATAAATTGTATCATTAACTGTTATTGACCCATTATATCAAGTAACTTACCTGTGACAAGTGGCACTGTTCCCAGACAGTGATTGCAAAAGAAGCTGCAGATCTGGTAATATCAGGTCCAGTAAAGGACTGCCGTGTTTGAAGTTGTGTGACAAGTGGCGTTACTTCCACTGAGCTGGTCCTTCTCAGAGTGGTACAGTCAGAAACAATTGGTGCACCAAAATGTTCCACCCCTACTCTACATGATGTGGATGTCGTCATTCTCCATCCAATTGGTGGGTACCTGGTTGTGAAATACAAAGGATGTGGCCGTTTAATGTGGCGAAAGAATTAACTGAATACTCTGAACTCTTGGTCACAACCATCAATTCCACAGAAAACACACAAAATCCAGACTGCGCCCATGAATTACGTTGATATGGCTAAGAAGCGTCTTCAGACTTAACGGTGGATGTCCACTATTCCGGAGCATCTGCTGCCTCGGTTGGATACAATTAATTTTCTATGAATAGCATCAAGGTGTTGTTGACGGTTGCACAAAGCATCTCAGGAAGGCAGCGTAGCTGTTGGAGCTGTTCCGGTGCGTCAAGAATTTGGCCCACGGTCAATATTATGCAAATGAATCCGCCAGGCGTTTATCCAACGGAATATTCTTTCATAAACAAGAGACGGTCTTCTTTGTTGGACTATCGTTGTATTGCAACGGCAGATGTGAAATATTTTCGCTTCATGTGCAACGTTCTGCTACCAACTGGAGGAAAAGATCATTATAGCGGCGACAAGCACAATAAGGATTGGAGGATGGTGGAAATTGTTAGTGACTCAGGTCAGTTTAAAAAGTTAGCTCTGTACACGTGTTATTTAGCATAATTTAGTAGCCGGCTATGGACTTTATCTGCCGAAGAGAGGGCGTGCGCTGTGATCTGCTGTATCTGCTTGTGTTGCCATTTTCTTCCAGCAGAGATGCTATTGTACCCCTTTTATTCTTGTACTGATTATTTGTATTAACTTTATTTTAATATTGTTAAACTTAGTGTACAGAATCTTGGTCAACATTGGTAGTTTATAAATAAAATTGTATTTTACTTTTGCACTATTGCTTGTGTAAAGGACCTGTGTGTAGATATGTACAGTAAACACATAGAAACAGCGTCTCTCGCAATTGCTTACCATAATTTTCCCGAACTAATTTCCATTTTCCACTGCATGGTACCAGCACAACTACTCGCCTATAGCCTCGACTTTATGCTTCATGGGGGACAGTTCTTTACTGTGTTTAAACACTGCCGTGTCTGTAGATGGCGCTATAGCGAATGTGAATTGCACCTAAGGCAAGACAATCGCCATTTTCAAAGCCAGGAATCCCATGTGGTAGTACCGTGAAAACTATTAGGATAATTTGGTTATTTCATTCAGGAAAAGGAACAATTCTTGTTCAAAGTGTGTAAGGTATAAGCTATATGCTCTGAATTGAACAATACAACATGTGGATTATGACATTGTTTTACTACAATTTGATGAACACCCGAAACAAACGAAGATCAAGATTTTTTTGGACATAGGACTGAAAATTATTGAAAGCAGAGTCACCTACATAGCTATAGTTCTGCGATATTATAAATAACTGGCGTTAAGTGTTGTTAGGTTACTGTGTAAGAACATAATTTGTATTAAACAAGGACTGTTTGCATTATTATATTAACATTCAAATGATTTAGTCAAAGCCACTGGTAGCTGTTCTAAACCATTTAAAACCCATTTAGAACGCAAGTTCTAAACCATTGGTGGGAAAACAAGTTATAGAAACTGAGCTTGAAAAAAAACAGCGTCAGCCTGAGTTGAAATACCTATAGCAACCCTTGTTTCTTCGTGTGTCCTCAAGTTTGGTTGCTTACTATTTTTTGTTTCTTCGTTTATCCTCAAGTTCGTATGTTTTGTGCTTCTTTGCATATCAACAGTTAAACAGGTATGGTACCATCATTAGCTGAATTATCAACAAGTTAGAATGTTATAATAGGTGCTTATTCCTTGTAACTTAGACTAGACAAGACTAGCTAAACATGCACTTGTTACAATTCCGTTAATGAGGTGTCTTTGTGTATCCACATTGTTCTTAACTAGCCTGTGTGTGTCTTATGCTGCCAGTTTTTTAAACCTCTTTTCTAAACATTGCTTGCTTTCAGGTCATTATTTTTTCTGTAGTTTTGTTCCCGGAGGAGGATGACTGTGTGGCAGTAGTTCCACGCCTGTGGCTCAAAGGGGGACTTTGCTACTGCCCACCACACAGCATTACCAGAAGGAAGTCCTTCAGCCACAACAAGTTTGCCAGAACTTGTTCACCACTTGAACACACCTGGGAGGCATGCAGGTGAATTTGAAAATGTAATAATTTGAAACTTGGAATGAAAATATGGTTTGCATGGTAAATGCTTACAAGACCTTAACTTTTCCTAGACACATGAGAGACTGGACGTGTGTATTGCCAGAGGAGCGAAAATCGTTCCAGCGTGGGCCCCTACCACCCCAAGGACGCACATCTACACCACAACACCCTGTGGATTACAGCCCTGGAGGTATGTGAATTACATGTTGATCTCAGAATGTTTACTTGGTTTCACCATATTTACCTGTTCACCAACTTTTATGTTTATTTTTAGGATGGAGCAAGCACAGTACTCCAAGGCACCAAAGAGGTAGTCCATGCCACCATGTAGAGGATTGCTACATAGGTAAGTGTGGGTTCATTCACTTAACCCAGATGCTTAACTTGTTATCAAAGCATGTTCCTTCCAATTTTATTTGTCAATTTCAGTTTATTTTTAAGGGCAAGAAGGCAGAAGTAGGGGGAAGTTTTAGCTCTGCACATGAAGGTAAGAATGAACGTTTTGGTGGACACTGCAATTTGAGTTCTGATTGTAGAATAACCAGATATTTAGGACTGAATTATTAACTGTCTGTCTTTACTTTCAGAACATTTGGAGAAGATAAAGTGGGGCTGACTGAAGAGAAGGTCGAGCTGAGGGCACAGCTGGCTTTACAATCAGGTAAAAACAAGACTATAGTTACGATAGCATCTTGTCTTCATGAAACTGCATTTGTCTGAACATGTGCTCTTTACTAAAATGCAATATTGTACAACCTTTCTGAAATGACATGTATATGGCAGTTTTATTTATTTCACTATCACGCTATTGAAATTTCATTGTGCATTTTAGCTTCTGATAAACTAAAGGTCTGACTTAAGAGAGTGTCAAGCTGAGGGCACAGCTGGCTCTACAATCTGGTAAAAACAAGACTATAGTTGCCCTAGCATGTTGTCTTCATGAAAAATTTCTTTTTTTTTTTGAAAGTCATGCAATTCTCAAAATCATGTCAGACCATTTAAGTACAATATCTGATTACTGTATTACAGGAGCCATAAGGAAGAATCCTTCCAACCGGGATGCCACTGACGAGGCTGTCCAGAACCAGGTCCCAGAAAGGGGCAGCTGGGAGAAGATGTTGTGGCGATACAAGGGACCTGCTGTGAATATGAATGACATCTCCAGCACCACCAATATTGCTGCTAAGCTACAGTACAATATTATTTTAAAAAATAATCAACTGCTGCAATGTACAGTGTTACATATATATGATCGCATTATCCTCTCAATATATTTATAGCTCTGTGTGAATGTTCTTAATTCTGACTGTAGTTGTGGTGTTATGCCACCATTCATAGGCTAATTACACTGATGCATCTATGATTCAATAACTATCGATTGCTGCTAGGTCATACTTATGTATATTACTGCCATTCTAGTCCTTGTTTATTTTGTATTGTATTATGTTTATTTTGTACTTTTTTACATTCAAATACTGTAATTTTACTATATCTTTTGCTGGACATGTTTTAATTTTTAATTTTTATTTATTTCAATTCATTTGCACATGTTAATTTTGTATGCTTGCTGTATAATGCATGTTTTTTTGTTAAGCATCTTGCACTATTTAACAAAATAGTTTAGATTTAATTCAGTTCAATGTCATTTGTGATATGACCAAATTTATTATAAAGAATTATTATAAATAAAACCTAATATTGGGGCGTGAGGCATCTGTTGTGGAAATTTCTCTAACCAATGTATTCTCACTGATTAAACGACTGAGTTCCATTGTTCAAATTGGGAAAGGAATGTGGAAGTGCGAGATCTGGTATTTGCATAGGGGGCATCATTGACTGGTATCAGCAGATGAAATGGTTACTCTTTATCTGCGCATCTATATAACTCATCAGGGCATCTGTTGTCTGTCCAGATGCTCTAAGAACTCTTAGGATTGAAGAAGTTACCTATGGGGGGAAGGAGAGCTTGTCCTTTGTGTGAAGCTTAGGTAGTAACATAACAAAGGGTGTGTTTTATTGACATAGGACACATGGGCAACAACTTACCACACCCCTTCTTCACTGTAATAAATACTGTGGAATGACCTGTATTGAGTTAGAGACTCCTCGGACGATTATGTTTGTAAGCGTAGGACGCGTCTCTCTTATTTGCAAATAATTAATAAACTGATAAATTGTGCCAAGAGAATTTCGTCTCTGTATTTCCTCATTAAAGAGTTCTGATCGATGGAATTGCCATCACACATCCCGCTGGGTTTAGTGCATAAAAGCAGCTAGCCACCATCTGGCCGCTGATCAGAGTATTGTTAGAAGGCATTGTAATGAAAGCGGCCCACCAGTGGCCCGACTGCGATGCGCGCTTTAAAAAAAAGCGCTGGCCGGACGCTTTGCAGAAACGCTTGACAGCCGCAGCGGCAGAAAGCTAGCAGGCCGCCCGTGGGCCACTGGCGTGTTGCTTGCTGGGAACTACGTTTTACAATTACATATGTTACAGCAATTCTATTACAATAAATATATTTTTTTTTTTAAATGTATCATACGTTCAATTGTAGTATCTTCTGTGCCTGCGCTCCCTCACTTTAGTCACGCCAGATCATGTCATTTAGGTTGAAGAGGTTTGGCGCTCAAAGAAGCATTTTCATTCAAGAAATAATAACCTACAATGAAAGAGACAGCTGATGTCAGTGCAAAGTATGTGCCTTATATTTGCAAAAATAAATTTATTTTGGGCCAAGCTATTATTGAGACATTCAATTTCTTGGCCTGCTCTCTACCCACGTTGGGCCGCTAGCTAAACGTTATGTTAGCTATGTCAACTGACATGGGCATGAACACAAATTTTTGCTAGCTAGCATATTATCATTAGTTACCTAAATACAGTAGCTAGCTAGTAAACCATGTCCCTGATATTTTCTGACAGGTAGCTAAATTTAACGGTAGAGAACAGCAGTCTGGGGGTAGTATCTGCATAGACCTGAAGCACCATGGATGACACCACAATGTCCGTGTTGAGGGGTAAGTCATGTTAAACATTGTATCTGGCGCTATTTGGTAACGTTTATGCAACCATTAATGCTCAGTTTGTGAGTCTAGCTTTGCTATGCTCCATAAATACTTTTGGGAAATTGGCAGTTTTGAAAGAGCAGTACAGAGCAATGAACTTGCTCACAGAATTAATAATGATCGACCAATTGTAAATGAAGAATTCAAAGAAAGCTTGTCTTTATCAAGTTTTTGTCGCCCATATTGGTATGTTTATATCAATCACTTGAATGTTCCATTCCAGTCAGACAGAGACATTCGCAATAAAAAAAAGAAAGCTCACCTCCAGTACACATACAGTGGGGAGAACAAGTATTTGATACACTGCTGATTTTGCAGGTTTTCCTACTTAGAAACATGTAGAGGTCTGTAATTTTGATCATAGGTACACTTCAAATGTGAGAGATGGAATCTAAACAAAAATCCAGAAAATCACATGATTGATTTTTTAATAATTTTATTGCATGACATATGTATTTGATCTTCTACCAACCAGTAAGAATTCCGGCTCTCACAGACCTGTTAGTTCTTTTTTAAGAAGCCCTCCTGTTCTCCAATCATTACCTGTATTAACTGCACCTGTTTGAACTTGTTACCTGTATAAAAGACACCTGTCCACACACTCAATCAAATAGACTCCAACCTCTCCACAAAGGCCAAGACCAAAGAGCTGTGTAAGGACATCAGGGATAAAATTGTAGACCTGCACAAGGCTGGGATGGGCTACAGGACAATAGGCAAGCAGCTTGGTGAGAAGGCAACAACTGTTGGCGCAATTATTAGAAAATGGAAGAAGTTCAAGATGACGGTCAATCTCCCTCTATCTGGGGCTCCATGCAAGATCTCACCTCGTGGGGCATAAATGGTCATGAGGAAGGTGAGGGTTCAGCCCAGAACTACACAGCAGGACCTGGTCAATGACCTGAAGAGAGCTGGGACCACAGTCTCAAAGAAAATCATTAGTAACATACTACGCTGTCATGGATCCTGCAGCACACGCAAGTTCCCCCTGCTCAAGCCAGCGCATGTCCAGGCCCGTCTGAAGTTTGCCAATGACCATCTGGATGATCCAGAGGAGGAATTGGAGAAGGTCATGTGGTCTGATGAGACAAAAATAGAGGTTTTTGGTATAAACTCCACTCGCCGTGTTTGGAGGAAGAAGAAGGATGAGTACAACCCCAAGAACACCATTCCAACCGTGAAGCATGGAGGTGGAAACATCATTCTTTGGGGATGCTTTTCTGCAAAGGGGACAGGACGACTGCACCGTATTGATGGATGGGGCGATGTATCGCGAGATTGCCACAAGCTCATACAAGAAGGCAATTGCAGAGTGATTGAGAAATAGAAGTGATTTGACGGACACACTAGCTACTATAATCTGGGCTACAGATGGGCGTAGTGTTGCTCAACACACATTTCGGCTTTGTTAATTGATGTTTCTTAGCTAGCTAGTATGTTAATGACAGAAGTCAACCCAGGCCTGTTTTCATTAATCTTTCACAAAACAATTAAACCTAAGAATTATAAATAGTTAGACATTTTAAACAACTATTTATAGTTTACAATACATATAGTTACATAGTTTATAACTGAACCTCAAACCGGAATGTTTAACAAAGGAAAAATGAGTTTTGATCTTTCTCAGGGGAATACATAAGTGTGCCGAAGCTGCGGCGGGGAGCTATGGTTTAAAGGTCTTAGGTGCATCAAGGGGCGGTAACCCTCGAACACCCTGGTGGACACCGGTGGTCAGGGAAGCCGTCCAACTGAAGAAGGAGGCCTTCCAGGATATGTTATCCCGGAGGACTCAGGAGACGGTTGCAGGGTCCCGACAGACCCGAAGGGCTGCGACCTCTGCTGTGAAAGAGGCAAAACAGCGAATGTGGGAGTTTGGGGAAGCCATGGAGAAGGACTTTCGGTTGGCACCAAGGTGCTTCTGGAAAACCGTCTGCCACCTCAGGAGGGGAAAACGGGGAACTATCCAAGCTGTGTACAGTAAGGAGGGACACTGTTGACCTCAACTGAGGAGGTAATTAGGCAATGGAAGGAACACTTTGAGGAACTCCTAAATCCCACTAACACACCCTTTATAGTGGAGGCAGAGCTGGAGGCTGATGGGGAAGCATCGCCAATCTCCATGGTAGAAGTCACTCAGGTAGTCAAACAACTCCACAGTGGTAAAGCTCCGGGGATTGACGAGATCCGTCCAGAAATGTTGAAAGCTTTGGGTGTGCAGGGGATGTCTTGGATGACACGCCTCTTCCACATTGCGTGGGAGTCGGGAAAAGTGCCTAAGGAGAGGCAGACCGGGGTGGTGGTTCCCCTTTTCAAAAAGGGGGACCAGAGGGTGTGTGCCAATTACAGGGGTATCACACTTCTCAGCCTCCCTGGGAAAGTCTACCCAAAGGTACTGCAAAGGAGGGTTCGGCAGATAGTCGAAACTCAGATTGAAGAGGAACAATGCGGATTCCGCCATGGTCGCGGAACCACCGAACAGCTCTTTAATCTTGCAAGGATCCTGGAGGGGGCCTGGGAATATGCCCATTCAGTCTACATGTGTTTTGCGGATCTGGAGATGGCGTATGACTGGGTCCCCCGGGAGATATTGTGGGAGGTGCTGCGGGAGTATGGGGTGAGGAGGTCCCTTCTTAGGGCTATCCAATCCCTGTACGTCCAAAGTGAGAGCTGTGTTCGGGTTCTCGGTTGTAAGTCGGACTTGTTCCAGGTGGGGGTTGGCCTCCGCCAGGGCTGCGCTTTGTCACCAATTCTGTTTGTAACTTTCATGGACAGGATATTGAGGCGTAGTCGGGGAGGGGTTGCAGTTCGGTGGGCTAGGGATCTCATCGCTGCTTTTTGCGGATGTTGTGGTCCTGATGGCATCATCAGTCTGTGACCTTCAGCATTCACTGGACCGGTTCGCAGCCGAGTGCGAAGTGGTTGGGATGAGGATTAGCACCTCTAAATCTGAGGCCATGGTTCTCAGCAGGAAACCGATGGAGTGCCTCCTCCGGGTAGGGAATGAGGCGTTACCCCAAGCAAAGGAGTTCAAGTATCTCGGGGTCTTGTTCGCAAGTGAGGGGACAATGGAGCGGGAGATTGGCTGGAGAGTCAGAGCAGCGGGGGCGGTATTGAATTCGCTTAACCGCACCGTTGTGACGAAAAGAGAGCTGAGGCGGAAGGCAAAGCTCTTGATATACCGGTAAATTTTTGTTCCTACCCTCACCTATGGTCATGAAGGCTGGGTCATGACCGAAAGAACTAGATCGCGAGTACAAGAGGCTGAAATGGGTTTTCTAAGAAGGGTGACTGGCTTCTCCCTTAGGGATAGGGTGAGAAGCTCAGCCAACCACGAGGAACTCGGAGTAGAGCCGCTGCTCCTTTGCATCGAAAGGAGCCAGTTGAGGTGGTTCGGGCATCTGGTAAGGATGCCCCCAGGATGTCTCCCTAGGGTGGTGTTCCAGGCACATCCAGCTGGGAGGAGACCTCGGGGTAGGCTCAGGACTAAGTGGAGAGATTATATTTCGACACTGGCCTGGGAACGCCTCGGGATCCCCCAGTCAGAGCTGGCAAATGTGGCTTGGGAAAGGGAAGTTTGGGATCCCCTGTTGTCCCCGCGACCCGATACCGGATAAGCGGATGAAGATGAGATGAGAGATGAGAAAATGAAAATTAAATAACATTTCTGGCCTTTCAAAGATATTCAGTGACCGATACAGCCACCCTCCTTTTCAATAACTGCCATGAACCTTCCATCCATGCAGTCTGTTTCTTGATCTGTTCACAAACTTTCACTCAAGCAACACAGCCTCCGAAATGCTGTTAAAAGAGGTGTATTGTCTGTCCTGTAAATTTCACGTTTGAGAATGGTCCACAAGTTCTCAATAGGATTGAAGTCAGGTAAGGAAGGAGGCCAGGTCATTATTTGGGCATCTTTGAGGCCCTTGCTTGCTAGCCAAGCAGTGGAGTGCTTAGATGCATGTGATGCAGCATTATCCTGCATAAAGAACATGGCTTTCTTGAATGCTGAGGACTTCTTCCAGTACCACTGTCTGAAGAAAGTATCTTCCAGAAACTAGCAGTAGGGATGGGAGTTGAGTTTCAGTCCATCTTCAACCCAAAAAGAAACTTATACCAGTACCCCTCCTGGCGCCTGACTCGAAGTGGTGCTCTGTGTCCATTAGTGATGGCCACAGGCATTTCAATCTGGTCCATCGAGTCACTCATTTAATCTGTCCATAAAACCTTTCAAAAATCTGTCTTCAGGTATTTCTTTGCCCAATCTATACGCTTCAACATGTGAATCTTATTCAGTGGTGGTCTTTTTTCAGCCTTCTTGACCTTGTCTCTTAGCACTTGACACCTTGCACCTTGTACATCAATTTTTTGGCCAATTTTACCTGAGGTCATGAAGCTGCCTAATAATTATGCAAACATTGAAATAAGGTGTTATTCACTGTTGCCACACCCTCCCTCATTACACCAATACATATCACCTGAAAATGATGCAATCCAGTGAGCATTCAAGTTATATGGTTTGGAGTTGGAAAATGTGCATAGAAATAATAATATGATCAGAATACTCACTTGCCTAATAATTGTGCACACAGTGTGCATAGCAGAAAACTAGGCTGTAGATGGGCTGTATGTTAATTAATGCAAAATCAACCTAGATTCTATAAATTTTTGTTAAGGTTTAATTGATTTATGAGTCCAAATTCATTACCAACCACTCTTTCCATGTAGTTTACATAGAGGCTAATAAGAAAGAGCTTTGACTGACCAATTAGTTTAATACTTACAGTTTACATCTTACAGAAAACTGGCCTACAGATGGGCTTACAGTGTTTGTGTTACTCAACACACTTCTTGTGGGGTGGCTGACTGTTCATTGATGTTTCTGTGTAACCACACAGGAATACACTATACAGTTGTGCTCATAAGTTTGCATACCCTGGCAGAAACTGTGAAATGTTGGTATTAATTTGGAAAATATGACTGATCATGCAAAAAAACTTTTATTTAAGGATAATGATTATATGAAGACATTTATTATGACATAGTTGTTTGGCTCCTTTTCAAATCATAATGATAACAGAAATCACCTAAATGTCCCTGAACAAAAGTTTACATAACCTTGAATGTTGGGCTTTGTTACAGACACACAAGGTGAAAATGGCAATTAAAGTTGAATTCCCCACACCTGTGGCTTTTTAAATTGCTATTAGTGTCTGTTAATGTTAACAGTTAATGAGTTTGTTCGCGCTCATGTGGATGCACTAAGCAGGCTAGATAATGAGTCATGGGGAGCAGAAAAGAAAAAGAAAAGACCTGTGTAACAAGGTAATGGAACTGCATAAATATGGAAAAGGATATAAAAAGATATCCAAAGCCTTGCAAATACTGTTTAATTACTTGTAAAAAGTGTAATATTCGGGGATCTCTTGATACCAAGCCAAGGTCAGGTAGACCAAGAAAGATTTCAGCCAAAACTGCCAGAAGAATTGTTCGGGATACAAAGAAAAAAAGATAACATCAGGAGAAATACAGGCTGCTCTGGAAAAAGACAGCGTGATTGTTTCAAGGAGCACAATACAACAATACCTGAACAAAAATGAGCTGCATAGTCGAGTTGCCAGAAAGAACCCTTTACTGCTCTAAAGCCCGTTTACAATACGCCCGACAACACCTTGACACGCCTCACAGCTTCTGGCACACTAACTTGGAGTGACCAAACCAAAATAGAGCTTTATGGTCACAACCATAAGCGCTATGTTTGGAGAGGGGTCAACAAGGCCTATAGTGAAAAGTTCATTTTGTCCTTTGTTGCCATGTTTTGTTTTATGATTAAGCCATTCTGTTATGACCTAAGGTTGAATGTGAATCCCATAAGAAATAAAAGACATGTGTTTTGCCTGCTCACTCATGTTTGTTTTTTTTTTTACAAACGGTACATATATTACCAATTCTCCAAGGGTATGCAAACTTTTGAGCACAACTGTATTTATTGCTGTACTTTTTCCTGTATCTGTCAGTTGTGAAATGTTGACAGCAATTTCACTTGCAGTTCTGTTATTTACATGATTTCAGCAGAATCGTTGTTTCCTGTTTTTAAAATGTATGCTCTCAGATTAAGGAAATTAATCTTAAATTAAGTATTGCTTGACATAAGGTACTGTGGAAGACCTTAGCTTTAAGTACCTTTAGTGCACTGCTTAGGGCCAACTTTTTTCAGGGATTACAAGTAAGATTGTATTAATGCATAGTAATACTTTCCACTTATTTCACATTTTTTAACGCTTATTAGAGCCTACTTATTTCTAGACTGCAGCCAACATATTTCAGGAATTCTTGTCAAGTAAAATTATCTTGCTGCATGGACAGATAATTTCACTGGTATTAAGTAATTTTCTGTTTAAATGTAGTGTTTATGTCTTGGCCTCCAGTTTTTCAGTGCAACAAAGCTACATCTGTCTTTGCCCTAATGATAGCCTACCACATTAAGCCTCATAATGTGATTGTCGTTAAGAGGCAAACATAATGGCTGGTTACGTTGTATTTAGATGCAGAAGGTGGGGTGGTCACCAGTCCATCCACTGGAGAGCCTGACTTGAGTGGAGGTTTTGACATAATCTATATTTATATAATATATAAAAAATTATCTAGACCTTATTCTAAAAGACATACAATAGAGAATCCATGATGACAGCCAAACTGAAAGAGTTGTCAATGTGTATGTACACTACTCTTCAAAAGTTAGAGGTTACTTAGTAATTTCCTTGTTTTAGTTTGCATAGGAAATATAGCAAAATTAATAGGAAATAGTCATTGACAAGTTTAGAAATAATGATTGTCCTTCAAACTTTGCTTTTGTCAAAGAATCCTCCATTTTGCAAGTACAGCCTTGCAGACCTCTGGTATTCTTATTGTCAATTTGTTGAGGTAATCTGAATAGATTTCACCCCATGCTTCCTGAAGAACCTCCCACAAGTTGGATTGGCTTACAGGGCATACGGTCATGCTGTTCCCACAACAGCTCAATAGGGTTGAGATCCGGTGACTGTGCTGGCCACTCAAAAATAGACAGAATACCAGCTGACTGATTCTTCCCTAAATAGTTCATGCATAGTTTGGACCTATGCTTTGGGTCATTGTCCTGTTGTAGGAAAAAATTGGCTCCAATGAAAGCTACCACACACTGTCCACAGGGTATGGCATGGCGTTGCAAAATGTGTGATAGCTTTCCTTCAAGATCCTTTTTACCCTTTACAAATCTCCCACTTTACCACCATGAAAGCACCCTCAGACCATCACATTGCCTCCACCATGCTTGACAGATGGCATCAAGCACTGCTGCAGCATCTTTTCATTTGGTCTGCATCTCACAAATGTTATTCTTTGTGATCTAAACACCTCAAACTTAAATTGGTCTGTCTATTTTTTTCCAATCTTACTCTGTCCAGTGTCTGTGTTTCTTAATCTTTTCTTTCTATTGGCCAGTCTGAGATATTTATTTTTCTTTGCAACTCTGTCTAGAAGGCCAGCATCCTTGGTTTGCTTTTTCATGGCCGATGTTGAGACTGGTGTTTTGCGGGTACAATTTTATGAATCTGTTTCTGTTGTATGAGATCTTCGGTTTATTGGCCATTTCTTGCATGGAATAGCCTTAATTTCTCCAGAATAGACTGATGAGTTTCAGAAGAAAGTTCTTTGTTTCTGGCAATTTCTGAGCCTTTAATTGAACCCACAATTGCTGATGCTCCAGATACCCAACTAGTCTGATGGACTGTTTTATTGTTTCTTTAATCAGCACAACAGTTTTCAGCTGTGCTAACATAATTGCAAAAGGGTTTTTTAATGACCAATAAACCTTTTTAAAATGATAGACTTGGATTAGCTAACACAATGTGCCATTGAAACACAGGATTGATTGTTGCCGATAATGGGCCTCCGTACGCCTATGCCAATATTCCATAAAAATCATACGTTTCCAGCTACAAATGCCATTTTAAAAAATAACACTGTATTTCTGATCAATTTGATGTTTTTTAATGGACCAAACATTTTCTTGTCTTTCGAAAACAAGGACATTTCTAAGTGACCCCAAACTTTTGCATGTGTGAGGAGTAGAGATGGAATGGAGCAAGGAGTGGCATGCAATTAGATTTGCTTGAGTGCAATTTAAAAACGTTAGAGTGGTGGCTATTTGTCTTGCTACATTTTCATTCCGAATTCTGGCCATGCTCTGCCCAACATTTCTTGATTCCTTCATGTCCTTTCTATAGATTTAGGATTATAAAATACTGCTAATGCCTGTATTACAGTTTTACCCCAAATTCAAAATGGACTACATGATTAAAGTTGGGAAATATATTTTCTAATGAGCTGCAGTTTTCATCATGTCTCTCATGTCTCTGACATTTAGAATATGTTACATTCCCTACTGAACCCAGAAAAGGCAACATAAATGGATTCCTCTACTTTCTTTAATGTTAAACAAAAGCTTGCACTTTGTTTTACCTCACAAATTAAACATCAGCCAAAAGAAAACATGCCACATGCTGGGTATCTGAGAGCTAATAAATAAATATTTGTTATTATTTTTGTAATGCTGCTAACCTTATCTCAACTATCAAACATTAAAACTGTGATACAAATTAAAGATGCACCTGTTTTGGTAGAGCAAGTTGAAATGACGGTTGCCTAATCATGAATCATTTTTTTATTACTTTTTGTAATACAGCAGAATAAATCACACAGTTAGTAGTCATCAGTTCATTGTATGAAGTAGGACAAATGCATTTCTGTAGTAATAAATCATTGCTAGGTTAGCAGTTAGGTGTTAAATGATTGGTGTGCAATGGTTGGTGTGCCACCGTTCCATGCATCTTCAGTTTCCCATATCTTACGAACACATCCGGACTTGTTTTGTCACGTCTTAAATCATTTACACCAGGTCCCAATTCATATCATTTGTAAGTGTTTAAATGTTTCCCCTCTGCTCCCCACAGTGTGGATCATTGTCATGTTTGCTGTCGTGTACATTGCTGTTAATTGTAAGTATGTTATACCCGTTGCCTACCTACGTTTTGCTGCTTTAGTCAGCCCTTTTGTTTTGTTTGCTCAGAGTTTGTTTATTCAATTAAAATATCCACACCGACTACCTCTGCCTGCACCTGGTTCCTTGCTCCCGCAACACTACACCTTCATTACAGTAACACTGTCAATATTGAGAAAAGTAATAGTATTTTTACTGAATTAAAAGGAATTTATTCTGCTAATACTACAAATAAATAATGATGGTAGGAAAACTGTATATCTGAAAGCATGTTTTTTCACATAATTTGGGAGATGATGGCTTGTCATTTTGAAAATGTGGATCACAGAAGAAAAGGTTTGAAAACCACTGTCTAGAGCATAGGAAATTGTTTGAATCCAAAAGCGTTTTTGTTTTTCAAAAGACATTTACACAGGCAGCTTAATTCATATGCAGTATACAGCTCTGGAAAAAATTAAGAGGCCACTGCACCTTTTTCTTTCCTTTACAAAGAAGTTGAGAAGTAAGATTTTGAGTGAGGAACCGAAGGGTTAAAATTAAATACATTTTTTCCATAGCTGTATATGGTCTTTTGACCAATCACATCAACTATGTTGCTAACAATTAAGCAAAAGATCAGAATTAAGTGTAAATACAGCCAGAGAAGCCCCAAACGGAACTAGGGCTCTGCCACTTCCCTAATCCCAATATAACCATTGTTGGTAATGGAGAGGGCTGGACTGTATCAGATAAGTGGCAGTGGGAAAATTAGGTCAAGACAGAAGCCACTGCAGCAATACAGAGCACACAATGTGTTGGTGTCTTATATATTAAAAACCTCTGAAGTGCCATTGGCTACAGCAAAACAGAGGAAATTATGCCCGGGGCATGTTCTGTGCTTCGATCATGTAAGGATAGCATCCTTTCAAATAAAGACGAAGACATTGTCAGCAGTACCATTCTCCATTCATGTATTACACCAATAAAAAGGTGTAATGTATACAATAATGATCTACAACTAAGGTGGGGAATGTATTCTTGAAAACTGCACCTTCATGTCTATATTCTTGCGTTCGGAAGGGACTGCATTCAAGGTAAGTGCTGCAAATGACAGTTCAATCAGAAAAATGTCTACATTTTGCAACAAGCTCCATGGCACAATCAGATTGATCTAAATAGTGAAAAAATTATGTGTAGTTTCAGGTATAATAAAGTAGGGGATTAAATTAAGAAATGTATTCCTTCTGTTGGTCAGGATGTCCAGAATCCTCTCGATTGCCAAAACAATGGGCGCAATGGGCGCAGGGGCGCAGGGCCAGAAAATAAATACTATCTAAATATGCACACTCACAATATCCCACCATGAGTCTTAACTTAGATCCTAACAATTCCTTTTTTCTTTGTTTGTGAGGTGGAGATTGAGCTTGCGGCCTTTTATATGGTTAAACAACTAAACTTGAAGAGTGCTCGAAGAATAGAGAGCTTCCTAAGCCACATGGAGTGCAATTCGGATAGAGCATCTCCAATCTTCAAACTGTGCCATCAGTTTTTGTGCTGCTTCTTCTGAACTGACATCTCCTCCGCCTTTCTTTTGTAGCAGCAATCCCAATGATAATTTGCCATTGATACCATCTCCACTGAGTATTTTGTCAGCTGTTCAACTGCGGTTAAAACTG
Source organism: Esox lucius (assembly GCF_011004845.1). Taxonomy (NCBI): domain Eukaryota; kingdom Metazoa; phylum Chordata; class Actinopteri; order Esociformes; family Esocidae; genus Esox; species Esox lucius. The sequence continues at coordinate 2,124,572 of NC_047575.1, read as the reverse complement.
TACCAAAGACAAAGGGTATCAAAAACCTCCTGCTCGTAGTCTTAGTACATCCTTGTTCCCTCACTCCAAGCTTCTCTGCTCTGCCTCAGAAAAGAAATACAGCACTCATTCTCTGATTACGGTTTTATTTTTCTCAACAGGATCTGTTAGATCAAAAATAAATCTGAGTGTGGATCCTCTTGGAATATGGCCGCATTTTTGGCATACAGCTTTTTACACAGGTCAAGCAGAACATAATTGACAGGCCAATGTTAAACCTACATTTTATTCCTCACACGCACCGAATACAATGGGTATAGACTTTCAGCAAGTGAAATGCTTACAAACTGTAGAAGACCTTTTCCGAAAAAGAGATTAAAAGCGTTCAGTCACTTGCTAGGTATCTGTCCGTGTCAGGGAAAAGGAACATCACTGCTGTCAGAAGGCCCCAACAGGCCAGTCGAAGAAAAACAGAGGCAATGCAGAAGAGTTCTCAATCACTCCACAGAGGCCTGATTGAGACAGTGTGGGTGAATGTGATAGACCACACATAAGTTAATGGATGATCATGAATTTATTCCAACGCTGATGACAAAGAAGGGCTTCAAGAAAAACAATGTGGGTTGATTGTGAGAGAAAAACAGTTTCAGATCATATGATAGTGCCACATATTTACAGTATTAGATCATGTTGTCCCAACACAAAGCTGTCCATTAGGTGAACAGCAGCAGTACTGGTTAGTCATCAATTGAGATTTCTCATTTGGAATATACTGTTGTGGGGAATATACAGAAAGTATGTAAACCAAAAAGACATTCTTGGGAACGGAGACTGATCACTTTGGAATGCTTTGCAAGCAACAGTTCAATGACAGCTTTTGAATCTTAATGTGATACTCCTGTTGTTCCAGTCAGTTTTCTACAAAGCAGTGATACCCACGATTTTAGTACATATAAGGTTTACAAAACACATCTGGCCCATTGGTGCAGTGCTCAAACAAGCGGCGCAGTGCTCTAAGTCACTGCCACACAGAGAAGCAACATCACAGTGGCAAGGTGTTTGAATCTCAGAGGTCCAGCAAAAGACAGCACAAATTAAATTATGGTCCCCCTTATGGTGGGAAGGAGGGACATCCGATATGGCTACATTCTCTCATCACACTTTAGACTCATTATGGCAGTTCAGGTGCCCTGTGACTTCAGTTCAGATTGATGGCCGGGGAATAAAATCACCTCCGGTGGATGTGTGTGTGTAAGCTACTTGAGCAACAAATGTAATTAGAAGCTGAATCATGATCTGCATTAATAATTCACAATTCCTGTTGCTGAAAAATAAAATTCTTAATTAATATATGCCATTAATATATGGCATATGTAGTTTATTCAGAATTTTTACTTAAACAGAGGATTTTCTGCTAGGCTGCATAACTCCTTAGCAGACAAGTGAAAAATATATAACATTTTGTTAAAGATCTGGGATGGTTTCACAGACTCAGATTAAGCCTAGTCTAAGACTACAAAAACCAAGGTCAATGGAGAACTGTCTGAAACTGTCTGAAAGCCGCGGCGTCCAAGATTCCCAAAATTAATTTAGATTTTTCAAACCACAGAACAGTTTTTCACTTTGCCTCAGTCCATCTTAAATGAGCTTGGGCCGAGAGAAGGTGGAGGCGGTTCTGGATCTTGTTTACAGAATCGTGTTTGTTTTTAATGCAGTGCCGCCTGAGGGCCAGAAGATCACGGCCATCCAATATTGCTTTTCGACCTTGTCCCTTTCATACAGAGATTTCTCCGGATTCTCTGAATCTTTTAATGATATTATATACCTTAGATGATGAGATCCCCAAACTCTTTGCAATTTTACGTTGAGAAACATTTTTCAACTTTTGCACTATTTGCCGGCACGGTCTTTCACTGAGTCCCAATTTTTGACAGACCCATCCTCTCTCGGATGATCTTTTAATGCCCAATAATTTTACTGACCGGTTGCCAATTGACTTAATTAGTTGTGTGATGTAATTTTCTTTTGCATTACACAACTTTTCCAGTCTTTTGTTGCCTCTGTCCCAACTTTTTTGAAACATGTTGCTGGCAAAGTGGGCATATATTTTAAAAAAAAAACTATAAAATGACTGTCTATTAATGTACATCATTAGACAAGGCAGAAATGAGTTGGCACAAGTTGAAGCTTCACATGGAGATTTATTTTGCTAAAGCCGACCGAAGTCAGTGGGTGATCAACTTTGAGCTCATCATAATTTAGCTTGAAGGAGTAAAGTATTGAGTTGCACAAGGATGGCACACTTTAAAATGAATGTCATAAAAAAATAATATAGTTCTGGGCTTGGAGATTTAAATTATGTGTGATAAAAAAAAAAGACAGTGAAGAGGAGCTTTGGAGAAATCCAAAGTGGGAGAAAAAATGACAAATGTTTGCAATGTTTGTGTTGTCTGTTTCAAACCATGTCCCACACCTGGCTGTCATGGTGGCAACATTCCTTTTGGCCTTCTAGGACACTTACCCGGCCAGTGAATTTACACCTACTCGCAGGCCACACCGTAAATAACTAATTTCATTTGGCCTTTCAGAAACTGTACACCTACAGAAAACGTTGTCAACACAATACCAACAGCAGCAAACCAACTAACTAACTATTTAGTAATTGTTTCAGGTTTAATGTAACTACAAAATGCTACCTTTCATTGTTATAAGCTGGTTGCACAGCATAACAAGTACAGGGAAAACAGTGATGGTAATCGTTTTTAGCTGTAACTCATTTAATTGATGATGAAAAATATTGTGGATGAAATCCATAAGCATTGCACTTCCAATTGCAATCTCAGTGTGAAATACATACAGTCGTATGAAAAAGTTTGGGCACCCCTGACAATTTCCATGATTTTCATTTATAAATAATTGGGTGTTTGGATCAACAATTTCATTTTATCAATTAACTGATGGACACAGTAATATTTCAGTAGTGAAATTAGGTTTATTGGATGAACAGAAAATGTGCAATATGCATGAAAATGAAACTAGACAGGTCCATAAATTTGGGCATCCCAACTGAAGAATCACATCAATATTTAGTAGAGCCTCCGTTTGCAAAGATAACAGCCTCTAGACGTTTCCTATAGCCTTTAATGAGTGTCTGAATTCTGGATGAAGGTGTTTTGGACCATTCCTCCTTACAAAACATCTGCAGTTCAGTTAGGTTTGATGGTTGCCGAGCATGGACAGCCCGCTTCAAATCATCCCACATATTCTCAATGATATTCAGGTCTGGGAACTGGGATGGCCATTCCAGAACACTGTACTTGTTCCTCTGCATAAATGCCCGGGTAGATTTTGAGCAGTGTTTTGGGTCGTTGTCTTGTTGAAATATCTAGCCCCGGCATAACTTCAACTTTATGACTGATTCTTCAACACTATTGAGTGGAATCCATGCAACCCTCAACTTTAACAAGATTCCCAGTACCGGCACTGGCAACACAGCCCCACAGCATGATGGAACCAAGTTTTACTGTGGGTAGCAAGTGTTTCTTTTGGAAAGCTGTGTTATTTTGCCACCATGCATAACGCCCCTTGTTATGACCAAATAACTCAATCTTTATTTCATCAGTCCAAAATGAAGCTGGCTTGTCCAAATGTGCGTTTGCATACCTCAAGCGACTGTTTGTGGCGTGTGTGCAGAAAAGGCTTCTTCCGCATCACTCTCCCGTACAGCTTCTCCTTGTGCAAAGTGCACTGAATTGTTGAACGATGCACAGTGACACCATCTGTAGCAAGATTATGTTGTAGGTCTTTGGAGGTGGTCTGTGGGCTGTTTTTGACCGTTCTCACCATCCTTCACCTTTGCCTCTCTGATATTTTACTTGGCCTGCCACTTCTGGCCTTAACAAGAACTGTGCCTGTGGTCTTTCATTTCCTCACTATGTTCCTCACAGTGGACACTGAAAACTTAAATCGATAGCTTTTTGTAGCCTTCCCCTAAACCATAATGTTGAATAATCTTTGTTTTCAGGTCATTTGAGAGTGGTTTGGAGGCCTCCATGTTGCCACGCTTCAGAGGAGAGTCAAAGAGAACAACAACGTGCAACTGGCCACCTTAAATACCTTTTCTCATGATTGGATGCACTTGTCTATGAAGTTCAAGGATTAATGAGCTCACCAAACCAATTGTGTGTTCCAATTAATCAGTGCTAAGTAGTTACAGATATTCAAATCAACAAAATGACAAGGGTGCCCACATTTTTGCATTGCCTATTTTTCACATTTGATTTAATTTCATACAACTTAATATTGCTACACTAAAACTCTTTGTCTGGAAAATACCCCAGTACTCAGCTTTTAATAGAAAATTAATGGCATGCCACTGTGATAATTTTCTGTGATGACAGAGTAAATTATTATGCAGCCTCAGAGGGGTGCCCAAACTTTTTCATACGACTGTATACAAACAATAGCCTAAAAATAGGCACATTTTGAGGGGGGCAGTGAGGAAATTTTCCAACTTTACCTTAACATGTTTTCACTGCAATTCTATTGTTTTGGTCAAGTTCCTAATTTATTTAGCCTTTTAGAATGTCTACACACACTGAAATCTGACAACTCAACAACAACATTCAACCAATATTCAACCAGTGACAGCCATCCAAACAGCCTTCCAAAGAGCTAGCCATCCAACTAGCCAAACAGCCACCTAGCAGGCTTTGTCAATGAGGAAAAATGTCAGTAACAAAGCAATATACATTTGTTAATCATGCTACACATCCGCTCTGCATACTTTACAACACACCCGAGAGGTAGTCATTTACTCCAAATTGGATTAGTGATAATGTCTAAACAACTGTACTGAGGTGTTTGCATGTGTGCATATGTTGTGTCTTAGTTTAGAAGGATATCTGAGACTAACATTTAGAGCTGCTCACTCGAAAGAGTGAAAGGTATCAATTTAAGTCAAGTTTGGTCTGTATATGTAGAACACATTATCATGGTCATGCATTTTTTTTTTATTGAAGGTGCTCAGTCAGAGTGAGCATTAATGCCAGTGCCCTGTCCATGAAGCCGGAGAACAAAGAAGTCCCTGTTGAAGCGGCGCTTTCAAAGGTCTCCCTCTGGGCTGAATCCAGCTTGCCTTTTCTGTCTGCCTGAACTAGGAACTGAAACTAGGCTGGTTCACCATTGTCCCAAGTATGAAATCTTTAATGTGTTTTATTGCTGTATTGGTATGTATGTTTTTCTGCAAGTTACTGGAATTTAGGGAATGGGTTACAATAAAATCCCAGAAGGTCACACTTTCATGATTGCTACAGGTCAGTGCCACTGCAAGTTGCTGCCCAAAGAAGAAAAGGGCAGATCAGAAATCTTTCCCTAAACATCATGGTTTTATTTGGGCTATGGTTCAATTTTAGATCTCCTGGTCTTTCACACAGAGCTTTGGAAATTCAGCTCAAGAAGGGAGGGGAGCATCAGCAAACACACTACGTTGTTGTCGGGGAGGTTATTGTAAGACCAAAGAAGAACAGAATGTAGAGGCAAAACACTCAGGAGCGAAAAACACTGGCTAAATCACAGAGATATATAAACATGTAATGGAAGATCTTATCAGCACGACAGATCCATTACTTCCTGCCAACTGAATGCAAAAAAAATATCTAAATCTTTTCCGGATGCGGTATTGTGAGTGCACCAATGGCTGCATCAGCTTTCCCTGCACAGATGAATGATTTGACAAGATTTCACGTCAGATAGTGAATGTGAGAGCGGTGGCGGGCGGCAGCCGAAAAGACCAGCATACTGAAACCCACCCTAGGTACTGGAGCATGGCCGGCCCTCACAGACACACAACAAGGGAAAAGAACCACTTATGTTGCCATGGAACAGGGCTGCAGCAAGGGGCTTTATATTCTGGGGCGGACAGGAAGCAGAGAAGTGGGATTGAGGTGCTGGGAGTGGGATCCTGCTCTCTGACATTCTAATAGGAATTCCAAAGAATTCCGAGCATTCCCTAGGCGGACTCAATAAGCCCCTCGACACAGTTTTCCAAACCCACAATAAAGGAATGTCAGTGACACCATGATACACACTGCGTACGCATACACTATACACTTAGACCTGCCTCCAAGGGCTAACGTTTTTTTTTTTTTTTTACATATAGTGTTCGTTAACAGACGAACACTATAATAAGCTTCAGCCACCCAACGAGACACTGCATTTTGAAATGTCACACACACTCACACACAGTACAGAATTTCTCTATACCAAACACCATCTGTGATTGACAGCATTCTTCCTTGACTAATTTCATTGTTGGATATGGATGGTTCAGTGCTCCTTTAAGCATTGAACCATCCATTGCATTTGTGAGAAATGTGATTCCATTGACATGAGGCTTACAAAGCAAATATGAAGGGTGTGGCACGCGGCATTGTAACTGGATCCAAATCTTTCAGAGGTAGTCTGGTCAGCTGGAAAGACATGTAGTGCGACCTCATCTTGGTCCTGGCTTGCTTCGTTGAAGGATTGCTTGACAGAAATAACCAGTAGCTTTATCTTTTCGATGCAAGTTGCACAGTTCAAACTCTGGGTCTTTACTCTATCCTTCCCTTGCAAATTGACATTTACATCTGAGGAATAGGAGTTTTTGACATGTTTGTAATCTGAGCATTTTTTATGTCTTGATTATTGTTTTGGCTTTAAAATGTCCTATATTCTAATATACACAAGGCACAGTCAAAAGAGGACTTGACACACTTGGAGCCTGGCTCCTCTTTAGGTTTCTATCTGGGTTCCAGTAGTATTATGTTGATTTTACAAGACATTATGCTAAGATATTATTTCTGGTTCTGTGGGGTTTTAGGCAGGATATCTGTATAGGCACTTTGTGACAAATGTTAATGGAACTTAATTAAATACATTTGATTAACTGATGTATAATTTCAAAACATAAAAATAGTTTACATGATTCTGTCTCTAACTTCCAAGAACAAACATTTTGAGCTTAACCAGAAAGTGATATAGTCTCTCAAGTAAGTATAATCAACTTCACAGCTTTGATGTAAAGTTAATTGTTGGTTGCTTGATATTTTGATAAATCATTGGAATGATCAAAACCCTTTCAACGTGCCTGTTTTCAGCGTTCAGAAAAAGACAGGTAGCCCTAATCTAAACACAGGTGTGCAATGTTCTGCTGTGCTCTGGACATGCTGCCCCCCTCGAATAATGATGTGACAGTGATTACAACGTGTAACTCATGTTGTTAATAAACGAATATCTTTGATGGATTTAAATGCATTTAATTGCCAGGCCATGAATGATTATTGTTGAATGGTGACTATTTCCTGCCAGGAAAATAGTCCTTAGGTAACAGATCTATGTACCAAATTTCATGACTTTATTTTAAGCTGGACAAGGGGCTTGACCTTGCAAATGTTAAAATATTTTAGTAATTTGTTATAATGCCACTATTAACCAAATCCTTATAATTTTCTGTAAGACAACATGTAACATTCTATATTGCTATTGGTAACATACACAGGCACAGAGCCCGATGCAGAGTCCCCTCCACTGATTTCATTGAGTTGTACAGGCTCCCAGACAAACAAATAAAATAAATACATTAGGATCTCCTAAAGTAAAGTGCCTGCTGACATTATAACCATAACCTAATGAAAGGGCATTTTTCTGAATGTGTAAGTGTCACTACATGGACCACAGAACAGAACTAAGGAGGATAAACAGTCTTGCTCCTCTTTCATGAATAAATAATGAGGTGGACTCTGTGTCATCCCAGAGAGCAAAATGTCATGAGATATTTGTCATGCATGAAATGGCAAGTGGTCTCCAGAGAGCGAAAGAATATGATTGAGAGAGAAAAAAAGAGAGAAAGAGAGTCAGAGGCTCAGACTGTGCAAGCATGAAGAGGTCACACTTAATCAACCCCAGTCCCTCACACTGGCTGAGAGAGAAGTGCTGTAGAAAGTCTTTACACAGAGGCAAAACAGGGAAGAGCGAGAGGACAGGAGAGAGGGAGGAGTGAAGTAGGGTGAGGAAGGGTTCTATGACATGATTTACTAGTGAGACCCTCCCTTTATAACATACTATTGTTTACAGGACAAATACAGACAAATACACGCACAAACTACTGTACTGTACAAACTACTGTAAACATAATACCCCTACTGTCTTCACCCCAATTCTCTCAGATTCTGAAGGTCAGGAAAACAAGACAGAAAATAGTGAAACTGAAGATAAAGTTCAGTCAACTCACTTCTGTCTGTATTTTAATGGTATTTATTTGTATTCATGGGTTTCTCAGAAAGCACAATGAAATGCGTCTTATTATTTTATTCATCCATACAACCATTCATCCATTTATTCATTAATCCCCCCAAATAACTTAGGAAGAAACACCAGTCAGTGGCTGAATGACTTTAACTTACCCCCAACAAACTGGATGCCCCCAGCCACGCGTCCTATGGTCCTGGAGATTAGGTCGGACACACAGCAGCCCATGAGAGCTGTGAGGGCCACCAGCAGCAGCAGGCCACAACCCGTCCCTGTCACCACCGTACAGATCCTCCACTCCAGGCTTGGGATGCCCTGGAACGAGGCGTAGCGCCCACACTGCTCCAGCATGATTGTGGCCTGGTGAGCCTCATCACGTACCGGGTATGAGCAACGCCGGAAGGTCCCGAAGGAGACCGGTTTTTCCATCTGGGAGCCCAGGAGCCAATAAGGCATAAAGAAACCCACGCAGGAGGCAGCCGCACACAGGAAAGAGAGCAGAGCCCAAACCACGCCCGCACACGTCAGGCTAGAACCCATTTCTTAGTGTGTCAGTTACCAGCCACGGGATGACCAAAATAATAAATCTTTATTTTGTATGTATTCGTCTTTTGCCGTTTGTCTTTTTATTTTCCCACCTCAGCAGCTGTTGTTGATAAATAATATCCAGGTTTGCTTCAGCTGTGTTCCTCATATTGGCTCTTCTCTGTGTGGTGACCCCTATTTAGAGGAAGAGAGAAAGTTGAATTTATTAAGAGTAGACGGGAATGACAACTGTACTGTCACTAGATAGATAACAGTACCGTATTGGGCATTGGCATGGATTAATGGGGCAATGAATCACAAACCCAAAACATCTTTACTATTCAAAACTTGTGTTGGCTAAATATTAGGTTGGCAAGCAGCAGCCTGTTCTCCATAATGTGCAATTTTTTCCAAAGGATTATGAATATTCTGTAATTTTATAATTATAATAGCTTAGTGCATAATTATAATATAGGATATATGGCCTAGACAATTCAGGGGTGCTAAGGCTCACAAATAAACAAACCCAAACCCAAGAATAAAATGTCTTTACAAGTTCGTGTTTGTTTCCATATCATTAGTTGCTAAATATAAACATAATTTTCCTACCTCTCTAATTTGGAAGCAAAAATATATAATGTTAAGCATTCTTTTCTAGTAATGTATGTTTTTATATCTTACATGTTTGAATGTCTCAGCGTGATCGCAGACATGCAGATGATAGTTTGATTTCAAAGTTCAATGTAGTTGCGAAAACACTGAGTAAAAATACTTCAATGGTCTTCTGACGTTGCCTCAGCTCTCCATTATCGCAAAATAAAAAAAATTAAAACTTCCAAATCAGTTAAACGTGGTCCAAATGTAGTTAGCAAGAAGACATTTTCGGAAAAATACACCGTTCTTCCAACGCAGCGACCAGAGCAACATTCCTCCGCTTCGGATCAATGATGACGGCTTGAATAAAAAATATCTTAGAGCAGCTGAAAGGGAGGGAGATCCAGCGAATCTCCGCCCAATGGGTTTCATGTTTATTCCTAGGCTATGTGAAGCTGGCCACAGTAGTGACACATGCGGTTCGCCTTCGAAATAAAAGACCCGAATCGAAGGTAAAACAATCTATTTAAATACAGTAATTCGTTCAGTTGAAAAAATTTAAATACGTGAACATGAGATTTGCATGTGGGGGTATAGCCCTTTGGGTTGTGCATTCATGAAATAATTTCAGTCTAACCAGTGACAAGGACAGAACACACATACAATATTACATTATAGTAATTTAAGAGACATTTACCTTAAGTGCATACATTTTAAGAAAGTTAGGTGAAACACCTACACAGCTTAGTAGTGAGTGCATTCTGATCAATATATTAGTTATCAGCAAAACTCTGTGATGGAAGGAAGACCACACAAGTGTGATTTTCATAAACTGAGCTCAGATTTATCACATTTGAAAGTAAACATAGAACATACATTATGAATATTAATGATAGCAGCCAGGGGCGCCGCCAGGAATTTTGGGCCCCATGACAAAAAATCGAATTGGGCTCCCTCTGCGCAGCTATTACCTCGTTTTTGGGGCCCCTGTCAGTCATGGGCCCTTGGAATTGTCCTAACTTTCCCCTCAATATGGTGCCTTGATAGCAGGTGAGAATGATTTATTGTAATTTTCACATTTGTCATGGTCCAAATCTGCTGTATACACATTCCATACCTGTGTTTATGTGCAACATCAAATATTTCTTAATGTAATTAAAATATATTACAGTTACAGGACCTTAAGCAATGGAGTGACCCAACTTACTATGTTGTGCATACATGAGGGATGACAGAGTAAATCGATGTAAGAATAATTTGCAACTGAGAATGAATGAACACCTTCCTTCGCACTACTAAAATAGTGCTTTATTGATAGCGAAATGGTTGTCACTAGTGCTGCAAAGCAGGTGAGGTTGTATATTCACAGTTAGTAGTGAGATGCAACATGTTGTATAATTTTTCAAATGTCCCCAATTGACATTTGAAACACCTATACTGTTTATCAGCATTGTAATGGACTCATCATGTACTGAACACATTTAGATATCTGTTTTAAAATAATGTATTTTATCATAGAAATGCCATCAAGATGCGACCAAGGTATATTACATTTAAAGTAAGCTCAATAATCTATGAAGATGATATTTTAATTTCATAATAGGCATATCCAAGTAAAATGGGCAACTATCTAAATAGTATTGCATATCCAATTAACATGTATACAAGCACTAAAATAACAAAGACTATCCATTCCATAAATTACATTATCACACATATCACACACATGGTCAGTGGTGTCTGATTCTTCCTCAAAAAATACATTGGGAAAAAACAAAATAAAATCTAACTAGAAATATTTCTAGAAGAACAATGCTGTTAATCCTCGTTCAAAGCTGTTTGGTAACAAATTTTGTTCCTTGGCAGGAGGAATGATCTGTAGAGGTACTGCCTGTGTTCCATTGAACAATTTCAGTAAGACACCATTGCAGGACTCAAAACTATACGCTGAATAGCACCCCAGTTTCTATGTGTGTCAGGTAAATGTAGTAATTGATGAACCTTGTAGGTCATGTGACATGTACCACAAAGGAGCTCAATATCCTGGACAAACTTGTTGATATCTTGTGTAGCATAAAACCGGTCAATTTGTGAAATTGATGACTGCTACGTAATGTAAGCAGCATTGCACAGTAGTAAAAAGTGGAAGAAATATGCCATTGGTAAGAAATACCTCAGGACAATGGCCCCATAAAACAGTAAAAAAGCTCTCCCCTCTGAGGCCTTCCAACATGCTTGATGACATAACGATCTAGGTCCTTGTGTGATGTTCAATGGAGGCTTGATGTGCAGAAGCATGTTATCAATTTGCTTCATCTTTGTCCCCATATACCATGGTTTAAGAGCAGCATTGCTCTAGCTACACTGTCACAGCAACAAATGGCAATACACATATGAAAGGATTGTACTTTGTCCATTTAAACACCAATTCATTCACAATTAGCTTTATACACCTTACCATCAAAAATGTCATTGATACTTGTATGTGGTGTGCGATTACGGCGGTAACGTAGGTGTTCTCCTAGTTTCATTTTTTCTAGCACATGCCTCAGTTGGGGGATGAGGGGTAGTGTAAAAGAAACTTCCACTTGGGCACCATGTAACACAACATCCTGCACATACATTATTGACCAAAATATGAAGACAATCAGGGCAGTAATGGTTTACAACAAATGTTCTGTGAGAGAAGAACTTCTTAAAAATATAATTAGTTGGGGGTAGCAAAGAATCTTCTGGTAAAAGAAAAACAAGCATTTGTTGCAGATGTGTAGAGCATCTTGGGCAAGTTGTAGCAACATATGCCATGATTAAGAGAACGTCCTGTCCAATGGACACTGTTGCTCCATGGTACAATGGGTTTTTCCAGTTCTTGAAGGTATTCTGTAAAGAGAAAAACCATAAGACAACAATCATGTGGGTGCTACACTATACTACTACAGCATATATGGTGAGACTCCCACCATAAAAGTAAACATGTATGATTAGTTTAAGTTCCTCTCTATAGGGAGTATTGATTAAAATAAGAACTAGTTCTTAATTGACTTTCCTGCATAAATAAAAGTATTTAAATAAGGTAAGGTTGAAATCAAATCCATGCCATTTACCAAAACCCAATATGATCATTGGTTTTGTATCATTTCCAATGTCCAACATTATAGATAATCTGGGCGTTAGTTGACATAAACTGCTTTATTAAGTTATGGTGCTGCACAATGTAATATATTAATATTATATTGGGATATTGCAGCATTAATAATGTATTACAACCTGTTAAAGTGTGCAAATGTGTTGAAAAAGTTGCTTCTTATTAGGACAAATGTGCTTGCACAATGAAGCAATGAAATTAGCACTTTGGCTACTTTTAGGGATGTGCATCTCTCCTTTCATGCTACATTGGCATCTGTTTGGGGTCTTGTGGACTAATGCTCTCACATATTAAACATTTGAAACAGGGACCGACCCGTATCAGTGAATCGTTACATCCCTAGCCACTTTCATTATGTTCTATATTTCTATGGTCCTAATACATGTTTAGTACCATTTGTGAATGATTTGTTCATTTTGAATAACTTATTACTGACAGAAGAATTACGATTTGTTGTCGTAACAGTTGTTAGTTTGAATGACCATATGAACATATTACCTAATTTATATCTTCCTCCTCTTCTTTTTCATGGCCTTCATCTTGATTGTCTTCACTCTCAGAAATATCCTGAACACAATCAAATATCAACAGTGGTTAGGCAAATTCAACTATATAAATTGTTTACCAAAGAAGATTTCCACACAAATCCCCCTAAAAGGTGTTATTTGATTTAACCATGGTTGCTATACACTCACCTAAAGGATTATTAGGAACACCATACTAATACTGTGTTTGACCCCCTTTCGCCTTCAGAACTGCCTTAATTCTATGTGGCATTGATTCAACAAGGTGCTGAAAGCATTCTTTAGAAATGTTGGCCCATATTGATAGGATAGCATCTTGCAGTTGATGGAGATTTGTGGGATGCACATCCAGGGCACGAAGCTCCCGTTCCACCACATCCCAAAGATGCTCTATTGGGTTGAGATCTGGTGACTGTGGGGGCCATTTCAGTACAGTGAACTCATTGTCATGTTCAAGAAACCAATTTGAAATGATTCAAGCTTTGTGACATGGTGCATTATCCTGCTGGAAGTAACCATCAGAGGATGGGTACCTGTTGGTCATAAAGGGATAGACATGGTCAGAAACAATGATCAGGTAGGCCGTGGCATTTAAGGGGCCTAGAATTGCGGTCAGTGATCTCGTTGTCGTGGCAACGAGTGCACGCTCATCCTGCTGTGGTAAAGTTGCAAACCATCCGAAATCGTTATAACGTTTTTTCAGTGGGTAGCTAACATTCATTATGGCCCGTCAGAGTTTGATTTTTTTGGGTGGAGACAAATGAAATGAGTATCTCAAAAGAACATTTTGTAATAGACAAAGATTTACTCAAATACCCAGAAAGGTTTTGGGCTGGTGGAGCATGGCTGAAGTGGAAAAAAACTAAAAACGTGTGGGAAAGGTATCCAGCCAGGGTACTAGCAGCAGAGGCGGTTATAGAAATTTGGGGGCCCTAGGAAGGGGCTCGTTGAGGCCCTTAAATAATGTATTTCTTTACCTTCTAAGCCATACAGACAACAATTTGAACACACTTTCTTTCTTTATAGTTGATTGGAAATGCCGCTTCCTAAGACACTTGTATTGCTGCCCCTTTCTGAAGAAAATACATTTTGAAAATAAATTTGAAAAAGTATTTAATTAAGGATATATGCTGCCATATCAGCAATGACTACTGTAAGTCATGTTGTTTAACTACAGTGAAGTAGCTAGTCATGTTGTTCAAGTGTAATGTTTCTAAACTATGATCAATGCATTCATATACCTTGCTCTCTTGTAGATTTTTCTCCCTCTTTAATGTCCTGTTCTGGTTGTGCTTATTTATTTCTCTCTCTCTCCCTCATTAATGTCCTGGTTCTGGTTCTGTTGCTTTATCTCTCTCCTTTAATGTCCTGATTCTGTTCATTTTCTCTCTCCCTCTTTAATGTCCTGGGTCTGTTAATTTTCTCTCTCCCTCTTTAATGTGTTGTCTCTGGTGGTGTCCGTTCTTGATGATTGTCCATAGTGTTTTCTTCATGGCCTGTCCAATGTCAAATCGTCTTCAGGAATAGCTGCAGCTACTAGGCTATTCACATTAGTAGTACTAGCCACAGCCGCTACACTACTATTGCTAACATTGTTGGCAGACAATGTTGGGAGGGTGGCAATAAAAGTTTTTGCCATATTTTTGCTGCACCGCTAACATATAATCGTTTCATAATTTCCCATGTTTCCTATCCGTCTCTCTTACTTTAGGCGAACTGATTAAGTGAAGCTGCTGGGCTGAGAAACAATATGGGACAAACCATTTGAGTAAAATAGGGGGGTTCTTTCACATGAATAATGTAATGGAAGGCGGGATATAATTTGTTTACATGTTTGGGAGAAACCTAAATACAAAAAACTACATTCTGTACTATATTTAATCTTTTTGTAAATTTTATTTAGAATTTTCACCGGGGCCCCAGGCGTTTTGCCTAATGGCACCGCCTCTGACTAGCAGTGTGCGGTTAGTAGTTAGCCTAACATTAACTTAGCTAGCAACTGTTATATACAGTCTATGGTTGGTACACTTTAGCAGTCCAAATTAAGTTAAATGTAGTGGGATGTGGTGTTATCTGATGTTTGTGTGTGTCTCTTTACTGCTTTAAATAATGTAGATGTAGTGATTGTATAAGTTAGTGAACTGTTATAAGCTGTTGTAACCAATGTAGATGTATTGATTATATAAGTTAGTGAACTGTTATAAGCTGTTGTAACCAATGAAACAAAATATTAAATGTCTGTAATATGAACCGAAACTGAAGGAGCAAGTAGGAGAATAGGAAACCCTGTTTAAGCAGTTGCCGGGGAGAGAAAGATTTAGTATGTCTGTTTTGTGAGAAACAGGTCACAGGTCAGAGACACACACACATAGTCGGACAGACAAGACAGAAACCAGAAAGGGGGGCAAGGGGATACTTGCAGTTATCCTATAAGGAATAAAACTGGGATTGGGCCAATGGCACACACTTTGTAAGTTAACGCCTCTATCTTTTTGGGCGTAGTAGAAGTATAAAAATGATTTTTTGAATGTTGATCCTTAGACATTGTGCGGCGACACGTGTCTCCAGAAGCTTCTGTAATAAATGGACGTATAACTACGGTAATTGCCCTGACTCCCTGTGTTTTATTCTCCTTTCCAACAAACCAACTCGGGGAAGTGTTATACTTCAACAATAACTATTTCTAGCAATCCGCATAACATGATTTTATTGTTCCATGTTAGAAAAAACAGGAGACATTTGATGACGAGATTTTTCAGCAATATGAAGAAGACAGGGCCCAGGATAAAAAGAAAATTTGCAAATTTAGGAACAAGTTGCAAATTTAGAAAGGGAGGTGGATAGACTGAGAGATCTCAACCTGAAACTGAAGGACAGTAAGTAGCATTCAAAAGGAAAATAAATAGTACCTATGCTTCATAATGTACATCATAAATACAATTAATAGACAAATTGATAATAAGCTAGACAAATAATATATCAAATCTACAATTAGTCAAATATGTAGGTGTTTAAATGTGTAGGTGTTTAAACTATTAGAAGTTTTTCTAACTTCTAATAGTTTAATAACTTTGGAGTGTTTCCACATTAAGCATTTTAGAGTAACTCAATAGTCTCTTACAGCCAGAAGCGGTTTTATTTCTATAGGTTTTTCATGTTTTAGCTTTATTAGTTTGGGAAAATCTAAAATTAGCCTAAAATCAAGATTTTGGCGAGGATTGTATATTAGGTTTACAGCATAAGGAAAACATTTTAAATCATAAGTGACAAGTTGTGACAAGTAAGAACACTAACAATGTATGTATTTTTAGCCCACAGACCCAGCAAAATATCAAAACATGAGTGAATATTACAATCTATATTATATCATCGCAACATTGTCAACATACTAATTTTACAATGGTACTGTCTGTTTGATAACCAAAGAAGCTAATAATTATTTGTACACCTATTTGATGATGTTTTCCAGACAACTGCTGACACAAAGCTGCTGCTTAACAGATATGTGGAATCAGCATCAAACTCAGCATAGTCCTACACTTTGCAGTGCGCTACCTTCTCCATCAACACACTCCTTGTCTCGTCAGTTACTGGGAGGAAGGGGATTTCAAATGACAGTTGGCCATGTTTGGACAGAGAAAAAGTTCAGGGCGTCTTCTGTAAGACATGGGTATTTTCTGATGTAATTGTAAGCAACTAGCATACTTTTAGTCCTTAGAATTTTTTTTTTTTACATAAGGCCATCCAGGAATTTAATTGTTTCTTAACTTGACACCCATTCTGTATGACAATATAAATCGTGCTGTGTTGATTGGGGGAAGTTACAGTGGACAAGGTTTCAGTGACGCATGTCTACTTCTGCTGATGTTTCTCTATGGTAGGGTGTGCAACATGTTTTTTTTTTGGACATGCTTCAAGCAGATTATATACAGGTGCTGGTCATAAAATTTGAATATCATCAAAACGTTGATTTATTTCAGTAAACTTGTATAATGTATACATTCATTCCATACAGACTGATACACTTCAAGTGTTTATTTCTTTACATTTTTATGAAAATGAAAACACCTGCAAAGGCCTTTTAATGGTCTCTCAGTCTAGTTCTGTAGGCAACACAATCATGGGGAAGACTGCTGACTTGCCAGCTGTCCAAAAGACAACCATTGACACCTTGCACAAGGAGGGCAAGACACAAAAGGTCATATCTAAAGAGGCTGGCTGTTCACAGAGCTCCGTGTCCAAGCACATTAATAGAGAGGCGAAGGGAAGGAAAGGATGTGGTAGAAAAAAGTGTACAAGCAATAGGGATAACCGCACCCTGGAGAGGATTGTGAAACAAAACCCATTCAAAAATGTGGGGGAGATTCACAAAGAGTGGACTGCAGCTAGTGTCAGTGCTTCAAGAACCACCACGCACTGATGTATGCAAGACATGGGTTTCAGTTGTCGCATTCCTTGTGTCAAGCCACTCTTGAACAAGACACACCGTCAGAAGCATCTCGCCTGGGCTAAAGACAAAAAGGACTGGACTGCTGCTGAGTTATGTTCTCTGATTAAAGTACACTTTGCATTTCCTTTGGAAATCAAGGTCCCAGAGCCTGGAGAAAGAGAGGAGAGGCACAAAATCCACGTTGCTTGAAGTCCAGTGTAAAGTTTCCACAGTCAGTGATGGTTTGGGGTGCCATGTCATCTGCTGGTGTTGGTCCACTGTGTTTTCTGAGGTCCAAGGTCAACGCAGCAGTCTACCAGGAAGTTTTAGAGCACTTCATGCTTCCTGCTGCTGACCAACTTTCTGGAGATGCAGATTTCATTTTCCAACAGGACTTGGCACCTGCACACAGTGCCAAAGCTACCAGTACCTGATTTAAGGACCATGGTATCTGTCATGTCTTCGGGGCGGAACAAGGAGGAGCAGGAGAACGGCGAAATACTTTGTATCTTTTAATAACAGAGTGATGTATACACAAAGCGAGACACTGCTCTTTAGGTAACAGCGAGAACAATAACACACAAAGACAGGGGGAGCAGAGGGAACATATATACTGGGGGGAATGATGAGGATGAGAACCAGGTGCGCTAGAGAAGACACAGGTGAAATGCATAATAAGAAGGCCGGTGATGTCGAACGCTGGAGTCTGTCTGCGGCAGGGGGAGGTGAAGCAGCAGAGGGCGCAGTTGTCACAGTACCCCCCGCCCGGGGGACGCGGAGCAGGGCGATCCGGACGACGCCGATGGAACTCACGAATGAGGACGGGAGCCAGGACGTCCCTCACCGGAACCCAGCTCCGCTCCTCCGGGCCGTACCCCTCCCACTCCACGAGGTACTGGAGTCGATGATGGAGCGGACGGAGTACGCCGGGGCCCCCTCGATGTCGAGGGGGGGGGGGGGGCTCCCGCACCTCACACCCCTGAAGGGGACCAGCCACCACCGGCCTGAGGAGAGACACACGAAACGAGGGGTTAATACGGTAGTCAGGGGGAAGGCGTAAACGATATGTCACCTCGTTGACTCTCCTCAGGACTTTAAAGGGCCCCACAAACCGCGGGCCCAGCTTCCGGCAGGGCAGGCGGAGAGGGAGGTTCCGGGTCGAGAGCCAGACCTGGTCGCCCACTGTGTTGACCGGGGCGTCGCTACGCCGGCGGTCGGCACCGGACTGTGCTCGCCAGAAGTCCGTACTGTGCGACAGTGTGTGTGGTCTACTCACCTGACTCAGTTTAGGGGTGTCAGGCTTCCTCCGCTCGGCCCTTTCTCGCTGGAAACAGTAGGAGGCAGAGTGTCCCACAAAAGGAACACTCCCTAGACCGCACCGTCTCCCTTCTAGCGGCGCCTCCCACTTCCATGGGTTCAGGTCTGGCGACGGGGTGTACCGGAGGGGGCTGATCATTCCCGGTGTGTCCGCGGGTGGCTAGCAGATTGTCTTGCCAGATCGCCATGTAATACCATGATTCTCATATGTTTAGGAGAAGAATTGTTTTACGTGACCCTTATATACTGTTATTGTTTTCCAAAGACACAAATCACCCATGAAGTGATTGGAGTCACTGTTTTCGTTATAAGTAGGATGTATAGCTATTAGCTATATAGTCTTTGTGCAAGACTACTCTTTAGTTCCGTTAATAAATGTTATTTTGTCCACGTTATTTCAACAAAAATTTAATGGCTAAGGTAAAAGTTGCATTTATCGTCCCACCATGTATTCGCTGTATGTACTCCTAAATAGTCTTGAGAAGTTTACCTCAGCAATTACATTATCGCGGTGGTTGTATACTTCTGATGTGTTGAACTATATTTATGTTTTTTATTTTAAATATAATTCTAGTTTAGTCGTGTCTGTGAGTTTTCACAAGTACTCTTCTACTCTGGTTAGCCCAATAGCTATTATAGTGCTTAAGTTTCAGCCGTTATCATAGTTTTTCAAATTGATAATTGTTTTCTATTTAGAAATGATGTAATAATTTATGTTAACCTTTCAAACTGTAATGTACTTTTGGTTTTTCTAATCTAGCAATTTTCCAATTTAGAAATGTTCTTATTTAGTCGTGTAGCCTACACAGTACACCTTAATGTACCTGGCTAACTAGCTACTGCAGCTACACTACTGTACGACTACTTAAACATCTGCTTAGCTCGTTAAGCCGACATAATTTCTGGAGCAAGGTGTCATCATTTCTGGACAAGGAATTTCGGGTAAGCCTATTTAACTTCTTTACAAAGCAGATAGTTTTCTTTTCTATCTGACAAATTAGCTAAAATCACTTTGGTATTTATCATCCAATAACATTAACTCTGTAGAGCAAGCCAACTAGCATTAACAAGCTACAGTTCGATAAGTCAACTACTGTAGCTTGATCGATTGGTTGTTTTTTTCCTTGCCAGGCTAAGCTCAGTGTAAGAAGTGTTTCACTTGCTGGGACAGAAATGAATACTCAAGTCGACTTTGACTATTCAAGGTGTGACTAAGCACGCGGTAATCATCATGTTTTCAAAGTATTTCCGTTGTGTACTTTATTAGTGCACTAGGCTACCGAGTGGAACATTAAAATATTAATAATATATTAATCATTTTGACACAGAAAATCTGCTAAGCAGATTCGAGGAAGTATATGGGGTTGCGGTTGGTTGCGGTTGGTGGGTGTCCCTTTGGTTGATGCCTGGCAATGTGGGTGGATTGATTTCCTGCCTGTTGGGCCCTGTCCGGGGCCTCCCCCGGGTAGGGCCACAGTGTCACCGGATCCCCAGTCTCAGTTCCAAGGTGTTACGCTGCTATATTATTGTGCTGGGGGATATGAGGAATGCACTACTAACTTTTCTCAGTCTCCTCCAGTTTTAGGAGGAGATGAGGTCCTGGTCCACACCTGCGGATTACCTGGTTTGGGGGGCCCGTTGCTGTCCCTGTACTTGTCCACCTGGTCATATTTCTGACCTAGTCTAAAATCAAATAGACTCTGGATTTAGCCCAGAGAAATGTATTTATTATTCCAATTGGACTCTTAATATCTCACCCGGCACAGCCAGAAGAGGACTGGTCACCCCTCTGAGCCTGGGTCCTCTCTAGGTTTCTTCCTAAAATTCGACCTTAGGGAGTTTTTCCTAGCCACTGAAATTCAACACTATTGTTGTTTGCTCCTTGGGGTTTAGGGCCGGGTGTCTCTGTAAAGCACTTTGTGACAACTGCTGTTGTAAAAAGGGCTTTATAAATAAATTTGATTGATTGATTGATATGATTTTTAGTCATATTTTAACAAATGTTGAAATCCTTAATATGCATTCTCATTTATCGTTGCAGCTTTCCATGACTGTAAGAAGAACCACAGAGCAAGCAACTGAAGTTAATGACTGTAAACCCAGATGAACAATAGAATAATGCTGTAACTAGAGGCTTGTGCAATACGCTTGTTAGTGTTTTATTCATGCAGACTTAGGGTAAGCAAAATGTATTTATAGCTTATTGATATAACTGGCTTGTGTGTTCTTTAATACTGAGTAATATTTCACTTTCTTTGGTTATTGGGGTACCAATGCATAAAAATGCAGAGCAACTTTAGCTTTTGTCATCATAAAGACAATACCCCTTAATATTTTGGTCAGTCTCACGGAAGATATGTAGACTGAGACCAGTAATACAAAAAAACTAATAATATACAGCTCTGGAAAAAATAAAGAGACCACACCTATTTTTTCTTAAATCAGCATCTCTACATGTATGGCAGCCATTCCATTCCAGTGTCTGTTCAATTCCAACACAGGCACACCTCATTTTACTCAATGATGTACTGATGAGGTGATTACCTAAATCAAATCTAATCTAACAAGGAAAAGTATAAAAACCACTGCTGTGGTCATCACTATCCTCTTGCAATAGGACCAGCTGGATGGCAAAAACTGTCCAAGTAGTACCTCAAAGGTAATTTGAATAAAAAAATAACTATTCAGCATGACAAAAGAGCTGAAAAGAAAAGATTTGAATGAGGAAAAGGTTTAAATTCTGGTTTTACTGGCAGAGGGATACAGTGAGCGTCAGGTTGCTTCCATCCTGAAAATTTCAAAGACAGCGTTTCATGAGAACAAGGTAAAGCAACAGACATTGGGGACAAAAAATCTAGAGGGCAAAAACAACTGTCCACTGACCGAGATGACCGTCAACTCATTTGAATGCCACCCAACAACCATAGGATGACATCAAGTGACCTACAAAAATAATAGCAAACAGCAGCTGGGGTGAAGTGCACGGCAAGGACTGTTCGAAACAGGCTCCTAGGGGCAGGGCTGAAGTTGTGCAAAGCTAGAAAAAAAACCTTCATCAAGGAGAAGCAAAGAAGAGCCAGGCTGAAGCAGAGATGGGGACTTGAGTCTGAGACTCGGACTCGAGTCGCACTTATGTCGCACAAACAGCTGACTTCAGACTTCACTTATGACTGTTGAGATAAATTAAGTTTAAATAATGCTGATTTAATAACCATGTATTTCTATGTTTTTTTTATTAAATTGTATGCTGCTGCCAGGTTAGAAAATATGATTGGATACAATAACCATCAAAGTTTAAAACTCCATGCTTTTGTAATTTTCACTCCTTGTCCCTCTCTAACTAATAGGTCTAAACAGCCTTCTGTCTCACACTCACCTTGATTTTCCTTTGTCTTAGAGGGACAGGATTAAAACCCAACAATTAACATACAAATGAAACCGCCTCTCACACAGCAGGAAGAAACTCCAACCCCCTGATCTTCTAGTCTAGGTTAGGACAATAGAATGTAAATTACTGTAACTTGGTAAAGATTTCACATCTGTATGCGAGAATCTGTTGATCTGTGACCGAAAATAACCCCAAGGGGGAAGAGTGTAGAGCATGTCCTTCCTCATTGGACAGCGAAAAATACAACGAGATTCGTCCAACATGTCACCATGCCAATGAAGAGCCAATAAGGATGGGTTTTACTCACGAGAGTGAAAAGTAACCGCCCCTGTGGCGGGAGAAACAAAACCAATGGTTAAACAGAATTCAGGGCGAATTGATGTAGAGACTTACGAGTTAACACAACTATTTTACAGCTGCAGCGTATTTCATGTATTTTGACTTACCATTTTCTATTTATAAACCTCATCATAATTTTCTTCCGCTTATCCGGGGCTGGGTCGCGGGGGCAGCAGACTAAGCAGAGATGCCCAGACTTCACTCTCCATAGACACTTCCTCCAGCTCTTCCGGGGGGACACCGAGGCGTTCCCAGGCCAGCCGGGAGACATAGTCCCTCCAGCGTGTCCTAGGTCTTCCCCGGGGTCTCCTCCCGGTGGGACGGGCCTGGAACACCTTCCCAGGATGCCCAAGCCACCTCAGAAACAGATGCCCAAGCCACCTCAGCTGACCCCTCTCGATGTGGAGGAGCAGCGGCTCTACTCTGAGCTCCTCCTGGGTGACCGAGCTTCTCACCCTATCTCTAAGGGATTGCCCAGCCACCCTGCGGAGAAAGCTCATTTCGGCCGCCTGTATCCTGGATCTTGTCCTTTCGGTCATGACCCAAAGCTCATGACCATAGGTGAGAGTAAGAACGTAGATTGACCGTTAAATCGAGAGCTTTGCCTTGCGTCTCAGCTCTTTCTTCACCACGACCACATTTATAAATTTGTTAAATTTTCATTTGGACCGAAGCCTCATCCTTCAGAGATTCTGATACACATAAATACTTAACATGACTCGACCCAAAATACTTCAGATTTGACTTGTGACTCGACCCAAAATACTTGAGACTTGAGCTTCGAGACTCGTCAACAACCTGTTTTCATGCAATTATTGCTTTATAAATCTAAATTAATTATTCTATTGGCGCATATACTTTGGGGAAGCGTATGACGAGCTGCATGTCCCCTACCCTTTATCATACTGTGCAACGTAACGCATGCGCTATGCCTATGTGTGCGCACTCACATATCAAAATATGCATTGACGATGGCGACACCAAGTCCTCCCGGAGTTGTGACTTTTGTCATTAGTTTTGGTTTCAATAACTTCGTAAACAGTGGCGGTAAGTGAACAGCTACATGCAAGGTGTGTGGCACCAAGATAAATTATGCCAGATCAACAACGTCGAACTTCATCAGGCACCTCAAAATGCACCCAGATAGGTCAGTCACTTGCTAATGTGAAAAAGACATTATATTCAGCAAATTATCGTCACAGGTAACAAGGTAACCATCGCAAAGCGTTTTGCTAATACTGGGAACAGGCAAATTGTATCTTTATAGTTGTATCCATATGATGTGACAGACTTATGGATGACAGATGTGACAGGTTAATATTTCTCCAGGTCCGAGGTCTAGAGGTTTGTGTTAGTAGTAGCAGACGATTAGACTATACGATGTCCTTTGTTGAAGACCTAATGTAAGTTCAGAATGTAACTAAATTAAGCTAGCTCCATTAAAGCATACGTGATATTTGTCCTGTCACAAGTTCACATCCACTCTTGGCTGATGTTTTATGTAATTATTACAATAATTTGGGTGCAAAATATTTGGTTTACTAAATTATTGTATATAAGAAATACTATTTTTATGTTATTGTTCTTCATTTGCTTGTGCTCATTATCTTTTCCATCCCCCCACTGTAATGTACAAGAGATACTTTTTGTGGAAAAACGCTTTTGTAGAAACCCAACATGGGGCTAGATGGGCGTCCAGATAGCCCCCCCCCCCCCAAATGGTCTGAATGTGGAATTAATGCTTTTGTTCATGTCATGCAGGCTTGTCAGTGAAAGTGGTGAGGTTTCCAAAAATATTTTTTATATTATATATGTTCTCTATATTAACTTAAGGTCTAACCATTTCTCAGTGTGCTCCACCTTATAATATTCTTTAACTTATGTAAAGTATTATTGAAATAGAAATGTTTCCTCACAATTTCCCCCCACATAGTTTTTACCTTTGAAAATGTAGCCTGCACAATACAAACTAAAACTACAGACACTATGCAGACCTTTATTTTGAAGGCAACATGAAAATCAGATGTCTTATTGTTGCAGCCAAATGTGACTTGTGACTTGAAAACAATGACTTGGTCCCACTTCAGAAAACAACAGACTGTGATCAAAACAAAGTCCTTGTAACAGATCATTGCCTGTTTTGAACAAACACAGCTGTGCAGATGTAAATGAACAAGACTAGGCAAGCCTAGTTCAGCCAGACCACCAATTGAAGGGGGAGTCAGTGGTTAGAAAGGGAAATGTTTTGAATAGCCTTGATTCTGACCAACGTCATGATTCTGACAATTTTTTTATTTTTATTAAAGTTAGTTTTTGGCATCAATGCTTGTAGAAGATGTCTTCATTGATTATTGCATAGAAATTACAGAAATTACTTTCAGGCAATTGTGATGGTTTGCTTTTGTGGAAACGAGTGTTATAAACTGTAACAGACTAACTTTAAACGACAAAGTCTTACATTATTTGTTCTAACTAAATGATTGTTGCAATGACTGAACTGAGAGGATTGCACTATATTATGTTTTGATGACTTAACCAATGTACTCATTATATTTCCCCCAAAACTTTGTGGCTGAATCCATGATCTTTTGGTGAAAGAGGTTTAAAAACCAAATGAAAGGAAGTGAGTTGTTTTGAATGCATGACTTTGTGTTCCAAGTGTGATCAGTTTGGAGTTTAAAACTTGAAAAATTTCCACATACCATGGATTATAGTACTAAAATGACTAAAACTATCTGTAACAGTAGAGAAGAAAATTCAAAGGTTATGCATGTACTTTATAAGTACACACTGTAAATTCCAATGTATTTCTTACTCAAATGTTTCTACTAAGTGTAACTCAAAGTTAGAGAAATGTTCCTAATGACTTAAAATGTTTGTTATACTGAGTTTGTCTAAATTAATCCAATCATGTAGTACAACAAATATTTTGCACCCGCTACTGGAATGATTGTAACAATTAAATTAAAAAATCTTCCTCTCCCAACTTATGCTGAACTTCGGGTGAAGTTCCCAGATTTTTCATATATCTCAGCAGAAGCAGCCATTTTTGGAAATCTGGGAATGTCCTGAAAATTTTCTTAAACATGGCTTCCTGGTAACTGGGATAGGATACCCTAGTGGAATTTCCAGTTCAAATCCAGTAGAAAATCCCAGTAGACATCCAGTTGAACACCAGTAGAAATTCATTTAAAAACCAATAGAAATGTCAACTGTTTTTATTGGTTTTTATAGGGAAATTGGAACACATTCTCCTGGTGTCTAATTAGTCTACTGGAATGTATTGGTCTGTTCCAGTTCAAAAAAATTAAATCATAGACCCATTTGAGGTTATTGGTCTGAAATGGTGTGTATTGGTTTTATCTGGTCTCAAATGGTCTGTATGGGTTTTATCTGGTCTCAAATGGTGTGTATTGGTTTTATCTGCTCTCAAATGGTCTGTATGGGTTTTATCTGGTCTCAAATGGCCTGTATTGGTGTCACGGTCGTGGGATGGAAAGGACACAGGCGCAGAGTAGAGGTAGGGAAGGTAATCCATGTTTAATCAAAAAAAAGAAAGAAGGACTCCAATAAACAAAAAGGCAGCAACCAGTGACGTGGGTCTTCCTTACACAGGATACACAAAACCAAAATGAACCACGCCTTGGGGCCTACAAACTAAACTTAAATAGGGTCCCCAATTGGAGGCAATAACTAACACCTGCCTCCAATTGGGGAAACCAAAAAAAGGAGTAGAGGTGGCTAAAGGCCACCTCCTGTCCTGTCCTGGCTATGCCCCGAGCCCAGCGCAGAGATGGCTAGGGGCACAGCCAGGACGTGACAGTACCCCCCCCCAAAGGCGCGGGCTCCCGACCGCAAGACCGGGACGACCACACCCGGACCGGCGGAGGCTCAGCGCCCGGAGCCGCCGGCACAGGCCGGGGAGGCGGAGCCGCAGGGACAGGCCGGGGAGGCAGAGGGTCAGGAGACGGGAGAGCCGGCGGAGGGACAGGAGCCGGCAGGAGAGCCGGCGGCGGGTCGACAGCCGGCGGAGGAGCAGGAGCCGGGGGAGGCGGCGGAGGGTCCGGAGCCGGCGGAAGAGCCGGCGGAGGAGCAGGAGATGGGGAAACCGGCGGAGGGTCAGGAGCCGGCGGAAGAGCCGGCGGAGGAGTAGGAGCCGGCGGAGGAGCAGGAGACGGGGGAGCCGGCGGGGGAATAGGAGCCGGTGGAGGAGCAGGAGCCGGGGGAGCCGGCGGAGGGTCCGGAGCCGGCGGAAGAGCCGGCGGAGGAGTAGGAGCCGGGGGAGCCGGCGGAGGAATAGGAGCCGGCAGAGGAATAGGAGACAGGGGAGCCGGCGGAGGAATAGGAGCCGGTGGAGGAGCAGGAGCCGGGGGAGCCGGCGGAGGAATAGGAGACAGGGGAGCCGGTGGAGGAACAGGAGCCGGCAGAGGAATAGGAGACGGGGGAGCCGGCGGAGGAATAGGAGCCAGCGGCAGGTCGGCAGCCGGCGGAGGAGCAGGAGCCGGGGGAGCCGGCGGAGGGTTGACGGCTGGCGGGGGAGCAGGAGCCGGCGGAGGAGCAGGAGACGGGGGAGCCGGCGGGGGAATAGGAGCCGGTGGAGGAGCCGGAGACGGGGAAGCCGGCGGAGGGTCAGGGAGAGCCGGCGGAGGGACAGAGAGAGCCGGGACAGGCGAGGGCGCCGCTGAGGCCGGGACAGGCGAGGGCGCCGCTGAGGCCGGGACAGGCGAGGGCGCCGTGGGACGATGCGGGGGCTCCTGGGCAGGTGAAGGCGCTGCGGGACAAGGCGGCCAGTCATCCGCGGCCTCGGGTGGCCAGTCAACCGCTGGCTCGGGCGGCGGCAGCCAGTCATCCGCGGGCCCGGGCGGCGGCGGCCAGTCATCCGCGGGCCCGGGCGGCGGCGGCCAGTCATCCGCGGGCCCGGGCGGCGGCGGCCAGTCATCCGCGGGCCCGGGCGGCGGCGGCCAGTCATCCGCGGGGCCCGGGCGGCGGCGGCCAGTCATCCGCGGGCCCGGGCGGCGGCGGCCAGTCATCCGCGGGCCCGGGCGGCGGCGGCCAGTCATCCGCGGGCCCGGGCGGCGGCGGCCAGTCATCCGCGGGCCCGGGCGGCGGCGGCCAGTCCACGCCGGGTCCTGGCGGCGGCGAAAACAGGGCAGCGGGAGGAGCTGGCGGCTGAGGCCACTGGGCAGCGGGTGGAGCTGGCGGCTGAGGCCACTGGGCAGCGGGAGGATCTGGCGGGCAGCGGGTGGAGCTGGCAGCTGAGGCCACTGGGCAGCGGGAGGAGCTGGCGGCTGAGGCCACTGGGCAGCGGGAGGAGCTGGCGGCTGAGGCCACTGGGCAGCGGGAGGAGCTGGCGGCTGCGGCCACTGGGCAGCGGGGGGCGCTGGCTGCGGCTCCCGGGCAGCAGGGGGCGCTGGCGGCGCTGGCTGCGGCTCCCAGGCAGCGGGGGACGCTGGCTGCGGCTCCCAAGCAGCAGGGGGTGCTGGCGGCGCTGGCTGCGGCTCCCAGGCAGCGGGGGGCGCTGGCGGCGCTGGCTGCAGCGCTGGCAGCGGCTCCCAGGCAGCGGGGGGGCGCTGGCTGCGGCTCCCAAGCAGCAGGGGGTGCTGGCGGCGCTGGCTGTGGCTCCCAGGCAGCGGGGGGGCGCTGGCGGCACTGGCTGCAGCGCTGGCAGCGGCTCCCAGGCAGCGGGGGGCGCTGGCTGCGGCTCCCAAGCAGCAGGGGGTGCTGGCGGCGCTGGCTGCGGCTCCCAGGCAGCGGGGGGCGCTGGCGGCGCTGGCTGCAGCGCTGGCGGCGGCTCCCAGGCAGCGGGGGGCGCTGGCTGCGGCTCCCAAGCAGCAGGGGGTGCTGGCGGCGGCTCCCGGGCAGCGTGGGGCGTTTGCGGCGCTGGCTGCGGCTCCCGGGCAGCGGGGGGCGCTGGCTGCGAGAACCGGTACGGCGGGTCCCGATAGCCCCACCAGTCTCCCTACATCAGGGAAAGCCCTCATAGGCCCCACCGGCGTTGTTGCCCGACGCCTAGGAGCTGGCACCGGGCAGGGCTGGGGCACCTGGACTACCCCACACGTGAGCACGGGTGGCACGGCCGCGTCCTTCCACTCCGCCTGCCCCCACAGCACCCCGCCAAGAAATTCTTGGGGCGGACACACGGAGGTTTGCTTACGTCGCCTCCGTCGACGTCTCCTCCGGGGTGGATGCTGTGGAGGCCCGGTGTGCCGCAGAGGACAGTAGGGGTTCTCCTCCTCCTCTGTGTCGCTGTCCGGCCAACCGAGGAGTTTCATTTCTGCTGTGTCCATTTCTGCTGTGTCTCTTGGTGGTGGTTCATTCTGTCACGGTCGTGGGATGGAAAGGACACAGGCGCAGAGTAGAGGTAGGGAAGGTAATCCATGTTTAATCAAAAAAAAGAAAGGACTCCAACAAACAAAAAGGCAGCAACCAGTGACGTGGGTCTTCCTTACACAGGATACACAAAACCAAAATGAACCACGCCTTGGGGCCTACAAACTAAACTTAAATAGGGTCCCCAATTGGAGGCAATAACTAACACCTGCCTCCAATTGGGGAAACCAAAAAAAGGAGTAGAGGTGGCTAAAGGCCACCTCCTGTCCTGTCATGGCTATGCCCCGAGCCCAGCGCAGAGATGGCTAGGGGCACAGCCAGGACGTGACAATTGGTTTTATCTGGTCTCAAATGGTCTATATTGGTTTTATCTGGTCTCAAATGGTCTGTAATGGTGTTATCTGGGTTATTTTGTTCCTTATGGTGCCTGAAACTGAAATTAATTAAACTCATTCCAATTAGTGGAACCTGGAATTATAGTTTAATATAACCCAGATAATTATAGTTTTTTATTGACTTGTTAATGTCCATGATCTTCTCTGAAATATACTGCCCAATTTTACGGCCACGAACAGCCACCTCTGGTTCCGGGACACCTTTTTCCTGCAGCCATATCTTGAATGAGTCTGTCATTGAAAATATACAGAACATAGAGAAACAATGTCACATAAGACAGTTGGACATAGTAGCGTTGGACTCAATATGTATGAATTGAACAGGTAAATAGAGTTGTATGCAAAGGTTTGGGCACAGAAATAAAATACCAACCTTTAACTGCTTGATATTTTTCAGGTGTAAAGGGAGGTTTGGCAATAACTCCTTGGCCTTTGAGCCTGTTGCATACCTTCCCCTAAGTGGATCGGTTCCGCAGGACCTCTGACCCCCAGATGGCTACAGCAAGGTCCTTGCAGCACCAGGAGTCATTTTTGGCTCCTCTGATCCAGCTCCAGATCCCTGCTGATATGTATGCTCCTCCCTCGATATGGATCTAAGACGAGAGTAAAGGAAAATTGCTAGGAAAATTTAGCAGTCGTACGAGAGAGGCAAATATATAACTGCTACTGGAGCTGTTGGCATGACTCAAAGCAGAGTGTCCAAAATATCTGTAATACAGTACTATTTTCCATGAGTGCAGCCTACTAGTAATTTTGACCAAAACGATAAAACTTTATTTTCCTTTCATGTCTACATTTACTAAGGAGGTTGGCTGTTTGTTAGTCACTAGTTCAATTTCAACCCAAGCCACTCCCTCATTTGTTCCATTGACATTTTGCTAGTTGGTTGTTAGGCCTCTATTCTACTCAAACACCATGAGTGACATCACTACAGGTGACATAAGGCAAGAACATCTGTGTCACTGCGTTTATCACATTTGCAATATAACTTCATACAATCACAATTATTTAGAGAATATTAACATCCTACAATGATACTTTTTTTTACAACAGCAGTTGTCACAAAGTGCTTTACAGAGTCACCCGGCCTTAAACCCCAAGGAGCACACAACAGTAGTGTTAGATTTCACTGACTAGGAAAAACTCCCTAAGAAGGCCGAATTTTAGGAAGAAACCTAGAGAGGACCCAGGCTCAGAGGGGTGACCAGTCCTCTTCTGGCTGTGCCGGGTGAGATATTAAGAGTCCAATTGGAATAATAAATACATTTCTCTGGGCAAAATCCAGAGTCTATTTGATTCTATACTAGGTCAAAAGTATGACCAGGTGGACAAGGACAGGGACAGCAACGGGCCCCCCAAACCAGGTACTCCGCAGGTGTGGACCAGGACCTCATCTCCTCCTAAAATGTAAAACTGGAGGAGACTGAGAAAAGTTAGAAAGTGCATTCCTCATATCCCCCAGCACAATAATATAGCAGCGTAACACCTTGGAACTGAGACGGGGGGGTCCGGCGACACTGTGGCCCTACCCGGGTGATGCCCCAAACAGGGCCCAACAAGCAGGAAATCAATCCACCCACATTGTCAGGCATCAACCAAAGGGACACCCACCAACCGCAACTCCCCTGAATGAGGGCAGAGTATTGCCAGCAGCGTACAGCCCAATTGCACAAGTGCGCCACAGAGAGTCAACAACAAGCCAGTGACTCTTCCCCCGAAAGGCATTGGAGGAATGGCATCCCAGTGGTGATGAGAGCCCACCTGGCAAGACAGCAAGGGTGGACAGTATCAAGCCTACTGGTCACCTTCACTCCCCCGGGCCAGGCTACACCTAATTATAAACCGTGCTGTAGAGATGAGTTTTTAGTAGACACTTGAAAGTTTGCACTGAGTTTGCATTTCTAACCTTAATTGGCAGATCATTCCACAGTAGTGGAGCTCTATGAGAAAAGGCCCTGCCGCCAGCTATTTGTTTAAAAATTCTAGGTACAATTAAAAGGCCTGCATCTTGTGATCGTAGGTTACGTGTAGGTATGAATGGCTGGATCTTTTCAGCAAGGTAAGTAGGAGCAAGTCCATGTATTGATTTATAGGTTAGGAATAAAACCTTAAAATCAGCCCTAACCCTAACAGGCAGCCAGTGTAAGGACGCTAGGACAGGAGTAATGTGTTAAACATTTTTTGTTGTAGTTAGGATTCTAAAGGATACTGAGGAACAAAGCTGATTACTACAGAATAATAAAATGTACCTTTCCATCTGGGCAGGGAAAGATTGTTTCCTGACTGGCCTGTGAGGTGCTGGGTTGAACAGGTGAACTCCCGGATACTGAAAAAAAATATAACCGTCTTAAAATGTTTGTGTTGTAATTAGCTACAGTCAAATTGTCAGATATTTTTTTTGTGGTGCAGGCAATTGAACCAATAGAAATATTTCACATTTGCCCACGTGGTAATGCATGTTGTGTGGTGAAATGTATTGTAACAAGGACGCGCGCCACCCTTTTTTTTTTGTCTTCGGTACTCTCTCCGAGGTATCCTATAGACAGGTAGATCAGTCAGTAAACAGACCTGAAGGTTCATTATCACTAAAAACAACTAGTTTTCAGTATGCTGATGTTATATGCAGTACATTTTAGAGTTACATGGCAGTCACATGACAGATAAATATGTAGAACAGATACCACAAAGATTGAGATACCTTTAATTGTTGGTGATGAGCAGCACTTATGGTGGCCATCATTTTTTGGTCCCCATCCTTTTCATGCCTCTCTATTGCCTGAGGAGGTGTTTGATTGATTTAATAGGTGTACAGTGCACTACGTTGGAGGATGTCTGAAAAACTCCAAACTTTTGAACAGCAGTGTCCAATTCTAGGCTTCCAAATATCCCTAAATATGTGTAACTAAGCATACAATATTCTTTACCAATGGTCTCTATGAACACAATACAGAAATCCTCTTTTTTAATTCATACTTTTCTATTGGCGGTGACCTCCTCAGCGCTGCCTTTCCTGTTGGGTGACGGAGTTTCTGTCCTTATTTTGGGGATGGGGGCCCTCTTCCTCTCCAGACGCTGTCTCAGTGTTCTCTTCATCTGAATTATAGAGAAAACATGTAATCATTAAACATATTGGCAACAGCAGGCATACACATCATAAACTGTAAATACAGTTATTACCTAACCAGCTTATTAGGCCTAGCCTACGGTTCGTTTGATATACTACAAAAAAAACGAACAGCTTGCTTGATTACGGGTATACCTAATTCACAATCAGTCCTGGAGCGAGACTACATAGAACCATCTCGTGCTACAACGAGTTGATATATCTAGCTGATGAATACACTGTTTTATGCAGATGCTGGTGGGTTAGCTGGTTAATTTTCTTCTAACGTTACAACAAATGCCAAGGTTAGTAAATTAAAATTACTCAAGATATATTGATAACGTTAAATAAATGTTACGTGTCATTCTATAAACTTTTGTGTTGTAACATCATTAGTTAGATACTTTTAGGTAGCCTATTGATACAATCAATGATGGCAGTTAGTGCAACTGCCCAGATAGCAAAAAATATCTGCACGGCTTCTTTTTGCCGCCGGCCCTAAGATGTCGGCTATAGGTGCGTCCTGCTGGCGGGGATGAAACGTTTCCCACCGAATACGTCACTCCCATTTCTTGTGAGATGCCGCCGGCGATCTGACTGCTTCATTTTCTCTGGCGGTTGCCTTGATCTAATGGACCGCCTCCGTCTGGCGGCAAGCTGCTTTTAATATACAAGACTGCACATTCGCATCAGTTCGTTGCTCAATCGCGCGTTACTACAGCCTGCAGTTTGCTATCTAGCAAAGTCATCGACTACCATCGTTTAAGTAAGTACATGTTTGCTTTTTGTGTAACGCAATATTATGTTTACATTGTTTTTAGTTTATATATTTAAAATGTGTAGTCATCTTTGTTCTTGCCTAACTAGCTAAAGTAGGCTTGTTTACGCAATGTTGCTAGTACATGTAGAAATGTAACGAGCTATAGTAGGTAGGGTTAAGCATTTTACGTGTACCAGAATTTCTGAAGAAGGACGAGGCTTTGGTCCAAATGGAAATTTACCACAAAGATTTATTAATATCAATT
Organism: Esox lucius; assembly: GCF_011004845.1. NCBI lineage: Eukaryota > Metazoa > Chordata > Actinopteri > Esociformes > Esocidae > Esox > Esox lucius. Next base: position 2,091,190 of record NC_047575.1, on the reverse strand, counting down.
GATAAGTCAAAATACATGAAATACACTGCAGCGGTCAAATATTTGCTCAACCCTCGAGCTTCCACAAAATATTCGCCCCGAATCAAGATCGACCATCGGTTTTGATACTCCCGCCACAGGGGCGGTTACTTTTCACTTTCGTGAGTAAAACCCATCCTTATTGGCTCTTCGTTGGCATGGTGACATGTTGGACGAATCTCTTTGTTTTCGCTGTCCAATGAAGAAGGGCATGCTCTAAACTCTTCCCATTTGGGGGTTACTTTCGGGCATAGATCAACAGGTTCTTTGCATACAGGTGTGAAATCTTAACCAGGTTACAATAATTTACATTCTATTGTCCTAACCTAGACTAGAACATCAGGGGGCTGGAGACAGAAGGTCTCTTCGTGCTGTATAGGGGGCAGTTTCATTTGTATGTTAATTGTGGGGTTTTAATCCTGTCTCTCTATCTGAGCCAGGTGTGAAGTCTGAGTAAGTGTGGCTGAGTGTAATGTATGGAGTTCTAAACTTTTTATGGTTATTGTATTCATTCATATTTCCCTAACCTGGCTGCAGCATACAATTTAATAATTTTTATGTTTGAGGAAAATTCTGTGTTCACTTGAATCACAACACTCAATTAATACATTTTATTTTTAACAATTTCACTATTCCACCTTTGGCTGACAATGCCGCCCCCCCCCCCCCCCCCCCCCCCCCCCCCCCCCCCCCCCCCCCCCCCCACAGAGTTACTGTATATTCCTAACGTTAACAATCCGGTTTTGTTCACGTTTCCTTGCAGATAACTGGTTGTGCTCTGGTCAAGGTATCTTCACCCAAGAGACCTACTGTTGGTCAATCGTTTTGGCTTTAAAGGTTAATGCATTGTTAGTCACAATGTTTAGTTACTGGGCCAAAAGGAAAATAATATTGAAAGGAGTTGAGAGGGACAAACAGGACATTCACTTGAATCTCTACATGCTACAGAAGTTGCATCGATTCCAGAAAACCAGGAAAATGTTGAGCCATCTGTAGACTTCAGAGCTGGTATGTAAAATGTATTGCTGTGATGCTTAATTTGTGATCCTGCCACTAAACTATACCCTTTGATAGATTTTCAAATTTCTGTTCCCTCTTTCTCAGAACCAAGTTTTCCAGACTCCATTTCACAGAGCCAAGAGTTTGAGTACATGTAAGTGATGTTATTTGTGATGTTTTTTGTCTTGGAAAGTATTGCTTCTATTTAAGATGAGGAATCCTTTTATCCATAATCTGTTTTTCATTAGGGCACTTGACTTTCTGGATAAAAGGTGTCGAGGTGTGTTATACATTCCATTAGCTTTGCACAGTTCAATTATTTTCATTACTGAATATGCAATCTCTGCAGTGAAATTATAGCTGTTATGTTTGTTCCCCCAGCTCGTCAAGTACTAAGCTTTACACCCCCAGCAGCAAATTTACCCTGGCAGCATATGGGTGAAAACGCTGCAGGTATGTAATACATTGCGCTAAACTAAGTGTTATATTTAAGTCCAATTCATTAAATGTATGCAATTACTTCAAACATATTTTTAAGTCAATGATTTTCAATAGGAGAAAGGCATCACTTTGTTATATTGGCCCTTGGACTCCCCTGGCATCTTGTGCAGCACAAAGTTTTCAGCTATGAAGGTATATTCTAGGCCTATGTCTTAATGTCCAGTGTTTTAACAGTATTGAAAATATTATCTTTAGTTATTGTTTTTTTATTTATTTTATTTTTTAATGTAGATTTCCAGAGACTCCAGAATGAAAACTAAGCTCTGAGGGAGGAGAACCAAGCCCTGAGGTAAAGCAATGCAAGAGCAGGTGAGAACGTGCACTCTTAAATGTTACTTTTTTGTGTGTAATGTAGGTTCAGAATTACCATATGTCTTTAATTTTGTCGCTTCGGGTGACAATGGCTCACTTCAAGAGCAGGTGAAGCAAGTTGGGACAATGTTGAAGACGTTTGCTCGCACTGGGCAATCAGGTACAACTTACAAACAACACCTGTGGTTGTTGGTTTAATTCCCACTGGGGCCACCTGTACATGTAGTAGACCTAGATGTAAATGTCATAGTTTAGTATTTGAGGGACCAGGACTGACTACTTTATTATTTTATTCTGGGAACCCCTGTAGGTGCGTAAGGCGGACAAAGGTGCTGCACAGCTGAGAGGGACCAACAGCCGACCCCTTAAACCTAGGCTGACTACTGACATCCCAGCATTTTCTTTATCCTGCAGTCAGTAACATCAAGGTGCCAGACTACACTCACCAAATCCACCCTGTTCACTGTGGAAATAACATTTTTTTTGTATTTTAACTTGAGTATTGGCTTATTTCATGCCGTCAGTGCTTAACGATTCTATTATAGTTTGTAAATCCTATTTCATACCTGTTACTTGATATTGCACATTAACTAGTACCAAAATTCTACTTGCATTCCATCAGTGTGCTTAACTGTTATTCTATTAATAATAGCTTGGAAATACTATTTCATACCTCTGATACTTGATATTGCACATTACCTGGTACCAAATATTCTACTTGCTCTGTTTTTAACATCAGCATTTTTCATTCCGTCACAGTGCTTAACTGTTATTCTATTGTTAAATATAGCTTGTTAATCCTTGTGCCACAGGTCAACATTGCAGTTATAATGGTCTGTTTTACTACAGTTTTTACCTCCATATTTTTATATAAATATGTCAAGTTTTGTTTTTCACAGATACAAGAGACACAGATCTTATTGCAGCATGGTGTAAATCTTGCGCTCCAGGTCAGCAATGCCATTATAACGGTCTATTCTACTCTTGAGCTTTACTCTAAATTATTACCACTTTTCCTATTGTTAGAAATGGCTTGAAAATGTGATGTTTTACCTCAATTTATTTGGTATCCTGCACATTCTTTTGTACCAAATATCCTCATTACATATGTTTACTGGTAATTATTTTCATCCCAGAGCTGACCTCTTTATATTATTAACAATTATTGTGTTTGTGTTATAATTTGCTTGTATGGCTTTTTTTTTTTAACCACAATTTTATTGGAAAACTGCTTGTTCTGTAGTTTGTATTTATATGTATATTTTTTCCCACCTGTTATATATTTCAGTGATCTGACACATCTTGTTTGAATGACAGTTACTGTACTTTGAAATGTGGAATTAAAACATCAAATGGAAATTTGTCTGGTTTGATCAATCATTCTCGATGAACTGCATTGCTATAAATATTTATTTATATATAAAAGCGGCAGATCGCTCGAAAATAGCGTTTGCCGCGGAAGGTCCGCCTTCTGTATAACGGCGGTTGCCCCACGGCCCGGCCACAGAACAAAGGCGGTAGGAAGGTGGCTGCCGCTGGCGGTGAGCCGGCAAACGTGTTTGCGATTAAGACATTCTGACGCTTCTACTGTCTCTGGAGAACCGCCTCCGGTCCGCCGACTCATTGCTATCTGGGTGAATATGGAACTCGCGCCCCTCTGGCACGTGTGTTGGTTCTGGCGTAGTGATTGAGGAGATGTGGCTCATTCATAAAATGGTAGGCTATGTATTCTGTATTACATTGATTCATAATTTATTTATCATTCAGTGTTAACTATGGAATCAAGGAGACAATACAAAATATATTTAGAGCAACAGCACTCCACTTCAGTTCCTCGAAATTCGAATTGGAGACAACAGGATCACTCAACAAAGGTAATAACACAGACCTAAAGAAACATAGAAGAATGGTTCATATTTAGCTTGCATTTCCTGTTCTAAGTACATTGTCACACTCTTTACATATCTCTCCTCAACAGGATCATGACGAAGACTTATGGCCTGATGAAGACCAGGGCCTTCATGATGTTGCCTCTGAGGTAGGTTCTATGACTGATATGGTTCCCCAACATGTTACCTATTTCTGTGTTAATCCTGTTTAAATCATCTCTTTAAATATCTCTCCTCAACAGGATCATGACGAAAACTCATGGCCTGATGAAGACCAGGGACTTCATGATGTTGCCTCTGAGGAAGGTTCTATGACTGATATGGTTCCCCAACATGTTGTCTATTTCTGTGTTAATCCTGTTTATATAATCTCTTTAAATATCTCTCCTCAACAGGATCATGACGAAGACACATGGCCTGATAAAGACCAGGGCCTTCATGATGTTGCCTCTGAGGTAGGTACTAATTGTTGAAAATAGTTCACTAGGCTTAAATGTCTTAAAAGACCAACTGTAATTGTTTTCTTTTTGTTTTGTTGTGGAAATTTCTTTAATAATGTATTCTAACTGATTAAACGACTGAGCAACTGTTTAGATGAGAAAAGGAATGTTGGTTGTGCTGTGAGAAAGGAAGTATGAGGTGTCGAGGTAAACATGAAGCTCCAGCAGGATGGGGGTAGATGCAGATCAATGGGTTTTAGGACAGGATAGGAGAAAATACACAACAGGGGGTAGGAAGGATAAGGAACATATGTGGTTTTATGGTGCGACCATGTGGATTCCTAACCCCACCCATTTCTCTATAAGTATTGAATGTATTGAATGTGCTTTAGAGACTATTCACTGTTACTTTGTAACCTGCATACTCTCTCCTTGCAAGTATATTAAACCGTTTATTGCGCAATTGATTTCTCCTGTCTTACCTACCATTTTCATAGAACTATTTGGACTTTAGAAATTTCCATCACAATTTGGGGGCTCGTCCTCGGTTACTGATCCTGTGGTCTCCTACTTTTTGGGATTCCTCAGTACAGGTACCTGGGCTTAAATTTCGAACTCGGGAGTTAAGGGCACTTTAGTTTGCGTTTTGAGCGCATTTATACAGGGGTTAGGGCTCCTTTTTGCATTAGGGCGCAAGTATATGTGTTGGACGCATTTTAAATCTGCAGTTGGGGTTAGACCTTATCGATTACAATCTGCAGTGGGAGGTTGGACCTTTCAAAATCTGTAGCAAAAGCTGGGCTTTTTGTGAGATTGGATCTCTTTCGATCTACAGTAGGGTTGGACCCTTTTATCGATTAAAATCTGCAGCAAGAGTTGGACTTTTTGAGAAATTGGATTTCTTTAGATCTGCAGTGGGAGGTTGGACCTTTCGAAATCTGTAGCGAAAGCTAGGCTTTTTGTGAGATTGGATCTCTTTCGATCTACAGTAGGGTTGGACCCTTTTAAATTGGATTTTCTGGGTGAATTGGAAACGTGGGCCGTGACAGAACCAACTACAACGATAAATGATTTAATTAGTTACCTGAGGTTTATGGTGTTTGGAATTTGTGAACAATGTTTTTTGGGTGTTATTAGGTTTTCCGGCGATTGGCGTTTTCGTTCGGTGATGGATGCGCGGCCTGTCAGGCTGATTGGAGGTGGATGGACGTGGTAACGTATGTGTGGTTGTTTGGAAGGCGTAGGCTATGGTGTGTAGAAAGTGTTGACTGATGGAAGCTTTGGGAAAGTTTGTGTGGAGTACATTGATCTGTGTTGTAGTTTTTTTTTTTGCTCAGGTAGATTGCTCGTTCTCCTCTGATCGCCCGTCACCCCACCCCGCGGAGTTCAGCCGGACCGATACATGGTACCATCCTGCCCGGCGACTGCATCGTTGGAGTCGTACAGTCGACATGGCCAAGATCTGTGGACCTTTTCGTTGTTTGAGTCAAGTAAAGTTCCAAAAGTGGGGCGTTGTACACACCAGGTGTACACATCCGTAATCTCCGGTGTTTGCGGCTGAGACCAAAGAAGACTACAGACCCAGGGTTGAGGAAGAGACTTTGCTAACCGCTACGTTTAAATGTATGAAGCTACCACTAAACATTCGACTGGACATTGGATTTGGGAAGATGCCTGTGCGAATCAAGACAACGGCTGTACAGACGTATTGTTCCCGCGAGAATAGGGAACAGTTTCGGCTTCTCTTTGGCCTCGCCATGAGCGATCCAACCGGAACACGCAGGAACGCTGAACCGCCTGAGGGAGGGGTGCGGACGGTCAGACAGGGGACCAGAGGGAGCATCAACCTGTGAGATTGTTCCTTAATACAGTTTTCATTTTCTTTAGTAAACAATGTGGTTGTTTTTGTATGTCAGATTTGTTGGATTTAAGAAAGTATGGTAAATATAAGTTATTTTTGAGGTGTTTTGGTTAATAGCGACTGTAGTTAGGAACATGTTGTTTTTGTTCCGTGTCCTGACACCCATTCCTATGCAGCTAACCTATTGCTTTGCGATTAGTGCTGGATTATAAGCAGTTGGACTGCTTGAAAATCTGCAATTTAGGTTGGACTTAAATATGCAATTGAGATTGGATCTCATACTTTCAGTGCCTGTAGAAGGGAGTAGGGATTGCTCCTGTAAATTGCCACAATTGTTGGTCAGCTTATGGTTTGGATCAGTAGTTATGCTACAGAAGTTGTATATGCACACGTGGGAGTGTTAGCCTGCTAACTTAGGTGTTTAAGCAAATAATGGCCTAAGTTTAATTAGAGGGATAGCTTGGAAATTGGTATATTGATGATTCTCTGGTTTGGTAAAATATGGTTTCGTAATGATGGGTTAAAATAAGTGTTTTCTCTATCCGTGTATGGAGTAGAATGGCCGAAGTCTTTAGTGTAAAGATAACACGCTGTTTTCTGTGAAGACTGGATTCAGCCAATATAGTCATAGCCTGCAAAAGAGGGTAAAATGACCCCGGGTCTGTTTATTCCCCAAATAGCCAAAGCTTGTGTGTTCCGTTTAAATAAACCCGTAAAATTAGACATGCTATTTTAAATGTTCAATTGGATTTGGTTAATTAATGATTTACTTTCACTTCGTTTGTATTTACAATTATATTTTCTTTTCATTTTGGTCCAGTAATGGTTCTGCTTTCAAGCTTGGAGTCATTTTCCGTTGACTCTGTCGTGAAAGCAGGGGGGGATTGTATGAAATGATTATCTATAGTGGAAAAGAGTTAAACTTAGAGTTCAAATGAAAAAGAGTTTAACTTAGAGTTCAAAGCAAATTAAATAGGTACTTAAAGAAGTTACGTGAATAATCTAGTTTGTCTAATTGGGTTTTTGAAAAGTATGTTTTGTGCGAAATCTAACATGGTTATGGTTGAGTAGAATACATCTTACCATTTTGAAATGGTTTAGCTAAGAAATAACACACTTGATGGGATTGTTCAGTTAGTTTAATATTTGATTTAGAAGTAATCATATTAATCTCATGCATTATGGAATAAGTGGGTAAAAACGTGCAGGGAGCACATTTTGTTTTTCCTTACATGTTTGAATTCTTTTAGAAGAGAAACCAACTTACTGGAGACATTATCAAAATTGGGTATTCTAATTCTAATTTAATTTCTTTCCTAGTAGGCAATCATTGGAAAGTTAATGGTTAACAGAGGTTTCTTTGAGGTGAATGATGAGAAGAGAAAAAGTTGGTTTCACTATTGTCTGGCCTGGGTTGTTTCTCAAGATAACAACAGTGTCCCTTATTGATAAGGTGACCATTCTTCAAGACCAGGGTCTGTTATCCTTAGGTTAGTAAACCACCCCCCACTCCAGTGTGAGCCCTGGGGGACAGGGAGTAAAAAGGGGGGGTCATGATTTATGACAGGATTTCAGAGTGTGTTTGATGTGCTAGGATAATAAGAAGAGACTTGGAGAATTCACACTGAGTTTCATCTTGTAGAGAAATTTGGCTAAATAACAGTTATGTTAGCTGACCTTCAAGATGGTGTGAAATGTTTGATTTGAAATAAGGTATTTGATCCTTTATGTGAAACAATTGTGAATTTGATTGTAGTTCTGATACAACACAATGAGATGTAAATTATATAGGTGAACTGAGAATTGTTCATGAACTACTATTAGAGAATGGTACTTCAATGTAAGCAAACTGTCTTAACTGATGAGTTTTTGGAACAGTAATGAGAAATGTGAAATTGTGTTCTTCTGTTCTTTGTGTTGGTTGTTAAACCAACTATAGAAAAGAGTGGAATTGTTATTTTGCTACACTAGCAGAACAGAAGCACCAGAGATGTTAATGTTTTAACAATACTGTTATTGATTTAAACTGTTCTAATCTATTTGGACAAAACAAGTAGAGAGATATTGGAAATATAGGGTTTGAGTGTTTGATAGTGTGTGGTTCTAATTTATCAGCGAGATGCAACAAGCTAATGATGTACTGTGCAGTTGCAATTAATCACACTTCAGATACAGGACACTTGAAAGCAATTCGGCAACAGAGGACTTGCTGGAGCCCAGAGAGAGACTGAGCTTGGCTTAAAAGGACAACTGTGAGGTGGCTGAGGTGAGATGGATCTCACAGACACACAGACAGACTGTCCTACAGCTGAGAGAGGAGTCGACTCTGGGGCGCTGCACGTCTAGGTGCTGCACGTCTACAGGATGCGGAGTTCCTGTGAGCTGGACTAATTCTAGTCCTGATGATTCTGCAATGTGATGGAGAAGGCAACCTCTGACCAAGAGGATGGAGGCGTAGGAAAGATCTACTGCACAACATCATGCTACGCTGATTGGGTCCATACCAGGTACATCTCATCTGCTGTACAGGTAGCTGAGAGAGGAACCTGGGATCGACGACACGCTACAAGAGGATTTCAGTGTTTGAAGGTTAGACACAGTGAATTGAAGTCACTGAGAGAAAGTGAATTTTCTGGTGCTCGTAACCAGTCACTTTCTACCTGGCCTTTAGCTCTAGAGCCTTAAGCTAAAACTGGAGTTCACAAGGGAAAACACACAGATTCTCCTGGCCTGGCTGATGAAGCGGCTAGAATTAAGGACAACACCTTGGAATATACATCTGACTTTTACGTTCTGTTGCATCGACCTGTCAAAGAAATGGTTCATAACTGACTGTCTGACGTTTGGAGGAGCAGAACATTTGTGATGACTTTGGAAGTACATCCAAATGAAACCATGGAGAGGACTTTTCAGTGAATGTCACGTCCTGGCTGTGCCCCTAGCCATCTCTGCGCTGGGCTCGGGGCATAGCCAGAACAGGACAGGAGGTGGGCAGGCGGAGTGGAAGGACGCGGCCGTGCCACCCGTGCTCACGTGTGGGGTAGTCCAGGTGCCCCAGCCCTGCCCGGTGCCAGCTCCTAGGCGTCGGGCAACAACGCCGGTGGGGCCTATGAGAGCTTTCCCTGATGTAGGGAGATGTGAGGACTGGTGGGGCTATCGGGACCCGCCGTACCGGTTCTCGCAGCCAGCGCCCCCCGCTGCCCGGGAGCCGCAGCCAGCGCCGCAAACGCCCCACGCTGCCCGGGAGCCGCAGCCAGCGCCCCCCGCTGCCCGGAAGCCGCAGCCTGCGCCCCCCGCTGCCCGGAAGCCGCAGCCTGCGCCCCCCGCTGCCCGGAAGCCGCAGCCTGTGCCCCCCGCTGCCCGGAAGCCGCAGCCAGCGCCGTCAGCGCCCCCTGCTGCCCGGGAGCCGCAGCCAGCGCTCCCCACTGCCTGGGAGCCGCAGCCAGTGCCGCCAGCGCCCCCTGCTGCCTGGGTGCCGCAGGCAGCGCCCCCCGCTGCCTGGGAGCCGCCGCCAGCACCCCCTGCTGCCCGGGAGCTGCAGCCAGCGCTCCCCGCTGCCTGGGAGCCGCAGCCAGCGCCGCCAGCGCCCCCCGCTGCCTGGGAGCCGCAGCCAGCGCCCTCCGCTGCCTGGGAGCCGCAGCCAGCGCCGCCGGCTCCCCCGGCTCCTACTCCTCCGCCGGCTCCGGACCCTCCGCCGGCTCCCCCGGCTCCTGCTCCTCCACCGGCCTTTAGCCACCTCTACTCCTTTTTTTGGTTTCCCCAATTGGAGGCAGGTGTTAGTTATTGCCTCCAATTGGGGACCCTATTTAAGTTTAGTTTGTAGGCCCCAAGGCGTGGTTCATTTTGGTTTTGTTTATCCTGTGTAAGGAATACCCACGTCACTGGTTGCTGCCTTTTGTTTTGTTGGAGTCCTTCTTTCTTTATTTTGCATTAAACATGGATTACCTTACCTACCTCTACTCTGCGCCTGTGTCCTTTTCATCCCACGACCGTGACAGTGAATCGAGTAATTGGCATGAGGGGACTTTGTAACAGTGATAAATTGAAGGATGCATTAAGTGATAGGTGTTTATTATGATTTTAACATAAAGGTTTTGCTGTACTATGTTATAATTCTGTATGATGACAATGTGTGATCTTGGATTTTATACGAAAGGTAATCATCTAGAAGAATGTAAATGAGGATCCAGACATTTCAGATTTGTTCCATTCTCTAATCATTAAGGGTAATAATATTGACTGGGTCATGTTGTTAAAGAGTACTGTTTTGTTGCAGTCTACATCCTAATGAGTGAACTGTTTAAGGTTTGATACCAAGGTTTGACATGGTATCAAGAGGATGGAGTGTAGTGCTATCTTTATGAATATAAAAAAGGTAGGAAATCAATGCAACTATTACACAGTCATGTACAGTACTATCAACATCTCTGTCATCATTTTTATCAAGGCCAATGACAATGGTACTGGCAGTGACAATGAGGACTCAGTTGAGGATACTTCAACTCAAGCAACAGGACAACAGGAAAGATCTGAATGCTGGAATGATCCATTTCACATCTTTGGGAGCCTACCAAATTTGAACAAACCATTGTGTGATTCTGTTCGTGTGCAAAAGCTGAAGCTCTCCTGCTGGTACTGTCATTTGCCATGAGACATGGTCTTAGTGGAGTTGCAATTATTGACCTTTTGCAACTCAATGCGTTGGCATGGATGTGCTTGCAAGTTCAAAACATTTATTCCAGAGAGTGTTTGGAAAATCTTCAGACCTGGTTAAATTCCATTTGTACTGCAGTTTTTGTAGTTCTTATATTGGAACACAAGGTTCTAGTGACATGAGAGGGGTTGAATGCCCTCAGCGTCATAATATATGTAAAACACATGATCTTAAGCAAAATAATTTATTCATTAGTGTTCCCCTTGTTCCACAAATTCAGTACATCCTTGAACGACTAAATGGCACATGTCTTTTAAAATACAAAATGAATAGAAACACAAATGGAACAATTTCAGATATATTAGATGGTGAACTGTAAAAACAATTATCAGGTCCTGGAGCAATCCTGAATGAGGAACATAACTTCTCTTACACATTCAACAGTGATGGCAGCCCAGTTTTCAACTCCTCTACATTTTCAATTTGGCCTATTCATGTGATGATAAATGAGCTACCAACAAAAGAGAGAGGGAATCACATGGCTCTGGCTTGTCTGTGGTTTGGAAAGGGGCATCCTAAAATGAGTAGTTTCCTCCATCATTTTGTTGAAGATGCTAAAACACTGGCAGAAAATGGAGTTAGGTGGCTGACTAAATCCAAACAGGTAGTCATTTCTAAATTAATAGGTTTATGTTGTGTTGTTGATTCGGTGGCAAGACCTACCATGCAGAACACAATGCAATATAATGGTTACTTTGGGTGCAGTTGGTGCTATCATCCTGGGAAATTGGTAGCAGGGCAAGTTAAACACCTTGTTTCACAATCACAGTACCCTGACAGAACAGAAAAATAAATGTTGAGGCACATGGAGAAGGCTCTTCAAGACGGGGTTAGTTATAAGGGTGTTCTTTTCCTCTTATAAATATGCCACATTTCAACATATTCTGGGGTTTTACACCAGACTACATGCACTGTACTCTTCTCGGTGTAACAAGACAAATTGCAGAGCTCTGGCTAAATTCAGTGGGAAGAGAATTTTACATTGGTGCCCAAGTCACTTAAAATCAATAGACTCAAGACTGCTTTCTATTCACCCACCTAGAAATATTTCACTCTTACCCAGATCACTGAAAGAGCTGAAATTCTGGAAAGCTTCTGAGTGGCGTACCTGGTTACTATTTTATTGTTTGCCCTGTCTGAATGGAATTCTGTCTTCAAAGTACATAAAACACTTTTGCCAAATTAGTTCAAGCCATTTACCTCTTGCTGAAGTCCAACATTTTCCCTAATGATATAAATGAAGCAGATGTTCTTTTACTTGAGTTTGTGTTTGGGGTTCAGGAGCTTTATAATGAGGAACAAATTACTTCAAATGTGCACTTCTCCACCTTGCTAAAAGTGTTAAGCTATGCGGGCCTCTTTGGGCCCATTCTGCATTTGTCTTTAAATCAGCAAATGGAGAGATTTTAAAAGGTGTGAGAGAGGTGTGGCAACTCAAATAGTTGACAAATTTGTACTACGAAATACAACATTCAAGTTTTCTCAGATTTACACAGTCCACCATGACATATTGAAATTCTGTCTCAACTTAACTTCTTACCCCCAATTACAAGTGGCTGAGGAGCATCACAGCACTACAGTTTTAGGAGAGGGTTATCCGTATACACTCAACACTGAAGAGCAGGAGCTATTTCAAAAGAGTGGTAGGGCAAAATCAGCTGTGATAGTGCATAACAGACTGGTCCACAAAGGTCAAAGGCTTGACAGCACCGGCTACAAAAGGTGCATCAAAACAGACAATACAGTTGTACAGTTGTCTGAAGGAAAATGTGGAGAAATAATCAAAATTTGCACATCTACACATTCAGAGGTTATGCTCCTTGTCAAACTTTTCAATGTTCATCGTAACAAAGCCATTGCAAACAACCCCACATAACATGAATCAGTCGGTCAGAACATAAATGTGTTGTGCTCCCTAGTGACATTGTTGGAAAGTGTTTATTACTTGAGTTCAGTGACAAAATGTATATATGTACATTTCCTAATAATCATGAAAAGGACTGATTGTTTCAATATCTCCAAAACCCAGTGTGTGCTCTACTTTGACAGTCTTTAGATGATAAATTACCTACCCAATGAAAGAATATGCAAATATTCTAATATACGGGTCCAGCCCTACATTGATCCTCTCTTTTTCTGCCCTTTGAATTGAGTGGTTTATCTTTTTTATTATTATGTTTGTTTGTTTTTATTGTGTGCCGATGTAAAGTCTGTATGAAAAGTGCTATAGAAATAATGTATTATTATTATAAAAATTGACCATTATTAGTAAGCAGAACACTAAAGCAACATGTTTAAGTATGTATTCAAATGCTGAAATTCAAGTAAATGCTGTAATGAATTTCAACATAGATGTTAATTAATTTGCATCTGGTTATCTTTTCTTGGGTTTGTCTGGAGCCTCTGTATCATTCTTGTTATGAATTGTATATTAATAGTAGGTCCATATTCTAAAACAAAATAAAAAGTTCTAACACTTGTTGGCTCGAATAATTTTGAAACAAGATAAAGATTTTCAGCAGGCATCAATTAAGAATGCCTGGTTGCGGAAAGGTTAGTTTTCTACAAATCGCATGGCAAATAATATTGTATACATTTTTTAAAGTTATGCTACCAATGACTTTTTACTGGGTTTATTAGACCAGTTAACCAATTGGATTTTAATTGGTTAACTGGCCAGTTACATGTTATTGGTTTCAACTGGATGGAACTGGTGAAGCAGGTGCCACCCCATAGCTCTACTGGTTTAAATGGGTTTTGATTGGTTTCAACTGGTATTCTTAACTTATTAAACCAGTAGATTTTTAAAACCCAGTTGGATCCAGTTGAAACCAGTACAAACCATTTGAGACCAGTTAATTCCAATAGACTAGCTACTGGATTTTCAGCTGGAATTTCCACTAGGGTGTACATGCGATAGCACAGTGTACTCTGAGGACATCTGAAATGAATAGTCCATGAGCTAGGTGGGTTGCAAGACTTGAAAATAAGGATTAATGGGATATGTTAAGTATTCAGTTGACTATTTTATAACAGTCAAGGAAGTGAAATTATATGTGTTCAATGTGGAACATTTTCACAATTTCTACAAGTTAAACCTTCTCAGAGTCTGGTATAACAGTTGATTACTTCAAGTTTAATTACGTGGATCCACGGGAACAATTGCTTTCACAAAACAGAGTATAAGTACAGTGACCAACAGAGTTGTGTCATAACAATTGTTCTGATCACATATTATGGCTTCTAGCTCTTTATACTCCTCCTTGTCAGCCCCCAAAATATTATCTCTAATGCTATGAGATACATACAAAACAAGTCATCATACTAATAGGAAAACAAGATAGAACCCTTATACTGCCATGGCTACCCCTAGTGTCCTACATAAAAGGAAGAATACAGAGGAGACATTGGCAGCTTTACCTTGGCGCCAACTGAACAGGGTCATTGATAAGATAGGGTTGAGGCCTGGTGCCTTGGTTGTGGCCCTAATCGCTTCTAAGATCAGGGCCGTTGATAAGATAGGGTTGAGGCCTGGTGCCTTGGTTGTGGCCCTAATCGCTTCTAAGAACAGGGCATGCTGACCTAGGTCTTTTTCTATATGTGGCAACCATGAACAGTCTAAAGCAATTTCAGGCATAGTCAAAAACAGGGCAGTGCATGGGAACTGCATGGTAACCCTTCAAATTACATCCCGTTACTTACAGAGTAGTTCCCATCTAATTACGTAGTAACAAGAATGTAAGTACATGGAAATAATTGTCATGTATTAGAATGATGTTCTGTATCTTTAAGATATGCATGCGGAAACCGGATGTGGAAGGAGTTCATGTTAGGAGACAGAAAGAGTAAAGAAGCTTTCTGAAAGTCATCAAGCGTGTGACTGATTTAATTCAGCAGTGTATAAGATACATCTGATTACACAAGAAAGCAGAGATATAACATTGGCGACGAGGATGATACAGCCTAGTGGATGTGTGCACTAATTACACGTGATGGAAAAGTCTGGTATTCCTACGTTTGAGTGCTACAAAGATCCGGCGACTCTCGGTTCAAGGTGGACAAGGTGGCTGACATCGTTTGAACTTTATGCAGACGGTAAAGGACTTATAATTGGAGAAGATGTTGCTGCTTCAGTTCGTCAACGGCGCAGAGCACTTCTTTTGCATCACGCTGGACCTGATGTCCAAGATATATTCTCCACTCTGGCGAATACGGGAGGTGCTGACGATTACAACGCGGCCGTTACAGCCTTAAATGCGTACTTCGTGCCGCGAGTAAATACTGCGTATGCGAGGCAGTCTTTTTATAAACTTTCCCAAAACTCAAGTGAAACAATTCAACAGTTCACAACACGTCTCAGACAGGCAGCAAAGGACTGTGCATTTGCTGATGATATGACTAATCAAATCCGGGATGCCATCGTAGGTAAATGTTTATCAATATATGTGCGTCGTAAACTTCTGGAGGAGGGACCTAATCTCACGCTCGATCGTGCGTTGGAGATTGCCGCCCTCTGTGAACGTATAGAGGAACAGATGACTGCATCATCGGTGAGAGACATATCAAAACCTGACATTGAGTCTGTGAATCGTGTCTGGAAAAAGGGGGGAAAGATGAAAGGACAATTTAAAGGAAAACAGCAAGCTGAAAGCAGTAAGATGAACAAACAATGTTACAGATGTGGAAATACAGATCATTTGGGACGAGATTTAAAATGTCCTGCGAGAGGCCAAATATGCCACAAATGTAAAGGAAGAGATCATTTCTCAAAAATGTGCAAAACTAAAAATGTGAAACAGCAAACGGTTAATCATGTGGAAGGACAAGATGAATATGCATTTGTCATTCAAGACAACTACATGGCTGATAGAATGAATATTTGCTTGGGAAATGTCCATTTGAAAATGCTTGTAGACTCAGGTGCAACCAGTAATATCATAGACGAAAAAACATGGGAGGAACTTAAAGCAAAGAATATTAGATGTCATTCATATATTCCGGAAACAGAGAGGAAATTGTTCTCTTACTCGTCTAACCAGCCACTACCGCTAAAGGGAGCTTTTAAGTGTGAAGCAAGAATAGGAAGCCGGTCCGAATATGCTGAATTCATTGTAATCAAAGGAATGGGAGAGCCACTGTTGGGGAGAGACACTGCCATGAAACTCGGAGTATTGAAGATTGGCACAAACGTTGCAGCTGTAACAGACCTCAAACAGTCGCTCCAATCACAATATCCAGAAGTGTTTCAAGGAGTCGGTAAGCTGAAAACCAAGCAAATTAGTTTGTATATTGACCCAAAAATTCAACCAGTTGCCCAGCCTTTAAGGCGGATTCCATTTAATTTAAGGGTTCCTGTGGAAGAAAAGATAAAAGAACTCTTGGAAATGGACATTATTGAAGAAGTGAATGGGCCTACACCATGGGTTAATCCGGTTGTGATTGTTCCAAAGGCCAATGCTGAAATTAGGCTTTGTCTTGACATGCGACAAGCCAATCGAGCAATCATTAGGGAAAGATACCCCATTCCCACTGTTGATGAGCTGCTACAAAGTATGAACGGGTCTATGGTCTTCAGCAAATTAGATCTTAAATGGGGATATCACCAGTTAGAGTTGACACCAGAGTCCCGCCAGATCACGACATTTGCAGTTCACAATGGAGTGTACAGATATAAGCGGCTCATTTTTGGAGTATCATCTGCAAGTGAACAATACCAACATGAGATCGCATCTGCCCTTGCTGGAATAGAGGGAGTTGAAAACATCTCCGATGACGTCATTGTGCATGCGTCTGACCATAAAACACACGATCACCGTTTACATGCTGTCATGAAACGACTGAGAGAATATGGGCTAACTCTGAATCCTGCAAAATGTCAGTTCAGTATGGATCGCTTAAATTTCATGGGGATTTTACTCACACAAAAAGGTATCGGGCCCACTGACGAGAGAGTCAGGGCTGTGGTGGAGGCTCGAGAGCCGCAAAATGCCTCAGAGGTTCTGAGTTTTCTTGGACTTGTCAATTACAGCAGCAGGTTTATTCCACAATTTGCAACCCTGGCGGAGCCCTTGAGACGTCTTACCAGAAAAGACTCCAAATTCGTCTTTGGTCCTGAACAGAAAAATGCATTTCAGGCTCTGAAAGGAGAACTTGCGAAATCAGGGACCTTAGCATACTTTGACAAAGATGCTCCAACCCAAGTAATAGCTGATGCAAGCCCGGTAGGGTTGGGGGCTGTATTGACACAGTGTCAAAAAGGACAAATGGTGCCCGTGTGCTACATTAGTAGAAGTCTATCAGACTGTGAGAGACGGTACTCCCAGACAGAGAAAGAAGCCCTTGCCCTTGTATGGGCATGTGAGAAGCTTCACCCATATGTCTATGGGAGACAATTTGATCTGGTCACAGACCATAAGCCATTAGAGACAATCTACAGTCCACGCTCTAAGCCCTGTGCCCGCATTGAGCGGTGGGTTTTGCGTCTTCAGCCTTACGACTTTAAGGTTGTTCATGTTTCTGGAAAAGAGAACATTGCAGATTCACTGTCAAGACTTCTAGGAAGCACAGCAATGAGAGAGAAGCACTCGCATGATTCGGATGAGTATGTGAGATTTGTAGCCATTAATGCCACTCCGAGAGCCCTAACCACAAGGGAAGTGGAAGAGGCGTCAAAAAAAGATCCAGAACTAACAGAGGTTAGAAAAGCTATTGAAAGTGGACACTTTGAAAAGTGCATGACATATGCAGCTGTTGCTGGGGAGCTATGCGTGGTAGGTTTTTTAATACTACGCGGAACGCGTATTGTTCTTCCAAAAACACTACAACCACGAGCACTAGCACTTGCCCACGAGGGACACATAGGTATTGTTGGGACCAAACAGCACCTGAGGACCAAAGTATGGTGGCCTGGCATGGACAGGGCTGCTGAGAGATATTGTAAATCATGCCATGGCTGTCAAATTGTCTCTCGTCCTGATGCGCCAGAACCGTTGCGACCCTTACCACTACCAGATGGACCATGGCAAGATCTAGCAGTTGATTTATTGGGTCCTCTGCCATCAAAACACTCAATCCTAGTTGTGGTGGATTACTACAGTAGATATTATGAGTATGACGTACTGACCTCAACCACAGCAACAAAAGTGATTGACAGTCTCGAGGACATGTTCAGCCGACATGGTCTTCCTGTCACACTAAAATCAGATAATGGACCTCAATTCAAATCAGACGAATTCAAAAGTTTCTGTGAAGAAAACGGGATCAGACACCTGAAAACAACACCTAAATGGGCTCAAGCTAATGGTGAAGTTGAGCGGCAGAATGCTTCCATCATGAAACGAATCCGCATTGCACAGTCGGAAGGATTAGACTTGCAAAAGGAACTCAGGAAGTATGTTACAGTGTACAGAGGAATTGTACATAACACCACAGGCAAGAGCCCCGCTGAACTTTTGTTTAAAAGAAAAATGAGAGGCAAGTTACCTGAACTCACATCAGTAGACAAAGATCTCGAAGTTCAAGACCATGATGCTGAGAAAAAAGGAAAATATAAACTGTATGCAGATGAGCATCGCAAAGCAGATTTATCAAATGTAGCGGTTGGAGATCGGGTTCTGATCAGACTGGACAAGACAGACAAGTTCACCACACCTTTTAATGCAACACCTCACACAGTGATCAGCAAAGCTGGGAACAAAATAACTGTCGAGTCACCCACCGGAGCCCAGTACAGTCGCAACACAACATTTGTAAAGAAATATGTTGAGAGCGAGAAGGGGAATGCTGACTGTTTCCCAGATTCAGACCAACACATACAATCAGAGGAATCAGAGAGACTTGTTGTGCCCATAGTTGAGTGTCAAAACACTACATATGTCAAGCCCCAAAGAGAGAAAAAATTACCTCAAAAATTTGCTGACTTTGTTGTTGGCTGAATTTTCGAATGCAGATTAAATGCAGACAACGTTGTTGACATGTTCATTGTTTATAGTATAAGTGAGTTTAAAATAAGTAAAAAAAAAAAAAGAAAGTGAAAACCATCAGTTAGATGGAAATGTTGTTTGTTTAGCACTACTGAGACAACAGACAAGTGTTAAAGGTCTCTATCCGGTTTTGGGGGGGATGTCATGTATTAGAATGATGTTCTGTATCTTTAAGATATGCATGCGGAAACCGGATGTGGAAGGAGTTCATGTTAGGAGACAGAAAGAGTAAAGAAGCTTTCTGAAAGTCATCAAGCGTGTGACTGATTTAATTCAGCAGTGTATAAGATACATCTGATTACACAAGAAAGCAGAGATATAACAATAATGAGTAATTATGTCGGAACAATGTAGGTGTTACGTGTACTTATATGAACGAAGAACGATAATACTCCAAAACAACTTAGTAAACAGACAGGTGATAAAAAGCAATTTTGAAAGTGTGTAATTTTCATTCTTATTCGTGCTTATGAATTTCCCATGTACATGTGACTTGATAATAATTGTATTGCAAGTTCGTTAGCGGAATTAAGGATTTAAGTGATATGAAAGAGGATGCGCATTTTTCTGCTTTGCGCAACTTTTCACCATGGCAGGACACGCTTTGGGAAATCGGTTTTCGGCCAAACCAAAAGCAGCGTTGGCGTCAATCACACATGTATGAATTGATTATAGAGGTGTGTTAGGAATCAAGCCACAGAAAGCACTTATCTGTTTGTTGGATGTCGTACAGTCCTCATTGCTTGTCCTCGACAATAGGCGCCCACATGAAAGTTTTTTTCTCCAGTATCCGGATCGAAAGCGCTCCAATGTAGGCTATTGCGTCGCATTGAAAGCGAGAAGCTGCCGAATGAAACGAATAGGCTTAACAAATACGAGTTTGTCCGATTTTACTGTTGTTGAGAACAATTAAACGTTAACATTAGAAGGCATACTTTAAGCTAATTGGCATCTGAGACTTTGTGTAGACATGTACAGTAAACACATCTCGCCATTGCTTACCATAATATTTTCACGAACTAATGGCCATTTTCTCCCTACCAGCTCAACTTGATCTATAGCCTCGACTTTTGCTTCATGGGGGACAGTTCTTTACTGTGTTTAAACACTGGCGTGTATGTAGATGGCGCTATAGTAACGAATTGCGCATGTTTAAGGCAAGACCATATAAGCATCTTGACGCCATTTGGATTCCACACTGTTGTATCGTGCAAACTAGAACATTAATTTTAGCAACTTGGTTCTTTCGTCAACTATTGTTCAAAGTGTATAAGCTATATGCTCTGAATTGGACAATACAACATGTGGATTATCACATTGTTTTACTACAATTTGATGAACTCCTGAAACAAACGAAGATCAAGGATTTTTCTGACATCAGACCGAAAATTGTTGAACGCCGAGTCACCTACATCTATGGTGAGTTCTGTTCTATTCTATTATAAATAATACATACAAAAATCAACCACATAGTTTACTAAAGCATATGAAAGCTGTATTAAGGAATGATCTCACCGGTCGATGCTCCCTCTGGTCCGTCTCCTGTCTGAACGTCCGCACCCCTCCCTCAGGCGGTTCAGCGTTCCTGCGTGTTCCCGTGTACCCGTCTCTCAACCCCGGGTAAACTTCTTTGGTCTCAGTCGCCGCAAACACCGGAGACTCCCCACTTCTGGACATTTTCTTGACCCGCGTAGACACGCTCAAAACTTCCAAAGCGGAGCGAACACCACCACGGACAACGAAAAGGTCCATAGAGTGAAACCAAACGGGGGCCAGTTCGGCCTCCGGCGGGGGTCAGCTACGTCGATTGCAGGGAAATGTTGGGACCACGCAAACTTCCAAGAAGTCCTAGCGGGGGCGGGGGGGTGGGGGCGGTCAGAGTGGACAACCTGAACGAAAAAGGGCTACAACACAGATCGATACACCCCTCACAACTTTTGCAAAGCTTCCATCAGTCAACACTGTCTACACACCGTAGCCTACGCCTTCCAAACAACTTCACATCACGCCTCCTGCCACTTCCATACATTACCACGTCCATCTACTTCCAATCAGCCCGGCAGGGCCGCGCATCCGTCACCGAACGAAAATGCCAGTTGCCGGAAAAACCTAATAACACTCAAAGAAACAAAAGTGCACATGTCCTAACACCAGAAACATAAACACCGTTGCCGAAAACTCACCACAACGCTTAACCAAACATCAAACGCAGCAAAAAAACGAACGCGCCGAAACAAACCCTATTTCAGTAATAAATCACAAGACGTGTTGAAGTCTAACACTTCCCCCGAGTTGGTTTGTTGGAAAGGAGAATAAAACACCAGGAGTCAGGATAATTACCGTATCATATGTCCATTTATTACAGAAGCTTCTGGAGACACGTGTCGCCGCACAATGTCTAAGGATCAACAGTCAAAACATCATTTTTATACTTCTACTACGCCCAAAAGATAGAGTCATTAAATTCACAAAACAAGTGTGCTATTGGTCCAGTTCCACTTCTATTCCTTATAAGGATATACGCAAACATCTTCTTGTCCCCTCCTGGTTTCTGTCTGGCCTGTCAGACTATGTGTGTGTGTCTCTAACCTGTGTCCTGTTTCTCAAAAGACAGACATACTAAATCTTTCTCTCCCCGGCAACCGCTTTAACAGGGTTTCCTATTCTCCTACTTGCTCCTTCAGTTTCAGCTCATATTACAAACATTTAATATTTTGTTTCATTGGTTACAACAGCTTATAACAATTCACTAACTTATACAATCAATACATCTACATTGGTTACAACTGCTTACAACAGTTCACTAACTCATACAATCACTACATCTACACATGTGAGCGCGTCGCTCACAACAAAACCACTTAAACTTAATGTGCCCTTACTAGCGCCCTAACGCAAGTGCCCTAACACTTTCATCTCAATCAACGAGCCCTAACAACGTCGATAGACCCGTCGGCCCGTAAGTGAGATGTTCAAGGCCCTAGCCCTGTCTGCAGAATTTAAATGTGCCCTAACACATATACTTGCGTCCAAACGCAAAAACTAAAGTGCCCTTACCTCCCGAGTTCGAAATTTAAGCCCGGGTACCTGTACTGAGAAATCCCAAAAATCATGTAAGCTGGGCGCCCTGACAACCCACCATGACTTGAGTAGGAGACCCCAGGATTAGTAACCGAGGACGAGCTCCCAAATTATGATGGTAATTCCATCGATCAACACTCTTAAAGGAGTAAGAAACAGAGACAAAGTTGTCTTGGCACATTCTAACAGTTTTATTAATATTTGCAAATATGAGAGACACGTCAAACGCTTACATACATAATCATCTGAGGAGTCTCTAACTCAATATAGCTCATTCAACAGTATATATTTTACATACGAAAAGGGGTGTGGTAAGTTGTTAGCCATCTGTCTTGTCAATGAAACACATTCCCCCTGTTCTATCACATGTTGTCCTCCCCCATCTGGTTAACTTTCTCAACCCTTGAGGGGGACCTTAAGCATCTGGACAAACAACAGAGACACTAAAGGGTTATACAGATGGGCAGATTTACGATTAACCCTATAATCTGCTAGTGCAGGTCAAAGATGCCCCCCTAGGACAAATACCAAATCCCTGTCAGCATCTCTAACTAGTAACTCATTTATTCTCACATCCAAACAATGGGACTCAGTCCTTTAAACAGTAAGAATGCATCAGGTTTCAGAATTTCCACAACACCACCCTTTTCCGACTGAGGACCATGGCCTAGGATTTGGAGGTACTTCTTTTCATCCCTACCGCTTCACACACGGCTGCAAATGGTCCCAGTGCATGCTGAAGTTCCTGGTTTGAAGGGCCAACACGACAACATCATCCGCAAAAAGCAGAGACAGAATTGTGTGGTCCCCAAACCTGACACCCTCCGGCCCCTGGCTGCGCCTAAAAATTCTGTTCATAAAAATTACGAACAGAACGGGCGACAAAGGGCAGCCCTGCCGGAGTCCAACATGCACTGGGAACAAGTCTGATTTACTGCCGGCAATGCGGACCAAGCTCCTGCTTCGGTCGTACAGGGACCTGACAGCCCATAGCAAAGGACCCAGGACCCTATATTCCCAAAGCACTCTCCACAGGATGCCGCGAGGGACACAGTCGAATGCCTTCTCCAAATCCACAAAACACATGTGGATTGGTTGGGCAAACTCCCATGAACCCTCCAGCACCCTGTAGAGGGTATAGAGCTGGTCCAGTGCTCCACGGCCCGGACGAAAACCACACTGTTCCTCCTGAATCCGAGGTTCTACTATCGGCCGTATTCTCCTCTCCAGAACCCTGGCATAGACTTTCCGGGGAGGCTGAGAAGTGTGATCCCTCTATAGTTGGAACACACCCTCCGGTCCCCCTTCTTAAAAAGAGGAACCACCACCCCGGTCTGTCATCCCAGAGGCACTGTCCCCGACCGCCACGCGATGTTGCACAGGTGTGTCTACCAAGACATCCCCACAACATCCAGAGACTTGAGGTAATCAGGGCGGATCTCATCCACGCCCGGTGCCTTGCCACCAAGGAGTTTCTTGAGTACCTCTGTGAGTTCAGCCCGGTTGATGGACGAGTCCACCTCTGAGCCCTCATCCTCTGCTTCCTTAATGGAAGACGTGACGGCGGGATTGAAGAGACTGGCTCTAGCAGTCTAGGGTGGATGGTACAGAGACCTGTAACATAAAACTCATGCAAAATAGTGCAGTGCAAATAAACAGTGAGAACAAACAAAGCTACCATCAAACATAAACGTTTATTATAAACACACAGTAAAAAGGTTAGGGAAAAGGGACTGAGCTGGACCCAAGAAATGAAGTAATATTGTCCAAACACCCATAAACTGAACTTGCCTGCCTCAAAAACCGCTAAGCTGACTACTAACCAATACAAAAATATAGTGGGTGGTCCACTCAGTTCTAACTAGCGTTCTAAGTCTTCCTACGGGTTGTGCATGCCCAAGGGCGACTTGCTATAAAACCCCTTTTCCCAGGGACACATGGACAAACAAAACACACAGGCTGAGCAAGGACTACACAGCAAACAGCAAACAATTGACTAGACAACACAAAACACCACAGCAACACATACTCACATGAAACAGGACAGAGTGAGATGCGCTAAACTAAGTGACATATGAATGAACAAAATGTCTGCCTATCAAAAAGGGTATGTACAGTGGGGCTCGAAAGTTTGGGCACCCCAGGTACATTTTTTTATTAATGTGCAAAAGTTTGGGCACCCTGCAGAGTTTATAGCATGCACCGCCCTCTTTGGAAAGCTGAGACCTGACAGTGTCATGGATTGTTCTCAATCATTGTCTGGAAAGACCAGGTGATGTCAATCTCAAAGGTTTTAAATGCCCAGACTCATCTGACCTTGCCCCAACAATCAGCACCATGGGTTCTTCTAAGCAGTTGTCTAGAAAACTGAAACTGAAAATAGTTGACGCTCACAAAGCAGGAGAAGGCCATAAGAAGATAGCAATGCGTTTTCAGATGCCAATATCCTCTGTTCGGAATGTAATTAAGAAATGGCAGTCATCAGGAACAGTGGAAGTTAAAGCAAGATCTGGAAGACCAAGAAAAATATCAGGCAGAACAGCTCGAGGGATTGTGAGAAAAGCAAGTCAAAACCCACGTTTGACTGCACAATCCATCCAGTATGACCTGGCAGACACTGGAGTTGTGGTACACCATTCCACTATAAAGAGATACTTGTACAAATATGGTCTTCACGGAAGAGTCAACAGAAGAAAACCTCTTCCAGGTCCTCACCACAAAAATCTGCGTTTGAAGTTTGCAAATGAACATATAGACAAGCCTGATGCATTGTGGAAACAAGTTTTGTGGACCGATGAGGTTTTGGCCGGAATAAGCAAAGGTACGTTTGGAGAAGAAAGGGCACAGAATTTAATGAAAAGAACCTCTGTCCAACTGTTAAGCATGGGGGTGGATCAATCATGCTTTGGGGTTGTATTGCAGGCAGTGGCACAGGGAACATTTCATGAGTAGAAGGAAATTGATTCAATAAGATTTCTGCAAATTTTGGACGCTAACTTGATGCCATCTGTGAAAAAGCTGAAGTTAAAGAGAGGATGACTTCTACAAATGGATAATGATCCTAAACACACCTCAAAATCCACAATGGATTACATCAAGAGGCGTAAACTGAAGGTTTTGCCATGGCCCTCACAATCTCCTGACCTCAACATTACTGAAAATCTATGGATAGACGTTAAAAGAGCAGTGCGTGACAGACAGCCCAGAAATCTCAAAGAACTGGAACACTTTTGTAAGGAAGAATGGGCGAAGATACCTCAAACAAGAATTAAAAGACTCTTGGCTGGCTACAAAAAGCGTTTACAATCTGTGATACTTGCCTAAAGGGGGCAGTACAAGGTATTAACTCTGCAGGGTGCCCAAACTTTTGCAGATGCCATTTTGTTTCCTGTTATTTTGAAAGTGTAGATGATGGAAATAAAATCTAACTTTTTTTGACATATTATAAGAATGTCTATCATTTGATGCCTTTTGGAGATTTTTCCATCTTTTCTTGGCTTCTTTATGCACATTAATAAGAAAATGTACCTGGGGTGGCCAAACTTTCGAGCCCCACTGTATCTCAAGAGTGTCTATGTCCACATGGGGGGATGCAAAATAGTCTCTCTGGGAGAACCAACTGGCTGGGTTTTTTAAACCAGGCATGTGTGGTGCGATTGGGTAATGGAAAAAGGAACAGGTGGTGCAATTAGGAGGGGTGTCCACTAATTGGTCCACCTCAACAGTCAGGCAATGTAATCATGACTGCAAGGTGGGAAACAACAACAAGCACAATCAGGAACATAAAGGACACCTGGGGAAACGGCAGGAGGGGAAAAACACAAACGCACATACAGGGTACCTGCATGCGTAACAATGAGGCAAGCTTCAACCGAGCCAAAAGAAAGGGACGAGGACAAAACATCATTGGCCACCGTGCCATTGGGAATGTCCCTGGACAGCGTGGAGGGAATATCACCATGTGCGCAGCCGTTTACCAGCAAGGCGTCCTCCGTCATCATGCCAACTCTGGTCCCTACAACATCGCCCTTCTCATCACATTCCTGGACACATTAAATGGCATCCTCATTCCGGTCAAGCAGAGGGGTGGACCCAGGTATGTTCTCATCTGGGACAACGTGGGTTTCCACCAAGCTGCTCTGGTCCCCAATTGGTTCATACACCACCCACAATTCATTGTTCTATACCTCCCACCATATTCCCCATCCCTAAACCCAATTGAAGAGTTTTTTTCGGCAAGGCAATGGAATGTGTATCACCGCTGTCCCCTCGCACACATGCCTCTTCTACAGGCAATGGAGGTTGCATGTGGTGAAGTTGATGGGTGGGCTTTCGGCGGCTGGATCCGTCACTCCAGAAGATTCTTTCCCCCGCTGTTTAGCCAGGGAAAACATTGCTTGTGATGTAGATGAGGTGCTGTGGCCAGACCAAGATAAGGAGTGGGATGCAGCCTGATTTCCTCTGTCCTACATTTTGCATGTGTTTTTGTCTTTTTGTGTTTAGAGTTTTAAAAGAATTAGTCCCTTTATTTTGTACTTTGTGTACAGTCAACCCTTTATCGTACTGCATGTTTTCCTGGTTTTCTCTTGGTTATGGAAAGTGGTACATGTAAAAGACAAGTATACACTATTACTGCCCTTTGGAAATCAATGGCAAGGTTTTTGTATTGAATTTGTATATGTTCATTTATATTTGAGTAGATATACATTACTGTGACAATCTTTTAAACCGCCTACAGTGTAACACTGAGAATGCAAAAGGCATACACCCACTGATGGGATATTCATAGTAGTGTTTTGTGTTGAGCACATCATTGTGCTGTTGGTTGGTAGGCAGATCTATTCATCTGATGTGTGTCATTTTGATGCAAAAATATATATATTTGGACCGTGATGAAACAGTTTTGAATCCAGTGTTTGCTTTTGCTAGGGATTTGTAGAGTTAACATTTTGTGTTTGTGGTTTTGTGTTTACAGTTTTAGGAAAATGAGCCAAGGATTGAGCAAACATGTGTAGCCAATTGGGAAAAACTGTAATTTCAAGATTTCATGATGTCACTGCATTGTACAATTGAAATAGTGATTCAACTGTGAGGAGGACATGATCAATGGCCATCAAAGGTGATCATTTACATACTGCAGTTGGTTATGAAGACAAAATTCAGTTAGTCCCAGATTAACGATTGCCGTGGGAACGGGAGTAAAATAGAGTCAGGACAGCTGTGACTGGACAAAAAAGGATCAACAGTCCACAGGAATCTGCAGTATAGGAATCTGCAGTACAGTTACACTTGGGTTAACGAACCAGGGGTTTTGTAATCTCAATTGTCCTTAGCATTAGCCTGCTTCATTTTCTCATGGCTTGATGCAGTAAAGACAGCCACTGTGTCATCAGAAGGGATGATGAATAACAAACAATATTTTTGTTTAACAAGCCAAGTTGCTGGCTCTCATCGCTCACACCATGTATACGCACCCCGTTTTTTGTGTTCACACCACGATCCTGCAAGTGAAGACGCTGAATATGCAAATCCTAGGCCAGTTACACATGGTTTGCGGTTGTGAGGCAGGTTGGACATGCTGCAAATTCTCTTAAACAATGGTGAAGG
This sequence comes from Esox lucius, assembly GCF_011004845.1. Taxonomy (NCBI): domain Eukaryota; kingdom Metazoa; phylum Chordata; class Actinopteri; order Esociformes; family Esocidae; genus Esox; species Esox lucius. The sequence goes on along the minus strand of NC_047575.1, from coordinate 2,063,786 downwards.
TGGCTTGTGGTAGAGGTATTAACTTTATAAAATAATGTTTTTAATACATTTTAAACATTTATTAATCAACATGCACAGGTCTTAACCTGAACATTATGTGCAACATCAGAAACAATATTCTGAAAACAACAGCTTTAGAAATTTGGGACAAAAGCTAACCATTTGTGACAACTGCGCCCTCTGCTGCTTCACCTCCCCCTGCAGCGGACGGGCTCCAGCGTTCGACGTCACCGGCCTTCTGACACCACCGTCCATCTCATCATGGATTTCACCTGTGTGCTGTTTAGCGCACCTGTTCCTCATCCTCATCATTTCCCCCCAGTATATATGTTCCCTCTGCTCCCCCTGTCTTTGTGTGTAATTGTCTCTGCATGTACTAAAGAGCAGTGTACGCTTCGGTTTGTCATCTATATGATTTCACGTTATAGCATTAAAAACAATACAACTATCAAGCCATTCTCCTGCTCCTCCTTAATCCGCACCCCGAAGACGTGACACCATTTATACTAAAGATTCTCTTAAACAATCTTGAGTATAAATAGAAAAAATTTACTAATTGAGTATAAATGAAAAAAAGCAACAAAAAAAAGGTAACACAAACTAAAGTCCATGTGTGGAAGTCAGATCCCTGTATTGGTAGGTTCTGGCAATAACTCAGTGCTCAAATCACACCATTTGGATACATCTGTAGCAGCGTGTTGTGTAACAAAACCACACCTTTTAGAGAGGCCTTTTATTGTCCCCAACACAACGTGCACCTGTGTAATGATCATGCTGTTTAATCATCTTCTTGATATTATTCACCTGCCAGGCAGATGGATTACCCACAAACAGGGATGTAAATGCATTTCTGTCCAGCTTTGAGAAAAATATGCATTCTGTCTGTCTGTTTCTGCCTGGGGTCCTAACTAGATATTAGATATTAATAGTCCAATTGGAATAATTAATAAATCCATGTGGGGAAAATCCAGAGTCTATTTAAATTTAGACAAGGTCAGAAGTATGACCAGATGGACAGGGACAGCAACGGGCCCCCCAAACCAGGTACTTTGCAGGTGTGGACCAGGACCTCATGTCTCGGAAGGTTTAAAACGGGAGGAGACTGGGAAAATTCTGAAAATGCATTCCTCATATCAACAACGATTTATAGGGAAGAAGGAGAACTTAGTGGGGAAGGAGAACTGACCCAATCAACCAGCACAATAGTATAGCAGCGTAAAACCTTGGAACTGAAACGTTGGGGTCCGGCGACACTGTGGCCCTACCTGGGGTAGGCCCCGGACAGGGCCCAACAGGCAGGTTATCAATCCACCCACATTGCCAGGCATCAACCAAAGGGACACCCACCAACCGCAACCACCCTCAATGAGGGCAGAGTATTGCCAGCAGAGTACAGCCCAATTGCACAAGTGCGCAAGAGAGACAACAAAATGCCCGAAAGGCATTGGAGGGAGGGCATCCCAGTGGCGACGAGAGCCCACCTGGCAAGACAGCAAGGGTGGACAATATCAAGCCTACTGGTCACCTTCACACCCCCGGGCCAGGCTACACCTAATTATAAACCGTGCTGTAGAGATGAGTTTTTAGTAGACACTTGAAAGTTTGCACTGAGTTTGCATTTCTAACCTTAATTGGCAGATCATTCCACAGTAGTGGAGCTCTATGAGAAAAGGCCCTGCCGCCAGCTATTTGTTTAGAAATTCTAGGTACAATTAAAAGGCCTGCATCTTGCGACTGTAGGTTACGTGTAGGTATGTAGGGCTGGATCATTTCAGCAAGGTAAGTAGGAGCAAGTCCATGTATTGATTTATTGGTTAACAGTAACACCTTAAAAATCAGCCCTAACCCTAACAGACAGCCAGTGTAAGGATGCTAGAACAGGAGTAATGTGTTCACATTTTTTTGTTCTAGTTAGGATTCTAGCAGCCGTGTGGAGCACTAATTGAAGTTTATTTCTTGATTTGTCAGGGTAACCGGAAAGAAGAGCATTGCAGTAATCTAGTCTAGAAGAAACGAAAGCATGGATTAGTTTTTCAGTATTTGATAGAACGTTTCTGATTTTTGCAATGTTTCGAAGATGAAAATGAGCAACTCTTGAGACATATTTTATATGTTCATCAAAGGAGAGGTCAGGGTCAAGGGTAACGCTGAGGTTTCTAACAGTTTTTTGGGATACGACCATGCAGACGTCGAGGTTCACAGTGAGATCTGCTAACAACACTCTTTGTTTCTTGGGTCCTAAAACAAGCATTTCTGTTTTTCTTGACTTTAAGAGCAAGAAGTTCTCATCCACTTCCTAATATCTGAAACGCATGCTTCCAAAGTAGCTAATTTAGGGGCTTCGCCATGCTTCATTGAAATATGTAACTGTGTGTCATCAGCATAACAGTGAAAATGTACATTGTGATTTCGGATTACATCGCCCAGAGGGAGCATATATAGTGAGAACAATAATGGGCCCAGAACCGAGCCTTGAGGAACACCAAAGCATACCTGTCAGAGGATATGCCATCCACACTCACAAACTGATATCTTTCAGATAAATAAGATTTAAACCAGGCTAGAACATGTCCACGTAGCCCAATATGGGTTTCCAGTCTCTCTAAGAGAAGGGAGTGTCAAAACCAGCACTAAGATCAAGAAGCAGCAGGACAGATGCGGAACCTTTGGCCATTAGAAGGTCATTTGTTACCTTCACGAGTGCAGTCTGAGTACTATGATGGGATCTGAAACCGGACTGGAGCATTTCATAAATGTTATTTCTCTTCAGGAAGGCATTCAGCTGTTGGGGAAACACATTTTTCAAAGATTTTTGAGAGGAACAGGAGGTTCGATATTGGCCTATAATAGTTTAATGTGAGGATCCAGATTAGATTTTTTATAGAAGAGGCTTAATTTCCACAATTTTTTGTGGGGAAAGGGAGCAACATCTGGAGGAAAGGGAGCAATTTATTAAGTTCAACATTGGTTGACCTAGCACAGGAAATAGCCCCTTAAGTAATTATGTCGGAATCTGGTCTAGCTGACAGTTTGTGGGTTTAGAACTCATGAAAAGAATTTCCTGAACCTCCCTGACCAGATGTCAATGGGGACACTTGAATTTTTTGATACTGTATCGCTCGACACATTCACTAAATTTGTCGGGCGATACAGTATCAAAAAATTCAAGTGTCCCCATTGACACCTGGTCAGGGAGGTTCAGGACATTTTTAGGACAACAGAGATTTTGAGGACCATAACTATTTAAGGAGCAGTCAGTTATTCATTTTCTAATGGTGATGATCTTTTCATCAAAGTAGTTCATGTATTCATTGCAGCTAAAGTGAAGACCCACTTCACTTGTTGAGCTTTTCTTTTTTGTTAACTTTGCAACTGTATTGGAGATACATTTTGGTTTGTTTTCTGTATTAACTGCACCTGTTTGAACTTGTTACCTGTATAAAAGACACCTGTCCACACACTCAAACAGACTCCAACCTCTCCATAATGGCCAAGACCAGAGAGCTGTGTGAGAACATCAGGGATAAATTTGTAGACCTGCACAAGGCTGGGATGGGCTACAGGACAATAGGCAAAGCAGCTTGGTGAGAAGGCAACAACTGTTGGCGCAATTATTAGAAAATGGAAGAAGTTCAAGATGACGGTCAATCTCCCTTGGTCTGGGGCTCCAGGCAAGATCTCACCTCGTGGGGCATCAATGATCATGAGAAAGGTGAGGGATCTGCCCAGAACTACACGGCAGGACCTGGTCAATGACCTGAGGAGAGCTGGGACCACAGTCTCAATTAAAACCATTAGTAACACACTACGCCGTCATGGATTAAAATCCTGCAGTGCACGCAAGGTCCCCCTGCTCAAGCCAGCGCATGTCCAAGCCCGTCTGAAGTTTGCCAATGACCATCTGGATGATTCAGAGGAGGAATGGGAGAAGGTCATGTTGTTTGATGAGACAAAAATAGACCTTTTTGGTCTAAACTCCACTCGCCGTGTTTGGAGGAAGAAGGATGAGTACAACCCCAAGAATACCATCCCAACCGTGATGCATGGAGGTGGAAACACCATTCTTTGGGGATGCTTTTCTGCAAAGGGACAGGACGACTGCACCGTATTGAGGGGAGGATGGATGGGGCCATGTATCGCGAGATCTTGGCCAACAACCTCCTTCCCTCAGTAAGGGATGAAGATGTGCCGTGGCTGGGTCTTCCAGCATGACAACAACCCGAAATACACAGCCAGGGCAACTAAGGAGTGGCTCTGTAAGAAGCATCTCAAGGTCCTGGAGTAGCCTAGCCAGTCTCCAGACCTGAACCAAATAGAAAATCTTTGGAGGGAGCTGAAAGTCTGTAGTCCCAGCGACAGCCCCGAAACCTGAAGGATCTGGAGAAGGTCTGTATGGAGGAGTGGGCCAAAATCCCTACTGCAGTGTGTGCAAACCTAGTCAAGAACTACAGGAAATGTATGATCTCTGTAATTGCAAACAAAGGTTTCTGTACCAAATATTAAGTTCTGCTTTTCTGATGTATCAAATACTTATGTCATGCAATAAAATGCAAATTAATTACTTCAAAATCATACATTGTGATTTTCTGGATTTTTGTTTTAGATTACGTCACAGTTGAAGAGTACCTATAAAAATGACAGACTTCTACATGCTTTGTAAGTGGGAAAACCTGCAAAATCGGCAGTGTATCAAATACTTGTTCTCCCCACTGTATGTGGTTCTGCATTTCTCATAGTCTAATGGTATTGTTTGCCACCACCATGTTCACAATAGCGGTCTCCTGTTCTGGTGTGAACAGCCAGTGCCTTCCACCATGGTCTGGCTGTCTCTCAGTTCTGCAGTAGATCCTCAAATATTACAGTATACGATTGGTTAAAGTACGCTACAATGACCTCTTTCACTATGAAATAACATTACTGTAAAATTGGCCAACAATCACTGAGTGGCAAATGCCACACGGTTTTTCAATTGTCTTTTGTTTTGTGCTGGCTTCTGGGCACTGATTCGACCATGAAACCATTTCCAGACAGAATCCGACAAACTGTTCTGGTTGACACAGGGACTTCAGGTGACCAGGTCTCGTGGAGCTCTGCTGCAGTGGAGGGGCTGGCCTTGGATTTTCGAGCCAACAAACGGTCCTATCGAGCAGTTGTCTTGCGGGGTCTGCCTGACCTGGGCTTGTCAAAAACGTCTCCAATGTCTTCAAATGTTTTTTTTATCCTCTGTACTTGACGCTGAGACACATTGAAGGTGTCTGCCACATCAGCAGTGGATCTGATCTTCAGCCTCTTGATAATCAAAACTTTGGTCTCAGGGTGAATCTTAGGCATGTTTGCAGAGGTCTAGTTGCAGTTGATGTGAAGGTCTAGTGTACTGGGGTTGTTTTTATACACACCTGAGACCTAATTGATCCATTATTAGTCACAGGTGAAGCTCATATGACAAGGCGACAACACTTATGTCTTTGCAAAAATTGACTCAATAAGCTGTGAATATTAGAATACTTTTTGACAGTTTCGTTTTGCACTGAAACATTATTACAAAAGCTGTTGGGATTACAATGAGCCATTTCTTGTAAAGACATCTTGCTTAGAAATATATTTCAGCGGCACTTCAGGTCAATTTGTACACAAGCGACAAGACTTTTGTCAGGGACTATAGAGCTTGGCATTGTGGTTGTTGCTTTCCAAAGGGAAAACAGAGATACAATTTTTGACTGTGCCTAATGTAGACGAATGTGTATACCATACCATACCATCTTCTTCCGCTTATCCGGGGCCGGGTCGCGGGGGCAGCAGTCTAAGCAGGGATGCCCAGACTGTGTATAGTGTTTTGTAAAAAGTGTGATACAGAATTGGACACTGAATGTAATGCAGGAATTTAGCTTGCAATTTTGCTGACTTGGTTTAGGGATTTGGTACATGAGTTTCAGGTTTCGGTGATTGCATTTCATGTTCCAATTTTGGTGTGTAAACAATTGGAAAAAACATAATGAAATTGTATAGTTAACAAAAATAACATGAACCAACATATTGAGTCATTTGTGTTTATTTCTTGTTTTTTTAATGGGGAATAACTTTGATATGGTTAAATCTTCTACTGTTGGCCAGTAGGGGGCAGAGATGTGGTCACTTTTGAACTAAATAGGACCCAGAATGTGTACAATGTTGTCAGATGGGAAGGTTTCCTGTCCATTTGGGCTATTTTTAATGACAGTGTGTGGGCGGGTCAATTTACAGATAGGGTTGTATAGAAAAAAGGGCATTCAGGCATTTTTTTCTGGAGTCCACAGGTGATTGTACAGTTTACAGTCAATCATTTCTGGCAACGCTGAACGTGTGTTCTCTCATAATTGTGAGAACTCTGGAAAAGCAAGCCACATTTCCTATCTCATTATTTGACCTGTTTTACAGATTAGTAAAGTGAAAATAACACACTACTTAATTCTGTATCATTTGATAGTTATAGTGATTTTAAGTCATAATTATAGTAAAGATTGTTAGACTGTATATAGCCTGTTGGAAAACTATTATAATTGTGAACTTGAACCAGACATGTGGAATTTAAAATGCTGTGATAAAAAAATTCTGAAATACAAATTTGTTACACCTAAACTTTTTTATTTTTGACACTCCTGACAGTTCCTCAGGGTTTATATTGTAAGTGTATTATTTAGTTAATATTTATAATTGTTGTACTGAAAGGTTTAGCTGTTAGTTAGCTCCGGTTATTGATTAGCTAGCTCCCATTAGCTATTAGCCTAGCTATTAGCCGCTACTTAGCTTCCGTTAGCTGTTTGGTGGCTTCAGTTCATTGCTAACTGGCACCAGTTAATTGTTCACTAGTTTTGTTTAACACTTTGCTAAGTTGCGCAGCCATGTTCGTATTTTGTCAACAAATGAAAGTAATCAGCAATTCTCCCATTCTTTCATCTGAATGTATACTATTGTTCATACAGCTCCGGGAAAAAAAGAGACCACTGCACCTTTCTTTCCTTTCCAAAAAAGTCAAAAAGGAAGGTTTTGAGGGAGGATTAAAATTAAGAGATCACTGCAAATTGAATGCTTCTGTTCCTCACTCAAAACTTTCCTTTTCAACTTTTTTGGAATGGAAAGAAAAAGGTGCAGTGGTCTCTAGAGCTGTATAGAGCTGTATATGAGTATAATAATGAGTAAGGGATGAAACCAATTTTGGTCAACATGGTTTGCAGTCTCCGATGGGGATATAATGGGCACACTAATTTAAAAGGTGTGTAAAGTGTGGATGTAGAAATGTTTTTTAGGCAGAAATGTGGATTGAATTTGTATTTTGATGTGTGATAGGGTTTTATTTTTGGTTTGAGAAATGATATGCCTGCAATTTGTGTCAGTATGTATATCCATTGTATATGGAAAGCCACCTCCCCCTTTAAAATTTTTTGCCTTTTTGCCTTACAGCCTGAAATGAAAGGACATAAAATCACAGGACCACAGTAATGACCATTATTAAGGATTGGAAGGCATATGGCACCACCAGACCTTGCGTAGATCAGGCCGTCCATTTAAACTGAATGACAAGCCAAGGAGGAGACAGATCAGAGAAACTACCAAGAAGCAAATGGCAATTTTGAAGGAGCTTCAGGTCTTAAAGGCAAAGACTGGTCAATGTGTGCATGTGACCATAATATCACAAGCGCTCCTCAAATCTGGCCACTGTGGGAAAAAATCCTAAAAGAGGCAACATTTGAGCTTTGTTTCGTTTGAGCTTTGCCAAAAAGAGCATTTTAAATTGTAAAGAACACCATATTGCAGTGGCAGTGTGCTGTTTTTGGGGTTGTTTCTCTTCAGCAGGGACTGGAGCACTTGTTAGGACAGACGGTTCACGTTTCAACATGACAGTAATCCAAAGCACACGGCCAAAGCAGCCTGACAGTGGCTGAAGGACAAGTAGGTGAATGTTCTTGCATGGCCTAGTCAGAGCCCTGACATAAATCCCATTGAGAATGTGTGAAATTACTTGAAGAGTGCAGTCCATAAGCAATCACAATGCGATTTCACTGAACTAGAACAATTCTACAAAGAAGCAGGAAGAGGTTAATACAGACATATTCGAAGAGTAGCCTCACGGAGGCACCTGATCCGGCAAGCTTAAATTTAAAAGATGCATGGCTATCAGTCTGGTCTTGCTAAGTAGGCTTACGTTTGGAGATGGTTACCATTTTACCGGGCCAATCAGTACACTTTCATGAGTAATGTGTGTGGTCTAGTTGATGACAAGCACTAACTCAAATGGAATGTTCAGCAATGTTCCTCATAATGCTATTAGTCTTTCATTGACATTGTTTTAATTTGCTGTTTTTCTGAAATGTATTTCATAGGTACTCACTAAAATACCTTTGATGCACGTGATTTGATGTATGTGACAAAGAACAGCAATAATCCTTTTCAGATGTTAATTAGCTACACTTGATCTGCTTGTTTGATTTCTGTTACTCGATGTATAGTATGGTATGTTGTTTTGAACTATAGTGCTTTGGTACTATGTCATGTGCATTATTGGTTTGATAAGTTGAAGGATGAGCCAATCACAGTCGAGTAGATTTTTTCTCAACACTCATGACCCATGCCCAAACGGTTTGACTCCCATCCAGACTAGACTGAAAGCTCAAGGGATCAAGCGGCTATGCGAGATTATTCAAAGAGAATAATGGCTGTGGTTCAAGCAAAATGTGGTTCCACTATGTTCACTGCTTAAAAAAATTAAGGGGACATGTAATCACAGCATAACACCACGTCAATTAAACCTAAAGGGATCAATCTGTCCAGTTAGGAAACATAAGCAATTGTGAAAGCAATGTCACCTGTTTTGTGCAAATGAAAGTGACAACAGGTGCACTGGAGAGGCAACAACAACACAACCCCCAAAAAAGGAATGGTTTGGCTGGTGGTGGCTACCAACAATTGCCCTCTCCTTATCCTATCCTTCTCTAGTTTTGTGTTTTGCTAGTGTCCTTGTCACTACTGGTAGCATGAGGCGGTACCTGCAGCCCATGCAGGTTGCACAGGTAGTCCAGCTCCTCCAGGATGGCACATCCATACATGCCGTCGCAAAAAGGTTTGCGGTGTCTCCCAGTACAGTCTCAAGAGCATGTTGGAGATACCAGGAGACGGACCGTTACACGTGGAGAGCAGGACAGGGCTGTAGAAGGGCATCAACCCAGCAGCAGGACCGGTATCTGGTCCTTTGTGCGAGAAGGAACAGGAGGAGCATTGCCAGAGCCCTACAAAATTATCTCCAGTGGGCTACTGGTGTGCATCCATCCATCCTCTTCCACTTATCCGGGGCCGGGTCGCGGGGGCAGCAGTCTAAGCAGAGATGCCCAGACTTCCCTCTCCCTAGACACTTCCTCCAGCTCTTCCGGGGGGACACCGAGGCGTTCCCAGGCCAGCCGGGAGACATAGTCCCTCCAGCGTGTCCTAGGTCTTCCCCGGGGTCTCCTCCCGGTGGGACGGGACCGGAACACCTTCCCGGGAAGGCGTCCAGGAGGCATCCGGAACAGATGCCCAAGCCACTTCAGCTGACCCCTCTCGATGTGGAGGAGCAGCGGCTCTACTCTGAGCTCCTCCCGGGTGACCAAGCTTCTCACCCTATCTCTAAGGGATCACCCAGCCATCCTGCGGAGAAAGCTCATTTTGGCTGCCTGTATCCGGGATCTTGTCCTTTCGGTCATGACCCAAAGCTCATGACCATAGGTGAGAGTAGCGACGTAGATTGACCGGTAAATTGAGAGCTCAGCTCTTTCTTCACCACGACAGACCGATAAATCGACCGCATTACTGCAGAAGCTGCACCGATCCGTCTGTCAATCTCCCGTTCCATCCTTCCCCCACTCGTGAACAAGACCCCTAGCATGTTTCTGGCAAACTGCCAGAAACAGACTCCATGAGTGTGACATGAGGGCCTTATGTCCTCGAGAGGGACCTCACAGCCCAGCACACCGTGCAGCTCAATTGGCATCCGCCAAAGAACACCAGAATTGGAAGGTACGCCATTTGTGCCCTGTTCTCTACACACAAGAGCAGGTTCACACTGAGCACATGTGAAAGACGAGTCTCAAAAAGCCGTGATGAATGTTATGCTGCCTGCAACATTATCCAGCATGACCGGTTTGGCGGTGGGTCAGTGATGGTCTGGGGAGGAATATCCTTGGAGGGTTGCATAGACCTCCATGTGCTGCCCAACGGTACCCTGACTGCGGTTAGCTACCGGGATGAAATCTGCAGACCCATCGTCAGATCTTACGCTGGTGCAGTGGGCCCTGGGTTCCTCCTCATGCAGGACAATGCCCGGCCTCATGTGACCAGAGTGTAGGCAGTTCCTGGATGACGAATGCACTGATGCCATTGACTGGCCCTCCCGTCCTCCAGACCTGAATCCATTTGAGGACCTTAGGGACGTTATGTATCGGTGCATCCAACGCCGCCTAGTAGCACCACAGCCTGTCCAGGAGCTCACTGATGCCCTGATCCAGGTCTGGGAAGAGATCCCCCAGGACACCATCTGCCGTCTCATCAGGAGCATGCCTAGACATTGACTGGGAGTGTATATGTCTGATTATGAGTCACATTATGAGTTGCCGTGATGAAATTAACGCAAGTTGGAACAGCCTGTGATTTCAATGGTTTACTTCGATTTTTGGTGTGAGTTTTAATCCAGCCCACAATTGGAAGAGGTAGAACAGTAAGGGGACAGATGAACAAAGTGTTTGAACACAGTCACTGGTTCTCTGTTTATTCACCTTTCTGATGATTACAACAGACCGACAGTGCAGTACAGACACAACAGCATAATTCTAAAGTGACAACACAAACACCAGCAAAATGTAATTAAAACTCTACAGAAAAATGCAAAAGGTGAATCCATGCTCCTTGTTACCTACATATTTTAATTATTTACGACTGAATTAGGATTTGCATTTGCATACACAATGATGACATTTAGCACTGCCAGCAACATTTACGCACACAATAGCTTCCTAAAAAAAACGGATGTGAGGATGCCGCTCAGGCCTTTCTTACATATGCTACGTTAGTTCCCTTTATTTGTGACCAAAATTATGAATATATTCGGAAGGGGAGTGTGGCAGGGATGGAGATTGCATAGATGAGCCAAGTTCTGAGGAAGGGGTTTTTAAACGAAGACAGTGGGGGAGGGTGGAGACAGGGATAAAAGTAGGTACATTTTACAGAGAGAGCTGAAGGAGGTGTGTTCAAATTGTTGTATTCCCTCACTCTATTTGGATTCCAGTGGTAATTACACATTACTTTGCAAGTCAGCATAAATGCAACTTGTAGAATTGACGTGGCCTGGAAACCTGGAATGTCCGACCACTCACAGCTGTAATTAGCCTTCATGTATTGTTACACAGTTTACAAAAACATTTTCACTTTGACATTAGTAAAGGCTGCAGAATTTAAAACCTTTGCAACCAACAACCATGTCTGTTACTAACAAATTTAGGTGTGGATGGTAACAACAATCCACTCAAAATGATAATATTTATTAAAGCTGCAAGCAGCGTTTCAGGGGGCCAAGCCCCCAGGGAAGCATCTCACTGCATGCTCTCTCTAGAGAAATGTTTTGCTATTTAAAAATGCCCAATGCCGCTAGTAGTCAGGATGTCCAATCTAAGAAGAGGAAATCAAAACAAAAAGACCTTGAAACCAGAAAAGGAACCATGCAATCCTGGTTCAGACGATTAGAAGGGATGAATACTGTTGTCGCTGGCAGGTTTCAATCCCTGGTTTTCTATGTGGCAGACTGTCTTTAATCATTAAGCTATTTAAACAGCTTAATTCAGCTTTTACCTCAGCCATTACATTTTTGCTGAAATAACGTGGACAACAGAACATTTATTAACGGAATTAAAGAGTAGTCTTGCCACGAAGACTGTATAGCTAATAACTAAACAGCCTACTTATAACGAAAAACAATGACTCCAATCACTCCATGGCTGATTTCATCTCTTTGGAAAACAATAACAATATATAAGGGTCACATAAAAAAAATCTTTGAGAATCGTGGTATTACAGAGGAGATATATATTGTTGTGTGAAAGCTGAAAAGTACCGAGTGGATGTACATTTATGAAATACAAAATTTGGAACATCTCAGAGGGGAATCAAATCATGGTCAGAATATTGAAGGACAGGGATGTCCCCACTACACCACAGGGGTTACTAGATGTCCCTACAGCTCTCTATCTGCTCCAAATGTAAAGTTTACCCCAGCCATTACAATTTTGCTGAGATAAAGTTGGCAACAAAACATTTGTTAATGTTGTACAAAGATTACCATATATGGCTAGCTAAGTTATACAGCCTACTTATAATGAAAGCAATGACTCCAATCACTCCATGGCTGGTTCCTTTCTTTGGAAAACAATAACAGTATAAAAGGGACACGTAATACGATTATTCTCTCAAATATATGAAAATCATGGTATTTCAGATATGTATTGTTGCGTGAAGGCTGAAAAGCACCTAGGGGATAAACACTTATGAGATACAGAATTTCAAAAGAATGAGAAGGGAATTGAACCAGCATCACAATATTGAAGGCCCGGGATGATCCCACTACACCACAGGACCTGCAGGTAGTCCAATTAGTCTGAATGGGTTGTGATCTATTGTACCCCAAATAGCATACACGGGCATATTTTGAAAATCCACCAGAAACATTTACAACATAACCGTAAATTTTTGTCTATTCTGAACAAATCTTAATATGTAATTTGTTTTGCTTTTTAACAAGGGATAGCGTATCACTCCCTCACTTACTCAGTAAGAGACATTCGCTCTTCTTGGCCAGCTTCACTTATGCGGTCTGGCAAAAACCATGTGTGTATAAAGTGGAGAATGTGTGTGTGTGTTATGTGTAGAGACACGGGACATTGTGCTTGTAGGGGAGGAGTCGGGTTTCTTAGATGAAAATAGGAATGTCTGTTTGCTGAGTGACAGGAGAATGTGTGTGTCATTTTATGTGGAGGAGTGCATATATTAGCCACCCTGCGTTAACCACACAGCTGAATGACAGCTAAAATCCTTTTCTTCTCACGTCACATGCACACACAGTGGCCAAAATTATGTCACCCTGGTTGAATTCCTAATACCATTGACTTTGAATGGGAAAGGGTGATTAACACCTCCAGAAAATTATGTCTCTGACATATTTAAAGGAGTTTGGGTAAATTTCTTAAAATCAGTGAGGTTTGTAGCACCACGAGAGCTAGCTGTTCATACCTTTCAGGGTTCATTCCTGGCCTAGGTGTTTATCTGTAAAGCAAGTAGCATCTTTCTTGGATAATCCTTTTAGGATTTATAGCCTTATATAAGATTTGCATCAACTATGTCAAATTCAATTGCGGATTGCGGCCACATCGTTTGAGTTATCAACTTTTTTACAGACTTTTAGAGATAGTGATCACAGATCCTCTGAGATGTCATTTAAGATGTCAAAATAACACAAAACACTGGTGAGGTTTATAGCGCCCCCATAAGGTCATTCTATACTAGACTTCTGCTGTCCATTTGTGGTAGAGATGTTAATGGGCATGATTGGATATTACCATTTTGATTTATGGCCTTATATAGTCATAAACCCGCCGGCATTAATTTCAGTCGCTGATTTCAGCCATATTGCTTGAGATATCAACTTTCCTTATATAACTTGAAAAGATAATGGTTCAAAGGTCCATCACACCCTATAGCATGCAAATCTGTTCAGCAGTCTCAGAGGAGATGTCGTTAATGAGTTTTTCACAAATGGAGGCCATATTGTTTGAGATATCAACTTTTCTTATATAACTTTTAAAGACAATGGTCCAGTGGTCCTTCATACCAATTGTCTTCCAAATCCATTCAGCTGTTTCGGACGAGATGTCGTTTGTGTTTTTATCAATGGCAAAATCGTGAGAAGCATTGGTGATGTTTATAGCACCCCCAAGAGGTATTTTTGTACAGGACTTTTCCGGTCCATTCCTAGCAGACACATTTACAGGTATGTTTCGATTCGTAGCTGTTTGATATTCCATTTGTCTAAAGTCATAGACTCATATTGTTTGAGATATCAACTTCCCTTATATAACGTTTAAAGATAATGGTTCAAAGTTCCTTCACACCAAACGGCATGCAAATCTGTTCCGCAGTCTCGTCGGAGATGTTAACGAGTTTCACAGAAGTCAAAATGGAGGCCATATTGTTTGAGAAACTTGTCTTGTATCACTTTTAAATTTAATAAATGTATATGTTACTGTAACTAAGCAATTGTCTTTACATTTCCAACTTGAATTAATGCTGCAAGTAGCATTTAGGAGGTTTCAGCACTTAGTTAGCATGAAAACTATGCAATATGGTACGTAAAGTAAAAGACAAACTGCACAAACAGTGCATAAACATTAACCCAATGTTGGATGTTTTTCCTGTCCAATGGTGACCCCATGTAGTTTTTACACACTGGTCTGGTTTATAGAACACTTGAAGATCTTCATACATAGATACCAAATGTCAAACTTCATCATGATTGGTCATTTCCTGCCATATGAGTAGTGTTTTAACCGTTTTTCAAAATAACTAAGATGGCTCCAAATCCATGATGGCGATTTTTTGGGTCTCAGTGGCAAACATTTTAATAGTGAGGAGATACACCTATGGAATGATTTCCAAGACTAGGTCAAAAGGGATGGGTGTGGTGAACTTTCAAAAAGTCCAACTTCACAGGCTTGTGCCACCATGAGGGAGATTTGAATGTCCACTGCACCAGAAGTTGTGTTTCTTGACGCTTGACTATATTAATTTGGGTACTTTTACACCACAGGAATTTGCAAAAAGGACAGTTTTTTTGCCAGAAAAATAATATTAGTGAACTGGAACAAACATAATAGGATTTTGCCATCCTGTTGAAACCCTAATGACACACATTGTCAATTGACTTTGATTGTGGAATAGCTTAGATTACAACAAAACATACATCAGCATCAGTGTAATAAAAGTAGACAGTTGATGAATGTCACTCACAGAACATCTTGTATAGCGGAAAACGTAATAGTTATTACACATTGAAAATGGAAATTACTATTTGAAAGGTTAAGTTAAAAAATATTTAAACTAGCCGGGTTAGATAATGCAGGTAATAAATTTGAGTTACTTCTGTACATTAATAAAAATCACACCATTACCAGAATTGAGTAGTTATGTCAAATAATTTTTATTGCTAATTTAGCAAGTTTCTAATAAAGGAAACGATTTCCATTTTTGTTTTACTCCACTTTGAAGATTGTAAATAAGTGTTTACAGACAAATCAAATGCATTAATATACAGTTGTATGAAAAAGTTTGGGCACCCCTGACAATTTCCATGATTGTCATTTATAAATAATTGGGTGTTTGGATCAGCAATTTCATTTTGAGCTATCAAATGGACACAGTAATATTTCAGTAGTGAAATTAGGTTAATTGGTTTAACAGAAAATGCAAATAATGCATCAAAACGAAATTGGACAGGTGCATAAATTTGGGCACCCCAACAGAAAAATCACATCAACATTTAGTAGAGCCTCCTTCTGCAAAAATAAGGGGACTGGGATGGCCATTCCAGAACATTGTACTTGTTCCTCTGCATAAATGCCCGGGTATATTTTGAGCAGTGTTTTGGGTTGTTGTCTTGTTGAAATATCCAGCCCCGGCGTAACTTCAACCTTGTGACTGATTCTTCAACATTATTCAATAAAACTGCTGATATTGAGTGGAATCCATGCAACCTTCAACTTTAACAAGATTCCCAGTACCAGCATTGGCCACACATCATGATGGAACCTCCACCAAATTTTACTGTGGGTAGCAAGTGTTTTTCTTGGAACGCTGTGTTCTTTTGCCACCATGCATAACATCCCTTATGACCAAATAACTCAATCTTTGTTTCATCAGTCCACAGCACCTTATTCCAAATTGAAGCTAGCTTGCCCAAATGTGCATTTGCCTACCTCAAGCGACTCTGTGTGTGCAGAGAAGGCTTCTTCTGCATCACTCTCCCATACAGCTCCTCCTTGTGCAAAAATCTTTGCCTGGAAAATACCTCAGTACTCATTTTATTAGAAAATGAATGGCATGCCACTGTGATCATTCTGTGATGACATAGTAAATTATGGAGCCTCAGAGGGGCGTCTAAACTTTTTCATACCACTGTAGGTACAGTATATATTTTAGCCATTTAGCAGATGCTCTTATCCAGAGCAACATACAATAAGTACAGGTACATTTTCCTGGAGTAAATTACGGTAGAGTGCCTTGCCCTAGGACACCACATTTGGGAAATCAAACAGAACTTTACAATTACACATTTCACTCTATAGAGCCACTTGAACACACGCACAGACACAAAACACTCAGCATAAATCCAGGTCAGCGTGGCATCTACAAAACAAATAATGTTGTTTGTCAATTTGAAATACATTTTATGGAACCCTTTATTTTAGCCATGGAATTGATCTGAAATCTGACAGGACAATAACAGTTATTGTAACGAGTCATGGGAGACAGAGGCAAGCTCAGAGGTGAAGGGTTGTTTAATGAAAACAAAAAAAAACAGAGTGCCGTGCACTTAAAAACCAAACAGGTAGGGAACATGAAATGCAACAACACAATGACCGACAAGGACAGGGAGAAAATGGCTGAACTAAATACAGACTAACATGGACAACAGAAACAGGTGGGGGCTAAACACAGGTGAAAGGAATAGACGGATTAACTGAAAGAAGGACATTTTTTATTCACCAACATGTTATTCAACTGATCAAAGTATAGTTCAGACAATGTCAAAACACATTATTTAAGGCTTTTTGATTAAATCTACACAGGCCTCATTTCCAACAACAATTACTCCAACACCTGATCCTTGAGTGATCATGCCAAATTGCTCATGGGGTACTAGAACATCACTTAATTACATGAAAAACAGCTATTGGGTTTGGACACCACAAATCCTCAGCTTCATTTAATTCCTTTCTGCAAATTGTAACCCAATACCAACATTAACACATGCAGTGCATTACATACTGTGACAAGTCAACAGACAATGTTAAGTTTAATTTAAATAAACCAAATAGGTTTGTTGGGTTTAATATAATGGAGAAAAAAAAAATTTGAGTACCAAACAAGCATGTTAGAATTATTTAAGGATGAGGTGTTGTAAAAACTTCCCTTAGTGTCTTTCAGAATTCAACAAACAAATGTACACTGAAAATGGTAAACACTAGTGCAAAGAGTTACAAATTATTTTAAAACTAGCCAAGCAACTTTGACATTTAAGTTAGTAAAATACAGGTTTCGAACTTGTTTTCTTTAGTGAGGGTGAATTTTTGTACAGCTCCTGAATTCTCAAATTGTACACAATTGAATATCCTGCTGAGACAAGGTGCACCGAGTCAGGTAGGCTGAATTACCATGACAGTGAAACATGTAGAACGTTACTACAGCGTGACAATTAATTTTAAAGAATTTGGTAGATAACTGATAGACCCTCTGATAACTCTTTAAATGTCTTAATAACGGTCGTTAATCTTAGATTATTTCATCTGTACTGATGCAAGGAGAGTGATCCATAGCCGGTCTTAAAACAGCTTTGTTAGCTGTCTATGGAGATCTCCAGCACAGCACTAATCAACTAGCCTGCGAACTTCATGTAATTCAGTTAGTAAATTAGCTAGCCACAATACTGCATACAAAACAGCTGTAAGATGTTTGGTCGTTATCTGCCATCAACCTTGTTTGAAACAGAAACTAGCTCGCTAGATCAATCAATCAAATCAATCAAATTTATTTATAAAGCCCTTTTTACAACAGAAGTTGTCACAAAGTGCTTTACAGAAACACCCGGCCTTAAACCCCAAGGAGCAAACAACAGTAGTGTTGAATTTCAGTGGCTAGGAAAAACTCCCTAAGGTCGAATTTTAGGAAGAAACCTAGAGAGGACCCAGGCTCAGAGGGGTGACCAGTCCTTTTCTGGCTGTGCCGGGTGAGATCAATGAGAGAGCGGGCAATGTATGCTTTACCTGCTTGTGCACAACGTAGTGAGAAATGTGGTTGCTAACTAGCTCAAACACACTATGCGATACATTGCTCCGCTTCAGGAAAACTCACCCGCAAGCAGCTTCTAGTCTAGCTGCACATACCAGTACCAGAAACGATTATAGAACAAAGAGGCAAGATGTCAGAGTTTGATACACCTCTGGCTCGGAGTATTTTTCTGTTGCCTTGGCCTGTCTGTTTGCCACTCTGAAATTACTGCCAGGTGCTGAAGCACGTCGTCAATTTTCTCAGCATAAAAAGTGGAAGAGGGGGACAATAATGCAATTTCGAAATGTGGAGGGGACAAGTCCCTAATGTCCACCTTCGTAAAATACAATTTTCAAAAATGTGGCTTTCCAATAGCTTGTTTAAAAGTTCCCATTTCCAGTGCACAGGCTACATTATATCACTTTTGCAGGAAATGTTACAACAATTAGGCCTCATATCTAAACATTTCCAAAATATACAACAACAATTTACCAAATAGGCTAAAATCCCCATTACAATACCTAGCTTCATTTGAAATCACCCACAAATCTAACAGGCCTACTTACGATTTGTGTACTCTTGAAAAGCTTGTAATCTTCCGAAATACCGCCACCTTTTAAAAGGGAGTAGGTGTGACCTAACGAACAATTTAAGGTGTCGATGGGATTGGACGTGACAAGGTCATTGATTATTAATTGACAGAAAGTCACATGACAAAAAACCTTACCTGCTGTAAAAGTGGTCTTACCAAGGGAAATTATTTAGAAATAAGATCTACTAAAAACATATCTATGTGTACAATAATATATGATTTGTGTAACAATTAACAAGAAACTAACTTCACTGGACACACATACTCTAGACTAAACAAATGTTTTATTCAAACATATTACCTGGTATACCCTAAAATATTATACCGTTTTTTTTGCAAGAAAATAAAGGTATTCTTTACAAGTGGAAAATAAAATGATAAAATTTACTTATTTGGAATAATAATTTCAATAGGGTTAGAATTTACACAGGCATTTATCATCCATAGCCTAAAACTTAAGATGGTCTGCACTGGAATCTAACTCATGGCAACAGCAATTTCAACTGCCAAAACTAACTTACTGTTCAAGGAGATTTAAAAACACTTAACATGCTCTTCCTAAAATAAGAGTTCCTTCTAAATAATAGTCCAATATAAACAAAAAGAATAACGCAAAACATCGACACCCCACCCATTCCGCATTGACTCACAGGCACTATCATGGCTCCTCCCATAGCTTCAAAAATAGCCCACCGTAACTGCTAATAGAACCACAAACTCCAACTCAACATTCTAGAAGATTCACACACCCATTACATCAGCTCTTCCTTCAAAATAAGAGTTCCTTTAAAATAATAGTCCAATATAAAGAAAGAGAATAACACAAAACTTTGGGGACTGAATGCTCCAATGTTGTTTGAGATATACATTTTTCATATAGAACATTTAAATATTATGGTCCAAAGATCCAAGCAAACAGCATGCCAATCCGCTCAATGATATCAGAGTAGATGGTGTTTAGGTGATTTTACTTTATTCACTTATTGCAGTCAAATCGTTTGAGATATCAAAATTCCAAATCATTCAATTGAAGATACTGGTCCAAAGGTCCTTCTCAGCAAACGGCATGCAAATCCGTTCAGCAGTCTCGGAAGAGATATCCTTATAGTGTGTATTTTACAGTTCATAAATGCTCAAAGTTGTCAGTGTCGTTGTAACGCCCCCTTAAGGTCTATTTGGTTGATACTGCACAGGTCCATCCATGGACCTGATGTTTAGTGCTATGTTAAAGGGCGTAAGTCCCTGATATTCCTGACGGGATATATAGCCTGACAAAGTGCCACACCCATGTGAAAGTAATTAGCCTATTAAGCGCACATTGTTTGAGATATCAACATTTTAAAAAAAATTATTGAAGATACTGGTCCCAGGATCCATCTCAGCGTACAGTGTGCAAATCCATTCAGCAGTTTCTGAGGAGATGTCATTAACAAGTTTTTCACAAATGACATCTTTCACAATGACATCTTTCACAAAAAATGGAGGCCATATTGTTTGAGATATCAACTTTTCTTATTTAACTTTTAAAGACAATGGTCCAGTGGTCCTTTACACCGATTGTCAACCAACTCTGTTTAGTGATTTCGGAGATGTAGTTTAAGTGTGTTTTTATTAAATGCAAAATCGTGAGAAACATCTGTGATGTTTATAGCGCACCCAATAGGTATTTCTGTATGGGACTTTTTCTGTACATTCCTGACAGATACATTTACGAGTATGTTCCGTTTCGTAGCTGTTTGAGGTTCCATTTGGGATTAATGGACTTCTAAAATCATAGACCCGCCCAGCACAAGTACCTACGGTACTTGGTCCCCTAATAATAATAAAACGTATCAACATAAGAGGGTTCCAGCAACTTTGTTGCTTGGCCCCCCAATAAAACATACAAACATAAGAGGATTCCAGCAACTTCGTTGCTTGGCCCCCTAAATATGTTATCATACAATTCAAATGGAGAATTTGTTTGGTCAACAAATATTCACAAACTGTTGAGCAAACACAAAGTCCTTTTGCTGCTGGAAGCCTCAGTATTGGTAAGTTGATTGAACCACAATGTCATATAAGAGCAGACTCAATCATATAGTCAAGATATTATTTTTTTGTGAATAGCCATTATGTTTTATTTTATTATATTAGATACCCATCTAGTGGTTAAAACATAAAAAATAACCAGATCAATTTAGTGTTCAAATACTTTTGGTTTTCCTCACAAATTCTAAAGCAGGTACTATAATCTATTTGACATGCTTTTAACAAGATTTCATTTCAGCGAGGTCATACACACAGTTGGTAAAATCAAGCCCCGAATGTATTGTGATCCTAGCGACGCCTCTGTTAACCAGTATGGTGTTTTGTATGGGTGTGTTTGTCTTTTCCCTTTGCTTGACATCGATATGGTACTCTAATGCCAGTAGTCAGTAAATGTGAGAGATGATTCAACTGCCTAAGTCCTGATGTTATGACTAGAGGACTAACTCAGTATGCAGTTGTAGAACACATTACCTCAAAATGTGTAGTCAATCTTCTATTCATAGAGTACCCATGTACGTCGATTAATCAGATTTTTTGCCTTTGGTTCAATAAGAAATTTACAAATGAACTGTGTGACATAGGCTATTTTATATTACACACATCTTTATTTATATCAGATTTCTAGTTAGACACAAGTGCCTTTCCGCACTGAACTTTCCCTCTCCTAATAAGTGTCCCACTTTTTCTTCTTTGTTTATTAACCCGTTGCTCTAGGCAACATCTTCTATGTACATGGCCCTTTCAGTCTAACATGGTTGTCATAACTACCAGCTGACAGAGTTACAGTTGTGCTCGCTCAAACTACATCAATTCACTGCTGTCAGTGTGGTGTGGACTGCTACTGATATGAAAGATGTTTGAGGACAGAGGAAAGGCTGTGGGTAAGAAGAAATAACAAGTTAATATGGACTCCTCCTGGAGTTTAAATATACCCAGTTTAAAAAAAATCCTTTATATCTATTTTGAGACGGTTTCCTTGTAGCTAGAATAAGCCAATTCCTGGACTTAAAAGGACTTTTTATGTAAACTTTCCACTTTTCTGATATATTTTGGTAATGGTAAATTACCCTGTAATGCCAAGTGTATTGATTTATTTAATCTTAGATTCTAACTTTTAATTGCACTGGATAAGAACGCTTGGTACATGACTTAACTGTAAATTTAAATTCTCTGTAATTTATTGCCTAAAAAAGGCTGTTTGGTACATTGTGTATAGTTGCAGGCTGTCTGTGGGTGGTGCTCTAGGCCACATCAAAATCTGTGTTGTTGAGAGTCGGCTACTGACCATGAAGAATGATGGAGGACTCAACTTGTAATAGGTTTTAGCGTTTTAAGAGAACTTCCATAAAATAATTACTCTGATACTATTCACCTGGCGCAGCCAGAATAGGACTGGTCACTGCTCAGAATCTGGCTCCTCTTTATGATTCTTCCTAAGTTTTGACCCAACTAATTCATTTTTTCCTAGCTAATGTGCATCAATCCTTGTTGTTGCTAGCTCTTTGGGGTTTCAGGCTTTGTGAGCTGCTCATGTACAATGGGTTTTATTAAAGAAATCTGTTTGATAGATAAATACACAATCACCTGTGCCAGCCCTACTTTTTGGGGGTGGCACATGTGGTGGTGTAATTTTCAATACATTTTTTGGGGGGCTCATGGAGGTTTTCAAAGTCAACTCCATCTTAAATCTATCCTCTGCATTTACTGGATTGGTGAACAGCACAGAATAGAACTCTCTGCAGTTTATTTTCTCAATACATACATGTGGGGGATCCAGTTTCAGGCAGTCTTTTAAACACTACATTAGGCAAAAATGGCACAGATACAGATATGCATTGTCGGTCCAAGTCTATGGTTCAGGAGTGAGTGTTGGTGGTGAGTCAGATAGAGAGAGGGCCTCTGTTTCCTGACTCAAGTTGAAAAGCAGTACTGTCAAGTCTGAGGATTTCAGTCACAACATGTATAACTAAAAACACACGCAGAGGCTTGGGCACACCAACTCACAGGCACATCAGGTCCTTCTAAAACACTGAATGTCAACACATTGCTTTTCATCTTATTTAAACTGTGTGACTGGTTCCTCTACTCTCTGACCACTTGTGAACTAAACTGGCCATATACAACTATACACAAGCAGTCTGAAAAACTGCACGGTGTGCGCTCTCTGGTTTTGACTGTCCTAAACTAACACTGAGTGTCTTTAAATTGTAGTGTGTATAAACAGACTTCTTTAACCAAACTACAGTGGGTGTATTATAAACGTGTTCTCTTTACATTAAATTGCCTTTATATATAAGTTTGCCTTGTTAAAATAAATGGACATAATAAAGTATATCTGCAGGAATAGTGGAATGATAGTGTTTCACAGCATTCACACACCAGAAATTATTTTAAGGTATAAAAAAGCAGAATACCAATTATGCAACTGAACAGCTTCTGTTGTCAAATGGAAAAGCACCCCCCTCTGTGCTTTTTCAGTATCACTAAGACACGCGATCATCTGTCCTCAAAGCAATGACAGAACAAGCAATGACAGAACCTCTGAAATTTCCTGGATTCTAAAACTATACACAGTTCCCTCAATATCTGTTCAAACATGCGCTGAGTAGTGTAGGGAATGACTGTGCCGTAAAAATTGCAATTTTAACATAAATAAATACATTAAAATAGACAGCCTTTGTAAACTGGTTGAACAAAAGTAAAAGTACAATTTACAAAGTTACTCTAAATGCGCTGTTACTGTAATTTAGATAACTTCCACAATGTGGGAGCAAATTAGGGATATGCCTTTGAAACTGGGATATCCCTCATTTAATTTTAAAGATGAACAATTTGACAATGGAGAAAGATATGGAACCTCAAACAGTATTTCTTGCCTGTCATTTGAGAAACAATTACATTGTCTAAGATTTTTGTGATGGCTGGTGGAACTGGATTTTGACCCGTTTTAGATTAATTCCAAATACTCAATGAATAAATGTAACAAATGAATTTAATATATAAAAAGAGTATTACATTTACATTACAAGTATACATGATAAAAGTTCTCTGGAGATTGAAGATGTTTGCAAGAGCAAAGACACAGGCATCAGGAATGGTAAATGCAAGAGATCTTCCTCAAACCCTTGCTCTGGTTATGTCCTAAAACTCAAGTAGTGGGATTGGTTAACTGACCTAAGGAAAACAAAACCATTCCTGTAGAATAGACCCATTATCAATCCCTTGAGCTCTTCCTATGACACAGGTATTATCTCAAGGATCAAGCAACCTAGACATTTAAAAGCAATCTTTTTGTCTCTGCATTCGCTCCTTACAGAAACAACTGTTAACCATAAACATTCCAATAACAGCCTACTAGAATATAAATTAAGTACATAGGTATACATGTCTATAATAAATAATGAAGAATCATTGAATGTTTAAATAGATTTTTCAGTTCCTTCACGGCCTTGATAAATGTTAAGATGCTATTTTACCCATGATCCCCATTTAAAAATATATCCTCCACTTTTTAACATGTCATTGTTATCGCCAAAACATTCATGTGACTCCTTCCATACTGTAAAATAAAAAAGTCAGTAATGGTTCTGTCTTGATATTCTGTGAGATGATGGTCCCAAAAAGTAGGAGACACTGAGTTTGGATAGCGAGGATGAAAATAGAAAACAGATCAATCCTCTTAATTCTACTCTTTCTGCCACTAGACTCCCACGAGTCCTTTCTACCCTTCTTTCTTCAATTGAGACCAGATCTTCCTTTGCACTGTCTTTGTAATATCCTTCATACCTCTTCTACTCTCTCTCTTTCCCTATAATCTTAGTACTTTATAGGAAAGAGGTGGAGAGGGTTTTTTGCTGAAAGAGCAGTGGGACAGATTCAAAACCATGCTGCAGTGGTACATGTGCACCGGCTGAAGTGCCTTAAACTGCTGGACCCCCCTGATCCCAGTACTGGGTTTCTGAAAGGGATGTTGTTACGGCTGACAGGCTGGTTGGTGGAGAGGCTGACTGAGAACGTTCATTCCAAACATGGGTTCTGCTGGTATTCACAATCATTTCAAATGCTTAGTCTGACCTTAATATAGCTTTTTTGGTGTAATGTAAGCAATAGAAAAGTCCCTAAAAATCCAAACCCTGGTCACCAAATATTTAAATAATTTTGAATAGTGGCCACAGTTTGTTCAGTGGTCTCAGCTGCTCCCTCTGGTACAAATACATTGCAGCTTGGGTTTGAATCCAGCCCACACTCTTTCAGGAATTTTTTTTTTCTCCACACTTTCCTGTAAAATAAATCATAAAAGTGCATGACAAACTATCTTGAAAAAGTAGTTTTTGAATAGTAGTTGAACCCCCGTCTGGATCCCTCCCTCATACAGACAATGGTGCTTTCATGTTAGTCGGCTGAATCTCCCAGTCACGCCATGGTCTTTAATTGGCAAAGGGTTGCATGCCAACTCCCATAGCCTACAGTATGAAAGCTATTTAAGAGAAGGGCAATGAAAAGAATGTTTGTAAATGTAATATTTCACACAGTGGTCTGCAAAAGAAGGAATTCACTCGAGGAGTTGCTATGGGCTAAATCAAATCCTATTTTTAAATCTTCTTTCCAGTGGTGAGGAGGAGAGGAGAGTAATGTAGTTGTAATGGGAGACAAAACATCTTTTTGGTTTTGAGCTACAAGTTGTTTCCCTTCCTTTGGGAGTGTTGATCGGTGGACTGTCAGATAGGCTAACTGATCATCACAGGGTCAGTGAAGAAATTTGGAGAAATGGGTACAATTGCCCAACTTAGTATTTTATTTTCTACCGATTCGGCACAGTAATATCACACACCTTTCTTTTGTCATTATATTGGAGAGTGCCACTGAGGGAACTTATTTCTCTGGAAACAAGAGACATTGGAATGCTGGCACATTGACATGGGTAATCACAGAAAAAAATGCTCTCATTGGTCAAACAGAACAGGACAGGGTGTACATGTCCAAGCCAAGGGCTGGTCTACAAGCCCAGGCTAGGGGTTATTTTTAGATCAGGCATTAGAAGACTTACTTTTGATGAATGTTGATATATATGATACAAACTTTTGTCAAGACATGAGCAATGACCTTCAGGTCACTGAATGGTCATGTCTGCCATGTCTAAGGATAGTTATGACAAGCCAACTAAACACAAGACACAAAAGCCGAAAATCTGATTGAAATACTTTTAAGACAGCTTTTTTGTACCTCTTTCCTGAGCATGAGCAAATGGAAAACTGTCTCCTGACAACATAATGCCAACAAGTTCACATTTTTCTCAGTTCATTAATAATGCCATAATGCTCCAAGACAAAAAAATCATTATGACCAGGGTTAATTGAATTTGCAATCTGTCTAGCACAGGGAGATTCAGAAGAAGTGGCCCAATTTGCGTCAAGACCTTGGCCTGAGATCGTATTTAGCTCCTTCATAATCACATTTGAAGATGTGTCTAAATCATTTGCTCTAATGGGACAGACGGTTGGACACAGACGGTTGGACACAGACGGATGGAAGGACCGTCAATCTTAGAATCTGTATCAGGCAGACCTGGCTTATGGGCACGTATTGTATCTCACAGCCTGTTCAAACATCACTGATTTAATGACAAAGATGAAAACCAGAAGAGACTGCTGGCAACTGGATAAAAAGACACAGTAGAAGCAGCAGAGTGCAAGGCAACATTAATTTATCATTAATAAGAGTAGTCTGCTTTGCCAGTAAATTATGTCACATGGCATGCCATTACTCATAGTGACTGAAAAAATTCATAAATAAATGGTTTAGGAACATCATAACCAGGATGGAGAATGAAAAAATTATTAAATACTGACTGCTTTGTTTAAGAGTTGAGCAACATGCATTTCGCTGCATCCACAACAACATCCACTATAATGTGTATTGAAAACTTTGATATGTTTATCCTGAGGTAAAAGATTAAGTTACAAAGAGTTGTTGTGTGTTTTATGGTAATTTCTTGACGACAGTAACAGTTAGAGAAAGAGTGGGCCTGTATTTTGGAGTTATGCCGTTCTGTGTCAGTATGTCCTATCCTCCTTATCCTTCCCCCTTCTGGGCTATTCATGGCCGTTGATTTACAGAAGAGATTTTTGGCAGCCAGCTCATGTCAATTACTGTGTGCAGTTAAGAACAATCTGAAGAACTTAAAAAACACATCATCAACCAAAGTGTGCGAGACAAAATATTGATTAAAATGTGAAGTACAGTAAAATGTATAAAATAATCTCTAATGTTGTTGTTATATTGCTTTCAAGTGAATTCCCATTAAGAAAATATTTTGTTTAACCCATCTACTGTTGCAAAGGAGGGCTATATCACTACATTATTTAGATTTGACATTTTGTAATTATTTTGGTTTTCTGGGAAGTTATGAGAAATTACATCAAGTGGCATTCGCAGTTGTAATCGCAAGTGTTCAATTCTCTTTGTCGCTTTATCGTGCAATATAATGTAAAACTTGATTATATTAAAATATAAAAAAAGTGTCTGGATATCATTATCCTAAAAATACTATCAAATTAGTGAAATCTATTGGTGTTTAATATGAAGGTTTCGCCATTAAATATATTTACACTCACCTAAAGGATTATTAGGAACACCTGTTCAATTTCTTATTAATGCAATTATCTAATCAACCAATCACATGGCAGTTGCTTCAATGCATTTAGGGTGTGGTCCTGGTCAAGACAATCTCCTGAACTCCAAACTGAATGTCAGAATGGGAAAGAAAGGTGATTTAAGCAATTTTGAGCTTGGCATGGTTGTTGGTGCCAGACGGGCCGGTCTGAGTATTTCACAATCTGCTCAGTTACTGGGATTTTCACGCACAACCATTTCTAGGGTTTACAAAGAATGGTGTGAAAAGGGAAAAACATCCAGTATGCGGCAGTCCTGTGGGCGAAAATGCCTTGTTGATGCTAGAGGTCAGAGGAAAATTGGCCGACTGATTCAAGCTGATAGAAGAGCAACTTTGACTGAAATAACCACTCGTTACAACCGAGGTATGCAGCAAAGCTTTTGTGAAGCCACAACACGCACAACCTTGAGGCGGATGGGCTACAACAGCAGAAGACCCCACCGGGTACCACTCATCTCCACTACAAAAAAAAAAAGAGGAAAAAGAGGCTACAATTTGCACGAGCTCACCAAAATTGGACAGTTGAAGACTGGAAGAATGTTGCCTGGTCTGATGAGTCTCGATTTCTGTTGAGACATTCAGATGGTAGAGTCAGAATTTGGCGTAAACAGAATGAGAACATGGATCCATCATGGCTTGTTACCACTGTGCAGGCTGGTGGTGGTGGTGTAATGGTGTGGGGGATGTTTTCTTGGCACACTTGGCCCATTGGTGCCAATTGGGCATCGTTTAAATGCCACGGCCTACCTTAGCATTGTTTCTGACCATGTCCATCCCTTTATGACCACCATGTACCCATCCTCTGATGGCTACTTCCAGCAGGATAATGCACCATGTCACAAAGCTCAAATCATTTCAAATTGGTTTCTTGAACATGACAATGAGTTCACTGTACTGAAATGGCCCCCACAGTCACCAGATCTCAACCCAATAGAGCATCTTTGGGATGTGGTGGAACGGGAGCTTCGTGCCCTGGATGTGCATCCCACAAATCTCCATCAACTGCAAGATGTCAGGTTTGGATTCATCATGCCAAAAGATTTTTCTTGCAGTGCATAAAATAGAAGATATTCATGGTGATGTAGGTAAGATATAAAGGCCAAATTCTGAAAACAGAATTAATGCGAATTGGTGTAGTGTGTAAAACATTGACATTTCTTTCATTTCTTCCTGATAATTGTTTGTTACAATTGATTAGGCAAAATCCCCATGTTACAATAAAAGCTTTTTGCGTCAATGATTGTAGATGTTTTGATCACATCTGAATATAGGATAGAAGTTTCAGTCAGTTGTGATGGGTAGTATACAGTAAGTGTTTTGCCTAATAATAGAAAGTGATTTAAACTGTAACAGATTACCTTTAGCAGTTCAAAGACTCATTTTGAAACAAGTGTCTTACATTGTTTGGTCTTGGCCTAATTGATGGTTACAATGGGTAAACTGTTATGTTGATGACTTCACCAATGAACTCATAAATCACCAAAATCTTAGTGGTTGAATCAATAATCTGGTGTTGAAAGATGTTTACAAACCAATTGAAAGCAAAATATGTAGTTCTGAATGCAAGATTAAATGGGTTACAAGTGTGATCAGAAGTCTTGTGCAGCCAGCGTGCCCAAATATTATATACAGTGGGGAGAACAAGTATTTGATAACCTGTAAAATCGGCAGTGTTTCCCACTTACAAAGCATGTAGAAGTCTGTAATTTTTATCATAGATACTCTTCAACTGTGAGTGACGGAATCTAAAATAAAAATCCAGAAAATCACATTGTATGATTTTGAAGTAATTAATTTGCATTTTATTGCATGGCATAAAATCCCGGATACAGGCCGCCGAAATGAGCTTTCTCCGCAGGGTGGCTGGGCGATCCCTTAGAGATAGGGTGAGAAGCTCGGTCACCCGGGAGGAGCTCAGAGTAGAGCCACTGCTCCTCCACATCGAGAGGGGTCAGCTGAGGTGGCTTGGGCATCTGTTTCGGATGCCTCTGGAACGCCTTCCGGAGAAGGTGTTCCGGTCCCGTCCCACCGGGAGGAGACCCCAGGGAAGACCTAGGACACGCTGGAGGGACTATGTCTCCCGGCTGGCCTGGGTACGCCTCGGTGTCCCCCCGGAAGAGCTGGAGGAAGTGTCTGGGGAGAGGGAAGTCTGGGCATCTCTGCATAGACTGCTGCCCCCGCGACCCGGTCCCGGATGAAGCGAAAAAGATGTGTGTATGTGTGTATGCATGACATAAGTATTTGATACATCAGAAAAGCAGAACTTAATATTTGGTACAGAAACCTTTGTCTGCAATTGCAGAGATCATACGTTTCCTGTAGTTCTTGACTAGGTTTGCACACACTGCAGTAGGGACTTCGGCCCACTCCTCCATACAGACCTTCTCCAGATCCTTCAGGTTTCGGGGCTGACGCTGGGCAATACGGACTTTCAGCTCCCTCCAAAGATTTTCTATTGGATTCAGGTCTGGAGACTGGCTAGGCCACTCCAGGACCTTGAGATGCTTCTTACAGAGCCACTCCTTAGTTGCCCTGGCTGTGTGTCGGGTCGTTGTCATGCTGGAAGACCCAGCCATGACCAATCTTCAATGCTCTTAATGAGGGGAATAGGTTGTTGGCCAAGATATCGCAATACATGGCCCCATCCACCCTCCCCTCAATATGGTGCAGTCGTCCTGTCCCCTTTGCAGAAAAGCATCCCCAAAGAATGATGTTTCCACCTCCATGCTTCACGGTTGGGATGGTGTTCTTGGGGTTGTACACATCCTTCTTCTTCCTCCAAACACGGCGAGTGAAGTTTAGACCAAAAAGGTCATTGGCAAACTTCAGACGGGCCTGGACATGCTCTGGCTTGAGCAGGGAGACCTTGCGTACGCTGCAGGATTTTAATCCATGACAGCGTAGTGTGTTACTAATGGTTTTCTTTGAGACTGTGGTCCCAGCTCTCCTCAGGTCATTGACCAGGTCCTGCCGTGTAGTTCTGGGCGGATCCCTCAGCTTCCTCATGATCATTGATGCCCCATGAGGTGAGATCTTGCATGGAGCCCCAGACTGAGGGATATTGACCGTCATCTTGAACTTCTTCCATTTTCTAATAATTGCGCCAACAGTTGTTGCCTTCTCACCAAGCTGCTTGCCTATTGTCCTGTAGTCCATCCCAGCCTTGTGCAGGTCTACAATTTTATCCCTGATGTCCTTATACAGCTCTCTGGTCTTGGTCATTGTGGAGAGGTTGGAGTCTGTTTGATTGAGTGTGTGGGCAGGTGTCTTTTATACAGATAACGAGTTCAAACAGGTGCAGTTAATACAGGTAATACATGAGTGGAGAACAGGAGGGCTTCTTAAAGAAAAATTAACAGGTCTGTGAGAACCGGAATTTTTACTGGTTGGTAGGTGATCAAATACTTATGTCATGCAATAAAATGCAAATTAATTATTTAAAAATCATACAATGTGATTTTCTGGATTTTTGTTTTAGATTCCGTCACTCACAGTTGAAGTGTGCCTATGATACAAATTACCGACCTCTGCATGCTTTGTAAGTAGGAAAATCGTCAAAATCGGCAGTGTATCAAATACTTGTTCTCCCCACTGTATTTTGGATAGCCATGCTTGCGAATAAGAACTGATGAAATGGACCCCTCTGCTGGTCAGGTCACCTGATTCAATTTTATTGCGGATCTCTTTACATAAAACTGAATGGACGTGGCGTCTGTAAGGAAAACAAAGCAGTTGAATCTGTCATATTAGAATCTCTCATTAGTAGTTGTAAAATAATATTTGGTGCAAACAAGATTGGTCAGACCGAAACTTGGTCATTTTATTAAGCTTAATTTATTAATGGATTCAAGACATGGTCAATATTTCAATGTTAAAGTTGACACATATGTAGCCTGTCATTTTGATCATAAAATTGTTATTGATAAGTCTGCAGCCATGTAAAATAACATAATATTGCATGAAATGCATTTTAAAAAATGCACATATTCCACAGACATGTATGCAAATTCCAATGCTGCTTTGCAAATTCAATTAATTAAATGTAAAAACAAATTGCATTCCTGTACCTCGAGCTGAGTCCTACTCATCCCTTTTCACCCTCATTGTTGTTCCGCAATTTAAAAATAAAGCATTGATCTTAATTATACATTGGCTACAGAAGAGATTCACTAGTTTTTTCAGGTGTTCAGGTAGGGTCATGTGAACATATATTTTGCTGAATGGAGGGCCATCCATTTTCATTTCAGAGAGATCTTTCTTTATTCTGGTATCCCTAATAATAAACATCACAACTGTCAATCTGGATAAAATCTGGCTGCAAAATAAAAGCGTCTGTATAAGTCCGCCAAAATTTAAATGTAAAATGTACACATAAGCTATCGAATTGAGCTAGCTCACATTAGTTATCTTCTGTGTTGAGGTATGCTAGTTATGCTAGTTAATTTTAAACAACTTATTATTATAATTTTTATTTTGTACATTGTATACTTTTGGACCATTTGGTAGAACTCCTGAGATTCAGCTTACATCTCAGAAATGCTACAAAGCTATAGAACTTAAAATAGATTTACACCTTATTGGAACTACAATTATGTTCATTGTCTAGAATTCGAGCTAGGTAAATCTTCATTGACAACACCCCTCCAGTGAGGTGGGATGTGCATCCCTAATCAAGTTGATTTACTCATTTTCATCAACACTGGGTTCATACTGGCATAGTATGGTAAAAATATTTGAATGTAAGACTGAGCTTTAACCAATCTGTAATATTTTGGGTGCGCTAACCCAAAACTGAAACAGATATATACAATTAATACTATATTGTACTTAAATGTTTATACATTCTAGTGTAAATTACAAAAGAAACATAGATTTCCTGTTCATTTCTAAAAGTGGAACATTTGGGAAAATTGTTTAATGAATGGTAGCTTTGCATCACTAACTCCATGAGGTATTTTATTCCATCTTTGAAAGCTCTAAACTGGGATTCTTTTGTTTTAATTAATAACCCAATCATTCTAGAGACTGTGTATATTACTTTGTGTGCTATATTTGGCATGTTATTTGTGTCTAAAAGAGGTAAATCAATTCAGCACAATTGTTTTTCCTGAATGACTTTTGTGCAAAATGTGTCCTTACAAACCATAATAACCCGAGAGAGGGCGCTGACTGGCTGACCGAAAAGAGAGAGAAATTATCTGATTCGATAAGGAAAATCATTGGACCAAATGTGATTAGGCTGGTCAGTAATGAAATCAAGAGAATTGTGTAAGAATTTGCTATTGGGTCATGGACTTGGGTCTATGTTCTGACAAGCCCTAGGGAGAACACATCAACTAATCCTGCAAAGCAGTAAATTCTAGGAAGTCTGATGGTAAAGACTTTCAACTAATCTATCTACAACCCCGTTTCCAAAAAGTTGGGACGCTGCGTAAAATGCAAATAACAGAAAATAGTGCAAAGACAACATATCAAATGTTGAAACTGAGAATTGTTATTATCTTTTGAAAAATACATGCCCATTTTGAATTTCATGCCAGCAACACGTTTCAAAAAAGTTGGGACAGGCATGTTTACCACTGTGTTGCATCACATCTTATTTTAACAATACTCTGTAAGTGTAAGTGAAATGAGGAGACCAATTGCGTGAGTTTTGAAAGTGAAATGTATTCCCATTCTTGCTTGATATACGATTTCAGCTGCTCAACAGTTCAGGGTCTCCTTTGTCGCATTTTTTGTTTCATAATGCATTTTTTGTTTCGTATGGTGCTCCTTGAAACAACCACACCGTTTTTTTCCAGAGCAGCCTGTATTTCTCCTGAGGTTTCCTGTGGGTATTTCTTTGTATCCCAAACAATTCTTCTGGCAGTTTTGGCTGAAATCTTTCTTGGTCTACCTGAGCTTGGCTTGTTGTCAAGAGATTTTCAGGGCTTTGGATATCTTTTTATATCCTTTTCCATTTTATAAGCTTATTATGTAGGTCTTTTGACAGTTCTTTTCTCCCCTGTCATGGCTTAATATCTAGCCTGCTCAGTGCATCCACAGAAGAGCTAACAAACTCATTGACTATTTATACAGCCACTAATTGCAATTTAAAAAGCCACAGGTGTGGGAAATTCACCTTTAAATTGCCATTTTCACCTGTGTGTGTCTCCTTGTGTGTCTATAACAAGGCCAAATATTCAAGGGTATGTAAACTTTTGATCATTGCCATTTGGATTATTTCTGTTTTCATTATGATTTACAAAGGAGCCAAACAACTATGTGATAATAAATGGCTTCATATGATTACTATCCTTAAATAAAAGGCAGTTATTTTGCATGATCAGTCATATTTTCAAAATCAATGCCAAAATGTCACAATTTCTGCCAGGGTATGCACAAGTGTATACACGGCATCTTCGTTGCATGGTGGAACTTTAACTTACAGTGTACTGTGTTCCTAAACAATGGCTTTCAGTGTCCCTGAGCCCATGAAATGATTTCCACTACAGAATTATGTCTGTTTTTAATGCATTGCCGTCTTAGGGACCAAAGATCATGGCCATCCAGTATTGGTTTTCGGCCTTGTCCCTTGCATACAAAGATTTCTCTGTATTCTATGAACCTCTTAATGACGTGTGAGATCCGCAAACTCCTTGCAATTTAATGTTGAGAAACATTATTCTTAAATTGTTACACTATTTGCCCACTCAGTCTTTCACCGAGAAGTGAACCCAACCTAGCAGTTATAGATGGGTCCTGTATGATAGGACACAGAAACAGATGGGTTGGGCCAAAGTGAGAACCCCATCCATCCATCATCTTCCGCTTATCCGGGGCTGGGTTGCGGGGGCAGCAGTCTAAGCAGAGATGCCCAGACTTCCCTCTCCCCAGACACTTCCTCCAGCTCTTCCGGGGGGACACCGAGGCGTTCCCAAGTCAGCCGGGAGACATAGTCCCTCCAGCGTGTCCTAGGTCTTCCCCGGGGTCTCCTCCCGGTGGGACGGGACCGGAACACTTTCCCAGGAAGGCATTCCGGAGGCATCCGAAACAGATGCCCAAGCCACCTCAGCTGACCCCTCTCGATGTGGAGGAGCAGTGGCTCTACTCTGAGCTCCTCCCGGGTGACCAAGCTTCTCACCCTATCTCTAAGGGATCGCCCAGCCACCCTGCGGAGAAAGCTCATTTCGGCCGCCTGTATCCGGGATCTTGTCCTTTCGGTTATGACCCAAAGGTCATGACCATAGGTGAGAGTAGGAACATAGATTGACCGGTAAATCGAGAGCTTCGCCTTGCGGCTCAGCTCTTTCTTCACCACGACAGACCAATACATCGACCGCATTACTGCAGAAGCTGCACCGATCCGTCTGTCAATCTCCCGTTCCATCCTTCCCTCACTCGTGAACAAGACCCCTAGATACTTAAACTCCTCCACTTGAGGCAGGCACTCTCCACCAACCTGAAGTGGGCAAGCCACCCTTTTCCGACTGAGGACCATGGCCTCGGATTTGGAAGTACTGATTCTCATCCCCACCGCTTCACACTCAGCTGCAAACCGTCCCAGTGCATGCTGAAGTTCCTGGCTTGAAGGAGCCAACACGACAACATCATCCGCAAAAAGCAGAGACGAAATTGTGTGGTCCCCAAACCTGACACCCTCCGGCCCCTGGCTGCGCCTAGAAATTCTGTCCATAAAAATTACCAACAGAACCGGCGACAAAGGACAGCCCTGCCGGAGTCCAACATGCACTGGGAACAAGTCTGACTTACTGCCGGCAATGCGGACCAAGCTCCTGCTTCGGTCGTACAGGGACCTGACAGCCCTTCGCAAAGGACCCAGGACCCCATAATCCCGAAGCGCACTCCACAGGATGCCGCGAGGGACACAGTCGAATGCCTTCTCCAAATCCACAAAACACATGTGGATTGGTTGGGCAAACTCCCGTGAACCCTCCAACACCCCGTAGAGGGTATAGAGCTGGTCCAGTGTTCCACGGCCCGAACGAAAACCACACTGTTCCTCCTGAATCCGAGGTTCTACTATCAGCCGTATTCTCCTCTCCAGTACCCTGGCATAGACTTTCCGGGGAGGCTGAGAAGTGTGATCCCCCTATAGTTGGAACACACCCTCCGGTCCCCCTTCTTAAAAAGAGGGACCACCACCCTGGTCTGCCATCCCAGAGGCACTGTCCCCAACCGCCACGCGATGTTGCACAGGCGTGTCAACCAAGACAGCCCCACAACATTCAGAGACTTGAGTTACTCCACGCCCGGTGCCTTGCCACCGAGGAGTTTCTTGACTACCTCTGTGATTTTAGCCCGGTTGATGGACGAGTCCACCTCTGAGACCTCATCCTCTGCTTCCTTAATGGAAGACGTGACAGCGGGATTGAGGAGATCCTCGAAGTATTCCTTCCACCGCCCGACGACATCCCCAGTTGAGGTCAGCAGCTGCCCACCTCTACTGAAAACAGCGTTGGTAGGGCACTGTTTCCCTCTCCTGAGGCGCCGGACGGTTTGCCAGAATCTCTTCGAGGTTCATGGCCTCACCGAACTCCTCCCAGGCCCAGGTTTTTGCCTCCACAACCACCTGGGCTGCAGTCCGCTTGGCCTGCCGGTACCCGTCAGCTGCCTCAGGAGTCCCACAAGCCAACCAGGCCTGATAGGACTCCTTCTTCAGCTTGACGGCATCCCTTACTTCACCAGGTGGTGATCAGTTCAGCTCCGCCCCTCTCTTCACCCGAGTGTCCAAGACATACGGCCGCAGGTCAGATGAAACGACAACAAAGTCGATCATTGACCTATGGCCTAGGGTGTCCTGGTGCCATGTGCACTGATGGACACCCTTATGCTTGAACATGGTGTTCGTTATGGACAAACTGTTACTAGCACATAACTGAACACCGCTCGGGTTCAGATCAGGGGGGCCGTACCTCCCAATCACGCCCCTCCAGGTGTCACTGTCGTTGCCCACGTGGGCGTTGAAGTCCCCCAGTAGAACGATGGAGTCCCCAGTCTGAGCACTTTCCAGCACCCCTCCCAGAGACTCCAAGAAGGTTGGGTACTCTGCACTGCCGTTCGGCCCGTAGGCACAAACAACAGTGACAGACCTATCCCCAACCCGTAGGCGCAGGGAAACGACCCTCTCGTTCACCGGGGTATACTCCAACACATGGCGGCAGAGCTGGGGAGCTATAAGCAAC
Source organism: Esox lucius (assembly GCF_011004845.1). Lineage (NCBI taxonomy): Eukaryota > Metazoa > Chordata > Actinopteri > Esociformes > Esocidae > Esox > Esox lucius. The sequence continues at coordinate 2,027,215 of NC_047575.1, read as the reverse complement.
ACACCAGCCACACCAGCCCGCCGCCTCTCACCATGGGCAACTCCAGAGTGGTGAAAAGTCCATCCTCTCTCAAGGAGTGTGGTTCCAGAGCCCAAGCTGAGCGTAGAGGTGATCCCGACTACCTCTAGTCGGAACCTCTCAACCTCACGCACGATCTCAAGCTCCTTCCCCGCCAGCGAGGTGACGTTCCACGTCCCTAGAGCTAGTTTCCGTGTCCAGGGATCAGGTTGTCTAGGCTCCCGCCTTCAACTGCCGCCGATCCTCTTCGCACCAGCCCCTTACGGTCCCTCCTGCAGGTGGTGAGCCCACGGGAAGGCGGCCCCACGTCACTCCTTCGGGCTCAGCCCGGCCGGGCCACCAGGCACTCGCGTACGAGCCCCAACCCCGAGCCTGGCTCCAGGGTGGGGCCCCGGCTGCGCCATACCGGGCATCGTCACGTACCTCAACATTTTTCTCATCATTAAAGGGTTTTGAACTGCTCTTAGTCTGACCCGTCGCCTAGGACCTGTTTGCCTTGAGAGACCCTACCAGGGGCATATATCCCCAGACAACATAGCTCCTAGGGTCACTCGGGTACGGTGGCAGTTCATGAAGGGGTAATCTCAGCTTGTTACATGTATAAAAGACACCTGTCCACAGAAGCAATCAATCAATCAGATTCCAAACTCTCCACCATGGCCAAGATTGTAGACCTACACAAGGCTGGAATGGGATGCAACACCATCGCCAAACAACTTCATGAGAAAGTGACAACAGTTGGTGCGATGATTCGCAAATGGAAGAAACACAAAAGAACTGTCAATCTCCCTCGGTCTGGGGCTCCATGCAAGATTTCCCCTTGTGGAGTTGCAATGATCATGGGAACGGTAAGGAATCAGCCCAGAACTACATGGGAAGATCTTGTCAATGATCTCAAGGCAGCTGGGACCATAGTCACCAAGAAAACAATTGGTAACACACCACGCCATGAAGGACTGAAATCCTGCAGCGCCAGCAAGGTCCCCCTGCTCAAGAAGGCACATGTAAAGGCGCATCTGAAGTTTGCCAATGAACATCTGAATGATTCAGAGGAGAACTGGGTGAAAAGTGTTGTGGTCAGATGAGACCAAAATCAAGCTCTTTGGCATCAACTCAACTTGCTGTGTTTGGAGTAGGAGGAATGCTGCCTATGACCCCAAGAACACCATACCAACCGTCAAACATGGAGGTGGAAATACTATGCTTTGGGGGTGTTTTTCTGCTAAGGGGACAGGATAACTTCACTGGATCAAAGGGACAATGGACGGGGCCATGTACCGTCAAATCTTGGGTGAGAACCTCCTTCCCTCAGCAAGGGCATTGAAAATGGGTCGTGGATGGGTATTCCAGCATGACAATGACCCAAAAGACACACGGCTAAGCAGGGGTGGGTAGTAACGCATTACAAGTTACACAAATGAGTAAAAGAGTACCGTTTCAGAGGAACAATTACTTTTCTTGTTACTTTCTGGGGGCTGTACTCTTTACTTTCACTCAAGTCCATTGTGATGGAAATTCCAATGTATCGACACTCGGAATAAGGGACACAGAGACAAAATTATCTTTGTACATTATAACCGTTTTATTAACTATTATGCACAGAGACTATTATGAGAGACACGTCAACCGCTTACACACACATAATCGTCTGAGGTGTCTCTAACTCCATACATGAACAATCCATATTTATTACATAGAAAAAGGGGTGTGGTAAGTTGTTGCCCATCGGTCTCAAGTCAATCAAACACATGCCCTTTGTTCTATCACATGTCCTGGGCTTGACACAAGGGACATGGTGTCTTCCCTCATGTGGTTAACTTTCTCTACCCTTAAGGGAAACTTAAAGCATCTAGACAACCTCCAGGTTGATGATTAACCCCACAACCCATTGTGACAAATCAAGAATGACCCCTAAGACATATACCAGATCCCTCTCTCCTACGTTCCTAAAGAACAGAAAGGACTGACACCCTTCTTTGTCTAGGCAGGAGGACATGGCCCAAATACCTAATAATCCTCTGATATTATACAGACATGTGTGTCACAATCAAAGTAAAGATTTACATACCAGCCAATAGAAAGACAGACATTTATCAAATGTACCTTAGTTCAAAATTTCCATAACATCCATCCATCCATCTTCTTCCGCTTATCCGGGGCCGGGTCGCGGGGGCAGCAGTCTAAGCAGGGATGCCCAGACTTCCCTCTCCCCAGACACTTCCTCTAGCTCTTCCGGGGGGACACCGAGGCGTTCCCAGGCCAGCCGGGAGACATAGTCCCTCCAGCGTGTCCTAGGTCTTCCCCGGGGTCTCCTCCCGGTGGGACGGGACCGGAACACCTTCCCAGGAAGGCGTTCCGGAGGCATCCAAAACAGATGCCCAAGCCACCTCAGCTGACCCCTCTCGATGTGGAGGAGCAGCGGCTCTACTCTGAGCTCCTCCCAGGTGACCGAGCTTCTCACCCTATCTCTAAGGGATCGCCCGGCCACCCTGCGGAGAAAGCTCATTTCGGCCGCCTGTATCCGGGATCTTGTCCTTTCGGTCATGACCCAAAGCTCATGACCATAGGTGAGAGTAGGAACGTAGATTGACTGGTAAATCGAGAGCTTCGCCTTGCGGCTCAGCACTTTCTTTACCATGACAGACCGATACATCGACTGCATTACTGCAGAAGCTGCACCGATCCGTGACTTTCACTCAAGTATTTTTTTTAATAAATCGTACTCTTTACTCCGTTACATTTCATCTAATCTTTCATAATTTTGTCTTCAGTCGTTTGTCAAAAAATATTTTGTTTTTTCGTTTCGGGATTTCATTTGAGTTTGGGTGTTCCCTCCCGCTCCTTTAAATCTGCATCAGAGTGCGAGCACAGATGTAGCCAATTAAGTGACAGACACCAACATGGTAAGTTGTCAATTGGAGGACGTTGACACAGTTGCACGACATGTTTTCGATTTAAATTTAAAATAGGCAACACAGTCATCATGAAATGTTGTCTTTATATTCCCAAAGACGCAACCATCTATGCTTTTAAAAACTCATCATCATTGCTCCGCAATCACATAGAGGTAAGGTTTGCGAACTGGCTCACGCAACATAGCATAGTAAGGTATAACGACATGTAATATATCCTAATGTTCTAGCTAACCTACAAAATATAATAACACTACAACTTGTTAGTATATTTGTATAAGTGGTTCATTGGGCTTGACTTGAACTTTAATATTTAGTAATGCACTTTAGTTAGCAGCAACATACCCAGTGTAGCTAGCTAGATTTTAGTTGAAAGCAATTGCTGCTAACCAGGTGGCTTAGTTGCAATGTTGTCAGTAATTTCACTCAAGACCTGACTTACTAACAACAAATATTTGATTCACAAGATGTACTGAGCATTACTACACAAGATTAATATTTTATTTTACCAGCAACATGTATGATGGCTTTATTTTGCAAGAATCTTATTTTCAACACATTAATATTAATAATAGAAGTGGGCAATTCCAGCGTTATGGACGTGACATTTGCAGTCAAAACATAAAATATAAATTCTCAGAAAATGCATTTAATACCAATATATTTAAATGTCTGTTCATATGTCCATACTCCCTTAATAAAGGAGTACAGACATTAGAAAAATATCAATCTACACATGCGTTTTATATTTAATATGAGGGAAATACACATAACGGACGTGACAAAAAAAAGACGGGAGTTTGTGGGAGACAATATACTTTGTTGAAATTCTGTGAATTAAAATGCACAAGCCAAAATAAATAATACTAGCCGAATGGATGAGTGTCGGCTCTCTATAGAACATACATTATTTATTTTAGTTTTAAAAAATTCATTTATGAGGAAAAACGGACGTTACGGATGTGACTTCTTTCCGTTATGGACGTGACCATTCCGAAATCATCACTTGGCTGACGCTGGAAAACTTGAACAGAGACCTTTTTGTGTGTCTCTTTTTATTTGAAACAACAAACATCTGAGACATCAGTAAGGTAAGTCTGCACAATTAATCAAATTTAAACTGAAATCACCGTGTTATAGATTAGTTCACGCATATCTCTCATGCTGCTAAACTTTAACCGGCATGTGAGCATGTTCAAAACATTGCTTGCTTGATAATGTGTTTTTATCATCAAGGTGTTTACTTTAGACCCCGAAAGATATGGAATTGATAATGCTAAGATACATAATCATTATATATGCAGTTCATCATATCGATGTTAAGAGCACCGGTTTCCCCTCAGTCCCGTCAGTGAATTGAAACGCTGTCTGATAGTAACAGTGTGTTGACCTGTGTATATATAGAACAAACAGTCTGGAGAGCGTTTTTTTTTTGCATGCAAAAAAGCAATCATGTCACAATGATCGCAATATTATGTTTTGTGTCAAACTAATCGCAATGTTTATACCCGTTTTGCGTTGTTGAATGCGCAATCGTGCTTTAAAATAGCCACATTATTGCAAAATTAGCCAATGCATTGAAATAATAATTGAAATGTTATTGTCTTAAGTCAAAATCACAATGATTACTTCATTTCATTAGGCCCGATGGGTTTTTGCCACGTTTATATTGGTTTGGATGTCAGGAGGATCAAGACGATCTGTGTGAAAGAGACGCCCAAAATACTTACCAATTACTGCAAATAAAGTAGAGATTTTGTCCAGAAATCGCAGATCTACAATCACCACAGAAATAACTGCCTTTGACCACAGAGGGCGTGCGCGGGAAAGAAAGTGAGTCATCACAGAAGGCGCGTCTCATATTTCTCTCTCTCTCTCTCTCACACACGCGCACGCACACTCCATGGTACTAGTATTAATTGATTTCTAAAAAGTTCTGATGTACAGTAATAGAGATCAATTTAATATATGTGTGGGGTTTTTTTAACAGTAAAATGATGAAAGACCAAGGTGAGTTTAAATAAGTTTGACTTCTTTCCACTCCATTTCAAGCAATAGATCGATTTATATTGTAAAGTTGATGAATTTATCTTTTCGTATTGATTTAATCAGAATGCTTCTTGATTGCCTTTCTTATGTGTCATTATATTGCTTGAAATAAATACATGAATTAATTAATTAAACAAATATAAGCTGGTCAAATCATGCATGATTTAATGTGAAGCGTCCATAACGGTCACGTCCATAACGGTCACGTCCGTAACGCATAATTAGGTTGTTTAGAGCAATTAAGTGAGATGATTTGTCAATCATAACTAGAATGGACATATTTTGGCTTTGTACATAAAGTTTCAAATTAATTCCAATAATAATGATTATACAATCTAAACTTATTCTTTAAATCGTTACGGACGTGACACAGCACTTAAGCGTCGTGACTTCCTAAATATAGCCTTCATAAATTTAAAGGGAAATGCAGTTATAACAAAGTGAGTGTATTTATATCTCAGTCATGCCCCCATCTTTCTGCAAAATCCTTACTATCAACATAAAGTATAATTAAAGGAGTCTTTGATCCCTCTTTTTAAAGCATGAAATAGGTTTGTATAAAAAAAGCAATTTTAGTATCTGTGCACACCTTATCTGAGGTGAATAAACAGAAATGTCCTTAAAATTTACATGACAGCACATCAATACAATAAAATACAGATCCAAATGGACAACTTAGAAAGGGTTTTGATTTTTTTATGATAACTTTAATTTTTCACAGCAAGGTTGACATTTGCGTGGAATTGCCCAAGTACAGTATTATTTGCTTTTGCAATTTATTTTGTTTTCCTATTCTGAATTGCTATGGGCTCTTGAAAATAAATGCCTATTCAAACATTAAAAATGCACTATGCGCTTGTACTTTCTTAAATCCTTTTTCCTTGTTGTTACTATGGCGTTATAATGTCTTGAGCAAAATATGTAACTAGTACTCAAGTACTTATTTGACCAAGTACTCTTTTACTCTTACTTGAGTACAGATTTTCAGTACTCTACCCACCCCTGCGGCCAAGACAACAAAGGAGTGGCTCAAGAAGAAGCACATTAAGGTCCTGGAGTGGCCTAGCCAGTCTCCAGACCTTAAACCCATAGAAAATCTGTGGAGGGACCTGAAGGTTCGAGTTGCCAAACGTCAGCCTCAAAACCTTAATGACTTGGAGAAGATCTTCAAAGAGGAGTGGGACAAAATCCCTCCTGAGATGTGTGAAAACCTGGTGGCCAACTACAAGAAACGTCAAACCTCTGCGATTGGCAACAAGGCCTGTGAACAGCCGAAGCGAGTTTATTCCTCACAATGCAATTAGTTATCTTAAATGCTGAATTGAGTTTGGTGAAATAATATAGTTTCTCTTTGTTTGTGTTTACCAATGATAACTTAAATAATACTTGTTTTAAAAGCAATGCCTGATACTCGTTAATGGAGGTTAAATTCTACAATGGTCAGGTGTCAAATGAACAAATTGGACAGGTTGAAAGTGTTTAAGGTCTAAACTGAATTACTCATTATTGTACCTTGATTTTGGTGACATAATACACCACTGTTTTCTGTCAACATCACTATTCTTGAGTCTTCTTAATTTCCGTCCTAATGTTGAGTTGCTGTGTAGATATGACAAGCACATTTTTACAAACCGCAAAAATATAAGATGGGTAGGCCAATAAATCTGAACCTTCCGTTAACGAAGGATATCAGCTAAGTAGAAAGAATAACACATCTTACTACAAATGTACATTTCGTATACCTATCTTAAACAACAGGTTTTTATTTCTGACTCACCATAAGTGGGTAAAGCCAATGGCTCCAGGGGTGTGCGAAGACCCCTAGGATGACCCCAACCTTTCCCATTAAATCAAGGTAGCTTATTGCTGAGAGTTAAATTTGAGGGTTCAGACTTGTCTCACCAGTGGTAATGTCCCCAACACAAGCATATTCAGTTTTGGGATAATCAAACAGTAAGTGAAAGCTAAATATATTTTCCTCTCAACAGCTTTAACATTGAAATTGACAATTTTAAAGCCAACTGAGGTGAGGGTAGAGGCCTAAAGTCATCTCCCGTTGTTGATGATAGAATAATCTTAATGTCAATAGAACCACAGACGTGGTCAAGATATACATAAAGTTGTGATTTTGGGTTTGGCTGACCACCACTATTGAAAATAAAAATAAAATGGAAATGAATCAATGTCGGATTATTTCCCTAAAATTTAAGCGGTTAATAAGACAATGTTTCTGTTTGTCGTGAGGTAGTTTGGCCATTGACCTGTGAAAATGCTACATTTGGGTACAGTTGATATGCTAACACAGTTACCCTGGTGGTTGCAGCAGGTACATCTGCAGAGATTTTTCTCTCTTACAATTTTGTTGAGTAGCTCATCCCTTAGAGAGCAAACTGATTATTTAGTTAGGAATGTTCCAAGAAACTACAGGATATTATTTATGCATGATTAGCCAATTTCACAGACCTGTGGGAAGGTACTGAGGTTAAGTCAAATTTGAGAGCTGTTTAGCTATGTAAGACGAATTTGTCAGTAGGTTATATGGTTTATAATTCCTTCACAAAAGCAACAGTGTTACACATTGATGTCTTTGATTGTGTTGGTGAATGTTTGCATTTTAAAAATGTCTACTTGGTTTTTGATGTATATACAGTATACAACTCCTAATCGAATGGACTCTATCCATCCCTGCTACCAATTCTCTATTTTTCATGTCAGTCCTGAAATGATGGCCATTGCGGGTTCAGGATGGCGCCTCCTGTGGCAGTATTTGTCATTGTTCTGCTTTCACTCATGGTGTCACTTTCCATTAATTGAAGTGAAAGCGGGGGGGGGGAAATATGATATGATAATTGATTATGATTGGAAGCAGCTGAACTGAGAGTTCAAAGCAAATCAAATTGGTACTTATAAAGAGTTACATGAAAATTAGTTTTTTTTCTGTTTGCATATATTTAATGGAGCATGGGCATCTGTTATGTTTCGAATCTTACATTTAAAGGATTTGTTTTTAATTTGTTTATTGTAATTGTTAGTTTGATATAAGGTCTAACATTGTAGTGGTTGAATACAATAGATTTATTCACAGTAAATGATGGTTAGATCTAAACAGTATAGCCTACTATACTGTAAACCCTGTGTACTGTAAATGTAATTTGGCTGTATTTAGTACGGTATATAAATAAATCAAAATCAGCTAGGTCATGTTGTGGTCTCAATGAATGTTTGCATTTTGTTGTATATGCTTGAAGACTAAACACACTGTAGATGCTAGTGTCAACAAGAATGCTGAAGAGTCAGGACATCATTCAATGTTGTCTGAACTTCGGTTGAAGTAGTTGTGCAACATAGAGCTGAACCAGGAGCAATTGTCGTTATCATCTAGGCAAAGAAACAATGAAATGATTATGCGAGAGCTACAAGTGAAACTATCACAACTTAGGATGGCTGGTTGGTTGGCTGGCTGGATAGCTAGCTAACAAACTACTTTGACAAGGATAAATAAATCTGGCTGAGAGAGTGACACGTGTCACTAGTGTTGCTACTGTATCTAGTAATGAAGCCTATACCTGGTTAACTAGCTAGTAGCGTATCAATACAACGCTAGATTTTAGTCAGACACAATACAAACAATTATCTGAGTCAAGCATACAAATAGCTAGTTGGTTACAGTAGATATCAAGCCATTTCTTCCAATAATGGTTTTATAAACAGCTTACCAGTTTTCTGCATAGTTGCTGTTTTCACCAGGACTTCAGGAATCACACTTCGTAGCTCTCGAACCAAGACCTGACGTAAGACTAAAGGCAATGCCTAATTGGTTGGAACACAAGCCAAGATGGTGTAAAGAAATCTAGCGCAGAGATATCTCTATTAACCTCATTCGATTGCAAGTACAAATAGTTTTTGCAAATCTAATGCGAAATGTTTGCATCAAAATTCTGTAAAATAGGAATCAATCCACAAACACAGTTTGCTATCCACAAATACGATACATTCAACAAACTCAAATGTCAGTCACAAATACCTCTTCACCTGATGAAAATAGTTTGCATACTGTGAATTCCGATTGCGAATCGTGTTTCATATTTACACATCGCGTTTGTGAATTTTAAACGTGTTTGTTTGAAGATTCTGAATTACACTTGTGAAAGAATCGCGTTTCCTATTTTCAGATCATGATGTATTTGTTTGTAGAATTTGTGCAATTGTGGATTTTTATGTAGTGTAAAACACAGCAAAACTTAAGTCAAAGTGTTACAAACAAATAGGAACCAATCCACAAAAATAATGTAATCCGCAAATAGTGAATTTACTGTTCAAAGGTGTGAGGGATAATCGCAAATAATTTTTCATATATTCAAATCCTTGCTTTGATGTACAAGTACAAAGGAGTTTATTATGGGTAGTGAAATATATTTGTGGATTGTGTTTTGTATTTGCAGATCATGAGACATTTGCTTGTGGATGTTACATTCATTTGTAAATTGTATTTTCTGTTTACACATTGTAATATACATTTGTAAATTGTGATCTGCACAATTATTTAGAAGCAATTCTATCTCCATATGGATGGTCGCGATGTCTTCAGAGCAGATCAGATTGAATTGGACTGCAGTAAGACCAGGTTGGGGGACTGTACATTTATGTAAACAAAACATGGTGTACAAACACTAACTTAACCGGGAGTAATTGCTCAACCAATCTGGAACACCTGATGATTTAGATGCAGGCCTATTTACTTGCCTCTGGAATTTACATCTATGGTTGTTATGGCAGACTACATACACTTGGATGCTAATGCTAAGCTAGTAATAAAATAACTGCAGGTTGCCATTAGCAAACAGAACACCCAGATGGTGTTTTGGTCAATGCAGGTGTTAGAAATCGGCGGTTTCGTATAGTGGTCAAATAATGTAGAACCCGTATCAAATCGAGGGAGAAGTTCGTTCACGTTTATTGGAAAATTGCAGCACAGATATCATACGGTGAACGTTTCATTATCTTCTCACTGTAATGTTGGTTACCAGCTAGCCTATACATTAAGGGCGTTTCTAACTAAGACCATGTCTTTAGAAGTCAACCCCCATGCCATATGACCATCGTAAACATTCCTACAGAGAGATAAACAGAGAGGTTTCTGTTGTTCTCATTATCTAGGCACATGCACTTCCAATGAAATGTACATTCATATTGTAATTGTTAATGCTCAGATTCCACAGTCCCCCTATCAAACATTTAAAGAAAAACATTACATGTTTGATAAAACATTACAATTCAATTCCTAATGAAAAGAAAAGGCCCATAGGCATATGTTACAAATGACTAAAATGAAAGAACAAAAGGAGTATCCGACCAACCAGGTCTTATTTGTCCTCAAATGAAAATTAAACAAGACAATTGACACACCCCACTCCGATACATAACTCAATGTATGACAGTCATCAATCCTGTCCCCAGCCAAGATCATAAAGGTCAAGAAACATTATGACATCAACAGGTTATTATCAGTGTTAACGGTGTTCAGCAGAAAATCAGACTCAACATGACATCATGATTAAAACATTTCCCCCAAAGTCCATTGAACAATCAAAATCCCCCTTGTCCGTATCATGATCCATGCGACAAAATCATACAAAAGACTTATGCATATCCTGTTGTACCTGTGACAGATTTCTACCTTTAAAATAGGGAAAACATCTACCTTTGTCAGGGACCATCTATAATAGGGAACAATTCACTGTCCAAACAAACCATGATAGCCACCATAATGTAGATCATTAAGCATCATCACAAATACGCCGAAGTCCAATACTGGGATTGTCATCGTACAGTTTCCCACCTGTCTTGCGAGAAACAAACCTTCATACATATGAAATCACCATATCAGTTATTTAGGAAAATCTTAGATTGTAAGGAAATAAGTTAATTTTCAATCAAGTGTCCTTCAGTTCTTGTCTTCAGTTTCTTTGTCTTGCATCAGTGATGAAAGTTCCAAAATCAGTTATTGCAGTCAGTGTGATGTGGACCCAGCAATTTGCCTGGTTGTCCTAACAAGTCAGTGTAGGGGTATAATGGATAAGTGAGTTTCCAACACTTCACTTAATCAAAATTAACACCACAACAGTGTCTTCCACTGTGTTGGGACCATGTGACCTTTCCAGTCAACTGGCCCGTGGTACTCTGACCTGTAGTTTGTGTAGTCCTTCAGGACTCAGGTGGATTCTCCTCTCATCTCGCTGTCGATGATTCATCTAGAAACGGAGTGTGAAGCCAAGTGATCTGACCACACTCAGTTGTCTGTGTCCAGTCAGTGACGTGATTTATCATCAGAAAAGGGTTTGTGATGTCCTGATCTGTTGAAAGTATAACTACAAAACAACGATTAGTGTGGTTCAACAGTCCATCAGACTTTCATCCACTGGGTATGGTTCTGTCAACTCCCAACAATGAAGACAATAGATCAGTCCTGAAACTTGTGGATCTCAGAAGTTCCATCTTCAGAGTGAAGCATACAGCCTATTCAGACAAGTTTCCATAAGTCTATGTCAAAGTTCCTTTTCCATCCAGAACTGGCTTGGTTGTTGTTTGACTCCTTGTGCTATATTATTGCCCAATAGCAACCAGCAGTGGAATAATATTGTCAGACATGACTTTGCTTAGCCAAATCAGAAATGGTTAGATCTATACTATTTAACCATTAGAATGTTAGACCTTACCTCAAACAAAACAATCTCCAAATAAACCAATTAAAAACATCCTGTAAATGGAAAATGGAAAACATAACAGATGCCAATGCTCTGTTATAACTATGCAATTTTTTTTTTACAAAACTACTTATAAATACAAATTTGATTTGCCTTGAGCCTTAAACTCAACTCTTTCCAATCATAATCAATTATCATATCATACATCCCCCCTGCCTTCACTTCATTAAGTCAATGGAAAGTGACACCATGAATGAATGCAGAACAATGACAAATACAGCCACAGGAGGCGCCATCCTGAACCTGCACTGGCCATCTTTTCAGGACAGACATGAAAAATAGAGAATTGGTAGTAGGGATGGATCTATAATCCATTCGATAAGGAGTTGTATATTCATCAAAACAAAGTGAACAAGTTAAAAACATTAAACATTCACTAACACCAACAAAGACATCAATGTGCAACACGGTCGCTTGTGCGAAGGAATTATAAACCATATAACCCATTAGCAAATTTTACATCATAGCTAAACAGCTCTCAAATTTGACATTACCACAGTACCATCACACAGGTCTGTGAAATTGGCTATTAAGCATTTATAATATCCTGTAGTTTCTTGCCACATGCCTAACTAAATTGTTTGGCCCCCCAGGGGATAAGCTGTGCAACTAAATTGTAGGAGTGAAAAACTCCAGCCCATGTGCAGTGGTTTACCTGTTGCAACCACCAGGGCAATTGTATTAGCATAGCTACAGCATACAACTTTAGAATTTTTACAGGCAAAGGCCAAACTACCTCATAAAAAACACAAAGTGTCTTGAGTAACCTCCTAAATTTTTGGGAATTCGCAAAGTTAGATAAATTTTTTGACCAAATAAGGGCGGTCAGCCAAACCCTAAATCACAACTTTAATGCTTTATCTTTGTTCTATCATCAACAATGGGGGATGACTTTAGGTCTCTACCCACACTTCAGTTGGTTTCAAAATCATACATTTCAACATTAAAGCTAATGAGAGGAAAATATATTTAGCTTTCACTTAATGTTTGTTTATCCCAAAACTATATATGCGTTTGTTGATAAAATTACCATAGATGAGACCAGACCGAACACTCGAATTTAACCCTTAGTAATAGGCTACTCTGATGTAATGGGAAAGGTTGCTACTCTGAGCTCCACCCATTTATGGTAATCCATTAAAAAGGCCAAATGTTTGTTTATGGTCCTCAGACTATCCTATCAATTTAGCCGACATCCTTTGTTAACTGGAGATTTTGATTTAGTGTCCAACCAATCTAATATTTTCGCAGTTTGTAAAAATGTGCTTATCATTATCTATACAAAAACTCAACATTAGGGTGGAAATTAACTCTTAAGAATGGCAATCCAGACAGAAAACAGATGTATGACATCACTAAAATCAAGGTACAATAAGTAATCCAAAGGAAACTCAATGTAGGCCTTAAACACTGTTACATCAATACCCTCATTGTTCATTAGTCAATTTACAATTTTAGAATGTGAACTCCATTAACGAGTATCAGGCGTTGGTTTTAAAAACAAGCATTATCCCAGTTATCGTTGGTAAATACAAATAAGAGAAACTATATTATTTAACCAAACTCAATTCAGCATTTAAAAAATAGGTCATTTAATTTTGTGTGGAGTAAACTCGCTTTAACTGTATTACCCCTTTTTTTTAAGGCTATGACTATTTTGGATTCAAATTCAGTCCTCATGGGACACAGTGGCTCCTTAATGTTAGACTATAACCATGTGGATTCTTCATTATACCACTTATACAATATATAATTAGAGCGAAAAAACAATACCTTAACCTTTTGTAAGACAACCACAATACTATTTTACCAGATTAGAAAATCATGGTACCAAATTCTAATTCATCACTAGGTTTCAGACGTACTCACTTGTGCTAGTGAACAGCTCAGCAAGTAACAGACAAGTACCATGTGGTGGGCCTTGATTAAGGCCTACCTACATTGTCGTGAGACCCCCCCTGAGGCCTTACTGTTTTAAACATTATCATCAACGCAATAAATACGTTCGACTCAAAATTACATACGTACACATGACAAAGCACAACAAAACAGGTTATTTCTTGAATACCTATTAAAACATGTTCAAGCATGACAGAACAAGACATGCTATTTCGAATGCCTATTAAAACATGCTATATAACATTCAAGTGCTTCTCAAAATACATTTAATTAAATAAGCTTGGCTATTACCGAGGAAGGTGATCAGGTTTCCTTGATAAGTTCCAGCTTCAATTAATGGTTAGGTACAATACATTTTAGAAAATGAACATTTAAGAACTCTGAATGATTATGAAAGCTCACGTCAGTTTCTAGTATCGTCCATGATTCCAGGGTCCCATAAGAGAGACTCCATCTTGAGACTACTGTCGGTCAGCCAGGTGGTCAAACAGAATGAATCTTCGTCCATTTCGATTGGCTCCTTTACCGCCTTTCGACTGTTGTCCATTCTCGGCCATCTTAACTTTCCTCTGTCTTCTCTCTTCGTCTGTACCACACGCTCCATCTTTCCATATACAACTTCCTCGGAATCCATCTTGTTTAGCCGGAAAACGTTATTTTTCTTTCTGTCCATTTCGAGTCCAGGCATCGTTGTTAATGATCCTTTTCATTCTTGATGGTATCCTATTCGCGCCATTCTATTTAAAAATGAACGCGTCATGCCTGAGGCTGCACTCCTCTTCCCGTCGTATTTGTACAACTGGATGGCATTATATTTTACTTGTACAAGTCACTGTATAATCGCCTAAAGCAATTCGCATTATCAACGAAATACAGTTTATCGCTAATCTCCAATTTATCCACCCCTAGAGATTTTTGCACGTTACACAATGTAATTCGTGGCCCAGTCAGGGAGTAACTAGGTCTCCTATCACTAACTGTGCTCTTGAAATACTCGATTTGTTCGTTAAATGGTGTGGATTTCAGACTCACCAACCATTCAGCTGTTCGCAAGAAACAGGAACAAAGACCGACTCCGTTGCGGGTGCGCGCAGCCAGCTTCGTCTCAGGATAACAAAAAAGTTTTTTTTTGGTAAAATCTAAATCTCCAACCATACGGCTCACAGCACCAAAGTGTTAGAAATCTGCGGTTTCGTATAGTGGTCAAATAATGTAGAACCCGTATCAAATCGAGGGAGAAGTTCGTTCACGTTTATTGGAAAATTGCAGCACAGATGTCATTCAGTGAACGTTCCATTATCTTCTCACTGTAATGTTGGTTACCAGCTAGCCTATACATTAAGGGCGTTTCTAACTAAGACCATGTCTTTAGAAGTCAACCCCCATGCCATATGACCATCGTAAACATTCCTACAGAGAGATAAACAGAGAGGTTTCTGTTGTTCTCATTATCTAGGCACATGCACTTCCAATGAAATGTACATTCATATTGTAATTGTTAATGCTCAGATTCCACACAGGGGACTTCAATCATTCAAATCTGAAAACAGTTTTTCCCAAATTCCACCTAAATGTTTCCTGCCCCACCACAGGATACAATACACTGGACCTTGTGTACACAAACATTTCAGAGGATTACAAAGCAATTCGTCTCCCCCAACTGGGTCAATCTGACCATCACTTACTATTCCTAGTATTTACCCCTCATTGAATGTGTGAAACCATCAGTGAGGACAGTCAAAGTGTGGCCAGAAGGGTTAGACTCACTTCTACAGCACCAGTTTCAACACAGACTGGAGTTTGTTTTCCACTCAAACCACCCTTGACTCCCATACTGACATTGAAACATACGTATGCTTCCTCCATTCTGGATGACATTGTTACGCATGCAGGTACCCTGTAGGTGCGTTTGGGGTTTTCCCCTCCTGCCATTTCCCCAGGTGTCCCTTATGTTCCTGATTGTGCTCCTTGGGGTTTTCCCACCTGGCAGTCATGAGTGCATCGTCTGACTGCTGAGGTGGACCAACCAGTGGACACCCCTCCTAATTGCACCACCTGTTCCTTTTTCATTACCCAATCACATCACACATCCCCTGGTTTAAAAACCCAGTTAGTTGGTTCTTCCAGAGAGACTTTTTTGCTCTCCCTGATGTGGACACGCTTGAGATGCATACCTTTTTTGATAGACAGACACTTTGTTAATTCATACGTCACTTAGTGTAGCACACTTTGTCCCATTTCATGTGAGTATGTATTGCTGTGGTGTTTTGTTTGGTGTACTCTAGTCAATTGTTTGCTGTTTAGTCCTTGTTCAACCTGTGTGTTTTTGTTTGTTCCAGTGTCCCTGGGAAAAGTATTTTATTTAGCAAGTCGCCCTTGGGCATACACAACCTGTTGGAAAGCTTTGTCTAAAAACAATATTTAGAACTGGATGGGCCACCCACTGTATTTTTGTATTGGTTAGTAGTTAGCTAAGCGGTTCTTGAGGCAAGTTCAGTTTAGGGGTGTTTGACCATATTATTTCATTTCTTTGGTCCAGCGCAGTCCCTTTCCCTACCTGTTTTACAGTGTGTTTCTAATAAACGTTTTATGTTTGACAGTAACTTTGGTTGTCTGTGTCATTTGTTCACACTGTTTATGTACACTACACCACTGCATGAGTTTTATGTTATGGGTCTCTGTACCGTCCACCCTAGGCTGCTAGAGCCACCAGGTTCGTAACAACATCAACATCTGCAACAACAATGTCACCACCCATAAACTAATAAAGGCCTACCCCAACCAGAAGCCGTCGATGAACAGAGAGGTCCGACAACTGCTAAAGGCACACAACGCTGCTTTTAGATTCGGCAATGCGGAAGGCCTACAGCTCATCCAGGTCCAACCTGAAAAGGGACATCAAGATCAAAAGGAACCCTACCCAGAGCCAGCCATGTCTCCTACACTAACAAGTTACACAGGTTTATACGCACGCTTCGACAGGGACAACAAAGAGCTAGCCATTAAAGCTGAACTACCCCCAGACATCACCCCCCTCAGACTATCCACCACAGAAGTGTCATCTGCACTGAGCAGGGCGAATGCACGCAAGGCAGCTGGTCCTGATGGTGTCTCCGGGCGTGTGCTCAGACCATGTGCTGGGCTGCTGGGCAAGGTCTTTACCGACATTTTCAACATGTCACTGGCCCAGTCAGTTGTCCCAATGTGCTTCAAGTCTGCAACCATTGTGCCAGAGCCGAAGTAGTCATCTAACCTGAATGACTTCCTAACCGGTTGCACTAAACCCCTGAATCATGAAGACTGGTTTTGGCCCACAATAAATCCTGCCTCCCCCCAACACTGGATCCCTACCAATTTGGTTACTGATCAAACAGGTCTACAGAGGATGCCACCTCCACCGCTCTACACTCTGCCCTGACCCACCTGGACAGAACCAACACCTATGTAACAATGCTATTCTTAGACTTCAGCTCAGCATTCAACACTGTCATCCTGTGTAGGCTGGTCAACAAATTCCATGACCTTGGGATCAGCCCCTTTCTTAGCAACTGTACTTTGCATTTCCTAACCAACAGACCCCAGTCTGTCAGGTTAGACAACTTCACCTACTCCACCCTGATTCTGAACACTGGTGTACCACAAGGCTGTGTGCTGAGCCCTCTCCTGTACTCTCTCTTTCTTCACCCACGACTGCGTTCCTGTACACAGTTCCAACACCATCATCAAGTTCACAGATTTGATGATAACACCATGGTGGTAGGCCTGATTAGTGACGATGATGAGTCAGCCTACAAGGAAGAGGTCAACAACCTGGTCCTCAACACAAAGAAAACCAAGGAACTCATTGTGGATGACAGGAAGTCTAAAATCTGCAGCCATGCCCCAGTCATCATTGATGCTACTGAAGTGGAGTATGTGTCCAACTTCAAATTCCTGGTTGTCCACATCTCCGAGGACCTCTCCTGGTCCCTCAACACCTCAGCTCTGGTCAAAAAGGCGCAGCAGCACCTGCAATTTTGAGGAGGCTGAAGAAAGCAAATCTTTCCTAGAAGATCCTTGTGAACTTTTACTGTACATTGGAGAGCATTCCGACAAACTGCACCACAGTACGGTTTTGCAGCTACTCCATAGCCGACTTGAAGGCCCTGTAACGGGTGATGAAAACCCGCCAGCACATCACTGATGCCCAGCTTCCTGCCATCGCAGACCTCTAGCTCAAGCGGTGTCTGCGCAGTGCGCGTGACATCATCAGGGACTACCCTACTACATTACTCCTTTATTTGCCACATTGCACATCTAGAATGCCATTTAGAAATTGCCATTTGTACCTGAACAACTATTAACACACTTGTAACATACACTATACCTAATACTAGTAAACTTTCTGCCCTCCTCTATTTGCCTTAATTGCACATTTACAGGTGCTGGTCATACAATTTGAATATCATCAAAAAGTTGATTTATTTCAGTAATTCCATTCAAAAAGTGAAACTTGTATAATGTATACATTCATTCCACACACACTGATATATTTCAAGTGTTTCTTTTAATTTTGATGATTATAACTGACAACTAATGAAAAACCCAAATTCAGTATCTCAGAAAATTTGAATATTGTGAAAATATTGAAGACACCTGGTGCCACACTCTAATCAGCTAATCAACCCAAAACACCTGCAAAGGCCTCTCAGTCTAGTTCTGTAGGCAACACAATCATGGGGAAGACTGCTGACTTGACAGCTGTCCAAAAGATGACCATTGACACCTTGCACAAGGAGAGCAAGACACAAAAGGTCATAGCTAAAGAGGCTGGCTGTTCACAGAGCTTTGTGTCCAAGCACATTAATAGAGAGGGGAAGGGAAGGAAAAGATGTGCTAGAAAAAAGTGTCCTGGAGAGGATTGTGAAACAAAACCCATTCAAAAATGTAGGGGAGATTCACAAAGAGTGGACTGCAGCTGGAGTCAGTGCTTCAAGAACCACCACGCACAGACATATGCAAGACATGGGTTTCAGCTGTTGCATTCCTTGTGTCAAGCCACTCTTGAACAAGACACAGCGTCAGAAGCATCTCGCCTGGGCTAAAGACAAAAAGGACTGGACTGCTGCTGAGTTATGTTCTCTGATTAAAGTAAATGTAACATTACCTTTGGAAATCAAGGTCCCAGAGTCTGGAGGAAGAGAAGAGAGGCACAGAATCCACATTGCTTGAAGTCCAGTGTAAAGTTTCCCCAGTCAGTGATGGTTTGGGGTGCCATGTCATCTGCTGGTGTTGTTCCACTGTATTTTCTGAGGTCCAAGGTCAACGCAGAAGTCTACAAGGACGTTTTAGAGCACTTCATGCTTCCTGCTGCTGACCAACTTTATGGAGATGCAGATTTCATTTTCCAACAGGACTTGGCACCTGCACAAAGTGCCAAAGCTACCAGTACCTGGTTTAAGGACCATGGTATCCCTGTTCTAAATTGGCCAGCAAACTCGCCTGACCTTAACCCTATAGAAAATCTATGGGGTATTGTGAAGAGGAAGATGCGATACGCCAGACCCAACAATGCAGAAGAGCTGAAGGCCACTATCAGAGCAACCTGGGCTCTCATAACACCTGAGCAGTGCCACAGACTGATCGACTCCATGCCACGCCGCATTGCTGCAGTAATTCAGACAAAAGTAGCCCCAACTAAGTATTGAGTACTGTACATGCTCATACTTTTCAAGTTCATACTTTGCAGTTGGCCAACATTTATAAAAATCCTTTTTTTGTATTGGTCTTAAGTAATATTCAAATTTTCGAGAGATACTGAATTTGGGATTTTCATTAGTTGTCAGTTATAATCATCAAAATTAAAAGAAATAAACATTTGAAATATATCAGTCTGTGTGTAATGAATGAATATAATATACAAGTATCACTTTTTGAATGGAATTACTGAAATAAATCAACTTTTTGATGATATTCTAATTTTATGACCAGCACCTGTAGTATTGCCATTTGCACTGCATTTGCCTTCATTGCACATCTGTACATTCCACTTGTAATATACATATACTTAATAACCGTAAATACTGTATTTCGTTGTGCTGTACTTGTACTGTTCAATGACAATAAAGTTGAATCTAATCTATTGTACACTGAGAAACACACCTTCTCAAAAAGAAAACTACAATTTGAAATCTCTTTGCAATAATGTGCATAATCCATTCATGTTTCATGACTTTATTCAGAGGTGTATAATAACTTTTTGAAATGATTCATGACATAACTATAGTTCACAAAAGAAAATGTTTCTCTCCCTATATAAACAACCATTATTAAACCACTATTAACACCTCCCATATACAAATACAATGTGGGCAACATAACGTTTATTAACGGAATGGAAGCGTACTCTTGTGAATCCCAAATAAGCTCCGCTGCCCTGTTACTTTTATTTAAATGCCCTCATTAATCATTTGTTGTTAATATAACTCAGAAGTAGCTACGTGTTCAATGGGATTAAACAATCGTTTTCCTGGAAATAATGGAGGATGTTTTAGGATCCACTTTGGTTGTCCAACAGAGGATGATTTGTGATCGAAATTTGGTTGTACAACAGGCAAGTTCCCAACAGGCAAGTTGATCCCAGCAGAACATAACAGCAACCGTGGTGACTGGTTGTATATGCAAGGGTTATAACATTGTAGTCGAAATAGTGAACTGCTTCCCAAGCCAGAATCGCGAAGTTTACTCAATCTCAGCCTTCCGCTGTACAAATCGCTAGTCGACGCTTCATATCATTTTGAAATGAATGGGAGCTGGGCGAGTGGCTTTGGTATGTGTATCATGTCCTTTATCTGGAAGAGCTGGTGCTGCCATCTTTGTATCCTTTGTTGCCACTAGAGAGAAATAATGCTACGTAAAGCTTTGTAGGTTGCACTGAGGGAATTTGAGTAATGCGTTATTTATTTGAAAAAATAACTATAAGGGATTACAACATTGTCCACAAGTTTTCAGGACTGATCTATTGTTTTCATTGTTGAGAGTTGACGGAACAATACACAGTGGTTGATAGCTTGGATTGTTGAACCACACTAATTGTTGTTTTGCAGTTATACGTTTAATGGATCACAACCCCTTTTTCTAAAGATAGATCACATTACCGACTGGATACAGACAACTTTGATTACCGCAACATGTTCACAAAGGATTATTACAACCACACTGGTCAAATCTGTTCCAAAACTGACTGACTACTCACATGGCAGGTTCAGATCACTTGGCTCCATACTCCATTTCTAGATGAACCATGGACAGCTAGATGAGAGGAGAATCCAGTTGAAGGGCTCCACATACTCTAGGTCAGAGTACCACGGGCCAGTTGACTAGACAGATCACATGGTCCCAACACAGTGGAAGACACTGTTGTGGTGTTAATCTTGAATTGGTGAAGTGTTGGAAACTCACTGTTCCATTATACACCTAAATTGACTTGTTAGGACAACCAGGCAATTTGCTGGGTCCACATCACACTGACTGCAATAACCAATATTTGGAACATTACATCACTGATACAAGACAAATAATACTGTCAGAGTGGGGTGTGTCAATTGTCTTGTTTACATTCATTTTCATTTGAGGGCCAATAAGACCTCATTGGTCAGATACTCCTTTTTGTTGTTTTGTCTTAATCATTTGTAACATAAGTGTGTGGGCATTTTCTTTTCTTTAGGAATTGAATTGTACTTTTATTGTTTTATCAAATGTAATATTTTTGTTTACATGTGTGACGGGGGAGTACAGTAGTGTACGAATGTATGCTTGTTTATCTGTACACAGGAAGTGACGTACAGTCAAAGCGCAACAGTAATACTGTGTTGTGTATTCTGAATTGCAGTGTGTATAAATTAGAGGACGACGAAGTTTCTTTGAGATCGAGTTTGTAAGACTGAATATGATCGAGCCTGTAATATCATGAACAATAGACTATCAAAAGCTGCAACAATAATTGAATTACTCTCTCCCTTGATGACCAGGTTCATTATTTCACCACTATACGAACAGCTGGTTTCTTACAAAAGCATGAAACTACCACCACCATATTTCATTGTAGGAACGGGGTTTTGAGTTTAGAACAAACAGCTCTCCCATACGACTGAATAACATAGGCCTTATGCAATTACTACAATGGTATTTGTCTGCATTCTGTTCAGTGTCCTTAAGTTCACCTGAATGTCTTAGCACGTTTTATTCAGAATCTATTGTAACCGTGTGTGCAACTTGTGAATGATATTTTGGAAGAAATCCTTAATGTCTTTAAGCTTTGTGTGTGTTTTTGAGTGTATGTTGGTGTCAGTGTGTGCGGTTGTGTTTCTGAATGAGTGTGTATGTGAGAGAGTGAGTGAGAGAGAGAGAGAGAGAGACATATTTGAATGGTTCTGTTGTTTAGGCTACAGCCTCAGGGCTCCAATGTTCTCTCCAAGATGAAGCCCAGGGCTGTGGGTGTGTTTGTGTCTGCTGTTTCCATGGTTACACCTGGTGATGATCAAGAGTTTGACATTCATGCTCCTTTGAGAAATGCTCCTTGAGCCAATCGGAGATTGCTGCTTTCTTCTGTTTTTTGGCAGCTTTCTTTTCTTCTAATCTTTTCTATTCTATTATTTTATTCCTTTCAAGAAGGTCATCTATGGATCAATGTTTCTCAACCTGGGGATTGTGAACAACATTTGGGTTATGTGCGATTTCTTTTCTTACTCCAGTCTCAATTCAGACATCAAGTACCAGGTAAACCAAGTAATAAACACATTAAATAATTTACTTCTCTAAAAACAGATGTTTATTTTTCCCCCAAAACCAGTGAGCTTTCCAATAGACTTCATGAGGAATATAAGCAATATGAAGTGAAAATGTTTTCTCTGTCTAATTCACTGTCTACATTAACTGTCAATATTGAAGGCATAATTATTGCCACAGTAAAATTGTGATGTGAATATTAGATTACAACTAAGAAAACCTGGTTCAAGTTAAGATTATGCAACAAGTCAAGCTGAAAACCAGTGCTCTATATGATTTACCGTTGAAATATACAGTAGGGAGAACAAGTATTTGATACACTGCTGATTTTGCAGATTTTCCCACTTACAAAGCATGTAGAAGTCTGTATTTTTACTCTTCAACTGTGAGTGAAGGAATCTAAAACAAAAATCCAGAAAATCACATTGTATGATTTTGAAGTAATTAATTTGCATTTTATTGCATGACATAGGTATTTGATACATCAGAAAAGCAGAACTTAATATTTGATACAGAAACCTTTGTTTGCAGAGATCATACGTTTTCTGTAGTTCTTGACCAGGTTTGCACACACTGCAGCAGGGATTTTGGCCCACTCCTCCATATGGACCTTCTCCAGATCCTTCAGGTTTCGGGGCTGTCTCCAGGCAATACGGACTTTCAGCTCCCTCCAAAGATTTTCTATAGGGTTCAGGTCTGGAGACTGGCTAGGCCACTCCAGGACCTTGAGATACTTCTTACGGAGCCATTCCTTAGTTGCCCTGGCTGTGTGTTTCGGGTCATTGTCATGCTGGAAGACCCAGCCATGACCCATCTTCAATGCTCTTACTGAGGGAAGGAGGTTGTTGGTCAAGATCTCGCGATACATGGCCCATTCCATCCTCCCCTCAATACGGTGCAGTCGTCCTGTCCCCTTTGCAGAAAAGCATCCGCAAAGAATGATGTTTCCATCTCCATGCTTCACGGTCTTGGGGTTGTACTAATCCTTCTTCTTTCTCCAAACACGGCGAGTGGAGTTTAGACCAAAAAGCTCTATTTTATCCCTGATGTCCTTACACAGCTCTCTGGTCTTGGCCATTATGGAGAGGTTGGATTCTGTTTGATTGAGTGTGACAGGTGTCTTTTATACAGGTAACATTGTTCAAACAGTTGCAGTTTATACAAGTAATGAGTGGAGAACAGGAGGGCTTCGTAAAGAAAAACTAACAGGTCTGTGTGAGCCGGAATTCTTACTGGTTGGTAGGTGATTAAATACTTATATCATGCAATAAAATGCAAATTAACTATTTAAAAATCATACAATGTGATTTTCTGGATTTTTGTTTTAGATTCCGTCTCTCACAGTTGAAGTTTACCTATGAAAAAAATGACAGACCTCTACATGCTTTGCGAGTAGGAAAACCTGCAAAATCGGCAGTGTATCAAATACTTGTTCTCCCCACTGTATAAGGAGTTCACCATTTCACAAAACTTTCACAGCAGTGGTAATTGTAAGTGCAACATAATTTATTACATTTTAAATTGTCTTAGCAGATGCTCATTTTCAAAAGGGCCTAAATTCTGTAACTTTTTCATACTGGCCCGCTTAGGAAATTGAACCCAAAACCCATTGAATTTCCATGGCATTGTTCTATCAAATGAGCTACACAGGACCCTATCCTTTTATGAAGATACGTTTCCCTCAAAAGACTCTAAAGATCCCTACATCCCATTGCAAGTCATTTATTGATGGGGCCTTGTGGAGAGGTTACAAAGGGTTAGGACCCTGTGATGCAGAACAGAAACCCTCAAAACCACACACATACTCCATGCCAGCAGACACCTCAAACCGGTGCCCTGGGACTGGCTTGGATTATTGAGAAGGACAGGCACCATCAATTCAAGTTAAGCACTCTCCTGGGAGCTGAGATGGGTGGCGGAGGGTCGCCGGTTGCCCATGAGAACCAAGCTGGGGGCTAAAACAAGATCTATCCCATCTGCATTCCACAACAAGGATGACTCACAGCATGGGAGCACATTTTCATTCAACCATTTTTAACTATGTAAGCAAGTCAGTTGAAATGCCATTGTCATTTACAATAACAGCCTGAAAGAAAGACAAAGAGACAGAGGCAGCAAGATATATATATATATAGAGCGAGAAAGAGACAGAGACAGATAGAGAGGCCCCTAATATCACATTGTATGCAATGTTATAATGAGGTATGCATAGGGAAAGAGTTCTGACATGCATAGAGTGTCTGTGTCTTTAAAACACATGCAAGCTCAGACACTATCCACCTACTAAGTGACATGCATCCTCTCCAAATCCCAGAGGACTGGTGATGAATGTGTGCCCACGTCTCTCTAGCTTTAAGAAATGACACTGGCTAAATAGGGAACACAGCATAGCTTTGTGAAACTAAGAATGCCCTTTAAATGTGATTCAAAAGTGGTATTTACCAAAATGCCTGTTTTTGTGTGCAACAGTTGTCAGTGACATTGGTGAATGTTGCACAGTAGAATGGTTTAAATTCTCTCCTTGTACAGCTCTATATTGTATTATAGAGCTGGTAGATTGCGTGTGAGGATCAAGGTCAAGATCAATAGGGATGTAAGTCATTCAATTCAGGGAGGGGTTTGAACATATTATTTAAAAGATTTACAACTTTAACACAACTTTTTATTGAGAAATTTGTAACTATTAACTTCATTATGAATTGACCCCAACCCTGGTGTGAATGGGTAGAAACCACAAACTACAGTATGACGTTGTCCACCAGTAGAACAGAAAATAGTATGCTGCAATCGTAATGGAAGTTCTGTGAGAAACTTGGCAAAGACATGCTATTCTCTCACTTCCAGAAATTCACCAGATCCTTCGATCATCATGAATAAATGAACACATCTTATTAAGGGTTATATGCTGTCACAGTTTTATGAAGACCAGTGAATATATAATGGAGTGGAGAAACAAAACCCATAGTAGGAAGGAAGGGAAGAATGTTTTGTATTTGCATGCCAATAACTGCAGTTGAAAGTTGCATATTGTCTGCAAACATTATTAGCTGTACCAGTTGGCATCATTAGCATGAGGAAGCATCTTCAGGAGCCACACAGAATCCACACGTTATCTGTCGTAACACCACCAGGTGTCTGGAAGGAAAGGAGCTACTGTTATTTGGATGAAATTCGCTTGACCTGTTATTGTGTTTAAATGCCCATTGTGTCGTATTTCATCATTAGACATTTTATATGTTTTGCCTAGCCTGGAGATAGATTCATTAGCTTTGTTCAAATTCTTATACTGACACCGTCAAACCCAATTAACAAAATCCTCATCACGTGGAAACTTAAAAAAAACGTCTACGTTTCATGATACACTTATGTGCCATAACATTAAGACAACCTGCTTAATGTGCTGTTGGTCTTCCGCATACCACCAAAACAGGGCCAACCCGCCAAGGCATAGACTCCCTGAAGGTGTCCTTTGGGATTTGGCACCAAGACAATAGCAGCAGATCCTTCAAGTCCTGTGAGTTGCGAGGTGGAGCCACCGTGGATCAGAATTTTTGGTCCAGCACATCAAAATGAATTTGGAGGCCAGGGCAACTCTTCAAACTCTTCATCATCTTCCTCAAAGTATTCCTGAACAATGTTTGCAGTGGGGCAGGGCGCATTACTGTATCCTGCTGAAAGAGGCCACTGCCATCAGGCAACACAATTGCAATGAAGGGGTGTACCTGGTCTGCAACAATGTTTAGGTAGGTGGCACATGTAAAATTGACATCTACATCAATGCCCAGACCCAGGGTTTCCCAGCAGAACATTGCCAAGAGCATCACACGCCCTCCACCAGCTTGTCGTCTTCTCACAGTGCATCTTTGTGCCATCTCTTCCCTAGTTCAACATTCCACACATACTCTCCCTGACCCTCCGCCGGCTTCCCCGTCTCCGGCTCCTTCGCCGGCTCTCCCACAGGGTTCTGACCCTCCGCCGGCTCCCCCGGCTCCTGCTCCTCCCCCGGCTCCTGCTCCTCCGCCGGCTCCCCCGTCTCCTGCTCCTCCGCCGGCTCCTGCACCCCAGCCGACCGTCAACCCTCCCCCGGCTCCCCCGGCTCCTGCTCCTCCGCCGGCTGCCGACCTGCCGCCGGCTCCTATTCCTCCGCCGGCTCCCCTGTCTCCTATTCCTCTGCCGGCTCCTATTCCTCCGCCGGCTCCCCCGGCTCCTGCTCCTCCGCCGGCTGTCTACCCTCCGCCGGCTCCCCCGGCTCCTGCTCCTCCGCCGGTTGTCGACCCTCTGCCGGCTCCCCCAGCTCCTGCTCCTCCGCCGGCTGTCGACCCGCCGCCGGCTCTCCTGCCGGCTCCTGTCCCTCCGCCGGCTCTCCCGTCTCCTGACCCTCTGCCTCCCCGGCCTGTCCCTGCGGCTCCGCCTCCCCGGCCTGTGCCGGCGGCTCCAGGAGCTGAGCCTCCGCCGGTCCGGGTGTGGTCGGGAGCCCACGCCTTTGGGGGGGGGGTACTGTCACGTCCTGGCTGTGCCCCTAGCCATCTCTGCGCTGGGCTCGGGGCATAGCCAGGACAGGACAGGAGGTGGCCTTTAGCCACCTCTACTCCTTTTTTTGGTTTCCCCAATTGGAGGCAGGTGTTAGTTATTGCCTCCAATTGGGGACCCTATTTAAGTTTAGTTTGTAGGCCCCAAGGCGTGGTTCATTTTGGTTTTGTTTATCCTGTGTAAGGAATACCCACGTCACTGGTTGCTGCCTTTTGTTTTGTTGGAGTCCTTCTTTCTTTATTTTGCATTAAACATGGATTACCTTACCTACCTCTACTCTGCGCCTGTGTCCTTTTCATCCCACGACCATGACATTGTGTCTTTTTATACTGATATTGATACTGATTTTTAAAAAGAAATTAGTTAGTTAGAAATTGTTAGTCTCCAAATTTGTATCTAAGATTTATCAGAGTAAGCGTGATTGACAAGGGTTTAATTGTATACAGCGTGTGTCAAAGGTGTGTCAAGGTGCGTGAATAAGGGAGCCAAACACAGGGAGGTAGTTACTCTTCTTTCTTATTAGAGAAATATGGCACGCGTAAAACAAACAAGAGCGCAAAAAGCGTGCAACTGCTACGCAATACAAACACCAAACATAGAACAATACCACACAAAGACAGCCAGAAACACAGGAACTTATATAAGCGATCTAATGAGGGAATGGACACCAGGTGTGTGCAATAACAAGACAGGACAGTGCCGTGGGAGGAGGAGCGGCGTGGCTAGAAGGCCGGCGATGACGTGCGCCGAACACCACGTCGGGAGGGGTGGCGCGCATCCTCCATGCGCGTCCTCGTTACAGCATGCTCTTGTGAATCATTTAATTTGTGTCATGGTTGTTAAAGAAAAACAGTTCAAAGTATATCTTATGCCTGTTTTATTATTAAAAAATAAAGGCAATTGTAAAACAACATTGATGTTTACATAGTATTATTCATACAACAAATAGTCAAGGCAAAAACATAGACTTTGACAATGAATCACTAATTATTAAAAAAATAAAAACACATTAAAATGGAAGCCATTTTGTGGGGTCTGTGGTAGGGGATACAAAGAAAGCTTTGGTTGGTTGATAACCAATTGCGGGGGGAGTGGTAGTGGAAGTAGGTGCCAGGGGTGTGGCTAAATAACCCAGTGTGTCACCAGGCATTTGTTTATACAAATTGATTACACCTTACAAGCTCATTTGAAATAGTTGCAAAAGGCATGTTGAGACTTGCCATGGCCTCTAAGAACTCCCAAAGGCCTTGTAGCGACAGCAATTTTGTTGGTTGCTGTCACATTTTAACCAGATCCAATAGGTACAAACACTTGATTATCTCTCCTTTGAAAATGAATTCACCGTTTGAAGTCCATGAAGTCAAATCTTATTCTATTTAGAATATATTCAACGTTCTTCTTACTCCTCACAGGCACATTGTCCAAAATGTCATCAACAAGGTTAACATTTCGATCAGCAGTTTGATTAGTCTCAGTCATGTTTACTACATCAGCCCCAATCTCAAACCCAGGTAGACTTAAAGTCAGTGTATTTGTATCAAGCTCACCATGTCTAACAACAATCAAGAATCTTTGTAAAATGTGAATATCTTTTACCATTTTCAACAGATTGTCTAACAATAGTGCTAGTCGTTTTGGATTCTCACAGTTTTTCTCACTGATGCTGCGGCAACAGAAATATTTTCTGAACATGATCCATGTTGTTTAACCGTGTCTCGATGCAGTTAGACTGATTAGGAATGGAACTGCTACACTTAGTAACGGTAGTAGAAAACCTCCATATTGGTTGATGGTTTTTATTTTCTTTGCAACTGAAGTGTTCTTTCTAGATGTATATATAATGTTGGATTTTTCTCTCTTCATGAGGTCTGTAGCGGTTTCTAAAATAACTTTTCGTTGACTCTGAGGTACCTTAAACACCATCTTCAAAAGTGGTAGATTTCTACAAATGCTCAAACTTTCTTAGGAATGTACACAACAGGCCAATCCCCGGAAAACAATCCTGTTCTCAGACAGTAGACTTCTGGTGTTGTAGCCTTAAAGTCTATGAGTAAATAACCAAAGTGTGCGTGTGTTGCAGCTTTAAAACTCTCCATGAAGAACCAAGAAAGGCCGGGGTATATTAATCTTCCTAACATACTAATCTACCAATTGTCTTGTGGGTTTTTAAACAAGTTGAGATAATTTGTGTTCAAGTTAATAGTTCTACTAGATTTGCCTTTAACAAATATATTTTGAACAAGGTAGATGGCACTCAGGTTACGGTGGTGTGAATATTGTGTGAAAACTCTCTCCATCTCCAAACTCTCTGATGCACTTTTCATTAAATCGTCAATAATGCAAAAGATTGTTTTTCTAAATCAGTAACATATTGTCATCAGACAACGATGTTGGTAAACCTATAAAAGTGATTTCTCTCAACTTCAACATTTCATCATACAACGGTTGCCAACATGAATAAACCCAGATTATATTCAGAATTTCTTTGGAGAAAACAAATGCATTACACAGCAACATCTTCACAGAATAGGTTTTACCCGAGTTACTGGGGCCACTAATGACACAGCTGAATGGATGTTGTAGTCATGGGTCAAATCCACTATGGTCACTATCCATCATAGAATGTGATTTAGTACCCCGTAAGGCCTTGTGCTGTAATCAGGGAGCAGTTCATGTTTGTTGTACACAACTCTGAAGCACTTGGACACTACTCTGTTTTTCAATGTGAAGGCTCTTTTATCTCTAGCAATTGTGTCTGCATTAGCAAGGACGTGAGCATCAGCCCCACTTTTGCCTCGTACAAAGTTATCAACCAGTCTTGTTAGTCTCCAAATTCACAATACCCGAGTTGTAGCTGTTGAGTGTAATGCCTTTTGCTTTGAGACAGGTCAGACCTTTAACAGTTTTGTAACCGTCTTTCGACCACCACTAACAAATTGTGCGATGCTGTCACTATCTGGTAACTAATAGAGGGGGCACACAATCCCTGTGTTGTGTGAAAAAGATCACTGAATCAGTGTCTGTGTAGAGCACCCGGCTATCCAACTTCTCCCAGAGTGAATACAACTCAAGTCTAGCATAAGGTGTTGTGAAAGCAGCAATAAAAATATTGTCATTACGTGGTTTGA
This sequence comes from Esox lucius, assembly GCF_011004845.1. NCBI lineage: Eukaryota > Metazoa > Chordata > Actinopteri > Esociformes > Esocidae > Esox > Esox lucius. The sequence continues at coordinate 1,997,149 of NC_047575.1, read as the reverse complement.
TTGATGTCTGTTTTGTGTAACGCCACTGTACCATCACAATTGTGTCTGAGATGAAAGAGAAATGACTAACTTCTTTTTCACTGGTAAGTCCGCTCACCCATCTTCCCCCAAAGACTTTTCATTGTCAATTTTGTCAAAGATCGCCTACTGTAGCACTGTTTACAACAATGTTCTCATTGTCAAGCTGCACACCCTCCTTTTCATGATATTCACAAATATACTGTTCTTTAGCATCATCGTCAACCACTGATGGTGAGAAGACACTAGCTTCCTGCTTGTGCTTCAGGAATGTCCTCATGTAATCTGCAAAAACATCTGATGTCCTGGTGAAATCCCGAATATTTTCACAATGCAATAAGCTTTCTCAATAGCCTTAACCACCTCAATAGAAACCCAGGTACCAGTTAAATCTCTTTCTGAATCAGTGTGTGAACAATCAGTCACCTGGTTTACAGACTCTGCACATAATCTACACAAGGGGAAGAACAGCTTACTGCCGACCCTATGCAAAGCAGCCAAGAAATTCATAGGCTGTGCACACACAATTGCGTTCAGCGTATCCATCAACATAGTATGCCCCAATTTTCATTTCACTCTGGTTCTGGGTATGCTGTATTGATATATTCTTATTGGAGGCCAGATATTCAAGTCATTGGACTGAGCTGTTTGAGAATGTCTTCTGACAACGATTGTAGTTGTTTGAGGTGAACAATGTGATTATGTCCTTGGTGAGGAATCTGTTGCAAAAGACTTTCATACATGCCGAAGCAATTGTAATTGATCGGAAGGGGTCAACACCACCACATTCCAGAAACTCTAGTCTGTAGCGCATACAACCCTCTCTCAAGATGACCACATCTTCACGCAAGTAAGCCTTTATTTCATCCTTCATGACAAAAGTGTCTGTGGAAACCCTCTCGCACCATTGCAAAAACTCATGTTTTTCTTTAGCCATCATGGTATTCACACCGTAGTAATGTGGTTCTGGATGGGGGCCAACATAGTTCTCATTCTCCTTGACATTAAACTTGTAAGGGCCTTTTTTAGAGAACCCTCTAAGGTCAGTTGACGCACAGGGGCGCGTCAAAAGCGCGTCAAAAGCGTTTTCTCCATGTTATAGTCGGCATTCTGCAGCAAAGAAAGACGTATTGTTTGTTGACTTCCATAAAGCAGAAGCTTTTCTATCGCAACCACAAATCCATAGTTCTTCAGGATTTCAGCAGGATTTCTTCTGGTCACACCTGCTAACCCAACAACCTGCCCCTTTGTGGAACTTCAAGCCTTTATGATGGCAGTAACAAAAGTCGGAATGACATATTCACCTACAGTCCGGGCACTACTTTGTTCCCAGGTTGGGTTTACAACCGTGATCAACGCGGGTGTTAAAACCTAAATAACACCAATCATTCTCTATCAATTGCTCCATCATTTTCATTATATAATTGTACATTTTAACTTTTAATACATTCTTAAAAGTTCAGATGTGTTGTGTTTGTTAGCTTTTATAATTGCAACACATTTCAAAACGATTCTTTCAAATAAAATAACATGTACTTACTATGTAAACGGTCTAATCTGCTCGAAATGGCAGATGTCTTCTGTGCGCAGATTTAATAATGACAACACAACCGCTACACCTCCAAAAGGTTACGCCTCTTAAGTTTGTCATTGGATACAAGTCACCGTTCATCACATTAGTACTACACCGGTAACAATTAAAAAAATTGTGATGTAGTTAAAGCTAAACTAATTACTTCATGTAGTTGTTTACATTTGATACTTCTGGTCAGGTAGAAATACCGTTCTCGTTAGTAATCCCGTCTTCACTGGACATCTCAAACCCCCCACACTCACAAACACTACAGTTTATACGCATTATTGCCGGTTAAACAATTCTCTCAATTTGTAGACAACATTCTCACATGAATCCCTGTTGTACAATTTGATAATATGTATACAAATGATTTGTTTACCAGATATAACATATATTATGCTGTCAACAGATCAGCGTTGTTCATGCAAATTTTTATTTAACCTACTGGATAAATGTGTAACTTTATGCCCAATATTGCAACTCACATGTCACGAATCCCCCCGGTGCAGGTTCTCCTCCAGTGCACCAGCTCCGAAGGTCTACGTCAGCCTTCTAGGCACCACTGTTCCGGCTAATCACCACTAATCACCTTCACCCGGACTGTCCCCATATTATCACACACACCTTTTTCCCATTCCTACTGATCTTTACACCTATATGTATAGTGATGGCTAGTGATAGCCATTCGAGGTTTCATTAGCATTATTTTAGCAGCAGGATATTATGCGGGCAGCACTCAGATTTTTGTTATCACAATAAAATCCAGCACTGAAATGTATAAGGCAATATAGTTCAAATCTAGTCTGTGAAAAAGAAGAGACAAGAATAACATTGGAATGGTCATTAAACATAAAATGTATAGACTAGATTGTTAACTAAACTGCCTTATATATTTCAATGACAGCTTTTATTTTGAAGAACAGAATCTGAGTTAGCGCTGCTAGCCTAATATCCTGCTGCTAGAAGAACGGTAATACCTCAAATGGCCATCACTATGTATGGCCCTCTGTTTTCCCAGTGCCTTGTTGGCTATTATTTCCATATTTTACTTTGGGCTTGCCCAGTCAGTTATTTTGACGTGTTTGAGTTGGGAAATAAAAACTCTTACCATATTTCCTGTGTATGTTTCCAATCCCTACAACACTGTGAGATCAGAGGTTAATGCTGACTTAAAATACCCATTCTAAAATAATAAATGGGCAGAAACTCTCCAAAATCGCAAGTCCCAACCCCCTCTTTATATCTTATACAATAAATTCTCTACTTGTTAAAATGGCACAAACCCACGTTAAACAAGCATTGTAAAACATGGAAGGTAACCCAATGGTTAAAACTATGTTACCAACAATTGCCTGTGGTATTAAACATTCCAGAAAACTGGCGCCCTTTTGTTGAATAGCAAACATCACACTACATATCGTAACATCTTGTGTCTTGGGAATTTAACATTCCCGAACCTTGGCACCATGTTGTTAAACAGCTGACTTATCGTAACATCGAATATCTGGTGAAATTAACATCCCCAGAACCCTGTAGCCGTACAGGAAGTTACAAGCCACAGGTGTGGGAAATTCACCTTTTATTGCCATTTTCACCTGTGTGTCACCTTGTGTGTCTGTAACAAGGCCAAACCTTCAAGGGTATGTAAACTTTTGATCAGAGCCATTAGGTTATTATGATGACATAAAAAGGAAACTACTATGGGCTTATAAATGGCTTCATATGATCACCATCCTTAAATAAAATAGTTTTTTTTTTTTTTGCATGATCAGTCATATTTTCAAAATCAATAAAAAAATAAAATCACTATTTTGGCCAGAGTATGCAAACTTATGAGTATAACTGTATATAGCCAATCAAATGTTATGTATGAACAATGTAATTGTTTTTTATTAACTGTCTGGTGGACATTTTTATTTTGTACCTTAAATATGTAAAATGATTGTATTTCATGGGTTTGATGTATTCAGTACTTTTTTATGTGAGAAACTCCACTGGAGGTCTGTGATGGTCCCTTCCTGAAGGGGCCATTCCGCTTCGTGTTTTCTGTGTTTCCTTGTCTTGTCCTTGTATGGTCTTTCCTGTTCTTGTTTCTGTTCAACGTTATATTCAGTTCACCTGTGTTTTAGCCCCCACCTGTTTCTGTTTTCCTCGTTTTCTCAGTGTATTTAGTTCAGCCCTTTTCTCCTTGTCCTTGTCCTTGTGGGTCCGCTCCTGTGCTCCTGTGCTCCTGTGCTCCTGTGCTCCTGTGCTCCTGTGCTCCTGTGCTCCTGTGCTCCTGTGCTCCTGTGCTCCTGTGCTCCTGTGCTCCTGTGCTCCTGTGCTCCTGTGCTCCTGTGCTCCTGTGCTCCTGTGCTCCTGTGCTCCTGTGCTCCTGTGCTCCTGTGCTCCTGTGCTCCTGCCCCATTGGACTTTTCGTAGTGCCCGGCACTCAGTTTAAGTTATTCATTCTTTTTGTTTAATAAAAGGGGGAAACCCTTCGGACTTCTGCATTTGCCTCCGTCTCCTTATCAACTAGCGTGACAAGGTCATTGAGAAACACTTATACCTCATGCAACCACTAGGAGACACTAGTGTGTACAGGAACGTTATGTTTTCGGAGTAGGCTCAGGCAATCTTTAACCCATTCAAACTGGGTGTGTTTACGTTTAAGACCAAATCACGCATCTGTGCGTAGACACCATTAAGCCCGTCTGTGTCATTTTGAGCGGTGTCGTCTTTTTCAAGGCACATGGCCAATTATATGCACTGTGATTGGTTGAAATATTCTTGGGGTGAGTGACAGAGATGCTTAGGGATTTTTTTTAAACTCATGTTTGACTGGTAAAATGCTTTGTGATTGGTCGAAGTAAGCCTACACATACAGTAAGTTTTCTTTTACTGTCTATGGTTTGGTCGACATTTTTAAACACCGTGCTAGCGATCCGTCATGGCTGACTCAAGTGAAGGAAGTGATATTGATGAAGTTACGGAGGATGACACAGGACTAGATTCAAATGATATCCCAGATGATATAGATGTACCAGCCGATTGCGTAATTAGAGAGCAGTGGATCTTAGCGATGTTTCGTGAAAAAGAGGAAGATATGCGCAATTTTGTTGGCTTCCAAGAAGAATGGAAGACCGAAAACTTTCACTCTCGTAAGAGTAATGACAATAAATGAATAAATGTCTAAAGATGATGATTATGGATAACAACAATACAAAATAAATAGGATGCAATAGATAATGCTAGCTTATGGATGATGATAATTGTGATGTCTTTTTTTTCCTATAACTTTGTATCAGTGCTGTTCACTTGTCACTTTGGTACCTCAAAAGTATGAAATTATGAAATAAAAACGGATCCTGTACTTATTTTTCTAAATATTCTAGATGTTTTAGTTGTTTATAGATTTTCTTTTTAAATGCAGTTGAAGATTATGGCCAAGCAAGTCAGTCAAGTTGAAAGCCAAAGAAGTAAGCTCTCAAATGCTTTTTATTCCATGTTTTTATCTGCTATAGAGCCTGAGAAATTAAGATTTTAGTAGGCATTGACAAATTTTGACAAATATTTCTGGAAACCCTTAGGTTTTGGGAGGGGGTTTACAGTACTTAGGCATAAAAAGGAATTTTTTAGCAGGCGTTTTAGGCCTAAATGGGTTATTCTTATGCAGAAGCCAAACCACAAGAAACCAGCACAATCGTTCTGTCGTATTATTTATCCTGTTTTACAGGTTTGTCAAGTGTCAATCAGTAATTTTTCATAATCAATATTTGTATATCATTTTTTAGTGGTTGACAACAATCATTTGGCATGTATCAAATAACATATTATGTAACTTTCCATTGAGTTTGGGTGCGCTAGGCTGTTTGGGCTATCCGAGAAGCTAGCTATGTTAACTTCACGGGTTTTGTATATAATACAAAAATATATTTTCTTTCAAAAGCTTGATGCACCTCCATAGCAGTGGAATAAATGCCTCCTATAACCACTAATCAGTCTCTGACATATTTGTTTAGTGATATGCTTTTGCATTGTCGGAATTGCTGATTTATTTTATCCATCGAAGAATACTATAGAAGAAATGCTATATTTCCCTTGGAGAGGGATGTTGCTTCATAAGACTGCAAATTATCTAGCAAATTGCAATTTGGGTGTAACTTGTTGCTTTTGTATTGATAGAATTGAAGTGTGGCAAGTTAGTTTCCAAAATGTAAACCAAATTTGATTTCAGGTCAAACTATCCCTTTGAAAAATCATACTCATAGGCTAGGTATTTTATAGTAAGGTATTTAATCATGAATAAGATTGTAGAATCCTGCTAATGAAGCTGTGGCCAAATATGTTACACTTTAAGTTCAAGATGTCATAATACCACTCTATGATTGTAGTCTATCCCCATAACCTTAACATTTGTCAGATATATATTTAATGTATCAGCAACTTCTATATTTTTTCAGCTCTTAAAAATATCTATATTCACATATTTTTGTTGTTATAAACAGCTTAATTCAAACAGGAATTTATCACACAGAGGAAAGATTTTGTTTTTATATAAGTGCATAGACATTATTGAGTTGGATTGAAATGTTTAAGAGTTTTCATGATGGTTTATAATTGATGGTTAGTGATGAGTAATGATACATTCTTTCTCTGTAACAAAACCAAATATAAAAATAACAGTATAGGGAAATCAACTACAAGCACAGGAAGAGTGACATTAAGCCAAGATAATAGGTGAACCCCCACTTTACAAGAAGTAAGCAGTAACTTTTCCCTATTATAGATTATTCTGCATTTTAATTAGTCTCTAAAGCAGCATTTGAATTAGTCTCTAAACCTTCTAATCGCGGGCCCGCGATTAGAAGTGATGAATGTTGTTGCCCTCACTGGTGACATTAGATAATTTTGCCACACATTAACATCACGCCAAGTTGGAATTTTGCTCAAGACACCATTAAGCTTTGTGTTAAACAGACTAACGTTTCTTATTAAGTTTACCTCCACCACAAAAAGCATCTATGAACTGTATGGATTTTGCCACTGGCCATTTTAACAGCTTGGTAGACAGTAATAGGCTTACTAGGATCCACTAACTTACTACCTGGAATTATTATAAGAACTGAGCAATTGCTAGCGAGACTGAAGATTAACTTTACACTACCAAAGCTATTTAATTTCATGGCACAACAACATTCGTTTTTCATTCATGAATGTGTAACGGTCCCTTCCTTCACAGAGCCCAGGCCCGCGTCAGCCGCGGCGACGCCAACGCGGGCATCACACCACCACGGACCCATTCCGGTCTGCACCCGGCCCCGTTCCTCAGCTTCCCCGACCCCGAGCGGGCTGGCCAGGTTGTAGGCTGGCCATTAGGTGCACCCCGCTACCAGCTCCGTGGCCTTCCGCCGCCCCCGATCTCCTGAACCTCCGCCGGCCTCCCCGGCTCCTGAACCTCCGCCGGCCTCCCCGGCTCCTGAACCTCCACCGGCCTCCCCGGCTCCTGAAACCTCCGCCGGCCCTCTCGGCTCCCGACCCTCCGCCGGCCCTCTCGGCTCCCGACCCGCCTCCGGCCCTCCCGGCTCCCGACCCGCCTCCGGCCCTCCCGGCTCCCGACCCGCCGCTGTCCGTCCCAGCTCCTGATCAGTGCTCCACTCAGGGGCTTACGTCTGTTCCTGTCCCTGGTCCCCATCCAGGGGCTGAGCCTCCGCCTTGGTGCCCTGCCCGTCCTCCCCTTTAGTTGTTTTGGCCCATCCGGGTGTCCGTGCCTTTGGGGGGGGGGGGGTAATGTAACTGTACGTTACTTGTCTTTTCCTTGTATGGTCTTTCCTGTTCTTGTTTCAGTTGATCGGTATATTCATTTCACCTGTGTTTAGCCCCCACCTCTTTCTGTTCTCCTTGTTTGTCTGTATATTTAGTTCAGCCATTTTCTCCCTGTCACTGTTGGTCATTGTGCTTTGTTTGCCTGTTATGTTTGTGCTCCTGTGCTCTGGAGTATTTTTGCAGTGCCCTGCACTCCGTTTGGTTTTCTTTAATTTTTGTTAAATAAAAAGGGGAGACCCTCAACCTTCTGTGCCTGCCTCCGTCTCCTACTCTACAAACGTGACAGAATGACATTGATACAATATCTACAGGTAACGACTTTTTCATCAAGTGAAAAGATGAGAGGATCGTGGAAATCCTTACTATTTTACTGCCCAAGGGGTTATCTAGTCTATATTACCCCAAAAAGCATGCACAGATGCATACTTCAAAATCCACCAGAAATAGTCGCAATATAACCGTAAACAGTTTTATTTTAGGCTTACTATAACGTAGCTATGGAAGGTTTGTAGCCAGCAAAGTTTTTGTCTATCCGGAAAAAATCCTAATGCATCATTTATTTTGACTGTGATGAGACAAATGCTCTTAGAGTGTGGCTTCTCTTGTTTGGTTGTCTGCGTCTCTAACCACTACACTATTTAAAAAGGTGTAGTCACTCACTCACTCAGTAGGAGACATTCCCTCCGCTTATGCGGTCTGGCAAAAAGTAGCTCAGCTTCCAGTCTGCATGCTGCTTTACCATAACCAACACATTGCAGCCTACCCCTCATATTACCCCTGGAAACTGGAAAGCACTAAGCTAGTTTGGGATTAATTTAGGTTTTCCATAAGATACAATACAACACTGTAAAAGTTGTAAACTTTTTATCCTCACACAAGCAATAACATGGTCTCTCAGGTCTTTTAAGTGTGTAATTTCCTGTAAAAGGATCCTGTCTGCTTCATTGTGCGTTTCCTCCACTCCATCCCATCTTAAACCAACTTCCCTTTGTCAGCGCCAGGTTACCATGGATATGGAACAGACATTCCACAAACAAGTACAGATTTCTTTCTTTTGTCATTGTTCCTTCAAGGACCGTCTTTGAAGAAATGGTTTGGCTCCCCCTTGGAATGCAACTCCCTTTTGGAATGCAAAATGATTGACTTCAATCTGTATGTTTTGGCTTATTCAGAAGTCGGTTGGCGTCTTTAAGTGGTTGGGGCAATCTCCATTCCATGTTTTCAACCTGATTTCCAGATCGTGACAGGCCATACACAATTCAAACACAAAGCACAAATGGTTTCCATACACATTAAAAGACAGTGGCAAACTGTGGCTTTTGGATCTGTGCCTTCAGTATACACAAAATCTGAGTAGTATTGGCACTTTCTAGAAGCAGTTTGAAATAATAATTAGATTTCTGGCAGGTGATTCTCCTTCACTTTGGAATTGAACTCAACTATGGTGAGTTACAGGTGCCTGCAATATAAAATCACAATTTAATCCAGTTTAAATACAGAAAATTACTAATTCTCCTCTTTTGTGTCACTGTGTGTACCACGATAAACATGGAGAAATGAAGCATGGATAATCTCAAGGCTAAAGTCATCTCAATAGACCATGACCACCTTAAGTATTGTTATGAACGGCCTATGCCACTGTAGCCAACCTCCCTGGATGTGGCCTCAATAGAAAACTTTGCTGTGAATGATTGTTTCAATGGTTGAGAAAGCGTCGCTATCATCTGGCACACAGATTTAGACATAAGGTACAATAGTTTCAACTCACACAATCTGATGAAAAACTCAGAGGAAGGAGCTTGTACGTAGGATCCACTGCTGATAGACCAACAGAAATGTTTAAAAACACACCTGAACATGCCACAATCTTTCTGGAATCTCATCTTAACAAATTAGAACAAATTATAGCTTTTTAGTAGAGCAGACAATCTCTATGTATACAGAAAAGAAGAACCCAGTGTCATTATCCACTTTCAAAAGACAATATGCTGGACTTTTCTGAATTGGCCAGTAATGAGTCCAGATCTAAATCCTATTGAAAACCTGTGGAGAGATCTGAAAATATCAGTTGGGAGGCACCAGATCTGAGGGAACAGGAGTAGTTTTCACAAGAAGAATGGGCAAAACAGTGTGTACAGAGGTACAGGACGCTCATCCATGGCTATAGGTAGCACTTGATTGCAGTAATCTTGTCTAAAGGCCCCAAATCAATGTGTAACCTAACATTGATTCAAGCTGTCACTAATTTTGCCAATACCATTTCTGTTTATTTTCTGATATTAAAGGAAATAATGGCACTCATTCATAAAAAGATCTCAGATTTGAACATTGGGAGAGATGATGATCTCTAACGGTATTTTGCGTAGGTGGTTGTGAAATGCTCTTAGTACAATTAAAATAACTTAAACAGAATAAAAAATATGGATTTTCTTTTTTTTTTTATCACTTTTAGTAGGCCTAGTAGTGATGGGATTCCCTGAGCTGTACGATTGCACGCTACAGAGACGCAAACAAACAAAAATGTGCATGGAAACAGGTGAGATAGTTGGTGCTTCTGGTGTCAATATTAGATACTTTAGCTGACTAGTGGCTACCTAATTCTAGCAAGCTGGTTTGCCAGCTAGCATTGCAGGTTGTAAGAATTACATCAATTAGGCATATGAATTGAGTAGAGATATATAAAATGTAAAAAATTATTTAAACATGTTTCTATTCCAATTTTAATCAATATAATAATCTGACGTTCCTTCCAACAAATTTGCTATGCTCAAACCTTAATACACAGCTTACCTGCTATTATGACACTAGTTCGCCCATAGACACACCCACAAGAATGCTACAGATGAAGCACTCTGGACGATGCTATTGTTGGCTATACTAAAATAAACAGTGTGAATGTACCGTAAGTGTGACTCACGAAACTGTTGCACCTGGTCGAACTAGGCGTAGATGTCATCGCAGATTGATAAATTGGATCAAGCCCTGGATGTGAGAATGCACTGCACTTGTCCTTATTTAAATATGACACAACCATAATTTATGCGGGTGTGGCAATCAGCAACATATGAATTAACAGATTTCAACATAAATTATAGCCTGAAACGGCCAATTAACCATTCGTCATTCTCCATGACAAAATCAGCGCAGTTACGGAACACTTTCGTGTCTCAGCCCGGAGCCGAAGTCCTTTAGAAGAGTAAGCTCAGCCATCATTGGGGTAACGGCTCGAACCAGAATCACTGGTGTATTTATCCTCGCACTAGTCAATTTAAGATATGTTAGCAAATCTAGATGCCAGACACAGAAATTATAATGACGATTTATGATCTCCAAGTATATTGATACAATAGGCCTGAGTAACTTTGAAAAGCAAGGCAACGCAAGTTTATTTGTTTGGCGCATTACATAGACAAAGGCAATTCAAACTTTACAAACGCATGAACAACAGAAATATGCAGAATAAGGTGAAAAAAGTAAATAATACATTAATACGGTAGTGATACAGTATTTACTGTAGTACATTTGTATGTGTTATATTTCTCGTCATCTTATTTTACATTGCCTATTATGGGTCCAAGCAACAAAGCTGCGGAACCCTATTGTAATTGTTAGATTTTTCTTCAGACGTTTTTCCAAGTTCACCTACTTCTGCTCGCAAACTTTTTTTGTAACTTTGCATGCTGATAGAGAGCTGTCCCAAATTAACGTACAGCAATTTTGGTGTCCATAGGCCCATGCATCTGGTGCCACCATTGGATCAAAGTTGCGACATTCACATGTTCATAACTCGGGCTCTGATTGCCCTGGAGACATATAACTGGTTATCAGATGGATTTTCGTCAAACTGGATGTGAGGGTGTATCTCAACAACCGTTTGTCTTATAGTCACCAATCTTGGTATTCATGGTTGTAAGGAGAAGTAGAGGAGGCGTGCATTGTTTGGCACTAATTGGTCAAGTGGGGGTGCTATACCAGAAGGTCAATTTGAAGGCTCATGACTCCTGAATGCAAACAGATATTTCAAGCAAACTTGGTCTGTTGCATGAGTGGATCAGGTTGTTGCACTGCAATAAATAGGTAGTTGGTAGTGCAAACCATGTGACTGCCACTGGCCAATGTGACTGCCTATAGGCCCTCAACAAACAGTAAAAATATGGACGACATCGGCCATTGGGGGGCACTACAGTGTATCATCAAAGTTGAGATTTTCAAATAACGATTTCTCTGTCCTCCTTGGAGCTGAAAGTACCAAACTCATCTCAAATTGTGCTTTGTGTTGAGCGAAAACAAAATTGCCTGTTATAGCTATGAGCTGCACCATTGTGACGAAAAGAGAGCTGAGCCGGAAGGCAAAGCTCTCGATATACTGGTCAATTTTCGTTCCTACCCTCACCTATGGTCATGAAGGCTGGGTCATGACCGAAAGAACAAGCTTCTCCCTTAGGGATAGGGTGAGAAGCTCAGCCATCCATGAGGAACTTGGAGTAGAGCCGCTGCTCCTTTGTGTCGAAAGGAGCCAGTTGAGGTGGTTCGGGCATCTGGTAAGGATGCTCCCAGGACGTCTCCCTAGGGAGGTGTTCCAGGCATGTCCAGCTGGGAGGAGACCTCGGGGTAGGCCCAGGACTAGGTGGAGAGATTATATTTCGACACTGGCCTGGGAATGCCTCGGGATCTCCCAGTCAGAGCTGGCAAATGTGGCTCGGCAAAGGGAAGTGTGGGGTCCCCTGCTGGAGCTGCTGCCCCCGCGACCCGATACGGATAAGCGGATGAAGATGAGATGAACTATCAGCTGCATCATTGTCATTTCCCTGTATTTTTTATAGATTAAAACAATTCTAAAATGAACCAGTCCTAGGCGGTTCGTCTGATTTCCACAAAAAATCACATATAGTATTCAAATTTCAAAACACAGCAGATGTCATATGTTAACAACTTCCTGCATCCTACAGTTTTACAGGAAGTGAAAGCATATCTCCACAAACGTGTATCCGATTCTCACCATATTTGGTAGGTATCATTGGTATGATTAGGTAACGATACGTGCCGAGTGAGGTGCCAATTGGCACTACAGTGTATGGTGAAACTTTTCAAATGGCGATATCTTCGTGCTCCTTAGAGCTAATGTCACCAAACTCATCTCAAATGGTGCTGCTTGTCGAGCCAAACAAAATTGCCTCTCACATCTATGAGCTCCATCTTCTGCGTTTCCGTGAAATTTGAATATATTACAACAAAACTATAACGTTTTTATTGCCAGTTTATGGGGCACCTTTCGAAAAGGGTTTTATTTGGGGCCAAAAAAGGCCCCAATAATACGGTAGATGTACTGTTTAAAGTTGTCGAGGGGATGAAAGAGTATGACTCTGTTAGATTGGAACTATTTCTGGAAAATGTCAGCGGGTTAGATTGTGACTGCGACTGCGGACTGTTTGACTGACGTAAGACCCTGAAGCCCCGCCTTATGCTAAAACCGTCCTCAACACAGCATAAAAACAGACAGACCACCTGTGACTATCAAGCAGTCAGAAGAATTTACGAAACATGTCTCAAGATTACAACCAAGCGATGATTGAAGAACCCAAGGCAGAGGACTGGCTCTGTGACACCTGGGATGACAACGCTGAAGCCTTCTACGGAACCCCTGACCCTGACAGCAAGATTTCACCGGCATACCCAGCAAGAAACTACTATTGGATTGACCGGATTGGTGATCAGACAGGTCCTCTTAATCTGTCATACCTTTTAAATGCTAACAAGAGTTATCACAAAATGGATACATGGACACATTTATTGAGGATGCTTTATGCGACCCAGTGGCGTCATGGTGTGACGAAAGCAAAGAGTCTGTTGTCTAAGGACGGGTAACTTCAGTTCTCGTGTTAACATGTATATAAACAAACCCTATGAGAAATCTGTATGTTTGTGTAACTTTTCTGAATATCTTGGGTGTGTAATTTCGAAAACTCAAATAAAACGATGTTAAACATATATCATTTCTCATTATTGCTCGAATGCTCTACGATGTCTGAACAGGTTATGAAAAGTATTTACTACGACCCGGCAAACCCTGGTGCTCATGTGGGTAGAGTGGGTTTGAAAAGAGCGTACTTGGAGAAAACTGGGGAGATCCTCAGAAATGACGTGGCCGATGACTGGCTGCTCGCCCAGGATACATACACGCTACACAGGCCGGTAGCAATACATTTTCAAAGATATAGAGTTGTTGTTCATGATATAAATTCACAATTTCAGTTGGATTTGGTTGACATGAGTGCTTACAGTGTGGAAAACGATTACATGAAATGTATGTTAACATGCATAGATACTCATGGATTCATGTGTTGAGAAATAAAGGCGCTATCGAGATAAAGCGAGCATTTGAAGACATTAAAAGAAGGAAGAACACCACAAAAAGTCCAAATGGAAAAGGGGAAGGAGTTTTTTAATTCACATTTTGAAATGTTAATGAAGTACAACATAAAACATTTTGCTACAGGAAATGATGTCAAAGCGAGTATCGTTGAGAGATTTAATAAAACAATTAAATCATGAATGTGAGGTATCTCACAGCTGCCAACACTCATCACTATGTTGAGGTTATTCAAGATTTAGTTAATGGATACAACCATTAACCTATTACTTGCTAATAAGCTGTTGAAACGTCCAGTGGCAAAAGCCACACAGTTCATAGACGCTATGGTGGAGGGAAATTTAATAAGAAACGTTAGTCAGTTTAATACAATCCTCAATGGAGTCTAGCGACTGCAGAAATGTGTAATGCCGTGGCGTAGTAATTAAAGACAGTTCCTCTCATGTGGAAGTTAGAATCTATTGAGAGCACAGACATTTATTAATTATTTATTTCTGGTAGAGTCCACGATTCTCTCGTCTTTTCACTTGATGAAAAAGTTAGTTATCATCACCTTTATTGATAGTTACTATATCAATGTCATTCATGAAAAATAAAAAGTAAGTTGTTTTGCCATGAAAGAAAAAAATACGTTCTTATGCCATGAAATTAAATAGCTTTGGCAGACTCAATAGCAAATGCTCAATTCTTATGACTATTCCAGTAAGTTAGTAGATACCGGTAAAAAAAAACTATTTTGGGGAAATTATAAATGAAACAAAATTACAATTTCAATAAAACTTTACATAGGTTAAAGAATATTATAAGGTGGGGCACAGAAGAAATGGTTAGAGCTTACATGCTCTGGAGCACCAACTTTCAGGGCTAGCTCCAGAAAAACTGTGACAAAATAACCAGTGTGAAACAGGGTCAAGAACAAACCATAGAACGTTTATTGTCCAATCACAAAAGCTGCCCTTTCACTTAATTTACATACGCTTGTGACGCACACCGTTACCAACAGCTTTGTCTGTTTTGGTCAAGCGTGCCGCACAAGCCCTGAAAAGTGAAGCCAAAACGTCTCGATCGCCCCCTGGTGAGTGGTCCCAGTATAGGTCATAAACCCCTTGCGATTGATTACGGTATGCGCATTCTGCGAGGGAGAGTGAGGGCGGGGCACAGGGGTGGCGCCGTTGATTTCGCGGCTTTACGGCTTTACTTCCTTCTCGCTACTGCGCATAACTACTGCGCAGAACTGGTCCCAAGATCGCTATCTGCGCAGACGCAAGTCCAAGATGTCAGCGCCGTATCAGGACACTGGTGGCTTCATTTTTCACCAATGGAAAAGAGCGAAAGGGCGTCCATTATATATACAGTCTATGGTTTTGGTCCTTTCACTCTGCAAAGTTTTGTTGTTTCATCATACCTGCTCTATCTTAGCGAAGTAGTTATTGCTGCCTGCTTTGGATGTAAATCCAGCAAATATGTCACAAGAATTAAGGTTCACTAAAATTCTTCCCTTTCTTTGCGTAGTTATGACAAAGTTGTTCAAGCAAATACCGACAGGGTGGGCATCTTGATCAGTGGATGTCATGAAGTCATTAATTGAATCGTGGTAGCGTAACATTGATCATGTGTCAGTGATGTATGCTACAGTAACATTATTCGCATGTTAGTAGTTAATGTCGAAAGAGCTAACTAGTCTGCTAGGTAGTTATTTTTACATTAAATAATCATGGCCTGCGCGCCTGCGCGCCTGGACTTGGACTTACCGTAGTGCCCGGCACTCAGTTTAAGTTCTTCGTTATTTTTTGGTTCAATAAAAGGGGTAAACCTTCAAACTTCTGCACTTGCCTCCGTCTCCGTCTCTAACCACGTGACAATGCGAGAAGAGTACCTGTATTTATCACATTTGCACTTTTATACTGCCTGTTTTTATCCTCACACTATATGTTCATCAGACCAAAGCAAATTCCTTGTATGTGAAGAACTACTTGGTAATAAACCTATTTCTGATTCTGATTCTTTCTGCTATTCTGCTTTAAGGGATATACAAGATAATATTGCAATTATTATTTAATTCAATATAACAAACTAAAAAGTGATTATACAGATAAAAGATATTATACAGTTGGTCTATGTCTCTAGAAATTTATGGACCACATACAGTGGTCCAACACGTGCACATTTTGTGATACACAGTTTGAAATATATTTGGTGACTGTAGGTCAAAGGTGTTCAAAGATAGGGGGATTTCAAAATCTCAAGTTTAATTGTGCACTGTAGCACCCCCTAAACAAGAAACCAAGAAAGCCTAGTTCAGCCAGCCCGCAATAGAAACTGTTGCCCCCTCGAAATTCAAACCTGGGGCGCCCATGTGAAAGCCTGTGTCGTTAAACACTACACCACGGAACTGTACATTTGAAGGGGTGTCAGTATAGCCTCTTGTGTCTATCCTGAACAAATCCTCTTTTGCCACTAGCCGTTTTAACATTTAATTGGCCATTTGTGAATGTCATTGATATTGTTTAACTGACAAATTTTTCTAACAAAGTTTACCTCTACCACAAATAGCGTCTATGTATGGCGTTTGCCATTGGCCGCTTTAATAGCGTATTAGCCAGTAATAAGCTTTACCGGTATCTACTAACTTACTGGAATAGTCATAAGAATTGAGCATTTGCTATTGAGTCTGCCAAAGCTATTTAATTTCATGGCATAAGAACGTATTTTTTTCTTTCATGGCAAAACAACTTACTTTTTATTTTTCATGAATGACATTGATATAGTAACTATCAATAAAGGTGATGATAACTAACTTTTTCATCAAGTGAAAAGACGAGAGAATCGTGGACTCTACCAGAAATAAATAATTAATAAATGTCTGTGCTCTCAATAGATTCTAACTTCCACATGAGAGGAACTGTCTTTAATTACTACGCCACGGCATTACACATTTCTGCAGTCGCTAGACTCCATTGAGGATTGTATTAAACTGACTAACGTTTCTTATTAAATTTCCCTCCACCATAGCGTCTATGAACTGTGTGGCTTTTGCCACTGGACGTTTCAACAGCTTATTAGCAAGTAATAGGTTAATGGTTGTATCCATTAACTAAATCTTGAATAACCTCAACATAGTGATGAGTGTTGGCAGCTGTGAGATACCTCACATTCATGATTTAATTGTTTTATTAAATCTCTCAACGATACTCGCTTTGACATCATTTCCTGTAGCAAAATGTTTTATGTTGTACTTCATTAACATTTCAAAATGTGAATTAAAAAACTCCTTCCCCTTTTCCATTTGGACTTTTTGTGGTGTTCTTCCTTCTTTTAATGTCTTCAAATGCTCGCTTTATCTCGATAGCGCCTTTATTTCTCAACACATGAATCCATGAGTATCTATGCATGTTAACATACATTAACGTTCTATGGTTTGTTCTTGACCCTGTTTCACACTGGTTATTTTGTCACAGTTTTTCTGGAGCTAGCCCTGAAAGTCGGTGCTCCAGAGCATGTAAGCTCTAACCATTTCTTCTGTGCCCCACCTTATAATATTCTTTAACCTATGTAAAGTTTTATTGAAATTGTAATTTTGTTTCATTTATAATTTCCCCAAAATAGTTTTTCCTTTGAAAATGTAGCATACACAACACAAATTACAGACACACCACAGACCGTCATTTTGAAGGCAACCTATGAAAACCGCAAGTATTATTGTTGCTGACTAATCTCTAATGTAGAGTGTTACTGTTGCTACCAAAGTTAAATAAATAATAGGCCTGAAAGTATAGAGCGGTATAGTTGTTTTTAACGGTTTAATGAGTGCAATTAGTTTAATGCCAACTCCTTTACATGAACGGTACACAATCGGTTGCATGGGTATTGTGGAGGTAGTAACAGCTGGCCACAATCAATGACATGCGGATACTTAATCACAGAATTTGCTAACTCCTCTTCAATTTCGCAGTTCGAAATCAAACCTAAACATTTATTAAGTAGAATCAATATTGGTATACCCCGATATCCGCATTTCAGTGTATTTTTTAAGCCTATATAGCGTAATTTTATTGACAAAGTAATCATCCCCTCTTGAAAGTCATTAGCCGCTGCACAACTTTTGTACATGGAAGCTACATTTATCTACTACCTTGCTGGTTAAAACAAACTATTAGCTGGTTATAGTCCTAACCTGCTTACCAGTCAAGTAGATACAGCTCAGTAACCAAAACAAACTTGTTGGACAGGCATTTGATTTCCAAAGTGGGGCACTTTATCCTTACCAATAATGATTAGTAACTTCAGCACGATGGATGCAAAGCTAATATTCCTAGCATGCATGGCTGCCTAATCCTATGGGCTATTAGGCTATTGTCATCCACCATGCAAACAAAACTAGGAGCACAGAAATCTAAAAGAGAACGTCTAAATATGTGTAGCAGTTCAGTAAGGGCTGATTGGGACTGAGTAGGTTATGAATTGAAAAGATGTGACATAATAAATGACCTGTGTTGAAAACAAAGGGATTTGAATGTGGCCTAGTTATGAATTAAATTATTAAACAATAAAATATTTATGACTAATTCTTTGTCCCGTGGTTTGGGTCCTAAATGTTAAATTCTGCCCTGGGCCCTGTCATTCCTGTCGGTGTACCTGCCCTGATACGCCCATTGCTCTGGAATAGGGTAAATCTGGACACTCCATTTCTCCAGATTCCAATCTTGACAGTTCAAAGTTGACAGTTTACCACCATTCTTCCAGGTTTTAATAATGTGTTTTTCAGTTCTTAACCCAATTCCTGTAATTTCAGCAAAGATGTGGGAGTTGGTTTACTAACATGAAGATACCAAGACTAGTCCTGCAGAATAGACCCCCTTATCATCTAGAGAAGCATTCCAATCTATGCCTCCTGACACCATATTGTAAAACAGAGTGATCTACTCATGGGATCACACCAGTGTGATCAGGCTAGAGTGGTCCTTGAAGCGTACGATCACACTGGTGTGATTAAAACGTATTGTTTAGAACGCACCATTATCACGTCGAGGTACAAGTAACGTAACAATGGCTAGTCAGGCCGCGCTGTTATTTATTCACATTTAGCTCAAACAGTGTTTATAACTTTATTTCCTGATTCTAATTGTTTCAAGACAACGCTATGATATTAACCAGATAGCAAGCATTCAAATCGGGACAAGAAGTGTTACTTAGGTACCAACAGACAGCCAACACTAATACACAAAAACGAATGATATAAGCGACTACTATAGAGCATCTTAACATTTCCTGGAAGAGCTGACAACCGATCAAAACCATTGTAAAATCCTTCTAGAAGTTACATTACCCGTTGTGGGCGCCGCTATGCTTTTTATATAGTTTAATCATTTTCACTGCACTGAATTACAGGTCACACTTTGTTAGCTAGCGATTAGCTGACGTTTGCTAGCGGTTAGCTAGCAGTTACACATCAACCAGCTTTTGCAGCTCTTTGAATTCGAGTCAACGAGAGAAGCTTGCAATGCAATGTATGTAGTGTTCCTTACCTGGCAAGGTGACTGTTCAAATGCTGGAACTCTGAGTGAGTACTGAACTCACCCGCAAAAAAACTCTAGCTGGGGGGGTCGTTAAGGAATATTTCAAACATCATGCGTGAAAAGGTTAAAACAAACAAATTCTGTAATTCAATATTTTTTTGACTTCTATATAGTTTGATGAACTGATGCTCTGGCTGGATGGTGATGCTGTGGAGGAGAATGTCCATGCTAACAGGGATGATTCATATGCTAATGACGCCAAACAGCGTTCAGCTCTGGCGGATATAGGGGGGTCAAAAAGGCCTGGTGGTTCTAGTGTTAACAAAATCAATAGGCTACTGATTGTTTCCCAGGGCTATACTAATAGACTGTTACTATTGAAGTAATTGTTTGAGAAGGATAAGTTTGTGTTCAGTCCCTTACTAAGGCCTATATACACTGATTAGCCATAACATTATGACCACTGACAGGTGAAGTAAATTACACTCATCTGATCTCGTTATCATGGCACCTATCAGTGGGTGGGATATATTAGGCAGCAAGTGAACATTCTGTCCTCAAAGTTGATGTGTTAGAAGCAGGAGAAATGGGCATGCGTAAGGATCTGAGCAACATTGACAAGGGCCAAATTTTGATGACTAGACAACCGGGTTAGAGCATCTCCAAAACTGTAGCCCTTGTGGGGTGTTCCTGGTCTGCAGTGGTCTGTACCTACCAAAGTGGTCAAAGGAAGGAAAAGCAGTGAACCGGCGACAGGGTCATGGGTGACCAAGGCTCATTGATCCACGTTGGGAGCGAAGGCTGGCCCGTGTGTTCCAACCCAACAGATGAGCTACTGTAGCTCAAATTGCTGAAAAAGTTAAAGCTGGTACTGATAGAAAGGTGTCAGAACACATAGTGCATCGCAGTTTGTTGTGTATGCTGAATGCACCTACAAAGGGCACGTGAGCATCAGAACTGGACCATGGAGCAATGGAAGAACGTGACCTGGTCTGATGAATCACGTTTTAATGGTAGGTTTATTTGAACAGTGAGAGACAGAATAAAAACAAAATAATCCAGAAAAACTCAGTTAAAAAATATTATACATTGATTTGCATTTTAATGAGTGAAATAAATATTCGACCCCTCTGCAAAACATTACTTAGTACTTGGTGGCAAAACCTTTGTTGGCAATCACAGAGGTCAGATGTTTCTTGTAGTTGGCCACCAGGTTTGAACACATATCAGGAAGGATTTTGTCCCACTCCTCTTTGCAGATATTCTGTCTCTCACTATTCAAATAAACCTAACATTACAATTATCGACTGATAATTTCTTTGCCAGTGTGCAAATGTACAAAATCAGCAGGGGATCAAATAATTTTTTCCCTCACTGTAGGTCACGTAGCACAAAAACCCATACCCTTACGCCATTCCCAAAAACACATTTTCCCATAACTGTTTCCACATGCTCTCCATATAATTAATTCAAGTCATCACAACTTAAACTCAAAGATTACACCTTTCTTCAGTTGCAAACACTAAGCCTAAATAATTTTAACACAATAATGAGAATTGCAGGCTCAATCAATAGGGCCTAGTGGCATGTCCATGTGCTTTGGAATAATGGATCCTAACAATGCTGCAGTTGCAGGACAACAGAGAGGAAGAGGACTAGGATGAGGCGGTGGAGAGTGTATGACCGCAACCCCTATGCACAGCACAACCTAAAGGAAGCAATGGTGGACACCTGTGGTGATGTATTTGTGGAGTCTGTCCAGGGAGTTCTTAGGCACACAGGCATTTTACCCCACGCTGGTCTCTGTTCTTGACAGCTTATGTGTATTGTCCGAGGGCAAAGTTTGAACTGTGACACAGTAGTTAGATGTTTGTACAGTTGGTAGTACGTTTTTAGAATGGTGTGTGATGATTCTACTTAATAAATGTTTAGGTTTGATTTCGAACTGCGAAATTGAAGAGGAGTTAGCAAATTCTGTGATTAAGTATCCGCATGTCATTGATTGTGGCCAGCTGTTACTACCTCCACAATACCCATGCAACCGATTGTGTACCGTTCATGTAAAGGAGTTGGCATTAAACTAATTGCACTCATTAAACCGTTAAAAACAACTATACCGCTCTATACTTTCAGGCCTATTATTTATTTAACTTTGGTAGCAACAGTAACACTCTACATTAGAGATTAGTCAGCAACAATAATACTTGCGGTTTTCATAGGTTGCCTTCAAAATGACGGTCTGTGGTGTGTCTGTAATTTGTGTTGTGTATGCTACATTTTCAAAGGAAAAACTATTTTGGGGAAATTATAAATGAAACAAAATTACAATTTCAATAAAACTTTACATAGGTTAAAGAATATTATAAGGTGGGGCACAGAAGAAATGGTTAGAGCTTACATGCTCTGGAGCACCGACTTTCAGGGCTAGCTCCAGAAAAACTGTGACAAAATAACCAGTGTGAAACAGGGTCAAGAACAAACCATAGAACGTTTATTGTCCAATCACAAAAGCTGCCCTTTCACTTAATTTACATACGCTTGTGACGCACACCGTTACCAACAGCTTTGTCTGTTTTGGTCAAGCGTGCCGCACAAGCCCTGAAAAGTGAAGCCAAAACGTCTCGATCGCCCCCTGGTGAGTGGTCCCAGTATAGGTCATAAAACCCGCCCTCCCCATGTTATTCAATGGGACGCAAGATCAACTAAACAATTAAATTACCCTTCAAATATATTTTTTCCGAAGCTGGTTTCTGTCATTTACTGTAGTTTGTATCACGCTAATGTAAATTCAAGAGTTTGTTTTTAAAATAAGTTGGTTTTTAGTTAGTTATTTAATGCTCTAAAAACGGTGGTGTGACGTCGTGATTCACAGCTGTGATTGACAGCTATCTGAGCCGAGGAGCCACTGAATCTTCGGAGGACTGAGGAGATTGGAACTTTACATTTAATCTCTAAATTTCTATAATTGATATAATTTCACACGGACATAATGGGTTGTTCTGCAGTACATTGTGCTAACCGATCTGGCATTTCCAATCGATCTTTGAATTTTTTTTGGTAAGTTACATTTATAAGCTATTTAATTAGTAAATAAATGTAATGGGCTAGCTAACGTTAGCTAAAAGACAACAAGCCTCGTTAATAGCCATGTTAATAGCTAGCAGGTGATCGTTAGCTAGAAGTTACCAATTATTTTTGTATTAGGCCTATTCTAAATTAAGGTTAAACATGATGTAAGTTAGGCTATAACATATCGTCTAGGTTTAACAAGCAAAGGTTGTACTGTACTTGGACTTGCGATTGATTACGGTATGCGCATTCTGCGAGGGAGAGTGAGGGCGGGGCACAGGGGTGGCGCCGTTGATTTCGCGGCTTTACGGCTTTACGGCTTTACTTCCTTCTCGCTACTGCGCATAACTACTGCGCAGAACTGGTCCCAAGATCGCTATCTGCGCAGACGCAAGTCCAAGATGTCAGCGCCGTATCAGGACACTGGTGGCTTCATTTTTCACCAATGGAAAAGAGTGAAAGGGCGTCGTCCATTATATATACAGTCTATGGTTTTGGTCCTTTCACTCTGCAAAGTTTTGTTGTTTCATCATACCTGCTCTATCTTAGCGAAGTAGTTATTGCTGCCTGCTTTGGATGTAAATCCAGCAAATATGTCACAAGAATTAAGGTTCACAAAAATTCTTCCCTTTCTTTGCGTAGTTATGACAAAGTTGTTCAAGCAAATACCGACAGGGTGGGCATCTTGATCAGTGGATGTCATGAAGTCATTAATTGAATCGTGGTAGCGTAACATTGATCATGTGTCAGTGATGTATGCTACAGTAACATTATTCGCATGTTAGAAACAACGTAACATTTGCAGCTTATGATAGAATGTAAATTGGTATTGTGTTATATTTGTCCGTTAGCCCAGGGCTAATATTTAGTGGAAGGCAACGTTGCCATGATTATTTAATGTAAAAATAACTACCTAGCAGACTAGTTAGCTCTTTCGACATTAACTACCTAGTAACATTAGCTAACAGAAATATATTTAACTAACCTCAGTTTAAGCTAACATTAGTCCATCTAAAATCATTTTGGTGACATTAACATTATAACATACGGTTTAGCTAATAATAAGGTTGACCATTTAGAGATTCAGAAATGACCATTTAGGTGTCATGCTTTCAAGCGTCTGTAGCTAATTTATGCTCGTAATTGCTAGAAGAGCCTCAGTCGATCTAAGCTAGCGTTAGTTACTTTAAATCATTCTGGTGACATGAGCATTATAACTAATGCTTTAGCTATTAAAAATGTGCTTTTGGTAAAGAGGGTGTTATGTGTTCACACCTCAGTAGATAATCCATTCTCAGTATTTAAGTAATTTCTGTTTTAATTTGTTTCTACATTTCCACTTCTGAGGGCTAAAATTATAAATTGCACCTTTTAATTGTAAACATGGCAGTTAAATTAAAATGAAATCTGAGTCATAATTTAACAACAACACATACCCTACCAAAGACAATAAGAATAGGGAGGGTATTTTCCAAATAAATTAAAATCTGGAAAACATTTTCTTTTTTTTTATGCCACCTGTAATAGTCTTTTGTTCATCAAAATAATATGCATACTTAAGTAAACATAACTTTAAAAATGATAATGATTATCTGTTCTGACCCTATCATTATCCTACAACAAGCAAATGTTGAAATCATTAATATGCTCTGCGCTGGGGAAGACTGACAAACTTCCTTTCACTTACATTTACCATGCAATTAGGGTACATTTATTACATTCTGAAAAATTCAAACAACTTCCTAGTTACATTGTTTGGTGCTTAAGGTGTTGTTCTGTTCTGATAGTGTCTGGCTTTTGAAGTGTCCATATTTATCTGATGCAGAACATTGTATTATAATACCATTTGAGATAAATGGAAACTATTGCGATGTAACGTGCAAGTACATTCAGTTTGGCCAAACAGTGGTGGCATAATAGCCATAACACTATCTATTGATCTTTGTCAGTCATTCAGATTACATTTGGTACACATGAACTCATGACGGTCTCTGACCTAACATGAGTTTGATCGTAAGGATACAAGATAATATTGATATTACTGATTAATACTACAAGGAAGACGACAAGCAGGTGGAGGAGTCTGATGCTCTGGGCAATGTTCTGCTGGTCATTCATCGGGATGTCAATGTGTAACATGTCACCTACATAAACATTGTTGGAGATCAGGAACGCCCCTTCATGGTAATGGTTTTCCCTGATGGCAGTGACCTCCTGTCAGATCTGAAAGGAACCCAAACGCAGACTGGATGAGTGCGGTGAAAATCAATTTAATATGAGGGTAGTCGCGGGCAAGCAGAGGTTCGGTACACGGGCTGGCGGCAGAGGTACAGACAGGGAGTAAGCAGAGTAGTCGTGGGCAAGCAGAGGTTCGGTACACGGGCTGGCGGCAGAGGTACAGGCAGGGAGTAGGCAGAGTAGTCGTGGGCAAGCAGAGGTTCGGTACACGGGCTGGCGGCAGAGGTACAGACAGGGAGTAGGCAGAGTAGTCTTAGACAGGCAGGAGGTTGGCACACGGGCTGGCGGCGGAGGTACAGACAGGGAGTAGGCAGAGTAGTCTTGGACAGGCAGGAGGTCGATACACGGGCTGGTAAAGGTTGTCAGGAGATTCCTACAAACACAGGGAAACAGAATTAGCAGGATCGACACGCAAGTATCTCAGGGATTTGGTTGTGAGCCGCGACACATACGGATGTGGATCAACGATCCGGCAGGGACGGTTCGTCAGGGCTCCTCAGATATACAGCCGGTGATGAGTCAAGCGGGAACAGGTGTGTGATTGGGGATAGGGAACAGCTGGTACCGGCTCTATTCAAAAGAGTGACGCCACGCCCCTTAATGCGTTGCCCTGACAACCTGGAGCAACCCAAGACAGAGCACCTCAGGGAAGGGAGGACATGACACCTCCAGCAGTATAATGCTCCCTGCCACACTGCACACACTGTTCGGAAATGGTTTGAGGAACATGATGAGTAGTTCAAAGGTGTTGCTCTGGCCTCGAAATTCCTCCAGATTTCAATCTGATTGAGCATCTGTGGGATGTGCTGGACCATCAAGTCCAATCCACGGGGGCTCCACTTCGCAACTAACAGGACTTGAAGGATCTGCTGTTAATGTCTTTGTGCCAGATATCAAAAGACATCTTCAGCTTGTGCCGCCAACACAGTGCTGACCTGCCAAGGATATGCCAAGCATATGCCAAGCATATTTGGTAGATGGTCATAATGTTTTGGCTCATTGGCGTATAAGAATAATACAACTATAAAAAATATCTATTCATATTCTGTGTACATATAAATGTAAATCAATTGCTTCATCCTGGTCACCCACAGAGCTAAGGCTGGAGACGATCTGGACTTGGTTCATGCCTGTGCACACTGTTCCCTCTATTAGAGTCTAGCTTTGGCAGCCCTGCATGGCCTAATTCCCTGGTCCTATGCCAGGGCCACATGGAGACATTAGCCCTGGCCGCCAGCCCACTTTGAAGCCCCCCTGCAACCTGCTGCCATGCCCCATGGGGCACTTCCTCTCTGGGTAGGCGAGACAGTTGGGGGTCCTTATGATATCAACCCAGAGCTCCAGAGAACTGTCTACGTCAACCGTCCACACCAGGGTGCCTTAAAAGCTTAGAATAGAAATTTGTAAGAAAACAAAAGACCGACCTCACCGCTTCACCAATAGAGCACATTTAAACCACAGCCCCACAAGGAGCCAATCGGTCAGTAAAAATCTGCCCGTTTTATGATCCCTTTCAATCAAATGGGATGAGTAAGGGAAAGAGGAATGCCAGGGAAGTAGCAGGGCAGAGAGGAAGAGAGAGAGAGAAGCCACAGGACATGGTTCAAGAAGCAGAGGAAAGAAGGAGCACATTAGTGAGTTAGAGCTGTTCCCCCAGGAAGAGTTGGACGTCTAACGGGATCCTAATAAACACGTAATACAACAGAGTGGAAGGTAGCAAAAGACACAGACCCAAAGGGAGCCCAGCGGGTGAGGTTCGGGTCCTGTCAGTCAATACATCTAACATGTTTAACCTTCACATGGGAGATAATGGTTCAGCAGCAAGCAAAGGCACTTTCTGATCCGCCTCCGAACAATGACGAAGGCTGCCTTTCACCAACACAGACCTGCAGTTTAGCTCAAGCACAGCCCCCGCATCCAATACGAGGTGAAGAATGGTCCGACAGAAGTGTCTGGCAAGATGTAGGCCTACGTTCATGGTTCATTAGCAGGTTAAGGGTGTGATCGGTTTCTCCCACTGAACGAAAGCCTGCTGCAGTGATGGTCTATAAGACCACCTCCATCTGGCAACAACAGTCCTTCAATAAATCAACAAACTGAGGTAGTGGTGGTGCACTGAAGTGCATTAATGTGTGTGTCTGTGCGCATGTGCATGTGAATTCATGTGAGATCCGGATTGTGTGTGTGCTCCCCCACCACACTGTCACTCCACCATCCCCAATACTGATAGAACACACCTGTCTTCCATCCACCAATCAGAGGTATGGGTCCTCAGCCATTTCTGAGCACAACAACCAATTAAGGAGTTTCATTGTTATGCGCCTCCCCGCTGATAAATGGCTGTCCGTCCACTTGACTGACCAATCTGACCGCAACTAATTGAGTGTGAAACGGGCAGCATCTGGTAATCTGATGATTAGACAGAGTGCGAAGGACAGAGGGAGGGGTAAGAATGAATGGGGAAGAGAGAGTTAATGGGGAAGACAGACAGCTAGAATGGGAGAGAGGGAAGGGATTGATGGAAAGGAAGAGTTAGGTAGAGAGGAAGTAGAATGAGAGATCAAAAGAGGTAGAAAAACAGTGTGAGGTGAAGATACGTAGATAAAATATAGACAGAGGAGACAGTGAGGTTGAACAATAAAAAGAGTGGCAGGTAAAGAGAGTGAGGAAGAGAGAGAGAAATAAAGACAGTGAGCTTGAGGTAAAGAGAGAGAAAGAAAAATATTAATGTTAGAGGAATAGGAAGAGCAGGGGGAAAGAGGAGGGGGTGGGATGAAATTGTGGTGTTAACGAAGTGTAGTTTTGTGCCAAGGCATTCTCCTTTCCTTTTTACTGGCACACTGAAGCAATCTGCTGTTTGGCCTTGTTTCATTCATTGTTGGAGATGGACAGATGTTAATTTTGCTTTTTATTTGTTCATCTATTCAGTACTGTATGGTAGTGTTTCAAATTAAACAGGACAAATGTCTTATTCAATTCTATTGGGTATGTATTTCAAATATCGACTGTGCTCTTGGGTTTCCCTATTGTGTAAGAGTAAACAGGAGTTAACAGGAAATTTGCTCAGTAAAAATGAATAGTCGGTAAAACAGTATCTGTTTACAAGGACATGAGAGCCCCTCTTGCTCTCTTTGTCAATATTGCAAAATAAAATAAAGCAACATTCATGATGTACAATTTGCAAAGGGCAAGTATTTTACTTATGTCAATAATCTTATCACAATAATATACATTTTTTTTAGGTCTTTACAACTTAAGTACAGTATCTTAACCAACACCAAATACGTTTTCCATTAACAGCCAGAGGCTGAGAGGAGAGGGGAGTAAACGAATAAAGTCTACATTAATCACATTGTTGCCATAAACCTACACACTGCACCATCATATAGACAGCTTTTCTTTAGTGTTGCCAAGGATACTCCACAATCGTTAAACAGCAGACTTTTGCATCGTTTTCCACCATAGGCTAGCTGCACATTGTTTTTTTTTTGGGCTATGGCAGAAGTGGCAGAAGTACTGGGCAATGGCATTCACAGTACTACATTCAAATACAGTGGGGAGAACAAGTATTTGATACACTGCCGATTTTGCAGGTTTTCCCACTTACAAAGCATGTAGAAGTCTGTCATTTTTATCATAGGTACTCTTCAACTGTGAGTGACGGAATCTAAAACAAAAATCCAGAAAATCACATTGTATGATCTTTAAGTAATTAATTAGCATTTTATTGCATGACATAAGTATTTGATAGATCAGAAAAGCAGAACTTAATATTTGGTACAGAACCTTGCATGCGCTGCAGGAGTTTAATCCATGACGGCTTAGTGTGTTACTAATGGTTTTCTTTGAGACTGTGGTCCCTGCTCTCTTCAGGTCATTGACCAGGTCCTGCCGTGTAGTTCTGGGCTGATCCCTCACCTTCCTCATGATCATTGATGCCCCACGAGGTGAGATCTTGCATGGAGCCCCAGACCGAGGGAGATTGACCGTCATCTTGAACTTCTTCCATTTTCTAATAATTGCGCCAACAGTTGTTGCCTTCTCACCAAGCTGCTTTGCCTATTGTCCTGTAGCCCATCCCAGCCTTGTGCAGGTCTACATTTTTATTCCTGATGTCCTTACACAGCTCTCTGGTCTTGGCCATTGTGGACAGGTTGGAGTCTGTTTGATTGAGCGTGTGGACAGGTGTCTTTTATACAGGTAACGAGTTCAAAAGGGTGCAGTCAACAGGTCTGTGAGAGACGGAATTCTTACTGGTTGGTAGGTGATCAAATACTTATGTAATGCAATAAAATGCAAATTAATTATTTAAAAATCATACAATGTGATTTTCTGGATTTTTGTAGATTCCATCTCTCACAGTTGAAGTCTACCTATGATAAAAATTACAGACCTCTACATGCTGTGTAAGTAGGAAAACCTGCAAAATCGGCAGTGTATCAAATACTTGTTCTCCCCACTGTATGTAGTTCTAGAATAGCTGGTCTACGAGACATTCTAGAATCTGAATGACCCTCCATTAGCCTCTGTCTAACTTAGTCACTTATTTCAATTGAAAGTGTGCTGGATCGGCAGTTAACCAGTTGTCGTCTAGAGTTAATTTCATTTTCTTGGCATGTCTTTTTTCCAATGCATCAGGTTTTTATTTATTGATGAACAGATGCAACTTTAACAGTGAACATTTAATGAGACAATAGGAAAACTTCCAACCAACCAATCAACACACAACCAAACCAATTGTTTTTGCATTCATCCTTTCTATTATACAGAAAATAATTGGAGTTTAGAGAAACTGGAAGGACAGTGAGAAAAAACAAGCTCAGAGAGCTCAGAGAGAACCAGACTCACATTTTACAATGTATTTAAACTTTTCATATTTTCAGGGCCACTGATCCTGCAGTGGAAGCTATGTAGTATTAAACGTACGCTGAATGGCAAAAAGAATAAATACAGAACAAAGTCTCAGAATAGCAGTTTTATACTACTGAGGGAAACTATAAAAACAATGGAAAATATAAACATTGCAATATGTTTTTTTAATGGTAAATTAAATATAAAACGCACAAACCCCTAGACACACAAGCAGACAAACAGAGGATCCTATGTAAATTCAAAACATTCGTAATTGAAGTTCAACAAAACCATGGTTGTCCACCAAAACAAATTGAGGAAATAAATCCAAATGAAAATGAGGAAGGATATGCAATAGCGCATAACAGCATTCACATGTGGATGTGTTGTTTTTGGCGTATGTGTCACAATTGCTGCTGGACATGGAAAGCTTATAAATGTTACTTTTAAGATTTTTTGTTGACACAGGTAACATTTGTGTGGCAAAGGTTTCATTCTATACTACATTGGACATTCATTCTGCCCAAACCACTAACACCAGCCATGGGCAAGTTGAGTTGATGGCATTGGCATGCGAGGGACTCATACTATCACTTCCTTTTGAGTCCATGTGTTTAAAACATATCCAAGACATGTCCAATTGTGCCTAGTCATTGACGTGGCACTTATTATGAAACTGGCTTGGTGTCAGATGAAGACAAAAAAAAACAATCATTCGTGCCACGAGATGATGCCAAAGATAACTCCAGTCATCCTGTTGCCTGTCCTCATGTAAACACAATGACGGTGCTTGTTTAAAAAAAACTAATTGATACTGATGTATAGCAGACATCATGGGGAAGGCTGTTGGTGTATATGGAGAGCTTGTGACTACAAAGGAAAACAGCTATTACACGTGATATGACAAGCCTGGATAGTTGAACTCACCTGACTCAACCAGTGGTCTTCTAACAAATATGCCCACTTTGAAGGGGGATATGGGAGACTGAATGAGAATTTTTGGATATCAGTGCCTGTAGACTGTGTGAGCAAGTGAATGAGAGATTACTCCAAGCTCACTGTACACCATGATGGAATTCTGGAGAGACTCTTACTGTGTGACACATGAAGCACTTTGTATTGAATTACCAAACGAAACAAGCAATCCCTATAATAATGCGGCCTGGGCTAATGTCTCCACTACGGTGTTTGTAAAATTTAAAGACACGGAGCTTACCCCACACCCAGTTCTTGAAAAATCTGTAAAAGCCATGATTTTAAATGCATATCAAAAAGAACATTGAAATACTATGTTTTGTCCCCAAAATTAGGTGACAAATAAAAATGTACACCATCGTTTGGTGTCACTTTGAAATTATCCTTGTTTTTGAAAGAAAAGCTATTTTTTGTGCATGGAAATAACATCAAATTGATCAGAAATAGAGGGTAGACACAGCTAATGTTTGTAAATGACTATTGCAGTTGGAAGGGGATGATTTTCTACGTACATGTTCAGTCAATTCTTATTCTGAGAAATGAAGGCTATTTCATGTAAGAAATTGCCAAGAAACTGAAGATTTCCTACAACACTATGTATTACACCCTTCACAGAATAGCACAAACTGGCTCTAACCAGAATAGAAAGAGGTGCGCAACTGAGCAAGAGGACAAATACATTAGTGTCTAGTTTGAGAAACAAATGCCAGTCACAGGTCCTCAACTGGCAGCTTCATTAAATAGTACCCACAAAACACCAGTCTCAACGGCAACAGTGAAGAGGCAATTCAGAGATGCTGGCCTTGTAGCCAGAGTTCTCACTCTGTTTTTGATTTCTTCTATTATTGCATATTTGACCAACTAAATGGTTTTAGATCTTAACACAAAATGTAATAAGACAAAGAGTAATCCAACTCCAACTGGCCCTGTGTGAAAAAGCAATTGTCCCCTTAGTTAATCAATCATCCCATTAACCAAATTCAGTTCTTCATTAGAGCAGAAACACCTAGGCTTGATTACTGGCTGCCCTGTTCAATCTAAACCTCAGTTATATAGAACCTCACCATTAATGTAAAGTAGCCTACAAGGTCTTAACAAGCAGCACACCAAGCCACAATCAAATTAAATTCTGTAAGAGATGACAAAAAGGTTTTGCAGATATGTACGTCTGGAAAGGGTTCCAAAGACATTTTTGAGGCTCTGGGATGCCAACGAACCACAGTGAGAGCCTTTATCTTGAAATGGACAAAACTTTGAACAGTGGTGAATCTTCTCACCAAGGGTGCAGAGACTACTCATCCAGGAAGTCACAAAACGCCCAGGGTAACATTAAAGGAACCGCAGGCCTCTCTAGCCTCAGCTAAGGTCAGCATTCGTTATTCGACAATAAGACTGGGCAAAAATGGAATTCATGGGAGAATTGCAAGGCACTGTCGAAGTGTATGCTTATTTATGTTTAGATAACAAAAGATAATTTGTTTATCCGTACACAGGAAGTCACGTTCATTTAAAGGGCAACAGTAAATAGCCAGAGGGCTAATGTGTATTCTATTCGGGATTTCTATAAAGGTGAGGACAACCGCAAGTTGCTTTGAGATTGAGTGAGATGAAATTGAAGTTGTGTAAGGAAGACCAGGTCCGTAACCTCATGAACAAAACTATCTAATGCTGCAATAAATAATTGAATTACTCTCTCCCTTGACAACTGGGTACGCGATTCATTATTTCAACCACTATATGAAACAGCTGATTTCTAACAGTGCATACCACTGCTAACTAAGAGAAACATTAGTTCTCGTCTCACATTTGCTCAAAAACACATTGATGACCCCCAAGCTGTTTGGGATAAAGTTCTGTGGACAGATTAGTCAAAAGCATAACATTTTGGACGACTAGGTCTCGTTTTGTCTGGCATAAAGCAAACACAACATCCCAACAGTTGACAACACCCCAACACGCTACCTAGAGACTGGGAGACCTGCCATCTTTGAAGGAACCATAAATCTTGCTCTTTACCAGACAATTCTGAAGGAGAATGTCCTTTCAACCAGGGGCGTAGGTTTCCTTATACATGAGTAGGACTTGTCCCCCACACTTTTTATCAACCCAACTCTTAGAAAAGTTTTAACTCTTTAGAACATTGCAGTGGCAGTACGGTCAGCAATTGCGTAATCCAAATCAAACTGGCTTTATTACCACACGCAGGCACTTCGCTTTAAGGTAGTTGCTGGATAGGCCTGGTTACCATAGTAGAATAGAGTCTACCATTGCAACTGTGATCTCTGGCTCATGAACGTTTGTTAACATAGATGACATTACCTCTAGTTAATTACCTCCTGTAACATATGAATGAGGTAGATGTTTATCTTATCAGAGTCTTTTTCTAAAAGCGGTAAGGTGTAGTTAGGCTAAGTTATATGACTGATAGTTACAAAATATATTAGCTTGCTAGCTAACATTATTTCCCTAGCTAGCAAACAGCCTACGCTAGGTTCACCTCACTCAGAGCTAGCACCATATTACACCAGCCAAGAAAATACTTTTTTTATGCAAAGAAGAAGTGAGTGTTACAGCTAACTACATAAGAAGATATAGCTAACTAACTAGCTTAATGCTGTAGTTGATCTCTGGAAAAGTTGGCTAAAGTTGTAGTTCCCTTACTTAAGGAGCTGCATTTGACATTTCTACCGAATGTGGGTCTTATAGATCAAACATTGCCATCAGGTTATGGAGGCGTTAATGTAGATCAAGTTGTTCATGTCATATGTCCTGCATTTTGACAGGATCAGATGGTGACTGTGAGAAGGTCCATGTCATTGCAGGATCAGACAGCCAGGGAGAAAAGGTCAACTGTGGAATTGAGGTGAAATGTTGTCTTTAAAGGTGGATAACTTACATAAAATGTGTTATGTTATGTGTAGCCCATATCTAGAATGTTCATATGTATTAGCAGAACCAGAAGGATGTTGAGTCAACCAGTGTAATCATGCAAGAGAGTGGTGGAGATTGGGAGGTGAGGTTGTACAGTACTGGCAAAATGTATGTAGATCACATATCAGCCACACACATTGAAATCATAGACTGTAAAAAAAATGGACGACGCCCTTTCGCTCTTTTCCATTGGTGAAAACTGAAGCCGCCAGTGTCCCGTTACGGCGCTGACATCTTGGACTTGCGTCTGCGCAGATAGCAATCTTGGGACCAGTTCTGTGCAGTAGTTATACATTTATTTACTAATTAAATAGCTTATAAATTTAACTTACCGAAAAAAATTCAAAGATCGATTGGAAATGCCAGATCGGTTAGCACAATGTACTGCAGAACAACCCATTATGTCCGTGTGAAATTATATCAATTATAGAAATTTAGAGATTAAATGTAAAGTTCCAATCTCCTCAGTCCTCCGAAGATTCAGTGGCTCCTCGGCTCAGATAGCTGTCAATCACAGCTGTGAATCACGACGTCACACCACCGTTTTTAGAGCATTAAATAACTAACTAAAAACCAACTTATTTTAAAAACAAACTCTTGAATTTACATTAGTTGGTCTCGCGTCCCATTGAATAACATGGGGAGGGCGGGGTTTATGACCTATACTGGGACCACTCACCAGGGGGCGATCGAGACGTTTTGGCTTCACTTTTCAGGGCTTGTGCGACACGCATGATTGAAATACAGAGATCTGCAGTAGCTCTTCACTAAGAGTTGACATCATAGACAATATGTTAACTAAGTAATATTAAATGCAATGGCTGAAGGCTATATTTTGCGTGTTTGTTTTAGCAGATTCAATGAGATGTTGTGTCCATCAGTGCACATACAGGATTTGGCCACAAGTATGTGGACACCCGACCATCACACCTATAAGCTTGTTGGCCATCCCATTCCAAAACCATGGGCATTTGCAAAAAATAGTCCCCACTGGCGTTGCTATCCGGGGTGCAGTTGCACCAGGGCCCGCAGTGAGTGGGGGGCCCGTGCTTGACCTCTATATTTATTTTTTATAAATGAGAGAGAAACTCATTTGTAAGCTTTAAAGTTACTATATATTGATAAAACCACTCTTTTTTGGCCCTTAACTTAGTGTTTGCTTATGTCATATATACATCTGATACTGTAGTTACATGGATTAGGTGAGACTAGGAAATAAACTGAACTAAAGCCTTTATAATTTGAAACAGATATTTGGTTCAAAATACAATGCATTGGCAAAATATTATTGTATTTTCATCTTTTAGGCCTTGCCAAACTTTGTATTTCATTATTAGTAGCTTTTCTGAAGAAAACTTACAGTGGCCCAACCCCAAGTTTGGGAACCACTGCCCTAACATAGCTCTGCTTGCTTCACCTGTTCCTCTGTTTCCAAACTGAGTGCCACACCACTGTCTGTCTCATTAGAAAACAACTCTCTTTAAAGCAAAGTTATGATGAAAATGTGTTAGCTATTTACATTACTTAATTTTTTATATGGGTGTGTCCTAACTTTTGACTCGTACTGTATATAATTTATAAAGCAGTGTTTTCGCGGGTATTAGCATTCAGCTACTAGTGGCCATATTGCACCACTTTGTGTTCTGAGAGACATGCACCATTTTGCCAAACGTGCACCTAATGTTTTTTCTTGTCCCGTGGTGGCCCCATGTGTCCAAATTAGCTAGATGCAAAACCTTGAGCATGTTTGCCAAATGCAATCACATTGAGTAACAATGATTTAAGAAACAAAATAATTCAGCCATTGTGGAACAATAGTTCGGCCAAACTGAAGGTACTTTCATATGTTACATACTAATAGTGTTTTGCAATCTTACATCAACTGAAATTAGGACACTGTTAACAGAATCTAATTTATATGCATTTATGTGCCAGACAACCTCCACATGAATATTTATTTGTCAATTACAGCTAAGTTTTAAACATACATAATATTTTCTGGTTTAATAGATCCAGACAGAGGCCGGTCAGAATATAATCACACACATTATGTCCAGGCATGATTGTGACCAATTAAAACAATACTAGTGTTGGTTCCTTATTGTGATTTTCAATACATGCACTGTGCCCTGGATTACCCAACTGTAGTCAGAATGTGTTGTCTGGGTATCGCACGGGCTAAAAAGTCCCTCATCCCTGAGGATGTGTACCAAATCAAAAAATATAAACATATGCCCGTTGTAGCCAATGCCACCTGAACTTTTAATGATCAGAACAAGCCCTGTTGGTTTAGGGACTAATCTGAAGAATACTTTCTTGAACAATCTTTGCACAAAGATGTCATATCAACTGTCATGGAGAGGGTAATATGGTGCCAGAGGAGTAATTAGGGGACCAAGTACCGTAGGTACGAGTACCCTATTGTTTTTGTTGGTTTTATTATTATTATTATTAGGGGGAAAAGTACCGTAGGTAAGGGTACCCTATTGTTTTTGTTGGTTTTATTAGGAGACCAAGTACTGTAGGTACAGTACTCTATTGTTTTTGTTGGTTTTATTATTATTATTTTTCTCCGGGCCCATTTTCAGAGGCCCGTAACTCGGCCATATGTGGCTCAATTTGCATGAAACTTTGCATACTTGTTGCCATGAGAGGCCCAAAAGGCCTCGGCCATTACTATACCTATACACCGCATGGTGATGCTGTAGTAGGTTTAAGCAAGCATATCTCATGAACCGAATGTTGTAGAGTCATGCAGCCAAGTTCCATACATGCCCCTTCTCATGCTGACCAAATAAGTCTCTGGGGTCTTTCAAAATCTCCCCTTCGATTTTCCTCCATTTTGAATTTGGTGAAAAACTTGTTAACAACATTTCCTCTGAGACCGTTGAACGGATTTGCATGCCATTTTGTGTGAAGGACCTTTGAACCATTATATTTAAAAGTTCTATAAGGAAAGTTGATATCTCAAATAGTATGGCTGAAATCAGCTAATTAAATTGTGCTGGGTGGGTCTATGATTTTAGAAATCCATTAATCCCTAATGGAATACCAAACAGCTACCAAACGAAACATACTCGTGAATGTGTCTTTCAGGAATGGACAGAAAAAGTCCCATATAGAAATACCTCTTGGCGGCTCTATAAACATCACAGATTTTTCTCCCGATTTTGCCCTTAACAAAAACATACATAAACAACATCTCCAAAACAACTGAACGGATTTGGTTGACAATCGGTGTAAAGGACCACTGGATCATTGTCTTTAAAAGTTATATAAGAAAAGTTGATATCTCAAACAATATGGCCTCCATTCTTTCTTTTGTGAAAAACTCGTTAACAACATCTCGGAAACCACTGAACGGATTTGCATGCTGTTTGGTGTGAAGGACCTTGGAACCATTATCTTCAATTACGTTTTTGTGAATTTTGATATCTCAAACGAAGCGCGTGTGATAGGCTAATTACTTTTACATGGGTGTGGCACTTTGTCAGACTATATATCCGTCAGGGATATCCGAGACTTATGCCTTTTAATATAGCACTAAACATCAGGTCCATTGATGGTATCAAATTCCAGTGCAAACCATCTTTAGGTTTAGGCTATGGATGACAAATGCCTGTGTAAATTCTAACCCTATTGAAATTATTATTCAAAATAAGTCAATTTTATCATTTTATTTTCCCCTTGTAAAGAATACCTTTATTTTACCTTTTCATCACATTTCTTGTAAAAAAAAACACAAATATTTGAAGGTATTCCGGGTGTTGGGTTTTAACCTTGTAAATGCTGGATAGTGTGCGTATTGGCCGCTTCAGGGCTCCTATCAGAGAGCACGAGTCACCAGACAGAGTTTAACTTTTTACTCTGTAATGCATTACAGGCAGTCATAAGTTGTACATTGTTGCATGTTTGAAGGAATGAAGTTTCTGAAATAAACCCAAAGAAGGTACATTAATATAACTGTTATAACTGTTATGACTACTATAATCTGACATAATAGTGGGTTATTAATCACTTAGTAACAAATGCTGAAATAACATGAACTATTCCCATCACACTGTAGAAGTAAGAATAAACATTCTCTTCAGCACAGATTAATTTAGTCCCCCAAAACGTATCACACACTAAAATAGAGCAAGCTAGCACATCAAGTTAGCAAGCTAGCGAACACAGATAATATAGCAGCTTCACATCAAAGCGTAAAGAGTTAAAATTCGGTACTCATTTCAGGCTGAAAACAACTCAGGGATAGCTTAACCTGCTGCCACAATAACAAAACAAAGAGTACCAACTTACATCGTCTCTGACTTCTGAACAAGCAACTGCTGTAATGGGAGAAACACGAGGCGATCGTTGCGATTTATTACGCAACTAATGTAGCCATAACTATACACACGGTAGCCTCTGTAGCGAGAGGAATTCACAACACCGGGTAATATGTTTGACTAAAGCATTTGTTTCTGTTTAAAAAAAAAAGAAATAGTCTAGAATAGGTGTGTCCATTGAGGTTAGTTTCTTGTTAAATGTTACATAAATCATATATTATTGTACACATACACTCACCTAAGGATTATTAGGAACACCATGCTAATACTGTGTTTGACCCCCTTTCGCCTTCAGAACTGCCTTAATTCTACATGGCATTGATTCAACAAGGTGCTGAAAGCATTCTTTAGAAATGTTGGCCCATATTGATAGGATAGCATCTTGCAGTTGATGGAGATTTGTGGGATGCACATCCAGGGCACGAAGCTCCCGTTCCACCACATCCCAAAGATGCTCTATTGGGTTGAGATCTGGTGACTGTGGGGGCCATTTCAGTACAGTGAACTCATTGTCATGTTCAAGAAACCAATTTGAAATTATTTGAGCTTTGTGACATGGTGCATTATCCTGCTGGGAGTAGCCATCAGAGGATGGGTCCATGGTGGTCATAGGGATGGACATGGTCAGAAACAATGCTCAGGTAGGCCGATTGGCACCCAATTGGCACTAAGGGGCCTAAAGTGTGCCAAGAAAACATCCCCCACACCATTACACCACCACCACCAGCCTGCACAATGGTAACAAGGCATGATGGATCCATGTTCTCATTCTGTTTACGCCAAATTCTGACTCTACCATCTGAATGTCTCAACAGAAATCGAGACTCATCAGACCAGGCAACATTCTTCCAGTCTTCAACTGTCCAATTTTGGTGAGCTTGTGCAAATTGTAGCTTCTGCTGTTGTAGCCCATCCGCCTCAAGGTTGTGCGTGTTGTGACTTCACAAATGCTTTGCTGCATACCTCGGTTGTAACAAGTGGTTATTTCAGTCAAAGTTGCTCTTCTATCAGCTTGAATCAGTCGGCCCATTCTCCTCTGACCTCTAGCATCAACAAGGCATTTTTGCCCACAGGTCTGCCGCATACTGGATGTTTTTCCCTTTTCACACCATTCTTTGTAAATCCTAGAAATGGTTGTGCGTGAAAATCCCAGTAACTGAGCAGATTGTGAAATACTCAGACCGGCCCGTCTGGCACCAACAACCATGCCACGCTCAAAATTTCTTAAATCACCTTTCTTTCCCATTCTGACATTCAGTTTGGAGTTCAGGAGATTGTCTTGACCAGGACCACACCCCTAAATGCATTGAACCAACTCCCATGTGATTGGTTGATTAGATAATTGCAT
The DNA here is from genome assembly GCF_011004845.1 of Esox lucius. Lineage (NCBI taxonomy): Eukaryota > Metazoa > Chordata > Actinopteri > Esociformes > Esocidae > Esox > Esox lucius. Next base: position 1,958,124 of record NC_047575.1, on the reverse strand, counting down.
TAATGAGAACTTTAACAGGTGTTCCTAATAATCCTTTAGGTGAGTGTAGATATATGTTTTTAGCAGATCTTTTTTCTAACTAATTTCCCTTGTTAAGACTTACATTTTACAGCAGGTAAGGTTTTTTGCCATGTGAGTTCCTGTCAATTAATAATCAATGACCTTGTCACATCCAATCCAATCGACAGCTTAAATTGTTCTTTAGGTCACACCTGCTCCCTTTTACAAGGTGGTAGTATTTCGGATGATTACGATCTTTCCAAAAGTACACAACACTGTGTATTCAAATCGTAAGGCCTGTTGGATTTGTGGGTAAGTTTCAAATTAAGCTAGGTATTGTAATGGGGATATAAGCCTATTTGGTAAATTGTTGTTGTATATTTTGGAAACATTAATAGATATAATAGGCCTAATTGTTGCAAAATGTTCTGTCAAAAGTGATCTAATGTAGCCTGTACACTGGAAGTGGAAACTGTTAAAAATGCTATTGGAAAGCCACATTTTTGAAAATTGTATTTTACGGAGGCGGACATTTCACTAGGGACTTGTCCCCTCCACATTTCGAAATTGCATTATTGTCCCCCTCTTCCACGTTTTAAGGAGAAAAAAATAGGACAACGTGCTTCAGCACCTGGCAGTTCAGAGTGGCAGGCATGCAGACCAAGGCAACAAAAAAATACTCAGAGCCAGAGGTGTATCAAACTCTGACATCTCGCCTCTTTGTTTCATAATCGTTTCTGGTACTGGTATGTGCAGCTAGACTTTTTGCAACAGAAGCTGCTTACACGTGAGTTTTCCTGAAGCAAAGCATTATATGGCATAGTAAGGTGAGTCTGATTGAGCTAATTAGCAACCTCATTTCTCACTACGTTGTGCACAAGCAGGTAAAGCATACATTGCCCGCTCTCTCATTGATATAGCGAGCTAGTTCCTGTTTCCAACAAGGTTGATGGCAGATAACCACTAAATATTTTACAGCTGTTTTGTATGCCTTATTGTAGCTAGCTAATTTACTAATTGAGCTACATTAAGTTCGCTATCTAGTTGATTGACTAGTGCTGTGCTGGAGAGCTATGCTATAGACAGCTAACCAAGCTGTTTTAAGACATGTTATAGCCCTCTTCTAGATGAAATCAAGAGATTGACGACCGATATTAAGACGTTTAAGTAGAGTTGTCAGAGGGTCTATCAGATATCTACCAAATTCTTTTAATATTAAAATATTTTGTCAAGCTGTAATGACGTTCTACATGTTTCACTGTCATGGTAATTCAGCCTACATGACTTGGTGCACCATGTCTCAGCAGGATATTCAATTGTGTACAATTTGAGAATTCAGGAGCTATACAAAAATGTTTCACCCTCACTTAAAAAAACTAAAGTTCCAACCCTGTATTTTACTAACTTAAATGTCAAAGTTGCTTGGCTAGTTTTAAAATAATTTGTAACTCTCTTTGCAATAGTGTTTTCCATTTTCAGTACATTTACTAGGTGAATTCTGAAAGATGCTAAGGGAACAACACCTCATCCTTAATTCTAAACTGCTTGTTTGGTACTACAAAATAGCTTTTAGCTGATTTATAGTACCACATTAGCAATTTGGCATGATCACTAAAGATAAGGTGTTGGAGTAATGGTTGTAGGAAATGAGGCCTTTGTAGATTTAATCAAAAATACTTAAATAGTAATGTTTTTACATAATTAATGTCCTGACTATACTTTGAAAAATTGAATACCACATTGGTGAATAAGAGTTTAAAATTTCCTTTCAAAACAGCAACATTTGTAAATTATTCCAAACTTTTGGCCCCCAGTATATAAGTTTTATTGTCCTGTTAGATTTCAGATCAATTCCATGGCTAAAATAAAGGTTTCCATAAAATGTATTTCAAATTGACTAACAATATTATTTGTTTTATAGATGCCATGCCAACCTGGATTTATGCTGAGTGTTTTGTGCGTGTCTGTGCGTGTGTTCAAGTGGCTCTATAGTTAGAGTGAAATTCGAAATTATGAAGTTCTGTTTGATTCCCTATCGAGCCAAATGTTGTGTCCTAGGGCAAGGCACTCTACCCTAATTTACTTCAGGAAAATGTACCTGTACTTATTGTAAGTCGCTCTGGATAAGAGCATCTGCTAAATGACTAAAATGTATACTGTTCATATTTTTTATTTTAATGCATTTGATTTGTCTGTAAACAATTTTTATTTACAATCTGCAAAATGGAGTAAAACAAAAATGGAAATTGATAGCTTTATTAGAAACTTGCTAAATTAGCAATAAAAAGGATTTGACATAACTACTCAATTTTGGTAAGGGTGTGATTGTTATTAATGTACAGAACTTCTCTAATTTATTACCTACATTATCTAGCCAGGCTAGTTTAAAAAATATGTTTTACTTAACCTTAATAGTAATTTCCATTTTCAATGGGTGGCTTAGAAAAATTCCCTAGCTTTTCACTATACAAGATGTGAGTGACATTCATCAACTATCTACTTTTATTACACTGATGCAGAGTGTTTATTTTTTTTTTTATAATCGAAGCTATTCCACAATCAAAGTCAATTGACAATGTGTGTCATTAGGGTTTTAACAGTATGCCAAAATCCTATTATGTTTGTACCAGTTCACTAATATTATTCTTCTGGAAAAAAACTGTCATTTTTGCAAGTTCCTGTGAGTTAAAATGGTGTAAAGGTACCCAAATTAATATAGTAAAGCATCAAGAAACACAACTTCTGGTGCAGTGGACATGCCAATCAAACATGCCTCATGGGGGCACAAGCCTGTGAAGTTGGACATTTTAAACGTTTACCACACCCATCCCGTTTGACCTAGTTTTGGAAATCAGTCCATCTTTTTTTCAGTCATCTTAGTTCTTTTGAAAAACACTAAAACAATACTCATATAGCAGCAAATGACAAATCTTGATGTAGTTTGACATTTGGCATCTATGTGTGAAGTGTTGTATAAACCAGACCAGTATGTAAAAAACTACACAGGGTCACCATTGGACAGGAAAAAACATCCAACATTGGGTTAATGTTTGTACACGTGTGCAGTTTGTCTTTTACCCTACATACCATATTGTGTAATTTTCTTGCTAACTAAATGCTGAAACCCACTAAAGGCTGCTTGCAGCTTTAATTGAAGTTGGAAATGTAAAGACAATTGCTTAGTTACAGTAACATATACATTCCAATGGGCTTCAAAGTTTCCTTTTGTCATTACTTGGTCCCCTTAATCGCTGCTTGCAGCAATATTGTTTCATGTGTTTTTCATACAACTTTTCAAACAACTTGTGAGTTCCAAAAGACAAAAAGGTCCTTGTGAGAAAAGGTACCTATGTACACATTTTATGACTTAAGGTTCACCAGAGTGAGTGATGCGATGTGAGAGTAAAATGTTTTTCAATTGAATTGTTCATTATAGGTCACATTGAAAGTGGAAAAAGTTCAAACATGATTTATCTTTCTCATTCTTTTACATCAAAAAAACCTGGCATTTTAACAGGGGTGTGTAGACTTATTATATCCACTGAAAGTAGACCAATTCATAGTCCACTGGATATCATCATAGGGGACAGTTATGAAATAGTTAGTGGTATGACTGTGTAAAGAGTGACTCAATATAACTATAAAGTGAATTGTATTTTTTGCACGGTTCAATAAATAGTACAATATTTATTGTCTCAGTCAAGCACTGAGAAAAATAGAGAAGAAATTTTAAAAGAAAAACAAAGATGGAAGAAAATAATAAAGGAGAGGGAAAGGAAGGAAAAAAAGAGAATAAAAAGTAAATTTTAAGGAAAAAAATTAAAAAGTGTGGGGTTTTCCTCTATAACAGCTAGTGAGCATAGTGTGACCTCGTGTGGCCTCTTGAGCTGGCTCTATGGCCCTGACCTCTGGTTCCCCCGCTAAGGAGAACATATGGACGGCATGTGTGCTTGGTAGTCATGCATGTCTATCCTGCACAACCAGGTTACATTCCTCTAGAGCAAAGGATTTTCTGATTCCCCTATTTGTTCGTCTCCCTGTCTCAGACTGGGTCAGCAGGGACTGTTGCCTTTACAAACAGCCAGAAGGGGACTGGTCACCCCTCTGAACCTGGTTCCTCTCTAGGTTTCTTCCAAAATGTCAGCCTTTTTAGGGAGTTTTTCCTAGCCACTGAAATTGAACACTTTTGTTGTTTGCTCCTTGGGATTTCAGGCTGGGTGTTTTGTAAAAGCATTTTGTGACAGCTGCTGACATAAAGGGCTTAATAAATACATTTGATTGACAAACCTTCACAGTGCAGAACCGACGGCAGGTATTATACATAATGACTCATAATAAGCCTCATTGTAGTACTTTAGAAAGCTTCATAGGTGCTTATAAAAATGTATAAAGCATTATATATGCAGACCCCTCTTGGCTCTTACTGAGTAAATGGCACTAAGAGGATCCAAATACAGGTGTGCCCTGTAATATTAAATAGAGGGTAATTCTCAAAGATTGCCAGAGACTTATATTAGTTAATCAACAGTTGCACATAATCATAGTACCTTCAGTTGGTGGCTCGGTGTCGTATCAATTCTAGTCTCTTTGGCTATGAATTTGGCTGAGGGATGTAACAACTTTCCACCTCCAGATCTGATGATGAACCCAAGTTTTTAGAGAGTAATTCAAATGCAAGACCTGGGTTCAGGTTGAATATTTCAACTGTGTAAGCTTACATGGCAAAATGGATTAGACGTTTCCCTTATGAGTAACAATTTTCTAGTGTATTCATACAGTTCTTTATTTGCATTTAGTCTGTATTTGAATTTGTTTACCCTTATTTACCCAGTAAGTGACCTAAGAACACATTCTCCTTTTCAGGAAAAACCTGGGAGAAATTAGAATTAACTGCTTTGCTCAAGGAAAGTGACTGATTTTAAAAATTTGGCTCTGGTATTCAATCTAGCAACTTTTTAGTTACTAGTTAGTCTAATAAATGTATCTTATTTATCCCTTACAACATCTTTTTTGGTCTACCAGGTCATTTGCCATTTCTGAGCTCACCAGTGCTTTTTATTCATGTGCTAACAGTTGATTTTGGCCCTCCTAATCTTTTGGCTCAGTCTCTGAATTATGTTTTGTGATTCATCTGCTTCATGCTTGATTTTCATTAACAGTACATTGTTGTCAAACGCCACCAACAGACTCCAAATGATTAGATTACAGTCAACTTTGTCATTGAACAGTACGAGTACAGTACAACGAAATGCAGTTAGCATCTAACCAGAAATGCAAATAGAAGAGGGCAGAAAATGTACAAGTATTAAGTTAGTGTATATTACAAGTGGGGACAGGGGCGTTGGACTGGGGGGAAAAGGGGCACTAAGTATATAGGGCCCTAATGTGTAGAGGGGCCCTCAAAAATATTTGAATCTTGAATAAAGTGGGGAGGGGCCCTCAGAGACCGCCTATGTACAGGGCCCAGAATTTTGTGCTACATCCATGAGTGGGGATAAATAGTTGAATGGGTACAAATGGCAATTCTATGGCATTCTAAATGTGCAATCCAGGCAATTTGAAGGAATAAGATCGCATGTGCAATCGGGATGCAAAGATAGCAGCAATGTGGGCCCCGAGGTAGACATGTATATGTAACAACTAAAAAATGCAAGTATGATGGCAATTCTAAATGTGCAATGAAGGCAAAATGAATGTGCAAGGTGGAATGTGCCACTGAAATGCATGGACAGTAGCAGTGAGGTTCCAGAGGTAACCTCCTATCAAACTTTGCAAGGCAGTGTCAGGCCTTCTTCAGCCACCTCAAAAAGTACAGGGGCTGCTGCACCTTTTTGACCAGGGCTGAGGTGTTGAGGTTCCAGGGGAGGTCCTCGAAGATGTGGACACCTGCTCCACCAAAGGTCCATAGATGAGAACTGGGGCGTGACTGCTGCCTTCAGACTTCCTGTAATCCACAATGAGCTCCTTGGTTTTCTTTGTGTTGAAAGCCAGGTTGTTATCAGCGCACCATATCGTCAGGTGCTTGACCTCCTTCCTGTAGGCTGACTTGTCATTGTCACTGATCAGGCCTACCACCGTAGTGTCATCTGCGAACTTGGCGATGGTGTTGGAACTGTGTACAGGAACGCAGTCATGGGATGAAGAGGGAGTACAGGAGGGGGCTTAGTACAAAGCCTTGTGGAACACTAGTGTTCAGGATCATACTTTTGCTGGTCACTATTTATAGAAAAGTGTGACTCAATGAGTTTTGAAAAAAAAAAAAAATATTCTTCATCAAAATGGCTGGCAGTCCTGACTTAAAATGATAGTTCATCCAAAAATCATATTTTGGTGACAATCCCCTTACCCCAAGTTGTCCCTTCAGGCACATAGTGTAATTTTTAAAACAATCCATTACTCAGCTCTGTCTCAGTAGTTTGCGTTATTAGTATAGCAAAAATGAATGGAAATAGCATGTACCGCAAAATGTTGTTTACCTCAAAGAACATGACAATGTTGTATTCCTCAAAATAAAGTATTAATTTTCACTATATAATTCTAATTTCTAATAAACGGGTACTTCCTGTGTTTACCGGTCAGTTTTGTTCATAGTTGTATCACTTCATGCGTACTTTCGGGAAGAGTAAGTATATATATGCACCTCTGGAAAAAATTAAGAGACCACTCCTAATTTTTCTTAAATCAGCATCTCTACATGTAGCAGCCATGTAGTGATGCAGCCATTCCATTCCAGTGTCTGTTAAATTCCAACACAGGCACACCTCATTTTACTTAATGGGTTACTGATTTGGTGATTACCTAAACCAAATCTAATCTAATGAGGAAAAGTATAAAAACCACTGCTGTGTTCATCACTATCCTCTTGCAATAGGACCAGCTGGATGGCAAAAAGAGTGCAAGTAGTACCTCCAAAGGTAATTTGAATAAAAAAATAACTATTCAGCATGACAAAATAGTTGAAAAGAAATGCTTTGAGTGAGGAAAAGAAGGGTTCAATTCTGGCTTCACTGGCAGTGAGCATCAGGTTGCTTCAATCCTGAAAAGACGGCCGTTCATAAGAACAAGGTCAAGCAACAGACATTGGGGACAACAAAGCTACAGACTGGCAGAGGGTGAAAACGACTGCCCATTGACCGAGAACAATTATTTGATACACTGCCGATTTTACAGGTTTTCCCACTTACAAAGCATGTAGAAGTCTGTATTTTTTATTCTACGTACTCTTCAACTGTGAGTGACGGAATCTAAAACAAAAATCCAGAAAATCACATTGTATGATTTTTAAGTAATGAATTAGCATTTTATTGCATGACATAAGTATTTGATACATCAGAAAAGCAGAACTTATTATTTGGTGCAGAATCCTTTGTTTGCAATTACAGAGATCATACGTTTCCTGTAGTTCTTGACCAGGTTTGCACACACTGCAGCAGGGATTTTGGGCCACTCCTCCATACAGGCCTTCTCCAGATCCTTCAGGTTTCGGGGCTGTCGCTGGGCAATACAGACTTTCAGCTCCCTCCAAAGATTTTCTATTGGGTTCTGGTCTGGAGACTGGTTAGGCCACTCCAGGACCTTGAGATGCTTCTTACAGAGCCACTCCTGAGTTGCCCTGGCTGTGTGTTTCGGGTCGTTGTCATGCTGGAAGACCCAGCCACGACCAATCTTCAATGTTCTTACTGAGGGAAGGAGGTTGTTGGCCAAGATCTCGCGATACATGGCCCCATCCATCCTCCCCTCAATATGGTGCAGTTGTCCTGTCCCCTTTGCAGAAAAGCATCCCCAAAGAATGATGTTTCCACCTCCATGCTTCACGGTTGGGATGGTGTTCTTGGGGTTGTACTCATCCTTCTTCCTCCAAACACGGCGAGAGGAGTTTAGACCAAAAAGCTCAATATTTGTTTCATCAGACCACATGATCTTCCCCCATTCTTCCTCTGGATCATCCACCTTCCTCAAGAAGAAGCACATTAAGGTCCTGGAGTGGCCTAGCCAGTCTCTGGACCTTAATCCCATAGAAGATCTGTTGAGGGAGCTGAAGGTTCAAATTGCCAAACGTCAACCTCGAAAACTTAATGACTTGGAGAAGATCTGCACAGAGGAGTGGGACCAAATCCTTCCTGAGATGTGTGCAAACCTGGTGGCATACTACAAGAAACGTCTGACCTCTCTGATTGCCAACAAGGGTTTTGCCACCAAGTACTAAGTCATGTTTTGCAGAGGGGTTGAATACTTATTTCACTCATTAAAATGCAAATCAATTTATAACATTTTTTAAATGCGTTTTTCTGGATTTGTTGTTATTCAAGTAAACCTACCATTAAAACCATAGACTGATCATTTCTTTGTCAGTGGGCAAACGTACAAAATCAGCAGGGGATCCAATACTTTTCCCCCTCACTGTATACTAGTGTATTCAGAATGGCCCAATGGACATTGTGGGGAAAAAAACAGGAATTCTCTACCATAATCACACACACACATATACATATATATATATATATATATATATATATATATATATATATATATATATATATATATATATATATATATATATATATATATATAACAGAATGTGAATATGTCAAATGCCGTTTAAGAGGCAAGACCGTAGAATTCTAGATGAACAAAGTCAGTCGTTTTCATGCTCAGAATATCTGTGATCCAATAAAAATGAGAATTCAAATGTGTTTCTGGCCTAGGTAGATGAGAAACAGCTCTTTAATATCAGCCCATTGATGTAGGGGTTACAAAGAGACAAAGAGACAGACATCAAATATTTTCAGTAAGATCATTTATATACACATATGGCTTCAACCAACATTTGCAAAAAGACTTCACAAAATTGAACTTGTTGCATTTTATTTGTAAATATGGCAGAACTACAATAGTGTCAGGCACTTGCTCCTCGAGGAGAGGTTCCAAGAAAGCACCATGGTGTAGCTGGCTTATCACTGCTCCCCTTTAAGATGTGACTAGTTATTAAAAGGGGATGATGACTGGATATTTTTAGAACAAGGCAAAAATAATAGCAGGCAACATTTACATTCAGTACCAGTCTAAAGGTTGGACACACTCATTAAAGGGTATTTCTTTATTTTTACTACACTTAGAATAACAGTGAAGACATAAGAATGAAATAACACATGGAATCGTGTAGTAACCAAAAAAGTTTAAACAAATTAAAAATATATATATTTTAGATTCTTTAAAGTAGCCAACCTTTGCCTTGATGAGAGCTTTGCACACTAGTTTGCAGCTTTTCCTTCATTCTGCAGTCCAACTCATCCCAAACCATCTCAGTTTGGTTGAAGTCAGTTGATTGTGGAGGCCAGGTAATCTGATGCAGCTCCATCACTCTCTTCTTTGTTTATTTGAGCTGCTCTTGCCATAATATGGACTACTACAGTACAGACATCAAGGCAAATTGTTTGCTAAGAATCTGCAATGTGAAATGTATATTTTTAACACTTTTTTGGTTACATGATTGAATGTGCTATTTTATAGATTTGATGTATTGACTATTATTCAAAAATGTGGAAAACAGCAAAAATAAAGAAATTCCCTTGAATGAGTAGATGTGTCAAACATTTGACTAGTGCTGTACATTTTTTAATAAACATTAACCAATAATATTAACATGTAATGAACACTTACCAGAAAGGGAAAACAAACTATTCAGAGTTAACATTAACTCATCAACAGCAATTTTAAGGTCCGATTTAACAATTACCAATAAACTTTGACATATAAGTTTGCCCATGTCAAAACGTAAGAATTATATAAACAGGTAACAAATATAGCTATAATCAGAACTAACAACAAGGTAAAGTCTCCATACTTCAAACAATCAAAGTTATTTTACAATATATATTCATAATATAGGTAATTAGAAATTCATGAACAAATTTCATTGAATAATTACATTGTACTTATGTGGCAAATCTTACAGATATCAAAATACATTTCACTTTCTATACATAAATTAGGAAAGGTAACAGGCTCAAACAGTTTGGTGTTTGAAGATGAGCAGTTTTCTGTCAAATCTTTTTAATTAAAACTAATAATAATAAACATGTGCGCAACTACAAAACTTTAGAAGTGCAAGATTTTAAACAAAACTTGGTCCCACATTTCACTATATATTTATGTATATGCTTAAGTCAGATTTCTTATTTCTACTTTGAGTTAAGCAGCTAAGTAACAATGTCAGTTTACATTAACAAAAAAAGAGCACTTAAATCATTGCATCGTCTATTCACTGAATACTTCATTTCATTAACTTTCTAAATCAAATAAAATAATGACACATATATAATTTCTGGGATAATGATCTGAAAACTAGAAATAATATAGTGCATGTGTCCCAAATGGCACCTACTTCCCTCTATTGTGCCCTGCGTTTGAGTAATGTTCGGTATACATTATAGAGTTCAATTTGGGATGCAGTCTTTGACAATAGGGCCTCTGTAGCAACTGCATTCTCATTACATTTTTATTATTAACAGTGAGGTCACATAGTATATATTGAAAGTAAATAATTGCTATTGTTTTGAAATAAGAAACATAAAATTAAGAAATATATTTTAACGCTCATAGCTGGTAAGGTTTGTGAACAGTCCATTCATCAATAACGTTCATACTGTATTAGAAAAAAGGTACGTAATTTTTACATACACTATGTATTGTGAAAGAATGTTTTACTCAAAATCCCTTCAAATCGTTGAGAGGTAAAAGTTGAGGTATGAGTGTGTGAGTGTGCGTTAACTCATCTGAAGTTGCATTCATTAAACATATTTAGTAAACAGCCAAGTGGGGGCTTTTTGACCTCAAACAAAGCTATTAGCTATTAATCTGGGGACCACAAGAAAGCACATTAATGGCTGATATGGCTCCTGGGCCTGGAGTTTAAGAGTTTGATATGAACTCTGACTCAAAAACATTATTCCAGTACTATACATACACTCAGGTCACTCAGAGACATCTTCCAAATGGCAATGCAAAATACAGTAACAAATCGCATAAAGCAGGGGTGTCAAACTTAAGGACTCGGGGTCAATATACACCTTGAAATGACAGCATGAATCAAGACTGTGTAGAAATGATAAGACCTACATTCATACTGTCTCAAACTGAAACAAAAGCTTGAGAAGGAGAATGTAATTAATAAAAACAATGGCTAGAGAACAATTGTTTTCTCCATTTTGAAGGCAAATACATCAAATGTATAGCATAGCTCTCCAGACCTCACTGAAGATTGAAAGCAGTCTAAAAGTTGTTTTGACCCCCCCAGATCTAAAGGGTTAACTTCTCCAAAAGTACTCACATATTGAATTCATCGTAACAGCTAGCAAAATTACAGACTAAAAAGGAACAGTGATTGGCTACTAAACATCAGGTTAGTTAGGTAACACATTTTGGTGCGTGACAAAGATGGAGGGCTACATGGAAGCCCTGAGCCCTGTTCTATGAGTTTAACTACAGTCCATTATCATCCTCTCAAATTTCGACTGCCCTCCTAATGCATACAGCGGCCTCACACCCACAGAAAAAGACAGTGCGAGACAGAGACAGACAGACAGAGAGTGAGACAGAGACAGAGACAGACAAACAGAGAGTGACAGAGAGAGAGACAGAGAGAGTGATAGAGACAGAGACAGAGAGAGTGAGAGACAGTGAGAGAGACAGAGAGAGTGAGAGTGAGAGAGAGACAGAGAGAGTGAGAGAGAGACAGAGAGAGTGAGAGAGAGTGAGCAAGACAGAGAGTGAGAGAGAGACAGAGAGTGAGAGAGAGTGAGCAAGACAGAGAGAGAGAGACAGAGTGAGTGAGTGAGTGAGAGTGAAACAGAGACAGAGAGTGAAACAGAGACAGAGAGTGAAACAGAGACAGAGAGTGAGAGAGACACCGAGAGAGAGAGACAGTGAGTGAGAGAGAGGTGGAGTTGAAGGGGACCTGAATGGAGAAAGGTCAGGGAGTGGGCTTGATGGTCAGAATCATATATATAATGAGGAGAAATAGTAGATGGAATTGGAATCGGGATTTGAAGAGGGATATAATGTAGCTGAGGTGAGAATGGCCTGAGATATTGGATAAGAAACTCTTTTTGCTTCACTTCTCTGATTTGACCATCCAATGAGACTACTGCTGAACGGATCTGGTACGTACTAAACGTTATATACTGTATTATATAATCACTGTGATTACAACAATTTCCTGGGTGTATGTTTTAACATAGCATATCATATAGAAAGGCAATGAGAGGCTTTTTTTTGAATGCACAGACCGAGAGTTTCTGATCTTATAGAAATAATAATAAAATACAAATATTCCTCTATCACAAATATACACACAGTATACAGCATGTTTGATGTATTTTAGCATTTTTTATGTCAGTGATATTTTATTCATACAAAATATGCAAACTGCTTTTGACAATCTTGTTGAAAAGCACCCTGAAGGGTGGGAGAAACCCCACTTGAATGGTGAAAAGAACCAACTCCGTTCCAGTTCTTTTGTGAGAGCTTAAACTAGCCCTGATTTCGTGTGACGTTGTATCTGTAGAACCACTGAACATAAAAAAATACACATTTGCAAAAACATTAAGAGAAATCCAAAAAACTTAAACAACATAATAAAAATAAAATAAAAATCACAATAAAACATTACTTTATGGGTCTTTAAAATGGTCACCAGCTTCTTTCATGTCCTCTTGAAGTAAATTAACTGACTGCTGTATTTACAAAGCCAACTTCAGACTTTCCCTCCAAACTAGCAGAGTTGCAGCTAGCACCTTCCTCTTTACCCTTCCCCTTGGATCTTTGAAAATCAAAAGGGTCTAGATGGGCATACAAAGTTTAGTGATGGATTATCCACCTTATTTAATGCACCTTACAGATCTTCAAAGGATAATTGGAAAATAATTGGAAAAAGCTGAATACAGATTTCTTTGGAGAGTGGCATGGATTCTTCCGACAGTGGATCATCAACTACATTCAACAACAGGAATGTTTTCATGAGCGAACAGTTGGAATGCCAGAAGACAGGTCAGAATATATTTGGATACCTCAAATTGACCTTCCTTACATTAGTATATTATCATAGTATGTCTCTCTAATCTATGTGAGAATAATTGAGAACTGGCTGCAAAAATGAATATCACTTTGAACTGATTTCTTTGGGTGGCAAAATAAAACCACCTGCAGTCCAAATTTATCCCGACTTACCCCAGTTGGGGAAACCTGCATTAGAATGATGAAAGGCCAGTGATGCATTCACTAAAACCTGAAAAACAAAACAATTCAAAATCATCAATAACAGCATTATAGAAGTATGCGTTACAGGATTACAAAAGACACCCACCAAATATTTCTACTGTTGTATTATAATGTATCCTTACCCACTCACTCGCACACTCCGTTTTAGAGGGGTATTTGTTCGTCCTAACCCGACACCCAGCTGTGTGTTGTTGTCTTCACTCCTACTCCCTGAATGAACCCTTGAGAGGTCACCATTGGATCAAAGTTGAAGTCCAGTGAGTCTCCATCCATCAGGGTGTCGTGGAGCACCGACTCCATGTCGCACTCAAACCTCTCAATGGACATGTCGTCTAGGTCACTGGGCAGCCTCTCTTGATGGTGGTGGTGCTGGTGGTGGTGGTGGGCCTGGAGGTGAGTGGAGCCATGGCCCAGACCGGCCCTCCCGTAACCATTTGGGCTGCTGTTGTAGCTCGGCGGAGGTGCCCCGCTGTGGTGCGGACCGTGGCTTTGATGGCCAGAGGCTCGGTGACCCCCACCACCACTGCCACCGTTGGGCTGCTGCGGCTGTAGCGGGTGTATATGTGTCCTGAGGTTGGCAAGACGTGCCGGGCCCCCAGCGTGGTTCAGGCTAGTCAGGGGTATCAGGCCACAGCCGTTCATGGCCGGCCCAGACGGTGGAGCACCCTGGCTGTGGAGAGGCCGCGGGTGCTGTGGGTGTTGGTGAGGAAGGGGACCCATCATCTTCACTCCACCATGCCCTGCCACCGGTCCCACCTGACCCTGGCTACCGTAGTTGGGCATCATCCTCCCTCCGCCTCCTCCTCCACCACCTCTCCCAGACTGGGACACTACAGTGTCCATGGAGGGCATGACCTCACCACTGCCCCCACGGGGATCAGCTACATCAGTGGTCAGCAACTCCTTGAGAAGCCCAGCAGGGCAGTTGTAATGGCTCAGGAAGGGAGCAAAGGATCCTGGTGGCTTGCTCTCTGGCAACGTCTGCATGGGGATTGACTGGTTGTAGAGGCACTTCCTGTAGTCCTGCTGTTGTGGGTGAGGGGTCATAGAGGGGGAGCTATAGGGGCTGGTCTGAAGCATGGAGGAAGGCGAAGAGCGGGACGAGTCTGGCCCAGACCCAGGACCCCCGCCGCCGCCCACCCCAAGCTGGGCTTGATTCTTAGGGGATAGCAGGTTGAGGTTGTCAAGGAGACTCTCCATGACGTTCTCTGTCCCATGGTGACCGTGGTGATGACCCCCCATGGAGCCAGCCAGGCCCACCTCCGATAGGCTGGGCAGGGTTGCCATGGAGGCCACCTTAGGCCCCGCTCCTCCGGGGTAGCCCATGTGGAGGTCAGCCTCTGATAGATCCACGTCCTGTTCCAGGAAGGGTGAGCGGCGGCCGGAGAGGGTGGAGGCATCAGAGCTGGTGCGTGTCCGAAAGGTAGTCCAGGCCTCATCATCATTGCTGTGACTATGGGAGATGGGGCTACCAAGCCACTTGGAATATTGGGAGCATCCCGGGCTATCTGCACCCTCATCCACCCCACCCTGGAGTGCCACCTGTAGGGGGAAAGCGAAAGAGTGGAAAGGGGGAAGAGTGGGACAGAGGTGAACTCAGGTAGACAAAGGAATTGATAGACAGCCAACAAACACACACAAAACTATTCACAGCAGTTACAAGCATGGGATGGCTTCAGTTTCTGAACTTGGTGGCATCTCAGATGAACAGATTCAGACATTGGCGATCAGCAGGATGAGATATGAGGTGGTGAAGTCAACTTGACAAGCAAACACTTGATTACTCCCAAATATTTTTACAAGCAAAATATTACTGCCAAATTTGAAATCCAATAGACTCTGTGCACCAGTGTAGTGAGGAACTTCCGCTTTTGTCTAGAAGTCTGTATTGCAGTTTCCGGTTTACTTACTAATACTCATCCGCATTAGTAAACACCTAAACTCACAACAAGATGAGTGATGCTGTTGTACGGAAAAAAGTTTCAAGGTACAAGTGGGGCATCATTTTAATCAGGAAAATGTCCTCTTTTTAATAAAATATGGCTTGCGCCATTCAATGACTTCAAACGCTAGACTAGAAATAGTCAGAAAAGTCGATTATTATTTTTTTTATTTGTATTTTTTTATATAGTTCCACATAACGCAGGTTTAAGCGCAATTAATACCATATAGGATGATAATAATGATACACTCTGACAATGTTCATAGATGGCATCCGCTTTACTCCTTCCTACCTTCTTCTTGGCAGCCCGCCCTCTGCTCTTGGTGAACTTGCTGTTGTTGTCCATGGAGGCAGCCCTACGTCGGGGGGACTTCCCACTTTTCCCTCCCTCTGGGTTCAGCATCCACCAGGAGCTCTTCCCCGTCCCCTCATTCTGCACACGCACAAAACGACTGTGGAGGGACAGGTTGTGCCGAATCGAGTTCTGGGGGGAGAGAAAGTGGGTGAGGGTTTTTTATTCAACATTTAAAACAGACATTCTGACTTCCATGTCTTCAAGCGTTCAGGATACACTGTAAATGTATTCAACTCTTTTTGCTCACATAGGATCTGACTTCTGGTGATTGTAGACATGTCTTCCAGCCCACTTTTTTCCCAATACATTATTCCTAAGTGACTGGAGCTACAGTAATCTCCCCAGGAGACACTTGTGTTTTTGAGGGGGCACTTGTAACTGCTTGTAGATTTGGCTTGCAAAAACACACACGCACACAACCAGAGATGGCACAAGGCTGCCACAGTCCCAGCAAATCAATAGAAGCAACATACAGTTGTGCTCAATAGTTTTCATACCTTTGGAGAATTGCTAATAAATATATATATATATATATATATATATATATATATATATATATATATATATATATATATATATATATATATTATTTGTAAAGAAAACATGAGTGAGCAGGCAAAAACATATTTTAGTTCTTATGGGGTTCATATTCAACTGTAGGTCATAACAGAATGGCACAATCATAAAACAAAACATGGCAGAATAGAAAAAAATGAACTGACCCCTGTTCAAGTCTGCATACCCTTAGTTCTTAATACTGTGTATTGCCCCTTTAGCATCAACGACAGCGTGCATTGTAATAGTTTCTATGAGGCCCTGAATTCTTGCAGGTGGTATAACTGCCACTTATAGGCCTTGGTGACCCCTCTCCAAACTTAGCGCTTATGCTTGTGACCATAAAGCTCTATTTTGGTCTCGTTACTACAAATTACAGTGTGCCAGAAGCTGTGAGGCGTGTCAAGGTGTTGTCGGGCATATTGTGTCTTGGCTTTTTTGTGGCATTGGAGCAGTAAAGGCTTCTTTCTGGCAACTTGACCATGCAGCTCGACCAAGTATCTTCGTATTGTGCTCCTTGAAACAACCACACAATTTTTTTTCCAGAGCAGCCTGTATTTCTCCTGAGGTTACCTGCGGGTATTTCTTTGTATCCCAAACAATTCTTCTGGCAGTTTTGGCTGAAATCTTTCTTGGTCTACCTGACCTTGGCTTGGTATCAAGAGATCCTGAATTTTCCACTTTTTAATAAGTGATTGAACATTACTGACTGGCATTTGCAAGGCTTTGGTCTTGTTACAAGAGGTCTTTTGACAGTTATTTTCTGTTCCCCATGGCACAGTATCTAGCTTACTCAGTGCATCCTTGTGTGAGCTAACAAACTCACTGACTATACACAGACACTAATTGCAATGTAAAAAGACACAGGTGTGGGAAATTAACCTTTACTTGCCATTTTAACCTGTGTGTGTCACCTTGTGTGTCTGTAACAAAGCCAAACATTAAAGGGTATGTACACTTTTGATCAAGGCCATTTGGGTTATTTCTGTTATCTTTATGATTTAAAAAGAAGCCAAACAACTGTGATAATAAATGGCTTCATATGATCACTATCCTTAAATAAAATAGCTTGTATTTTATTTTCAAAATCAATGCCAAAATTTCACAATTTCTGCCAGGGTATGCAAACTTATGAGCACCACTGTAAAGGAGACATGGCTAACTGGCCTTAAAGGGAATAAAGTGTAAACAAGAGACTTAGACAGACAAGCAGTGCTATGCACAAATGTATATTTTGTCTAGCATGCTTTTTCTACTGACACCCTGTTGGCAGAGGCCCCGCTAAGCCTTTCTAGTGAGCGGTTGGGGGGGGCGGGACGGGTCAGGATGTGGTGGTATCATTTAAAACTTTGTTGTAAATATTTGGCAGGGTCATTTTGTTAATGCAGATTTGTCTTTCTCAGAACTACTACATCTCTTGCAGTGGTGGTCTAAGAAAATAAAACAAGCTGCCATTTCTGTCTATTAATGGGACGGCTGGTTGAAGTGACTTGAAGACAGCGTTATTCGGGGTCTACCCATGGCCTTTTCTCAATTGCGAACTACTTGCATCCTCTGCCCTCAATTCTGTTACAAAACCCACTGTGGGAGGTCAGAGAGGGGGGACTTCTGGCTTTCTCATCCAATTGGTTTTGAGGAGGTAAAAACAGATGCATACGCAACTGAGAAAAGGCCAATGGGAAATACCAAGTCACGGTTTAAGCCTGCCTTTACACAAAACATTTTGTACATTTCAGTAATAAAACATACACACAGTGGTTTTAATCCCCCCCACAATAGCCGATAACATGTTTCCTGTAGAAATCTACCCTGTTTCACCTGTACAACCAATTGACATCTATCAATTTCCCCTCACACATTACACACACCCTACACACACCCTACACTACAGTGAGAAAATAGAAGAGAAAAAGAAAGAACCAAAGACAAACCTTTTGAGTAGTCTTTGGTTTTTAAAGGCGACAAACCAGGGCAAATGAACAATGGAAATAGGTCTCCACCCAAACCCTTCCCTGTCAAAAACAGTGCCACCAAGAACATGACTGACAACACAATTGAACTCCATTGAGTTGGATGACTTATCATTCCCAACAGCAAACTACCCAAAACTAAATCTCCCTTGCAGTTTTTCTCTAGTCACAGCAGACTGCATGCTAGTGATATCTTGTAGATGAACTACATTTATTTAAATGATACCAAAGATTTATTTGTCCTTATTTCACAGATGTCTTTTGAATTTCAGAAAAAGAACAGGACATCTAGGGGAGTTTTTAACTCCGGGTTCAGATCTTTGTCCTATTCCTTCTCTTAAAAAAAGAGTACTGGTACAGCACTTAGCATCTAACAAAGTGGACTTAAGTTTTGGGTCAACCTGAGAGAAAGTATGAAGTGACAGTGGCAGGTAAGTATGGAGAACCCTCCCACTCCCAGGCCAGCTTGGCTATTCCAATGGGTTTTGTGAGGCAAAATCAGATTAGCTTGCCTTTACTCAGAGTGGGTTTGACTAACACAGTCTCCACAATGACTCACTTCCTGTGTGTGTGTGTGTGTGTGTGTGTGTGTGTGTGTGTGTGTGTGTGTGTGTGTGTGTGTGTGTGTGTGTGTGTGTGGCAATTGGGTGGAGTTGAACTGAGCCTAACAGTTGAGGAGTATAAGCTTGAATATGACAATCAATACAGTGGCTGTTGAGTATGGTCACCATGGTTACTAAGTTATGAAGCCTGAAATATCCTCACCTGTTGAAACCTATGTTTCTTCCGGGGTGAGGCATTTACCGCAAAAAGAAGGCGAAGCGCTTACGCACTCTACATGATAGCAAAGCACTTATAGCTACAAAACAAAGCGAACATCAGCAGAGTGCATTAGGCCAGCAGAAGGATGTAGGGGCAGCAAGAGCACAAAATCAGGAAGACAGAAGGGAGTGTGAATAAGTTATGATTCACTACCTTGTATTTTCACAGGAGAGTTTAAGAAGTCTCTAGGGAAGGGACATGCTTCAGAACAGGAGGAAACAGATAAGAAGCAAGATAGACAGCAGAACAGATTGATAGGCAAAGGTAGAGAAAAAGAGGGTGAGAAAAAAAGAGAGTCCCTGATGTGATGGTATGGCTTCCTTGCGCCCAGAAGGAAGTGACCCACTGGACACAGACGTCCGTTCAACATCTACATTATTTACATATGATTGAGTTGTCAACTAACACCAATTCAACAGGAAAAACTGCAAAAAGGCAAACATTCCCTGAAATCCCTTTACGTTGGTGGCTTTTTATGTCAAATCCAATCTGTTTTCTCAGCATTGATTGGGCATTGATTCAACATGTGGGTAAAACGTGATCAAATTGACATAACTATCTTTGTAGGTTTGCCCTTCTGACTATAGGTTTGTCTGTCCTTCTGTAGTTCCTTTGTCTGTCCATCTTGTCTGTCAATCTGTCTCTCCTACCAAAACACACCCTATACATACCATACCAGAAAGTGAACAGGGTCAGTTTAGCAGGAGTGCCAGACAAACAGACGACAGACAGACAGACACACACACACACACACACACACACACACACACACACACGCGCGCACACACTCACGCACAGTCTCTGTCACACACATTCACAACAACACATGCAAACGCACACACTGTCTAGACGAGATATTCTCAGCACGCTATAGCACCATATCAATTTACTGTTGCAATGTAGCAGGAACTGCCAGAGAGACCAAACTGGGAGAGAACACCCACCGACCAACCACCCCACCAGGGAATTTCCTCCAAACAATCATCTGGCGCTGAGGGTGAGGACAGGCACACTGTAGCTCAACCCAGATGTACCTGACCACTGGATTCTGCATGTATACGCAAAGAAAACACACAACACACACAACACACACAAACTGAGATAGTGACTCTTCCAATGCAAAACAATAGCATGATTGTCCAAATGAGGCCCAGGCATATCCGTGGTTTAGGTCCAGGATTAACAACAGCGACATTCCACCAAGTTGACTCACTCACATGATTCAGGATACACCAGTAACGATGATCTCCATGTCCTGGGTGTTTCCTGAGCTTCTTGCTGAGTTCTAACTACATCGTTCTTCTTCCTCCTAATTGCTACTTCCATCGATATATTGATAAGCATGTATATCCCACAGTTTGGCACTCATTTTATTCAATTTAGTTTTTTTTTTAACTTAACCCCATAACCATAAACACTGAGAATGACCGCCTTAACCCAAACCTTAATCCTAAGTGTAACCACTTTAAATGAATGCTCACGATTAACCCAAAACCTCAACCCTAACCTTAACCACGCTGAATTAATCCCTAACCTTCACTAGGACTGACGGCTGACAGGGTGAATTGACATAATTGTATTTGGTTCAATAAGTTGCATTTACAACCAACCCGCACCCCCAACCCCTTTTTTGAAAATGAAAACATGGCCTACAATACCAACAAACAACTTCAACAGGGGAAAAATATTCCAAACTAAGCAAGAAGCCCCTCTGGGGGGTGAGTGTTGATGTCGCCCCCCCCCCAAAAAAAAGCCTTATTCAAATAAAAAATAACCTGCTGTGATTGGCCAGCAAACATTCAATTCAGTTAGACAGGAAGTTAAGCCTCTCCTGCAGGTGACTTTCATGTGTGTCACTTCCTTCTACAGGCAGAAGTAAAGCAGAAGAGCAAAAAGAGAGGTCGGTTTGAGCGCCCGACCACTCAATCCATCAGGGTCACGACTCATCAGTTCTGGTGAAAAGCTCCCCTAGAGACACATTCAAAGGAGACAGTCAAACACCAAGGACGACCTTAGAGGAGCCCTACAGAAGGTCCTCATAACAAAAACAATTAGCCAAGACGTCCCGGCCTTTCTCCACGTGGTCACAACAACCAACCAGTCAGCCAGAGGGCTCACTGCTCAACTGGAAAAAGCAGAGGAAAGGAAGGGGATCGAATTCCCGGGTTTCAGTCTGCTTTTGAGCAACATTTCCACCCACACCAAAACTAATTGTTTCTTTTCAAATATAATCTGGTAGTTGGGCTACCAGTCTGTTTAGCTATCATTTCACTCCCGGCCACTTCCTCTGCAGTCTTTACCAACAACAAGGAGTACAAGGGGTAGAATGTAAGCAGGGGAACAAAAAAAACGAAAGACTAATAAACTGGTAATATGTACAACACAAAAACATAGTACATTTTCCCCCAACTGAGGACACGGTAGGACGGCAACAGCAAGAGGCAGCCGCAGAAAGGTCATTATAAATCAACTTTGTCAACAGTTAGAAGTAGGCAGGGAGACCCGGGTGATAGGGGGCATGCCTGTGTGTGTGTCTGTGTATATATGTACTGTATGAGTGAGAGAGTATGAGAGAGAAAGGGAGGTTGCAGGGTTCGAGGCACAAAGAGGAGGGAGGAAGATGGAGAGGGGAATGTTTCGCCGGTGTGAAAGAGGCCCGAGGTCGATGAGTTCAGCTTGAACTGAGAGCAGAGCGGTGCAGAGCGCAGCTCCTCTGCAGGGCGCTGACAGACACATACAAACAGACTGAAATCGGGAAGGGGTGGTGTTGGTAGGAGGCCTCAGACGTAGAGTGCTGGTTCAGGCGGTCTGGCGTCCGTGTGACTCATCGAAACACTGAAGCAGAACCCCGCCCCCCACTCCGGAGCCTGACTCCTCCCTGTGTGTGTGTTTTTGTGTGTGTTTGTGTGTGTCCATGTGCGTTTCTGGCAGTGTGTGCAAATGTGTGCTCTGCTCTATGGCTTGCTGTGGGCTGGGGCTCCATTAAGAAAAGCCTCTCAAGGCTGAAGCACGTCCAGGCAGGCCTACTGTACTGCTGGGCAACCTGCCCAGCCCAGAACACCGCAACACAGTAGAAAAAGAGGGAGAGACAGAGAGAGAGAGAGACAGAATTTAGTATAGTCAGACAATACAAACGGCGTAACAAGAAACCCTGCTTCGACTGTTGTATTATGGGGACTTCCTCATACTATATAGAGAGGGGTCTTGTCACAACGTCTGGCCCTTGTACTAGAACTTCCTTCAACACCCAGGCATGGCAGTTTGTGTTTTCATTTGTTTCTGTCTGTCTGTCTTTCTTTCTCTTTGTGTATCTTGCTATCCTCTCTTAGTCTTTCTGCCTCTTGTCTCACACTGTCTCTCTCTTTTTGTCTTGTCCTCCGTCTCTCGCTCTCATACAGTAACATATAAAACACAGGATGTGAGTCATTTGAAAAGGTACTGAGATCCGAGAGAGTGTTGGCGTTCTTATCCTGTAATCATCAACAAAAGAAAAAAATCACAGAAAAAAAAAACTAAGACAATATCATCCTGCCCTTGATCTACATGCAACAAAATGTGTGTGTGTGTGCGTGTGTGCGCATGTAGTGTCAATGCCTAAATATGAATGCCTGTGTCTTTTAAGGTTCCCCAGTGAATAAACACCCCAGCCATAGGGGGTCTGCAGAGCCATGATCATTCCTCTGGTCTAATCCCTAAACTGAGACAGGTCTTTCCTCGCTCAGCAGGGCATCACCAAGAGGCCTCGACAACATCATTGACTCTTAGCTTGGGGGTGTCCCCTCCTCTTCAGACACAATACACCGAAATGTCAACCCTCCCCCCAAAAAATACCCTTGTGAGTCATTTGAGGCAATCCATATTCAAAACCAAACTAGAATGTGCGCAGCAAGCTAGGAGCTACATAGGAGATAACATTAATTATGCGCTGTGAACTCCATGCCCTTAAAGATCTCTGATCCCCTAGGTAGATTTTCTATGTATGACTGGATCTGCAAGGCTCTCTGTGGCTTGGTAGGTATATCACAGTGGATACAATTTGGTGGTTTGATCCCCACTTGGGCCAACCATACATTAACTATCTGCATGCATGTCTCTTTGGATAACAGTGTGTCCATATAATCTAGGTAGCCATTTGTATGCTCTCAGTCGTATTTGCTTGCTATTTCAAAGGCTGCCTTTAAAAGGGACCCGGACCTTTTTCCCCCAAAACATCTACCAACCTTATGACCAATCACATAAGATCTTCTCCCTTGTTTTTCAGAGGTGACCTAACTGCGCAAAATACCAAATAATTAGTGAGAAGAGGAAAACCACTCTGAATCCGTCTACCTGTGTAAACACAGCCGAAGTGGCATGTCTGCTGCTGATACCTTAATTTCTACTGATGACAAATTGGTGTTGCCTGTAATTACAAAGGTGCTCTATGCAAAATGCACTGGTTTTGCACAGTGAGTTTCTCTCCCCAGGTGCATTCAATGTAGGGAAAGACACACTGTGGCAGGCAATTGTCTCCTCAATACTCGCAGGACAACCTTATTTATTTATGAGAGTGGAAACTCAGTCTCTGTATTGTCATTTATTTTTTCAAGGTTTTTATTGAAAGTGAGTCTTTTGTAAGGAGCTGGGTAAGTGCATGGCCAGGAGTATTACAACTGGACCAGGGCTTCTCTGGTCTAATTTCAGTTTCACCTTCAGTAAGTTGGAGTGTGCCAGGTGTGTTTGGTCATGAGAGAGAGTTAAATATAGGCCATCGTGTCTTACGGCATCAATACCTCTGTCTTTTTCCTTCTGTCTGTCTCACTCTATCACTCTTTTGGCCTCTCTGCCCGTCTGTGTCTCTTCACGTACAGTGGGGAGAACAAGTATTTGTTACACTGCCGATTTTTCAGGTTTTCCTACTTACAAAGCATGTGGAGGTCTGTAATTTTTATCATAGGTACACTTCAACTGTGAGAGACGGAATCTAAAAAATCCAGAAGAGCACATTGCATTAATTTTAAATAATTAATTTGCAATTTATTGCATGACATAAGTATTTAATCACCTACCAACCAGTAAGAATTCTGGCTCTAACAGAGCTTTAAGAAACCCTATTCTCCACTCATTTCCTGTATTAACTGTACCTGTTTGAACTTGTTACCTGTATAAAAGAGACCTGTCCACACGCTCAATGAAACAGACTCCAAACTCTCCAAAATGGCCAAGACCAAAGAGCTGTGTAAGGACATCAGGGATAAAATTGTAGACCTGCACAAGGCTGGGATGGGCTACAGGACAATAGGCAAGCAGCTTGGTGAGAAGGCAACAACTGTTGGCGCAATTATTAGAAAATGGAAGAAGTTCAAGATGACGGTCAATCTCCCTCAGTCTGGGGCTCCATGCAAGATCTCAACTCGTGGGGCATCAATGATCATGAGGAAGGTGAGGGATCAGCCCAGAACTACACGGCAGGACCTGGTCAATGACCTGAAGAGAGCTGGGACCACAGTCTCAAAGAAAACCATTAGTAACACACTACGCCGTCATGGATTAAAGTCCTGCAGTGCACGCAAGGTCCCCCTGCTCAAGCCAGCGCATGTCCAGGCCCGTCTGAAGTTTGCCAATGACCATCTGGATGATCCAGAGGAGGAATGGGAGAAGGTCATGTTGTCTGATGAGACAAAAATAGAGCTTTTTGGTCTAAACTCCACTCGCCGTGTTTGGAGGAAGTAGAAGGATGAGTACAACCCCAAGAACACCATCCCAACCGTGAAGCATGGAGGTGGAAACATCATTCTTTGGGGATGCTTTTCTGCAAAGGGGACAGGACGACTGCACCATATTGAGGGGAGGATGGATGGGGCCATGTATCGCAAGATCTTGGCCAACAACCTCCTTCCCTCAGTAAGAGCATTGAAGATTGGTCGTGGCTGGGTCTTCCAGCATGACCACGACCCGAAACACACAATCAGGGCAACTAAGGAGTGGCTCCATAAGAAGCATCTCAAGGTCCTGGAGTGGCCTAGCCAGTCTCCAGACCTGAACCCAATAGAAAATCTTTGGAGGGAGCTGAAAGTCCGCATTGCCCAGCGACAGCCCCGAAACCTGAAGGATCTGGAGAAGGCCTGTATGGAGGAGTGGGCCAAAATCCCTGCTGCAGTGTGTGCAAACCTGGTCAAGAACTATAGGAAACGTATGAGCTCTGTAATTGCAAATGAAGGTTTCTGTACCAAATATTAAGTTCTGCTCTTCTGATGTATCAAATACTTATGTCATGCAATAAAATGCAAATTACAGAGTTCTACATGCTTTGTAAGTGGGAAAACCTGCAAAATCAGCAGTGTACCAAATACTTGTTCTCCCCACTGTATGTCTTTCCCCTCTGCCTGACTGTCTCCCTCTTTCGTTCTCTTTCTCTGCATGCATGTTCACCTGCCTGTCAGTATCTCAGCCTGTCTAAACCTTTTTTACCACTTACCATGTCATCTACAAACACTCCTTTCCTCTATTTTACACCATCTCAATAAATAGTTCGTCTATGAGGAAAAAATTACCTCAGAAAATTAGCTGGTGTACATGACCAGTACTCAGCCTGGTGTCATACACTATTACTGCTTAGAAAGACAGTTGTTTCAGTGAACTGAACATCTACCCATCAACAACACATTCATTCTCCTCAACAAAAAACAATGTGGATGCCACCAGCTGTTTGAGGCCAGCCAAATGCAACCAGCGAGGCATGGGGTGGTGCAATCTAACTGTTGCGGGTCAAGTCAACAAACAACAACACCAACAGACTGCCAGGTGCACCCTGGGTGACAGAACAGCCTTGGCTGCCAATCCTCAGAGAGTATCTTGGCTGACAGCCAATCCGCAGAGAGAATACTAACTGACAGATGCGTGACAACACACCAACTGTAACTGCCAAAAGCATCCCCAGGAGGTTCAAGGAGCATTTCATTCAAGGAGACATACCAGCACATCAACAAACTTTTGAATCATGTAGCAGAAGCTCTCAACCACAGCGACATACAGGACCAATAAGGTTTAAATGCCTTGTTCAAGGACAAGAACGACAGACTTTTGGTTCTCTTGCCAGCTCAGGAATTCAATCAGGCAACCTTACGTTTACTGGTCGGTTGCTCGAACTGCTAAGCTATCTCCCTGCATCCCCAAACAGTATGGTCACATTGTCTATTAATTAATGGACAGGATTCATGCAACACCATTGTTAGCTCATGTGACCTCCATCCACGAACCTCGAGTTACAAGACTGTCGTAATGGTAGCAGCTTGACAAGGGCATCAGTAAAATAACAGAAACATTCAGGAGGAGCGTAGATATTTCATGTAAGCTGCGTCATTGTCATTGGCACTGTCGATGTGTATGTGTAAGCATTAATGTTGTCATTTTGTATTTCCCGCCGTTTGCATGACCATGTCTCTACAGTAAAATACTCTAGGATTTCTCTCGATGCGATGCTCCTTGTTGAATAAAAATTTTAAATACTTATTGACTTTGCTGTACTGAAACAAAAACATTGAGGGAGGTGTCCTCCATGCATGCACCCAACAGAAACTATCATCCAATACAATGTTTTGGAATTAATTCAGGCAGCCTAATGGTGGATTCTGGTTCCAGAGGAAAACAAACAAGGAATTTCTAATCTGCCTCTGCTATCTGCTCTGAAATATCTCAGGCTCTGATGATATCCCTCTCTCCTGGGCGGAAAGAGGAATGAGCCTCACATGGCTGAGATTTGGTTAGGAGGTTAGAGAACTGGAGTCTTGTGGAGATAAGAGATTAAAGAGAGAGAGCAAGTGAGAGAGAAAGAGAGGGTAACAGAGAAAAGTTCACAATGACAGGCTCAATAGGCTAACCACATCCTGATGTGCTCTTCCTGTGCGTACCTCTCTCTTACTTAGCTCTTTCTCTCTCCCACCTCTACAGTCTCCCTCTTTCCACTCTCTCTCACTTGCTCCCACCTCAACACTCTCCCACCTCTACCCTCTCCTTCTCTCCTTCCTCCCTCTTTCCACTCTCTCTCACTTGCTCCCACCTCTACCCTCTCCCACCTCTACCCTCTCCTTCTCTCCTTCCTCTCTCTTTCCACCCTCTCTCTCTCCACCCTCACTGCAATTGATAGCCCAGGAGCAACCAGAAAAGGACTGAAACTGAGAGTTGAGACTGAATGCAGAGACAAAGAAAGAACGAAGACTGAGAAAGGGAGCGGGCTTGGTCGGTGTTAAGAGTGCACAGTGGGAGCAGATGAAAAAAATCATTCCTGCACAATCTGGAGAGAGAGACAGAGACTGATAAAGCGAGAGAGGGAGAAAGAGTAAGTGAGAGAGTGAGAGGGAGCAAGCTAAATATCACCTCAATAGTCCCAAATAGCATCTATTGAATAATATCCAATTCCCTAGAAAGAGGCACTAGTTTTACCCAGATTAAACCTGGTTTTAACTTGATGACAAAAAAGCTCAGCAAAACAATAAGGGGGCCATTCGGTGAACACATCTAATGGCCTTCGTATAATGCCGTCTGCTCTTCTCCTCTGTGAACACTAAGCAACCCGATGGCTGAGGCACAAATGGTGCCGTAATCCCTAGCACCCTACCAAGGCTTATAGGGCTCTGGTAATAAAGTAAAGGGCACTACCTAGCATGTCGTTTGGCTGGCATCCTGTCCTCGGTAAACACTAGGCAACATGATGAGTGACCTATTTCTGCGAGGCCTGCAAATTGGCTGGGCGAAAACAGCCTGGAAGGAGGATCACAAAGAGACAGCATAGTTAGGTTGAAAACAACAAGGCCTCATCAGTTCCCATTAGCACTGTCAATTCCCGTAATGGTCTCCATTCACCGGCCTAGAGTGTGTAACACAAAATGTTTCTGCTCATATCTGTAAAGCGCTAACTCTGGAAAGTTGCTTGAAAAACAACTGACAATGTCTGATAACAGGACTGTTTGAAACACAGTAAGGCTTCAACAATTTCCAGTGAAAATATGACGATGCATTTGAACGAAAAAGTAGCATTTTCCAACGTTGTTCCAACCAAAAAGGCATTCCTTGTCATTATTTTGTTTAGGAATTTTCAGTGGGGTTTTTTCACAGGTGGAAGCTGAGGAATGAATCTGAGACAAAGATTTGTAGATCTGTAATCTCTGACTGAGTCTAATCTTGAGAATGAATGACCTGCATTCATTCGTCTGCTTAAAGTGTAAAAAGGCCAACTGGTTTTAACAGGGTTGAACTGTAATCTTAGTCACTTCTGGGTCTTTGTTTCTGTTTCCTCACACCACATCATAGTCTTTTGTCCCCCTTCCTTGCCTCTCTCTCTCTAGTTTCTTCTCTCTTTCTCTTCCTCTCTAACTCTACCCATTTTCTGTCTTCCTCCCCTTTCTTTTGCTGTCCCCCCTCCACTTTCTGTTTATCTCCTAGTCTCTCCTTCCTCTCTCTATCCATGTCAATGACCTCCAGGATTTTTGTGTGTGTGATTGCACACAGTGGTGGCGGGTACATGACGATGTGTGTATGCTGCAATGGCCTGTGGTGTTCTGCGTGCCAATGGCACAGAGCCAGGGCAGTGTTATGCCAGAAAGAGGGAGAGAAAGAGAGAGCCAAAGAAAAAGAGAGAGTGACAAACTGAGTGAGTGAGAGAGAGAGACCATAGCCTCCCACTGGGCTTGTTAGTGGGCAGGTCAGTCAGTGCACTTCACTCCCTTGTCATATCCGCTCAGGAAGTGCTGGCTGGTGCTGATATGGCCCTTTGGACTGCCAAACACAGGAGACATTTGCCCACCCCCACCCCAAACAGCACTATGGGATGTGCACGTGGGCAAGTGTGTCCCAGTGAAGGCTGAGGAGAACCGTTGAAATGTCTGAATCAGGAAAGAGGGGACCTTTACTGACCTTTGAAGACGGCGACGATATTTAATGTTTTTACAGAACAGGCCACATCCTTCAAACACAAGCCAAACCTCCAATCGGGGCACAAGGGCCATGCGAGAGGGAAATAGTTTAGCCCCTTCCGCTGAAGAAGAAAACGAACAAGTGGCCACTCCACTTTCTGCATGTCTTTATACAATGCAGAACAATTCAAAATGGTTATTATGCGGATGCACTATGATCTCTTGGAACCAAAAGGGAGAGAGATAAGAAGCAGAGAAACTCGGGAGAGCTTGTGTTCTTTTCTTAAATTTCCCTTTTTACATGTTGACCTCGAGTGCACCTGAAATAACAGGAGCTGACTGAGTTTGATGCAACTTCATTTAATATGTTCAGCCTGAATTCTAACTCAAAAGTACTCCAATGATCACCAAGAAGTTATAGAACATAAAAACTAAACAAAAAACTGTAACTTCTAGCGAGTCCTACTATGCAATCAAGACCACCATCACAATGTGCTATAGAAACCAAACCACACGACGTTCCTTCAGTCGATCCGCCTGCCCACCTACAACCCACTGAAACCCCAGCAAGATTAATGGGCTGGGCAATGGGTCTAAATCCAGCCCCGCGCATCATGGTTCCTCTTGAAAATACTCACCGCCTGGTATGTGTTGCGCTGTTGGTGGTGTGTGTGTGTTAGTGACGGGGATTCAGATGTACGGAGGCGTACGGAGAATGGTTATCCTGTCGCTTGGAACTGGAGGACAATACTGCGTGCCACACATTCCACAGCCTGCATTGAAGGCGCCCGCACTGCAGCCCCTCACAGACTCAAAGGCGGTCCTCAGCTGACCTCAAACCCTCTAACTTGGCCGCTGACTTTTTATCATCGCAGCCCCAGCAGTTTGCTTACAGTTCCAGTAAGACAGATGCCCGTTCTACTGGGTCCGGGTCTCTCTCCAACTCTATTTCCCACAGGCAGGCCAACAGTCAGACTCTCTTCAATACAACCAAAGGTGCTTTCTACCATTTCCCTGTCCAAGCAGAAACACAAGACAGCCAGTAATAATCACCAGTCACAAACTACTACTGTCAAACCGGTGTGAGGAAGCTGACATCACAGATCAACGCTAAATATAAACATGGCTGACCATAACAGTCCTAGATAGAAACTGTTTCGTACATAAGGTCACAGACGTCATTCTTATCTTTGGGGCTAGAACTCTCTCTAGAACTCTCTTTTCTGGGATTTTACAAGATGAAAACATCCCTGTTTGTTGATTTGGAATGAAAACATGGTGGGATCCACGTGCTCAACAAACCAACATTTAAAGAGTAACACCAATGAACGTGCAACTACATTCATTCCTTCCGGTTAATATAATTTAGCCATTTCCAGTGTCACAGTTACAATAATTGACACATAAAAAAATTACAATTTCACAAAGTTCTCCTTTGATATGAATTGAAAAGCCTAAATAATTTGAAGTGCCTGTTTGTCTGGTGTTTTGACCTTAATGAAATAACAAGCAAGCATGTTTATATAGCACAATTCATACATAAAAAATATATAAAAATAAAAAATATATACTAGAATAAAAACATCAATAAAACAAGGGGGACTCTAACCACCTTAATAAAACAAGGGGGACAACATCATAACAAGAAAACAGAATAAGAAAATACAAGCAATAGAAATGTAATAAAAACATAACTAGTATATTCTGTAGTAGATTCCATGAGGGAGCTATAAAAGCTGTAAGGCTAACAGTGTGGTTATGTTTAAGTGCTCAGTCATAGCCACGTGAAAACTGTTTTTTAATGTATACATTTGGGGCACGTCTAAGATCTTCTGGTAGTTTATTCCAGTTATGTGCAGCATAACTGCTAAATGCAGCTTCCCCATTTTTAGTTTGGACTCTGAGCTCTACTAGTTGACCTGAGTTCATGGATCAAAGAGCCCTGTTTAGTTTATAATCTTCAAACATATCAGAAATGTATAAATAAACAGCAATTGTAATTATTGATTCATTTGAATAATGAATTGCCGATATGGCCGTCAGGATTCTTTTTCTGAGCTCAATCCCGCCAAAAATATATATTTCGAATAATAATCATATTAACAGGAAGACCAGACCGCACAGACAGTATGTGGCTACACGTGTGACTGGCAACAGCTCAAGTCACAGCTCATTGAGAAAAACACAGAGTTCCAGTAAGATTCCTTCATGGCGTTGTACACTCTTACAAGCAAAGCGCCCCCCAGCCCCCCCAACTCAGACCTGTAGTCGACCCCAGGGGAGAGACAGAGGGGCCCTCAAAGGGACGAGGGGCGACTGTTCTCTCAGGGCCAACGGCTGGAATGCCCAGCTGACACACACAAATGTGCACGCACACGCACGCAGCGACACAGTCACAGTGGCAATACATGGGAAACACAGGAAGCCCGAAGCATTCAACACACAGAGCGAGGAGCCTCTACAGCGGTCCACCGCCTCCAGTCCAAAAGAGCGAAGAGGCTCTGTCATTAGGGTGGAGTGGTGTTATTGGAAGAGTTAAAAAACAAACGGCACCCTTTGCTACTACTATCATCTACTATCTGGCATCACTGTATATGTGTGTGTGGGGAGGGGTGTATTGTTTCAGTGTTACCGCATTGTGATGACTTCACATACTAGATATTTATATCAGATCTAATCTGTCACCTGTTGTGGAGATACTGTGACCACTGCTGGCGCGTTAGGAAATGGATGGACAGAGAGAGAAGAGACGAGAGAAAACCGTGAACTTCAGACAAACACAGGTACACAGAGCCATGCACCTGTACAGTCCTGCACTTTATCCCTCCCTCTTTCCCTCTCTCTATCCTTCCCTCCCACATTCTGTCCTTTCCTCCCCCTCCCTCTCCCTCCCTCCCTCCCTTCCTTCCTGATTTCCTGCGTCCTCTTCCCTCTCTCCCTCCCTCTTTTCCTGTCTCCTCTTCCCTCCCTCCCTCCCTCTCTTATTTTTTGAGGGTGGGGGTGGGATGAGAACACAGGGCATGCAGGCAGGCCAGTGCTATTTTCCAGCCAGTCAGCAGGATGTGCATCATAGTTCATTGTGGGGGAAGAACCAACGCACCGACCAGGCTGCTGCTGTTTTTTACAGGAAAGGGTAAAAATAACCAATCGCCAAAGGTTCCACCGTCCGGTTCTCGGGGCCCGGGGCCACTGCCAGGCATGTCGGCATGATATGACATCAACAACACTTATTGTGTTTGTTTTGTTGTACATTAAAAGAAAACAAAACACTTTGCACACAACGATTACAGATGCTCTTTGAGGTGGTGTTCCAGGATCTTAAAAAGCGCTGTTTTGTTTTTATTAGTTGCTAAATATACACAATACCTATGCAGTGCTTGTAATAACAGTGTTCCTTATATAGCTAACTGGCTGCTAATTGCGCCTAAAGACATGACCTCAATTTAGCAAAGGGCTTGCTCAGTCGATGAACTGACCCACACAAAACACAAATGCTGCAGCACTGATGAGGGCCCACTATTGCAGTACAGGGCTCAGAGGTCATCAGAGGTTTAAAAAGCTTGCCTCCAATCCTTTAGCAGTTGAAGGTGACTAATATCACACGATTGAACCCACTGCACTCCAGTCCGTGAACAACACGCGCATCTACACGCGCACAACACACTCCCTCACCCCGCCTCGCAATGGTTTTAAAACGATGGCCCCACGGCTATGTGGAGTCACAAGATGAGACAGTGTGTAATGACTTCTGGTGTCAGAAGAACAGATGGACAGAATCCCAGAAACACAGGCATATTCTGGTTTTTCATGAGGGACGATATTAGTTAAGTGTTTCTATAAAATCCCAAACTTTTTTTGTAAACACACATACTGTTCACCTGCATATAATACTTCCATTTCTTTATTCTGTAGTTTTCTAGCTTTTTTTCTTGTGTTTTATTATGTCTTCTATGTATCATTCATTACATCACATGACGCTCATTTTCTGAAATCAACAGCTATTTGAACTGAAAGCTGGGCTCGACAACCACCAAATAATTCTGTGACAATTCTAGAAAATAATTTCATTGCTGTAGTAAATAAAGCTACAGGATTCATAAATCCAAACTATGGCTCAGTACTCGTATACACATCCTGTAGTATCTGAGAAGGAACGGACGTTCTAGGACAGTGCTGGCCTACTATCCTGTAGGTTTTCTCTTTTGCCTCATTTGTGACTAACCTGAGTCTGCTTTTCATCCAACTAATAATTAGAATCAGGTGTGCTGAATAAGAGTTTGAGAGAAAATCTACAGGACAGTAGATCTCCAGGAACAGGGTTGGCCAGCCCTGTTCTAGGATAAGGAAGAAACCCTTTCTTTCTCAGAGAGATCCTGGTTGGCCCGGTCAAAATAGCACCCTTTTGACCATACAGTGCATCGCTGCCTTTTAGGCGTTCTGTTTAGAATACAAGCCTAAAAGGCCAAGCCGTGGCCCTTCTCAGGAAGCCCAGAGCACACGGACGACGCAGGGATATGAGCACACACCTCCGGAATTTGCGGATGTTTGACGTTTTTCCCCGACACCGCTCCTCCTCCCACCCGCTAAACCGCAATCACCCCAAACATTGATTGAGGTGTTTTGTCACCTCCTGTTATTGTCAAGACTGAGGATTCTGAAGGAGAAAGACATTTTATTGGGTAATGTTTTTTTGTGGGCCTAAAAATAAGGTCTGTGGCTACTAGCAGCGCCTGGTGTGTCTAACCCAACCCTGCAACACACCCCCATGTTTCAAAAAGAAGAAAGGCTATTGATGTTGAAGAATTTCACCCATATTTAGAATGAAAGGGAGGAAAAGGCAGATTTGAAGCTATAGAGCAATAATTAATGAAGTGACCAACGAAGTCTCCAAGCCATAAAAACCTATAAAGAACAGACATTATCAGCACTAGGTTTTTTCCATTTCATTTGCTTACCTTTTTTGAGGGGAAATGCAGTTAGCATGGATTTGATATGCGGGTGGCTTAACTAACGATCTTAAGATGACTGTGCTAATTGTATGTCACGTTGGATACAAGTGTCTGCTCAATGACTAAAACCCAAATATAAATGGTTTGTGCACTAGCAGTTTTCTCACAACGGAAACTGATCTTGTTTCGGCCCCGGCTGTCAGTCAGTCAGGCACATAGCTCTGTTGGCATTTCCTGACGTACTATTAGCCTTTCATCTCATGGCGTGGATGGAGTGTAGACTGTAGGCCTACATTGCAGAAGGTAGATTTAAAACAAGCAAAGCACAAAGCGTGGGAAAGGGGTTAACAGGATAGCCTTTAATCTTATTGAGTTGGAATTTCTATTGGTCCGTATGCATTTCTTACTGTCTTTCAGTCTGAAGCTACTTGTCACTCTCTGTCTTGCCTAATTGCATATGTGGTCTTCTTTACTGTTTTTCTGTCTGACCCTCTGATCCATTTAGGTATCTGTGTGCTTTGATGCCAGTTTGCTCTGCCTGTCTGAGTGTGTGCCTCTGTGTGTGTTTCTGGTCTAAGTAGTAGGGTGGCTCACGTGATACACCCCCCCCAACCAGTATCATCTCCACAGAGATGACGATCTAACTACCCACGGCGACGGCAGCAGACTTTGTACCAAGGCATTCCAGTTCCAGTAAATGTTTTATTGCGTAACGTCTCATATACGATGACTCACCCGATCTGAACTCACACATCCATCTTCACACAGCCAACCCATACGCTGGTCCCTCCCACAGCACCGCCAAGATAGACACATGAAAACAATACAGAATAGACCTTGGAAATCAGTGTTTTGACTGAAGAATTTTACAGTCCAGAAGAGAATATTGTTGTGAAAACTGAATATTATTTTTACATTCCTCTCGGGCTCAGAGGAATTTACTTCTGAGTCCCAAAAATCTAAATGTGGGACCTTTCATTTAACAAGCACAAACGAGCCATTTAGGAATGTCTTTGGCAAGCATTCAAGGAGAATCATTCTAATGCGGAATCCCCAAAGCAATTATCTTCTTTTTATTCTTAAAAAAACATTAGGCTATGTTCCAGCCCTCATTAGATGCTCTCATTGTTAATTGTCTCTTTCTACCAACCACACACTAAAAACCACCACTTACCCTAGTCCAGGGCTGGGCTAAATCTAGCCTGTCAACCATCTTAAAGTAAGAGTGCTGACTTTGGCGTTTTAGTCATTTAGCAGACGCTCTTATCCTGAGTGACTTACAGGTGCAATTAGGGTTAAGAGCTTTCCTCAATGCCACAGACAGATACTTCACCAATTTGAGATTTCAACCAGCTAACTTTCAACCAGGCGCCCTGCTATCCTACTGATTTAAGAAATGTTTTGCCCTTTAAAGTATAAAATTGATAAACAGTAACCCCTCCGTGTTAATACTTGGTGGAACCACCTTTTGGTTGAATTAAAACTTTGAGCCTCTTTGAATACTTCTCTACTAACTAAGCACACCTAGACTGTATTTTCCTAATCTTCCTTGCAGAATTGTTCAAGCTTAGTTAAATCGCATAGTGACCGCTTATGGACTGTACTCCTCAAGTTATTCAACAGATTCTCTATGGGCAATAGGTCGGGGCTTGATTTGGCCGTGTGCTTTGGGTCATTGTCATGTTGAAACATGAACCATCTTCCCATTATCAACATCTTGGCATTTTAAACTCCCTTCCGGGTGGTTCACTGTCTGTATTTTGCACTGTTCATTGCCCATTCTTTCCTAACTAGTGCACCAGTTCCTGCTGAAGAGAAAAACCCTCACAACAGGATACTGTCACTGCTGCTCTTTACAGTAGGCATGGTTTTCTTTGGGTGGAAAGATGCACTGGATTTTTTCAAGACATAGTTTTGCATTCAGGTCAAAAAAGCTACATTTTGGTCTCACAGAACATTTTGCCACTTGGCCACAGAATCTACAATGTGGTTTTTGTAAAAAACTCAGAATATATGCATTTTCATTTCAGACTGTAGGGCAACAAAAGGTGAAACAATTATTTTTTGGGGGGTGACTTTCTACACCCATTGTAATAACAATAGAGTGCCCTCCAATAATATTGGAACCCTTGGTAAAAATGAGGGGGGTTATGTGCTTGTTTATTTTCATTCTAAATATCACATTAATCAAACCACAAATTAAAAATGAAGCAAATATTTTTCTCAAATGTGTGCCACAATTACTGGCACCCCCTCATTTAACAATTTAATACTTTATGCAACCTCCCTTTGTCCAGATAACTGCTCTGAGTATTCTCCTATAATGCGCAAGGAGGTTGGAGAACACATGGCCAGGGATCTGAGACCATTCCTCCACACAGAATCTCTCCAGATCCTTGTGGTTCCGAGGTCAACACTTGTGGACTCTCCTCTTCAGCTTATCCCACAGGTTTTCTATGGGGTTTTGGTCCGGGGACTGGTATTGCCGTGGTCAAACCTTGATTCTATGGTCAGTGAATAATTTTTGTGTTGATTTTGAGGTGTACTTTTGGTTATTGTCCTGCTGGAAGATCCAACCACAGCCCAGTTTAAGATTCCTGGCAGAGACAGTCAGGTTTTGATTAAATACAGTGGGGAGAACAAGTATTTGAAACACTGCCGATATTGCAGGTTTTCCTACTTACAAAGCATGTAGAGGTCTGTAATTTTTATCATACAAATGATCACATTGTGTAAATGATCATTTTTATCATTTGCACACACTGCAGCAGGGATTTTGGCCCAATCTTCCATACAGGCCTTCTCCAGATCCTTCAGGTTTCAGAGCATTCGCTGGGCAATACGGACTTTCAGCTCCCTCCAAAGATTTTCTATTGGGTTCAGGTCTGGAGACTGGCTAGGCCACTCCAGGACCTTGAGATGCTTCTTATGGAGCCACTCCTTAGTTGCCCTGGCTGTGTGTTTCGGGTCGTGGTCATGCTGGAAGACCCAGCCACGACCCATCTTCAATGCTCTTACTGAAGGAAGGAGGTTGTTGGCCAAGATCTTGCGATACATGGCCCCATCCATCCTCCCCTCAATATGGTGCAGTCGTCCTGTCCCCTTTGCAGAAAAGCATCCCCAAAGAATGATGTTTCCACCTCCATGCTTCACGGTTGGGATGGTGTTCTTGGGGTTGTACTCATCCTTCTACTTCCTCCAAACATGGCAAGTGGAGTTTAGACCAAAAAGCTATTTTTTTGTCTCATCACACCACATGACCTTCTCCCATTCCTCCTCTGGATCATCCAGATGGTCATTGGCAAACTTCAGACGGGCCTGGACATGCGCTGGCTTGAGCAGGGGGACCTTGCGTGCTTACTAATGGTTTTCTTTGAGACTGTGGTCCCAGCTCTCTTCAGGTCATTGACCAGGTCCTGCCGTGTAGTTCTGGGCTGATCCCTCACCTTCCTCATGATCATTGATGCCCCACGAGGTGAGATTGACCGTCATCTTGAACTTCTTCCATTTTCTAATAATTGTGCCAACAGTTGTTGCCTTCTCACCAAGCTGCTTTGCCTATTATCCTGTAGCCCATCCCAGCCTTGTGCAGGTCTACAATTTCATCCCTGATGTCCTTACACAGCTCTCTGGTCATGGCCATTGTGGAGAGGTTGGAGTCTGTTTGATTGAGTGTGTGGACAGGTGTCTTTTATACAGGTAACGAGTTCAAACAGGTGCAGTTAATACAGGTAATGAGTGGAGAACAGGAGGGCTTCTTAAAGAAAAACGAACAGGTCTGTGAGAGCCGGAATTCTTATTGGTTGGTAGGTGATCAAATACTTATGTCATGCATTAAAATGCAAATTAATTATTTAAAAATCATGCAATGAGATTTTCTGGATTTTGGTTTTAGATTCCGTCTCTCACAGTTGAAGTGTACCTATGATAAAATTACAGACCTCTACATACTTTGTAAGTAGGAAAACCTGAAAAATCGGCAGTGTATCAAATACTTGTTCTCCCCACTGCATAATGCTAGCACCATCTTCCAGCACTGACTGATGACTATTAGTCCAGATGAAATTTTTTCAGAGTTGTGCGGTTGAGGTGAATACTCTAACTGTAGGTACCTAAGGATAAGTGTCAGCTAAATTTACATTTTTTGTATTTACATACATACCATGATTAGATTACTCCCACTGAGTCATTACATTAAGCTGTGTTTATATTACACAAAGTCTGGATAGCCACACCAACATCGCTTATTTGTGCTTGCTCTTTTAAGTGCCAGGAGGATTTTGCAGCAAGTCTTGAATTAAGAAAGCTCCAGTTATTAAATGTATAATTGTCTTAATATCTATTTTGAGGTAGAGTATCTCCATATTACCATTATGAATGGAAAATAAGGAAACTGCTGGCTATTGTGGTCATAATGTCACATTGTAAATCTTGCAGAAAGCCATCACAGCAACTATTAATTTATGTTCCATTTTCTTAATAACTACTGTGGACAAGAAATTTTTTTTTTTGTGATTGGTCATTGATCAGAAACATTGTAGGGGATTTGCACAAAGTTTCAAAAAGCCATATTAAATAAACAGAAGAGGAACAGGTTGGTCAATGATTGTAGGCACACAGATCTCCCGTCAGCAAAACATCAACCAATCATGTTAACAATGTCTAGTTGCGTCACAAGGCTGTTTAAAATGTATTCCCTCGTTTTCTCCATCACCATCCAGTTCCCCACCCAATTTGTTACTTTTCACTGAAAAAAAGCAGGGCTCTGACATTTTAGCATTTGAATCGGAAGCGGAATGGGACGTTTTTGAATCATTCAGCAAAAATAACGTATCTTAAGCCCCATTTCGTTCATTTGAGTCAGCCCCCCCCCCCCCCCAACTAAGTAGTATGTAGAAAATTAATCATGATATAATTTTATTCTGCTTAATATAATTTTTTCAACAATAAGATAAACTTCTTTGGGGCCCCTGTGATTGGCTGCCGTAGATGCCGCGCATCCATTGCACCCTTTAAAGCTCTGACTCCGTGTGACACCATATCATCCTTTACAGTCATCAACAAACCATGTTCATAATGTGTATTATTAGAACATTCAAAAATCTTGAGACTACAGGCCAGGGGACATTAATTATTGTACAAAAAATGCACAAAGCAACTGATTGTCCAGAGACAAAATCAAGAGGCAAATCAAGGTTCAATTTAGATCGAATGAACTCATTAGAAAATAGGAATAAAAGTTAATTCTAAACGTAATGATATTTATAAATCTATATATCTTTTAAAATGTACTAATACTAGCTACTACTTTAATCTAACTGCTGTTTAGGAGTCCTCCTAGTGGTAAAATAAAATGTTTTGTGAATACAGCCCCTGAATTATGCAATATTTATACAATATTATTTCCAAAAATCCTTCAGGGTCTGTCAGTGTGTTGGGGACCATGGTTAGAAAGCAATTTTCAAGTCCTAGATTTTTTTCAACATATGTAACTGTAACATGGCTGACACTCAGGAACGTTAAGTTCATTCTAGGAAAGCAACT
Source organism: Esox lucius (assembly GCF_011004845.1). Taxonomy (NCBI): domain Eukaryota; kingdom Metazoa; phylum Chordata; class Actinopteri; order Esociformes; family Esocidae; genus Esox; species Esox lucius. Next base: position 1,918,819 of record NC_047575.1, on the reverse strand, counting down.
CCAGTGTAGATTTGCCCTTGTGTTGTTGTTTATTGTTCAGCTAAAATGTGAATGTCATTCATAGTGTCCCCGGTTTTCCTCTAGGATTTTGCCTGTGCTCTGGATCCCGTTTCTTTTTATATGAAAATCTCCAGTTGTAGCCAGTGTCAAGCATACTCTTACCATCCTTGAAAATAAGGAGGCAGTTACTCAGTAGTGTTGTTTAGGATTTGTCGCTGACATGTCTTTGAATTAATGTCAAAGCCGTTTTTGCCCTTGTAATGCATGTTATAGAATGTTTAATCTGAATACTTATTCATTTATTTCGGCCTTTAAAGTCAGAATTTTGGAGTCACTACGATGTGGTTGATCCATCATCAGTTTTTACCCATCACAACAAATGAAAATCACCGATGGTGACATTCCTGAGCAGTTTCCTTCTTGTCCTGCAGCTCAGTTCACAAGGACAACTGTATTTTGTTTGTGTCTGGGTGGTTTAATTCATAATCCACAACATAATTCAACACTACTGTTGTTTGCTCCTTGGGGTTTAAGGCCGGGTATCTCTGTAAAGCACTTTGTGACAACTGCTATTGTAAAAAGGGCTTTATAAATACATTTGATTGATAATTATTAACTGGACCATACTTAAACAGCTACTCCAATGTATTTGTTATTGTTTCCAATTTTACCAATCACTGCCTTTCTTTATGAGGCTGTAAAAAAAATACATTGTATTTGTAGTTTAATCTGTGCTTGAGCAAGGCTTAATCATTAAACAAACGTGAATCACTTATTTCACACAGAGTGCCAATATAAGTCTTTGTGATGAAAGGGTCTGTGATTTGTTAAGGCAAATTTCATTCATATTTTTGTACATTAGTATATATGTATTTTACTACTATTCTATCATATTTTGTAAGCTTAATCACAAAAAACAAGAAATACCAATTTGAATCCCACAATAATGCAATTAAATTTGATAAGGTCGGAGGGAAGGTTTCTTGACATAGGGTATCCGATCCTAGGTCATCTCCCCTTTTATACAGTACAATGCCTTCTATAGTCTGAGCACCAGCCTGTTATGAATAACACTTCCTGCATCAAATGTATGACTCTTACTGAATTGGCCTAATGCCAGAATACCTTAGTTGAGGTTTACAGAACTCATGGAATTATTCCAAACATCTAATTGAATGCTGTGTTAGTGTCTGCCGCTCATGTTTTACCCAAATCACCAAGTGCAAAAAAGAGCTGAGTGAAGCTTTAACTGATTGACTGGATGTCTGTGAGCCACCACAACAAACTCAGAGCACTGTAGAATTGACAACAACAAGGAATTGTGTCATCGTGTCCACAAGAGTCAAGCGGTGCTTTCGGGAGCCAATAACCTGCAGTGCATGCCAAATCTTTACATGACCAACCCACACAATGTTTGTCAGACCCCTCTTGTCCTACAACATCATGCACATCCACAGATAGTGCATTTTGTTTTGTTTACCTTCAGATAAGCCTGATGCAGGGTTCTCTGTACATTTCTGACAGAGGTTCTGAGACTTGTTTGTTTTTGAGAGAAGACATCAGTAGAATGAGTTAGAGCGGAAGGGAGAGATGCAGAGGCACATGCTGTATGAATGGACAGGAGGGGGGTTGGGAGGGGTCTCTCCCTGTACTCCTATGAACTGGGGTACCAAGGTCCATCCAGCAACGAGCCATATCAAGGCTCACTGATAAACATTTGCACACCAGCCTTAGTACATGGTACTGTTCAGGAATATGTATAAGTACACTCAGTCCTTGAGCATGTTCATATCAACAGGGGAGCATGTGTATGTCTCTGTGTGTGTGTGTGTGTGTGTGTGTGGGGGGGGGGGGGGGGGGGGGGGGTACAGTATGAGAGGAACAAAACACAGCTTTGAAACACAAGCAAAGCATCGGGGACACTATCTGTAGCAATAGTTAAATTGAGTCAAAAAGTAACCTGTAAAAAATTCTGATTTCATCAGTTAACTTTTAGTCATTTTAGTGAATATGATTTTATTGTTTGATTAATTGCAAGGTGCTTTAACTAGATTAAATGGCAGATTTGTATTGTTTGAGAGATTTTAGGGCCTTTTTAAGTCTAAAATTAAAAAAGAAAGAAAAAATTACTGAACATAAAAAATGTCTTCACTGTTGACTCCTCTTGCATCTTGTTCTGCGCCAACAAATCCTCAACAGAAACTACAGGCGGCTAGAACTGATCCTAATTGGAGAGCTTTAAACTCTGAATAGACAGTATCACACACACACACACACAAGCACTGCAGTACTATCACAAATGGGCATGGTGCCTCTGATGTCACTGAGCGGGGATTGTCAGTTCCATTCCTTACACTCCAGTGACAGACACACACAGATACACACTTGCACAAATCTAGCAGAAATCAAATTGTTAATATATTTATCTTAACAGGTCATCTAAAACCACAGGTCAGTAAAAAAGAGAAGCCAGGGGAAAGTTCAAACAACATGGAGCAGGGTCAGCGAACCAGTCAACGAACAAAACCAGCAAAGCATGGTGACATGTCTTTGATTCAGAGATTTAAAACATGAGAACCTTGACCTTCAAACACGCTGTCAGGGTCACACAGTAGACCTCTGACCCCTAAAGGTCATACTGCCCAGGTGGCTGTTTGAGTCAGATTTGAACCTGCTGCTCACCACCTCTATTTTTCCCAGGGGGCCCATTAAAAGACATTTAACTGTTCAACAGTCAATGATTTATGTTAAGGAGTGGAGAAAGAACACCAGAGAGTGTCTAGCGGAGCTTCATTACTGTATGCTTTTAGAAGAAACAAATACCAGAATATGACTATCTTCCAACTACACAGAAACCTAAAAGTAAATCCCTCCCTTTTCTCCCCCTCCGTTCCTCAGCCTCTCCCTGATGCAAATGCCCCTAGCTCTTCAAAGTTCCACAGAAACATCTTGTGACCGTGTGGAATGTTGACACTACACCGTCTCAAGAGGAACGAAAGCAGACGTTGTTTTGTTGCAGCACGCGTAGGCAGACCATGTTACGTCTTGAAACACACCTCTGGAGTACCTGTCTCGCAGGTAATTGCTGGTAATCCTCCACAGCTATTTTTAGCCTGAAGAAGGGAGGGTGCCTGACGTCCATACAAGTAACATGACAGCCTACCCTAAATCTACAGCTATGTGGTACAGTTGTGGTACAAGTTATAAACGCACAGGTACAATTATGTGGTTGCCGGGGTCTGAGTAGGCTGCCATTTCTGTCTTTAGATGCAACATAAAAACATCTATGAAGGCTTTTCAGAAAAGGGAATTGCAGTACTTTTAGATTATTACTGAAGCATTTGCGTAGTGCTTATGAATTTAACGAATACTTTATTTTATAACTTTTTACTATGTTTAACCATCATGGCAAAGCTGTATATAGGATGAATGCAATGGACCCCATAGAAATAGAATATGGATTGCAATTTGGTCAGACTGGTTAACTCAAAACCTCTGTATCTATAGTTCATAAGTGATAGTCACCAGATACTAAGGACCCACAAGACAAACCATAAACTCCTGTTTGGTGGAAAGGGGCACCTGAACAGGACTAAGTTACATGGTGTTTTGTGTGTGTATCTTCAGATCAACAGCAGGGACAGCACCTTTGCAAAGCATCTCCCTTAATTGCAATGGTTGTGCTCCAAATTGCATCCTGGAGAACTCTGGTCCGAGATACAACATAGGGAACAGGGAGTAATCTGGAACTCAATGTCAGATTAACGTGACGCAGACAGCTCAATTGAAAGGGATAGGCCTTGTTGCCATAATCACAATGAGTATATCCGGATTGTGTGGATTTTTCATACAGAGTAAAAATATGGATAGGGGTTGGGTTGCAACGTGGTCTCAGGGGACTATGTAGACTATTTAATGGAAATCCATGGCACCCGATTTCAAATTATATGTTACGTTAGGTTACAGTACAATGCGCTACCAAAACATATAATACATTATGAATTGGCTAAAACTTAACATATCTTACAAATGCTATTACAGCGTATAATATGTTGAACGCTATTAAAACATATATGTCAGACAAACTTATCACATTTTACAAACGCTGCAAATTTGAACAAAACATACAAGTTTCAAATCAGCAACATTGGAATCGAGAGGCAGGCACCCTATCCACTGCTTCACACAAGGCATATGAACAGAACTGAATGAGTAGTGGCCCATATTCGCTAGCATATGTAATAAATGCATTTTAACGTTACAGTTAGGTTTATGTTAGGTATCACAGCACTGGGGTTAAGGTTAAGGTTTGGGGTAAGGTTAGAAAATGAAAAAGGTTAGGTATTACAGCACTGGGGTTCAGGTTAGGGTTTGGGTATCACAGCACTGGGGTTAAGTTTAGGGTTAAGGTTATATATCACATCACTGGGGTTAAGGTTAGGATTAAGGTTTGGGGTAAGGTTAGAAAACGAAAAAGGTTAGGTGAAGGTTTGGTTAGGTATCACAGCACTGGGGTTCAAGTTAGGGTTTGGGTTAAGGTTAGGTATCACAGCACTAGGGTTAAAGTTAGGGTTCAAATTTGGTTTAGGGTTACAAAGAAAATAACTTTAAATATATTAATGTTGTATTATCACTACTCGCTTCCTCCCACAGCTTTTTGTCTGGAGTAGTGGGTAAAGCACCCGTCTGTGAAGCGGAAGGTCCCCGGTTGGAAACACCGCTTACCGTTATTTTTCCTGGATTTTTACTCTAACGTTACTGTACCTAATATAATATATCTTACGAAATCGGCTGGCAAAGATTTATGTAAAATTGTCTGCGTAATCCCCCTGAGACCAGGTTGCAACAGGCGAGGGTCCTCTAACTGCATCGCAAATTAAGAGTTGACTGGGGCGGCTTGAGATCATACTTGCTCATGGTTTGACTGCAGGCAAGTAATGAACAGGTCTCCCCTCTCCACGCCATTTACTGTTTTTAGATGATTCAGCGCACGCACACCTCCAAACGCGCACACCTTGGACGTCAAGAAAAATAAAACCCGCCAACTCGAGAAGAAACAACACGCACAAATTGCACATGGTTCCACGCCAATCCAAGAGTGAGACTTATTTCCATATCTGTCGTACCAGGTCGTCGGATGAGCCCCGTACACGCATCGCAGTGCACGCGCTACAGGTGAAGCGCATAACAGCCCTCAGAAAGGACACAATTTGTTTCTTGCTTTTTTTCCACTTCCCTGAGGCCTGCAAACACCCCCCCCCCCCCCATGCCGCCTCAATGCTGGACATAATAGCACGTCGAGAAGTATGCCTAGTGACGTCGGCGCGTGTTTGTATTCTAAACCATGTTATTTAATAGGCAATAATTAATAATGAGTTGAATATAGAATTGGCCTAAATGTCATATTATATTACGCAGGGCCGTACGAGTGCTTACCTTCCAACCTGCGGAGCTATTACTGTCTCCTTTATCCTTAAAATAAGGCACGCTCTTCACCATCCAGTCATAGATTTGCGACAAGGTGAGTCGCTTCTCCGGTGAGCTCTCAATGGCCTTGGTGATGAGATCCGCGTAGGACATATTCCCCCAGGCGTTACGGCGCGACGAGCTGCTTTTTCTCTGCGCAGCAGCAGACACTGGATTCACCCCAATGGGGGACGAAAGCGGGGGCACCTGTTGCTGGGGCGGCAGCTGAGGTCCTGGCTGCTGTAACTGTGGATGTTGTTGCTGCTGCCGGTGTATGCAGTTCTCTTGGCACTGGAAATCATTGCATAAAACGATCGGTTTCGGATCCGGGTAGTCCTCCGACTCCTCCAACAAGCTTAGATTACTGATGAAATCGACATTCCCCCCCGGCTCCTGCTTGACTGAAGGCGCTGGTGAAGATGTGTTCGAGTTGGCCGGGTCGATGAACTCCGGTCGAGGCAGAGGCCAGGTGCATGAACGCTGCCTGGGGAGCGGCTCGAAATCTGGGTCTATATCAACCAACTGTTGCGACGAAGGTACTTCTGCCATCTCGAAAGCAAACGGAAAAATAGCGCTACTGTCACATATAGACACTTATGGATTGGTCCAATGCCGACACTCAAAACAAAAGTTTAGAAACCGTCGTCACTGACACTGACAACCGCCGGTGGTTTGCGAAAAAACTGAATAAAAGGAAACTCACTAAAGGTTGTGCTTTATCTAAATGTCAGCGTCTTTACAACCCAACGTAATCCGTGTTCTGTTCGTAGCATGTCTATCGCACCCGGCTCCGTCGTTGTCTAATGTCAATCACGGTTATATTACGTTTGTAAATCCTACGAAATCTTCTGGTAACACCCACTAGGACTTTGAGTGACAGTCATGGGCCACCAATGATAAACGCATGTCTACAAAGTAAACAGGACCAGGCTTTTACATAATGCATGTTTCTGTTCCTATTCTATAGTAAAAAATATTTTCCCACCCTGAAAACAGGGTCTAGTTAGTTCAAACATTTAAACATGGAAACACAATGGGGAGTGCAAATGGGATTAAACAATGTTTTTTTATTTTACCTGTTTAGCCTAGACTGCTTCTACTGGGAGCTGTCAGGGATGTCAATGTTATTAGGTCCACAGTGTAAAATGTTGGAAAGCTTGGGATTCATCTAAATATTAATAAAATGTATATACACTAGCTACTTGTGTGTGTGTATATATATATACACACACACACACACACACACACATATTTATATATACATATATAGCTACTTGTGTACTTTTTTCTCTTTAACAGCATGTATACTAGTAACGATGATGTTATACAGTTAGGGACAGAAATATTTGGACACTGACACCATTTTCATTATCTTGGCTCTGTACGCCACCACAATGAATTTGAAATGAAACAACCGAGATGCAATTGAAGTGCAGACTTTCATCTTCAATTCAAGTGGTTGAACAAAAATATTGTATGAAATGTTAAGGAATTGTAACCAGTTTCATACACAGTCCCCTTATTTCAGGGGCTCAAATGTAAATGGACAAATTAACACAATCTTTGTTGAGGAATCCTTTCCAGACTGTTTCAAGTCTGGAATGCATGGACATCACCAAAATGCTGGATTTCTGACTTTGTGATGCTTTGCCAGGGCTTTTACGGCAGCTGTCTTCAGTTGTTGTTTGTTCGTGGGTCTTTCTGCCTTAAGTTTTGTTCTTGATCGTGTTGATATCAGGTGATTGACTCAGCTATTGCAGAATATTCCACTTCTTTGCCTTAAAAAACTCCAGGGTTGCTTTCGCAGTATGTTTTGGGTTCTTTTCCATCTGTAAAGTGAAGTGAATGTCTAATCAACTTTGCTGAATTTGGCTGAATCTGAGCAGACAATATATCCCTATACACTTCAGAATTCATCCAGCTGCTTCTGTTTTCTGTCACATAATCAGTAAACACTAGTGACCCATTGCCATTGGAAGCCATGCATGCACATGCCATCACATTCCTTCCACTGTGTTTTACAGATGATGTCTTCATATCATGAGCCGTTCCAAGCCTTCTCCATACTTTTTTCTTCCCATCATTCTGGTACAGGTTGATCTTAGTTTCATCTGTCCAATTAATGCTGTTCCAGAACTGGGCTGGCTTTTTTAGATGTTTTTTGGCAAAGTCTAATCTGGCCATTCTATTCTTGAGGCTTATGAATGTTTTGCACCTTGTCGTGAAACCCTCTGCATTTGCTCTCATGAAGTCTTCTCTTTTTGGTAGCCTTGGATAATTATATGCCTACCTCCTGAAGAGTGTTCTTTACTTGGCTGGATGTTGTGAAGGGGTTTTTCTTTACCATGGAAAGGATCCTACGATCATCCACCACTGTTGTCTTTCTTGGGTGTCCAGGCCTTTTTATGTTGCAGAGCTCACCAGTGCGTTCTTTTCTTCTCAGAATGTTCCAAACTGTTTATTTGACCACTCCTAATGTTCCTGCTATCTTTCTGATGGATTTTAGTTTTTTTTGCAGCCTAAGGATGGCCTGTTTCACTTGCATTGAGAACTCTTTTGACTGCATGTTGTTGGTTCAAAGCAAAAGCTTCCAAATATGAATGCCACACCAGATCTTTCATCTGCTTTATTGATGAAGAAATAATGAAGGAATAGCCCACACCTGTGAAACAGTTTTTGAGTCAATTGTCCAATTACTTGGACAAAGAAATGTGTAGGCCTATTACATCTACCTTTCACTCATTTAGAAGGCACAGGCGAACAGGAGCACTTTAAATTATTTGCTAAACAGATTTCTTCTCACCTTATCAGCTGTAGGACTCAAAACAGTGACCTTTTGGTTACTGGCCCAGTGCAGTAATAACTATTCAACACATGACATAACTATGCATTTCATGGTTAATCTACACTTGTTGTTAAACAAAGCATGTGACAAATACAATTTCATTGTACACATAAACATCTAAAAATAACTATGTTAAGATCTATTGGTGGAATATTGCACATATCACATGTTCACATAACTCCTGTGAGCCCTCATGGAAGTTTTTCTTATCAAATTAGTGTGTTAGCACGGTGTCTCAACAGCATGATGGAGAAAAGGGCAGTAAAAACGTGTAGCCTGTGCGTGGATATGTTCATGCTCTTGCCGACTGCATTTCTTTAAATGCATTGTTTTGAATGACAATAAGGAGTTGGCAATGACAGCACAAACAGTGGCATTGAGGCAAGAAAACAGGTGACTGACTCAGAGAATTTGGTAATGTTAACATCTTCTATTAGGGTCTGGCAATACCACAGCTGAGTAATTATCTGAGCACACAGTCTGAGCACATGATCCTGTCTGGACTCTGTGTTCTTCCTAAATGGCTTCTTATTTTCTACTTAGTGCACTACTACATATCAGAGCCATATAGGTATTGCACTTAGTAGGTACATCTGTAACATTTGGGACTCAGACTCCTTACAAGTGGTACCCATTTGTCCCGGTCACTTCGACTTTCCTCAAACAGGCAATTACAACATTGGCTAAAATAGTAAACCTGTGTTTCGCATCTTCACCTGTATTTGGGTGTGGAAACTTGCACACATATTGGTTTTAATTACGAACAGTATACAATAAAAAGCTGAACAATGTGCTGTATAGACAGCGGATCGACAGTGACACAAGAACTGTCATTTTAGGCCACTGAAGAATAATAGGGACACTACTGCCCCCTTGTGGATGAGTCGTCATTAGCCATCGTATACCTGTCATTCACTTGACTGTATGTATAGTGAACAGCTGCATTTGAAGATCCTTGATGCAATATTTATTTGCAGACTTTCAGAAGCCTAATAGGCTTATAACAAATTCTTCCTCCAAATGTGTTCATATTATCATGTGGTACAGACAAGCAATTGTGGTATGAATACATTTGTGGGATTTTACCTTAGGAATCAAAGAAACTCCCTTTCATTGAATAACGTGCCAGGGGCTTTTATTTCTTGTGGTCAACACAATGGGACTGCTAAGGGTGTTTTTAGAACAAGACCGTAATCAGTAGGTTTTTGCTTTCTTTGTTTTTTTCACCCTCCTAACCTCCTTTTCCTGTCAAAATGTTTTACGGGTGAACATAATGTCGCAATGAGTGAGTGAATGTACACAACTTAAAGCACTTTGGCATAGGGCAACACGTCCTGTTGCAAATGTGCGTCTCCAGTGCCATGATATTCCCTATATTGTGCACTACTTTTCCGCCCTGTTCCAAAGTGGGACTAGGGGGCCATTTGGAACAATTCACTAATTTCACAGCTGACCCAGGACCTGTGGAAAATCATAAATCATGATCCCACTTTAGGAAATGCTTTGAGAGTGTTTATAGGAAAATTTTACACAACAATTGCATGGAGAATTGTTTTTCCAAATGTAATCTCGGTTAGGTTAGAGGCCTTTCTATTAAAACCATTCAACAAAACATTCCTCCAACTCCATCCTGTTTGTCTTACAGTGAGGTAACCAAAGCCAAAACATGAAACCGATCGACCACTTTTATGTATACAGAAAAGATGCAGGCATTATTATTTTTAAAATGAATGGGCAATAATATTTTCAGAGAGCTTTACAGGATTAGGGAAATTAAAACTATTTGCGTACCACCTTCTGCGCTCAAAGAAATCCTAGCCGCAAACAAAGGTTTTAGAAACAAAAGGTTTTATTTCAATAACATCCCAATGCTGTTCAACAACAAATATTTTGAACACATATCTTGCTCAGCGGTAATTTCAATTTGCACATTAAATTAAATGTTACTCTTCTACAAGGAACTATGGTACAAAAACTTGTCCAAAGCAAACAAAGTTTTTACCTTCTCTTCAGTAAACGGAAAAGAAGCATGGACAGCATGTTATGCCACAAAGTTTTTGAACAACATTGGGAACCCAACACATTCAATTAAGGGACCTGTTCTGTTAAGCAACTTCAATTGTTCTCTGGAACGTGAGTGTTTACCATCCCATCTCTAGGTGATGGATGACATTTCAGGGAGCCTGGTCCAGCCTCTTCCTTGAGAGGCAGTGTCATGCCATAGGAGTCCAACAGCCATGTCAGCCAAGTGTTTATTGTCTATTTTACCACAACAGTTCAGTTTAGGTAAACCTCTGCCTCTTTGAGGACCTCCTCTTTCTGCCTGAAGTAGTCCCTGAACCATGCAATGTGATCTCTCTTCTGCTGGACCGTGTAGTAGGGGTTCTTTGCCAGGCCTGAGACTACCAGCTCCATGAAGTGTCGGATGGGTCCCTGTCGAGGGAATCCTTCCTCCAAGTGTTTCTCCAAGAACACGTGTTCATAGAAGGGCACCTGGGCCTCCTCCTCAAGACCTGAGAAAGAAAGAAAAAATACAAAGCTTTTAGGGTCAACGAAAGCCAAACCCATTTTTGTGAGTCATACCCAACATACTTCATCAATTCAATCACATTATAATGACTGATTGCGTCACCAGTTGTCTGTACTTAACTGAAACAGTGGCTAAAACAAAAACAGGAACTCACCAGCCTCGTTGTTGACTGGATACTGCCACAGCTTGCCCACTTTGGTCCACTGGATCATCTCCTCGAAACCGTTACGAGGCAACTGAGTGGCTGACAAACCCACCTTATTGGCTAAGTCAATGTCCCACAGGGTTGGACAAGCTATGTCCTTGTCTGCCTCTGCTTCAGTGCCCGGTGTGAAGATGCTCAGCTTTTTCCCAGAAAAAAGACTCCGCCTGACACCACAGGGTAAAAGGACAAGGGTCAAGTTTACTCAGACATTAAGTAAATACATGATGTACAGTGGATATAAAGTCTACACACCCCTGTGAAAATGCCATGTTCTTGGGATGTAAAAGAATGAGACAAAGATAAATCATGTCAGAACTTTTTCCTTTAATGTGACCTATAACGTGAACAATTCAATTGAAAAAGAAACAAATCTTTGAGGGGGAAAAATTTAAAACTCACAATAACCTGGTTGCATAAGAGTGCACACCCTTAAACTAATACTTTGTTGAAGCACCTTTTGATTTTATTATAGCACTCAATATTTGCCCACGCTCCAAATCTGTAAGATTGCGAGGACATCTCCTGTGCACAGCCCTCTTCAGATCACCCCACAGATATTCAATTAGATTCAGTTCTGGGCTCTGGCTGGGCTATTCCAAAACGTTCATCTTTTGTGGATTTGGATGTGTGCTTTTGGTCGTTGTCGTACTGAAAGGTGAACTTCCTCTTCATCTTTCTAACGAACGCATGAAGGTTTTGTGCCAAAACTGCCTGGTATTTGGAACTATTCATAATACCCACCACCCTGACTAAGGCCCCGGTTCCAGCTGAAGAAAAACAGCCCAAAAGCATGATGCTGACAACACCATGCTTCACTGTGGGTATGGGGTTCTTTGGGTGATGTGGAGTTTTGTTTTTGCACCAAACATACATTTTGGAATTATGGCTAAAAAGTTCAACCTTAGTTTCATCAGACCATAACACATCTTCCCATGTGCTTTTGGGAGACTTCGTGTTTGTTTTTGCAAATTTCAGCTGGGCTTGGATGTTTTTATTTGTAAGAAAAGGCTTCTGTCTTGTCACGCTACCCTATAGCCCATTCATATGAAGAATACGGGAGATTGTTGTCACATGTAGCACACAGCCAGTACTTGCCAGAAATTCCTGCAGTTCCTTTAATGTTCCTGTAGGCCTCTTGGAAGCCTCCCTGACTAGTTTTCTCCTCGTCTTTTAATCAATTTTGGATGGATATCAAGTTCTTGGTAATGTCTCTGTTGTGCCATATTTTCTCTACTTGATGATGACTGTATTCACTGTGTTACAGAGATGGGGACAAGTCACACATGGTCAAGTCCAAGCAATTCTCAAGTCTTAACCATCAAGTCTCGAGTCAAGTCTCAAGTCACAGTTCAGATAAATCAAGCAAGTCAAGGGTTCACCCTAAGCAAGTCAAGTCGAGTCCTTATAAGTTTCAAGTCAAGTCAAGTCACAGTACTAAAGAGATGAACACACACACACACACTGTCCTCTGTTTCTGACTTGCGTTTGGTGCGAAGCTCAATTTAAAAATCAAATATTGTTCTCCTCCGCGGTACAATTTTTTGGGGGGACGAAGCGGAGGGATCTTGAATCAGCCTGAAGGGGTTGTATTCGCTATAACAACCGCCTCGCTATACCTTATCCCGCTTATTACATGGCTACCTACCAAATAAATCTATAATTTGACACAAAATATTGATTTCAAAAGGAATTTATTGATTTAAAAACGATTGTATTGCTTCCTCTAAAGAAAATAATCTGTTCCGTCTCTGGTTAGAATCCTGCAGGCGTCCATAGCAACGCGCTGTTTTTCATGGCAACGGTCTGGTATCAAGAAATAACACGCATTCTGCACTGGAATTCAGCCAATCCATGTAATAAGGGCTAATAATAACAACCTTATAAACTAATTATTGTGACTGAAAAACTGCCTAATATGTAATTACGCTGTAATTATTCTTGTCTGTATGAGTAAAAAAAAAAAACTCTTCGAAATGTTTAGGTGCTAGTAATCACATCGGCGCCTCCATGTTAGCCTTTCATGCAGTAAAGTTAACTGTTATGGTGTAAGCACAATTCTTTTTAGTTTCCACACGCAGTCCACAAACACTTGAAAATGCCCACATTTAATACAGACATTATAGCCAATGTGTAATAATATACATGCCCATCAACATTAAAATTCAGGCTATGCCACTATTATAGTCAAATTCCCTTACATCTATTTACCAGACGTATTCAGTAATGATAATGTTCACATTTCTAACAAGAAAAAAACAAACATAATATGCAACCAAGGCCAAATTATGACAAACAAAAGATTAATTCATTACATTAGTAACTTAATCGTTATAGATCTTAGTGAAACTGACTATGAAGAGATTACTTTCTTACCTTTCCTTGTGGTTCTTAAAATAACGAATGAAATTTGACGTTGTTGCATATTTTGCATCTGGCAAATCTTTTTTTATTCACACGGTCCAGTTCAAAGTCCTTGTATCCAAACGATACTATATGTGGAGCTCGACTAACGTTACTGTCTGCCATGTTTGGCGCGGTTTGAATTGTGCAGCGTTAAAGGCACATACGCTGATTAGTGGTGCTGATGTCACAACATATAAAATAATTTTATTGCTGTTTGTTTATTATAAGTTCAAGTCATTGTCGAGTCTTCCACTTCAAGTCAAGTCTCAAGTAACTTGTTCTCAAGTCAAAGTCAAGTCAAGTAATTTTCATACTTTAATCAAGCAAGTCACAAGTCCTGAAAATTGTGACTCGAGTCAGACTCGAGTCAAGTCATGTGACTCGAGTCCCCCACCTCTGCTGTGTTCCATGGTATATCTAATGTTTTGAAAATTCTTTTTTGTACCCTTCTTCTGACTGATATCTTTCAACAATGAGATCCGTCTGATGGTTTGGAAGCTCTCTGCGGACCACGGCTTTTGCTCTGAGGTGCAACTAAGAAAATGTCAGGAAAATCCTACTAGCTGAACTTTATTTGGGATTAATCAGAGTCACTTTAAATGATGGCAGATGTGCAATGACTTCTATTTTAACATGAGTTAGAATGTGATTGGTTATTTCTGAACACAGCCACATCCCCAGTTATAAGAAGGTGTGCACACTTATGCAACCAGGTTATTGTAAGGTTCTTATTTTTCATTTTTCACCCTCAAACATTTCAGTTTGTTTTTCAATTTAATTGTTCACATTATGGGTCACATTAAAAGTGGAAGCTTAAACATGATTTATCACAAACACCTGGCATTTTAACAGGGGTGTATACACTTTTTATATCCACTGTATAACTACCAAGACTGAAAGTCTCTTTGGGAACCCACAGAATAACACAGGAAAGCTGCACAGCAGTACTCACCTCCTCCGTAGGCCACCATCCAGCTCTGCAGTAATGCCCCTGTCATTGGTGTAGCCATGCCCATCATCATCAAAGCGGATCTGATTGGTCGGCCGTGCATTCTGCCTGCCGTTGGGCCTCTTCCCCACCTTCATGTCCGAAATGATAACCCTGACGGAATGATACCTTTATTAGATGTCAAATCTATTGGTTTCACAGCTGGTAGATAACACTACAGACTAATCTGCGTTCAGATGAAAAGACGCAACATAACTTTAGTTACATTTCAGTCATTTGATAGACTAGTGACCTATAATCAGCATATTAATTTCAAGTAAGTAAAACCACCTCATATTTATAAGCACCAGGTAGCTTAGCGGTTACAGCATCTGACCAGTAACCAAAAGGTAACTAGATCAAATCCCCAAAACTGTTGTTTTGGCCCTGTGCAAAGCAGTTAAGTCAACTTAAGAAGAGAATAAAAATAAACCTTTTAAAGAACTTTATGTGCAATCTGAGCTAGCTCACTAAATGAGAAGGTGCAATACCCAATGTTGTCTCCATTCTTCTGAGCCTCTCCAACTGCCTCATGTTGTCTCAGCTTTTTCAGCAACTCTGATTCGGCTTTGCTCTTGTTGGGCAGGGTGGACGCAGCAGCAGAGGCTGCAGCAACCAACTCGGGGCTTAGCGTCTGTCTGCACACAAACCGGACAGATTTAGTTTGGTGGAAAGTGTGATACACCTAGACACCTACATTTCATTTTAAATGACCAGTGCTAAGAAGAAGCAGTTGAATCTCTGAAAGAAAGATTGACAAAATGACACTGCATCAGTCTCTTCACCTGGGGGTTGGTGCTGTGGCATTGGCCATGCCAGGGGCCTCCTGAAACATACTGATGGTGCTCTCCATAGTGTCCGTCTTGGGCCTGGCAGCCAGCTCAGAGATCCTCTGCATCTTCAAGGCCTTTAGCTTCCTCTTGTTGGTCACGTCAACTTTCATTTCCCCAAGAAGTGTCAGAAGACTTTCCTTCCCACTCTTCACCGATTGAATTTGCTCCTTGGGAAATATATCTGTTCTTTGATTTTCTGCCTTCTGCTGGACGAATTTGTCTCCCACCATATTTAATTCTGCTGCCTCTTCTGTTTTAACCTGGATCCTTGTGATTGTTTCACACTTGTTTACAACCTCCATAGTATCTTCTGGGTTTTGGTCGACCCCTCCTGTTCTACTGGCTGTTGTGATTGCTTCCATTTTCAAGCCCTTTTTTATTTCTGCCATCTTTACTTCTAGAATTGGCTGACATTCTGTTGTAGTCGATATTGCTTGAATTGTATTGTTCTCTGCTACTCTCTCCATCTTCGTGTCTAGATTATGGTCAAACCTTTTGGTTTTTACTATAATTTCAACATTCTCACTCTCCTGGACCGGAACCCTTTCTGAACTCACGCTCTGCTCGCTCGGTTCAGCAATCATCTTAACATGATCTTGTAACTCAACCAACTTTTCTCCAACCACCTGGACTGCTTCCTTCTGTACACCACCCTGTACAACACTTTTGTCCTTGAGGACAAGTGGCTCATCTTTCCTTTCACAGTAGGCAACTGAGCTTGTTCCAAATGCATTGGAAACCCGTCCATTTGCAGCTCTGTGAAGAGACAAGCAGACATCAGTTAAAAATGGAAGCAATTGTATTATAAATTAACTTGCAAGACACAGATTTTTTTTGCAGTACTGAACAAATTATTTTGACTCTAGGTACAGTTTTTAAACGTAGTTAGTTAGCTTCATACAGTATCTCTGCAAGCTAACGTTAGCTAGCTTGCTTGAAATTGTCATAACCTTGTATATAGCAGCTGATATGAGAACTTACCGGCAAATTGGTAGTGTCCTGTCACATTTTGATGACCTCAAACATGACTCACGGTTGTACACATGTAATGCACAACCTCTAGTCTGATAGACTGACACTATTAATCGTCTGTACATACTTGCTCTTCACAAGTGATTACAATGTCGTACACACACGTTTCCTCCTTGTGCAATAATGAAACTTGCCGTAGTGAAACATTTGGCAAACGAATGGTTCCGCACGTTGTTCACGTAGTATAGTCAGTTTTGCCAGATGTGGAAGTTTCCTGCATAATTGGGCTATTTTTCATCACCGTCTGCAGGGGAGACTGGACTTGGGCGTGTCGATTTACAGATAGGGCGGTATTGTAAAAAGTACGTTTGTGCGGGTTTTTTGTGGAGACGGCAGTGTTTGGGCTTATCTGGCACCCGTGAGTATAGTGAGTATAGTATAGTGCCAGGTGATTCGTTTGTGTCGGATGATGGACGCATGATGCAAACCATCCAGGTTCTTCTGCAAACGTGATTGAAACGCACGTTTGAATGAGGTGACCTCGGATGCTGTGTCTAACTTTTCGGCGTAGCATCAACTGTAAGTCAGAATGAAGATTTATATCATTCTTTGAATATAAAATAATCAAATACATTTGGAGATCTTGAATGAACCATGACTTTAGCTAACAGTATTAGCCAGCCAAGCGTGCTACTTTGAGATGCTAAGCTAACTGACGTTCATGTCCTAAACTGTTAACGTGGTTAGCTCAGCTGTTATATTCAACTTCAATGAAAGCGGTGTTATTTACGATATTACTGTTTAATTAGTAATATAATCCACGGATCTAATTGCCATAACGCACTGAGTGGAGTCTGGACAAGCAAGAGTAGTGAGTATTCTCTCTGTGGCGTGGAATGTTCTTTTTACAGCGTGACGTACGTATGTGGCATTTCCCAGCTCCTGAACCCTTGCACTAGTACTGTAAAGCCAATTAAATTGGAATAACAACTACGCTAGTTTAGCTGGCCCCTTAACTATATAGGCCTTTTGAGATTTAATAATAGAATGTGAACCATATAGCTCGTTACTGCCTCTGTTGAGGTGGGATGAACAATTACCAAGCTAAAATAAAGTGATATTACTTTTGAAGGTCAGCTTGTACTGTATAGCTACTTGTACAGTAGTTAGCTTTTTCATGGAGAACAGCCTTAATAGTGAAACATGGCACTGGATCCATTGCTCTGTTTTATGAACGATAACTGGCATGTACTTGGTTCTTTAGGTATGTACACTAATAATTGGGGATTCACAGACTGACATCGCTGGTGAAGCTGTAAATTAATAGAGGAACCCACACTGCTACAGGTGGTTCTAGAGTTCTGCCACCATGCCCCTGCACCCAGTAGTCCAGGCAGTCATTGACCTTTCAGCTGGAGCAATAGGTAAGTTAACTCCACCATAGTGTACAACAATAGTCATATTCTACTCCCAGGTCCACCCACTATTTATGCCAAACAAAAGTTGTCAATAGAGTGAGGGCGTTGGCAATTTTCAGACTTGGTGTGTTTTCGTAAACACTTTTATAAACCGTGTAGTTTTGATCCTGAATGCTGAGAAGATGAAAACCTTGATATTTGAGATTATATACCACATTTCTGACTAAACATAACTTTTTGTCAATCTTATACTGTTGGTAACTGGTTTATAATACAAATATGACATCACAGGGGTTTGTGTTATATGGCTAATATTCAATATCCCAAGGCAGTTTCCAGATGTGTGCATGGAAATAGCCTTAGTGTGTTGGCTAATTATTACACCCCATCAAGCCTTATTGCTTAAAAAGTGAAAAAGGTTTAGTAGAACCCTATTCACTGCAGTGTCTGTATTTAGGATGGAGTTTTATCAAACTGATATGGGGAGGAACATTACAATCATTTGTAAAAACACTCACTAAAAAGAGAAGCATGTGACCTTTACATTAGTGGTGTGTTTTTTCAGGAGAAATACAGGCTGCTCTGGAAAAAGACGGTGTGGATGTTTCAAGGAGCACAATATGACGATACTTGAACAAAAAAGATTTTTCCCATAACCTTACAATAACCTGTTTGCATAAGTGTGCAAGCCCTCTTATAACCAAAGCATTAGATATACCATGGAACACAGTGAAGACAGTCATCACCAAGTGGAGAAAATATGGCACAACAGAGCACAAAACATTTTTTTTACTGTTACTGTACTGTTGCCAACCCTTATGTGCCCGGTGTGGGCTGTTGACCAGGATGGAGAATACGTGCCATGAACTTTTGGCAGTGTGGCTGCATCTACTATCCTACATCTGTTAAAATGTTATTGACAAACTGAACTGCTCTAGGAACTTCTAATGTAATAGCAGTTGTTGTAGCACTGCCAAGGGTTTTCTATTGTTTAGAGTCCTCATATGACCCGACAGGATGCTGACTGCTGCGCCTTTTATCTGCCTGGTCCTTTGTGTTTCCAATAGGCTGTATGCACCACTGCTTTCATGGCCTTTCAAAATCTCAATCTGATCCTTATCTCTCAGCTTAAAACACACCATATCCTTCAGCTGTATCTGTAACATACAACATTTCTTAACAAAAGGTTTTCCTTTAATATAGTATTATACAGTATTCCTCATGCATCATCACACATGATAATTATTATCAAGTGGCGGATGTGGAGTTTCTGGAATCCGTGTTTTGTAGCTATTGGTTCATAGATTTCAGCGCATATGTAGTTAGAACAAGTGTACTTTTTAGTCTGTTGTAACAGTAAACCATCACTCAACAAGTAGTCTAGCAATTCCCTGTTGTTTTTCAGGAGGGGAGAGAGGAGTAGCCTACATGCAGTACATGCAGCTGTTTAGCTCATATACATAAACATATTTATGTTTTTATTTATTTGACATTTATTAGGAAAAGATCTCTTGAGATCCACCATTACATGTTCAAGAGTGTCAAAATGTAAATAAATAAACAACACTTGGTATAGTTGCGTAGCCTACTTAAAAGTTTCACCATTGGAGTGTATGGGGAGCAATGTATTTGATGTCAAGAAAAACACATCAGTGGACTCTTCGTTTGACTGTTTTACTTAGTAAATAAAGCAAATAAATATGTTTCAAATGATAATACTTGGTTACACGATTACATGATTATACGTGAAAGAATTACGTTATTATACATTATACGAGTACTTGATTACACGTTACATGATTACACAATTACATGATTATATGTTAGATGTTAACACTGTCAAAACATTTTCATAGACTTCTTACCCTCCTACTAAATGAGGCCATAGTCTATAAAAGGGGTACTCAACTTTACCCTACAAGGTCCGGAGCCTGCTGGTCTTCTGTTATAGCTCATCATTAATTGCATGCCCCTGGTATCCCAAGTCTAAACGGGTCTAAACCCCCTGGTTGGAGGTTTGCAATTAAAAAACATGTTGGAACTGGCTCTGAAATCCAATATTGAGTTTAAGGGTTCTATAACATGGCTAAAGTAATTTACATTCAATAACAGAATAATAACAACAGAGGAATGTAATATGTGGTAACACCTAAGGCTGTCACTATTGACGTTTTAATTGACGAGTAATTGTTGCACAAATAATTGAGATTAACGATTTATTTGTTCATATTGTAAATTATGTGCCATCAGTATAATGTAAGCCAAATAATGTTGTAGGCCTAAAAATACATGTGATGGATCCGGAGATGGTTTTTCAGATTTGTGGTGTTTGTGCTTTCCAGCACCACCTTTCTGGTGTAAATCTGAATTTGCCTCCTCTGAATTATTGGGCTCCCCTCTTTTATTTAGCTTAAAACAAAAATGTGCCCAGGGTGATGCAGTTGTGTTCAGCTTTGGAACTACCACTAAATCAATGTTGTCAACATTTGCTCTTCACAAAACGCAACCACAAAGCAGTGACAATAACATTTTCCAGCGCATCGTGATGTTTTGTCTTACCTTCATAAAAAAACACACAAAATGTCACTTTCAGGTAAGTAACTTTCTAATTTAGAAAAATGTGGTGGATATAATTAAATAATGTTATATATAAAAAAAATCCTCTATGTAAATTTAGGTAAACCTTAAAATGTATTGTCAACTTATTTAGACTGAAACTGTTTGCTAGTTTATGAGCAAGTAATACTATGTTAGGTTAGTATGTTAGGGGCAAGATTAACTCCTCCCCCTCCAGCCCCAATGCCCTTCATGGTTGATCATTTTGTTCTTGCTGTAATTTTGAAACTGGCTAGCGCAGTTTTCCAAGCCTCAAAAATAAGTATACTTAATGGAGCACTTTGCCGAGTCCTGCCTTCTACGTTTACAATACTAAATTTTAACAATAACACAAGACTGGAATAGTAATAGCTAGTTCAGCATGGTTCAGGTTGGGGTCATAGTACTGCAAGTGTCTAAAATGAGTATGAGGATACTACTAATTAATGCAAACTAATTGACAGACCAGCAGAAAAACATTGAAACCAAGCCAAGGTCAGGTAGACCAAGAAAAACTTCAGCCAAAACTGCCAGAAGAATTGTTCGGGATACAAAGAAAAACCCACAGGTAGCCTCAGGAGAAATACAGGCTGCTCTGGAAAAAGACGGTGTGGGTGTTTCAAGGAGCACAATATGACGACACCAGGACACCCTAGGCCGGAGGTCGATGATCGACTTTGTTGTCGCTTCATCTGACCTGCGGCCACATGTCTTGGACACTCGGGTGAAGAGAGGGGCGGAGCTGTCAACTGATCACCACCTGGTTGTGAGTTGGATCCGATGGCGGGGGAGGAAGCTGGACAGACTCGGCAGGCCCAAGCGTACTGTAAGGGTCTGCTGGGAACGTCTGGCCGAGTCTCCTGTCAGAGAGATCTTTAACTCCCACCTCCGGCAGAGCTTCGACTGGATCCCGAGGGAGGCTGGAGATATTGAGTCCGAGTGGACCATGTTCTCCACCGCCATTGTCGAAGCGGCCGCTCGGAGCTGTGGCCATAAGGTCTCCGGTGCCTGTCGAGGCGGCAATCCCCGAACCCGGTGGTGGACACCGGAAGTAAGGGATGCCGTCAAGCTGAAGAAGGAGTCCTATCAGGCCTGGTTGGCTTGTGGGACTCCTTAGGCAGCTGACGGGTACCGACAGGCCAAGCGGACTGCAGCCCGGGTGGTTGTGGAGGCAAAAACTCGGGCCTGGGAGGAGTTCAGTGAGGCCATGGAGAAGGACTATCGGCTGGCCTCGAAGAGATTCTGGCAAACCATCTGGCGCCTCAGGAGAGGGAAACAGTGCCCTACCAACGCTGTTTACAGTAGAGGTGGGCAGCTGTTGACCTCAACTGGGGATGTCGTCGGGCGGTGGAAGGAGTACTTCGAGGATCTCCTCAATCCCGCTGACACGTCTTCCATTGAGGAAGCAGAGGATGAGGGCTCAGAGGTGGACTCGTCCATCACCCGGGCTGAAGTCACAGAGGTGGTTAAGAAACTCAAGTCTCTGGATGTTGTGGGGCTGTCTTGGCTGACACGCCTGTGCAACATCGCGTGGCAGTCGGGGACAGTGCCTCTGGGATGGCAGACCGGGGTGGTGGTCCCTCTTTTTAAGAAGGGGGACCGGAGTTGTGTTCCAACTATAGGGGGATCACACTTCTCAGCCTCCCCGGGAAAGTCTATGCCAGGGTTCTGAAGAGGAGAATACGGCCGATAGTAGAACCTCGGATTCAGGAGGAAAAGTGTGGTTTTCGTCCAGGCCGTGTAACACTGGACCAGCTCTATACCCTCAACAGGGTGATGGAGGGTTCATGGGAGTTTGCCCAACCAGTCCACATGTGTGGCATCCTGTGGAGAGTGCTTCGGGAATATGGGGTCCTGGGTCCTTTGCTAAGGGCTGTCAGGTCCCTGTACGACCGAAGCAGGAGCTTGGTCCGCATTGCCGGCAGTAAGTCAGACTTGTTCCCAGTGCATGTTGGACTCCGGCAGGGCTGCCCTTTGTCACCGGTTCTGTTCGTAATTTTTATGGACAGAATTTCTAGGCGCAGCCAGGGGCCGGAGGGTGTCAGGTTTGGGGACCACACGATTTCGTCTCTGCTCTTTGCGGATGATGTTGCCGTGTTGGCCCCTTCAAGCCAGGACCTTCAGCATGCACTTGGACGGTTTGCAGCCGAGTGTGAAGCGGTGGGGATGAAAATCAGTACCTCCAAATCCGAGGCCATGGTCCTCAGTCGGAAAAGGGTGGCTTGCCCACTTCAGGTTGGTGGAGAGTGCCTGCCTCAAGTGTTTTTTTCCATACTTTAGTTGTGCATATACATATTAAAACGTCACTGTTATGTGGGAATCTATGGCAGCTCCTAAAAATAATAACAGTAATAATAACAATAATCAAATAATTAGAATACATAAAACCAACCCATTCATTAAAGATGCAACTTAAGACTTTTGGAATTAACAATGTTTTTTTAAACCTCCTATTTTAAGCGGGATGTTTAAGACGTTGTTTATATGCTCATAATCTACTGTATACAGTGGATATAAAAAGTCTACACACCTCTGTTAAAATGCCAGGCTGTTGTGATGTAAAGAATGAGACAAAGATAAATAATGTCAGAACCTTTTCTACTTTTAATGTGACCTATAATGTGAAGAATTCAGTTGAAAAACAAACTGAAATATTTGAGGGAAAAAAATAAATCGTAACCTGGATGTGTGCTTTGGGTCGTTGTCGTACTGAAAGGTGAACTTCATCTTCAGCTTTCTAACGGACGCCTGAAGGTTTTGTGCCAAAAGTGCCTGGTCTGCAGTGGGCAGTACCTATCAAAAGTGGTCCATGGAAGGAAAAGCAGTGAACCGGCGACAGGGCCATGGGCAACCAAGGCTCATTGATGCACATGGCGAGTGAAGGCTGGCCTGTGTGGTCCAATCCCACAGACAAGCTACTGTAGCTTAAATTGCTGAAGAAGTAATGCTGGTACTGATAGAAAAGTGTCAGAACACACAGTACATTGCAGTTTGTTGTGTAGATAGCAATGAAAATTCAAAATTTGAAATTTAGTGTTTTAATGACATGGCACAGTCTGCACATGCATGACATGTTACATACGTGTAACACAAGCAACAAATAGTGATTTTTATCATGGAAACCTTTGCTGTTGGGAGAGAGAGTTCTTTGTTAGCAGCTCTAACAATTTGTCAAAATAACTAAACATTTGATAATATTATAATGATATTATATGTAGCAAATTAATTAATGATCATCATATAAAACACTGACAGTTTCACTCCCAAAGCAATGATTAGGCTACTTTTTGAGCAACATCCTGATTTCAACAGACAGATAGCTGTCATCATACTTCTGTGAAGTTCAAATCGCGCCCACGTTTACTGACCAGCTGTTCTATAAGGCAGAGACATAGGCTACATCATCATGTGGATGAAATTATCAATGGACGGGTTTGCCAAATTGGATATGCATCTTTAGCTTTGAGTCATTTTCTGAAGGCCGGGCATTGCTTGATCAAAACCTCTGTAGTCAGCAGCTTAATTCTTATGGCCTAAGCAAAATCATAATTGAAAGTGTTTTTTTAACTGTTTCAACTAGGAGGTACAGCGTGTGTGCTGAGCGGTCAGCCTCTGGACACAGCTAAAGTGAAGATGCAGACCTTCCCCACCATGTATCGAGGCTTCCTCCATTGTTTTACTTCCACATACAAGTAAGTATGTAGCAGGGGCCTACTGTATCTTCTTTTTCTGTAGTACGATGCAGCTTGATGAACAGTTACACTCCTGGTAAAGACACAGATCAGTGTACCAACACATGGATGTTGATGGTGTCATGTGTTACAGCCTTAATAGATAATATAAAGCTGGGGCCAGTGACATGTTAACAGTAATTTTACTTTCAAATACAATCTCATTCAAAGCTTAGTTGTGGAGCATGTAGATTAGCTTCCCTGAGGCTTCCCCCTTTGTGCAAAAATGAAATGAAAATTACACTGGACATTCCTGGAGAGAATCAAGTGTGCATACCCTCAAATCTGTGAATAAACCATGCATCAAATAATTTCTATGCAAATTGTGGTATTGTTCATATATTTACGCACAGCTTTGTTTTTTTGTTTTTTATTGCACCTTTCAAGCAAGTTTCTTAACAGGCTATAATATTTAATGTAATTTAACCACAGGGAATTTGTAATGATCAGGGAATTTGTGATGATATCAATCCAAATAAAAGTAGTCATTTGTTAAGGGGGCCATATAAGTTTTTATTGTACTACTATCATAAATATAAGCATAAATTACCAACAGACATCTGCAGTTAATGGTTAAAAAATTAAGTATTTCGGGTCTAGTATTTAAACTGCCTTATCGGTCCATCTTTCAGTATGCATTGTCTTGTAATCTCCTTATATTCGCTTTAGACACAAGCAGTACTATTCTTTCCACCCAAAACCACCCTGGACTATCTAATACTATTGCAGTCGTTTTATTGTTTGAGTTCTATATCGTAAATGTTAGGGGAATGATTCTACACAGTGCCCCTCTAACACTGGCCTCATGTAAAACTAATGGTGAATATGTGGCGTCTACTCCGCATGGAGTAGACGCCACATAATTTAGTATAAATTGTTTGTTAGCCACTGCACAGCACAGCAGATTATTGTTTCTGTCACGCTGAACGTGAGGTGTGTTTATTGTATTGCTAATAGGATATAGCCTACATAAAGTTTTTGAACTGTCATCGCTTGAGTTTTTGTTTCCACTACCAAATGTTTACGCACGCTTGCACTCGCACCGTCACAGAAAAATTATAACAGACTGAGAAGATTGGAAATACTTTTGATTTGGGCCTTGTCAGTCTGGCATCTCACCCAGGGTTAGCTAGCCAATAAATGCCCACAAAACATATTGTTTCATAAACTTTCCATAAAGTCTGGCTCAATAGTTTGGAGTCAAGTGGAGTTTATTTGTTTATATACCATTTATTGATTTCTAAAATGATCAGGAGAAAATAGGGCCCCAGATGAACATAAGCACTATGTGCACAGAACAGTCTTCCACTCAATGTTTTCCGGTTATATGAGTAAAGATTCTGCTGAATGTGAAGG
Organism: Esox lucius; assembly: GCF_011004845.1. Lineage (NCBI taxonomy): Eukaryota > Metazoa > Chordata > Actinopteri > Esociformes > Esocidae > Esox > Esox lucius. Next base: position 1,893,477 of record NC_047575.1, on the reverse strand, counting down.
CGGCAGGTAGAACGTAATACTGAACCACATTTATGGCATTTGTATAGGCTACATGAGGGAGCCGTTAATGATGGGAGGTCTATTGGTGATTGTTTAAAACCCATTTAAGAACAACATTTCCCAAATCTTTCGTTGTCCTAACTGTACTAGTCAAGAGTGCAACTACAAAGCGAGGCAAAAAAAAATGTATGACTTGCTTTCAACATTATACACTATAGTATCTACAGTATATTTACGTCTCAGAAAAATAGATTTTTGGGTTGTTCTATTTCATGCTTTGACATTGTATGTTTCCTATGAGCTTGAAGGGATGAACACAAGCACTGAGTCTGACAACAAGTGGTATTTATCAATTATAATTTCCTACCAGAGTATGTAAAATGGTCGTAGGATTGTTAGATAGTTACTACAAAATGTTGACATGAGGCCTGTGCAGTCAGGGTTAAATTCCCCTAATACGAAGTATTTGGGCTGTTCATAGTATTATGGAGTAATCCAAATAACAACTTGTAAATTGTTGTAGTGGGACTCTTTAATAAAACCTCTCAACTCTACAGGCAGGTGGGGTTACGGGGTCTCTACCAGGGGACCAGCCCAGCCCTGATGGCCAACATTGCTGAGAACTCTGTCCTCTTCATGAGCTACGGATTCTGTCAGGATGTGGTCCGGATGATGGCAGGGCTCAGCAGTGAGGTTCCACTCAGGTAGTGTGAGAGCTGGAATGGCTGATCGGCTGTTTTGTCTTTTTACATTCACACCTGTCTGTAAACAGTAACCATTTACAATCAGGTGGAGTTATTTTGAGAACAAGAAAATGGTGCAGCAAAGTCATGCATTATGTAGACATAATTAACTTTCTTCTTCTCTATCTCAGTGACGTGCAGAAAGCATGTGCTGGGTCAGTAGCATCCATATTCTCCTCTCTGGTTTTATGCCCTACTGAGCTCGTCAAGTGTCGTCTTCAAGCAATGTACGAGATGGAAGCATCAGGCAAGATTGCAAAGGGTCAAAAGTGAGTTTTTGGGAGGGATACTTGTACCTTTTTGCTTAAAAGTGTTGCTCTGTTTCTTCCTTAAACAAGGAGACTGGACCTATGTATTGGCATTGAAATCAGTTCGTTAGCCCCACTAGAACCCCTGGGAGAGATCAAAGACATGCCGTTTTTGTAGCCTATTTACATGGAAAAAAGGATGTTGTATTTTTCCCAAAATTCGTCTATTTGTCCATAGCTTATTCATGGACAAACAATGCATGTGCTTATACTACGAGTCTGGACCTATACACTAACATTTGCATGAACACCTTTTTTATACACTAGGTGGAAATGTTTTGTATTTTTCCAAAAACTCCTCTCGGTGTTAGGCCCATGGATCTTTTGTTTAGCAGTTCATCTGGTCTTTTCACTATCCGTTAAGTGTAATTGTTCTTCATTTATGCTTTTATTTGACCCATCACTTACCATACCCCCCGCCCCCGACTCTCAGGTCCTTGTTGCACTACTCCTTTGTTCTACTCTGACTCTGCCTTGCAAAGCCTGATAATGGAAGTTTTTCAGTTGTTGTAGGTACATGTCTACCTCAGGAACCTTACCGCTGCTATTCCTGCATTTCAGTGACTCATGCACTTAGTACATTCAATTTACCTCTTTGGACATTTAGAATTGCCATTGTGCCTACATATATATTTTTTTTTACAGTTGCTACACACACGTCTACTTCGAGGACCTTAGTGCTGCTATCTCTGCATCCCAGTTGCTCATGCTACCCTACTACATTACTCCTTTTTTTTGCCTTGTTTGAGCATATAGAATGCCATTTAGAAACTGTTATCCCACTCGTAACATACGCTACACATAATACTTGTAAGCTTTCTGCCCTTCTCTGTTTGTCTTAATTGCACATTTAGTATTGCCATTTGCGCTGCAATTGCTTTCATTGCACATCTGCAAATTCCACTGAAATATACTAACTTCTTGCAAATACTTGTACAGTTTCTGCCCACTTTTTGCACCTTTGGTTAGATGCTTACTGCATTTCATTGTACTGTACTTGTACTAATCTTATCAATACATACAGTGGGGAGAACAAATATTTGATACACTGCCGATTTTTCAGGTTTTCCTGCTTACAAAGCATGTAGCGGTCAGTAATGTTTATCATATGTACACTTCAACTGTGAGAGACGGAATCTAAAACAAAAATCCAGAAAATCACATTGTATGATTTTTAAATAATTAATTAGCATTTTATTGCATGACATAAGTATTTGATCACCTACCAACCAGTAAGAATTCCGGCTCTCACAGACCTGTTCGTTTTTCTTTAAGAAGCCCTCCTGTTCTCCACTCATTACCTGTATTAACTGCACCTGTTAGAACTAGTTACTTGTATAAAAGACACCTGTCCACACACTCAATCAAACAGACTCCAACCTCTCCACAATGGCCAAGACCAGAGAGCTGTGTAAGGACATCTGGGATAAAATTGTAGACCTGCACAAGGCTGGGATGGGCTACAGGACAATAGGAAAGCAGCTTGGTGAGAAGGCAACAACTGTTGGCACAATTAGAAAATGGAAGAAGTTCAAGATGACGGTCAATCTCCCTCGGTCTGGGGCTCCATGCAAGATCTCACCTCGTGGGGCATCAATGATCATGAGGAAGGTGAGGGATCAGCCCAGAACTACATGGCAGGACCTGGTCAATGACCTGAGAGAGCTGGGACCACAGTCTCAAAGAAAATCATTAGTAACACACTATGCCGTCATGGATTAAAATCCTGCAGTGCACGCAATGTCCCCCTGCTCAAGCCAGCGCATGTCCAGGCCCGTCTGAAGTTTGCCAATGACCATCTGGATGATCCAGAAGAGGAATGGGAAAAGGTCATGTGGTCTGATGAGACAAAAATGGACCTTTTTGGTCTCCACTCGCTGTGTTTGGAGGAAGAAGGAGGATGAGTACAACCCCAAGAACACCATCCCAACCGTGAAACATGGAGGTGGAAACATCATTCTTTGGGGATGACTGCACCGTATTGAGGGGAGGATGGATGGGGCCATGTATCGCGAGATCTTGGCCAGCAACCTCCTTCCCTCAGTAAGAGCATTGAAGATAGCTTGTGGCTGGGTCTTCCAGCATGACCACGACCTGAAACACACAGCCAGGGCAACTAAGGAGTGGCTCCGTAAGAAGCATCTCAAGGTCCTGGTGTGGCCTAGCCAGTCTCCAGACCTGAACCCAATAGAAAATGTTTGGAGGGAGCTGAAAAGTCTGTATTGCCCAGCGACAGCCCCGAATGCTGAAGAATCTGGAGAAGGTCTGTATGGAGGAGTGGGCCAAAATCCCTGCTGCAATGTGTGCAAACCTGGTCAAGGAAACATATGATCTCTGTAAATGCAAACAAAGATTTCTGTACCAAATATTAAGTTCTGTTTTTCTGATGTATCAAATTCTTATGTCATGCAGTAAAATGCAAATTAATTACTTAAAAATCATACAATGTGATTTTCTAGATTTTGGTTTTAGATTCCGTCACTCACAGTTGAAGAGTACCTATGATATAATTACCGACTTCTACATGCTTTGTAAGTGGGAAAACCTGCAAAATCGGCAGTGTATCAAATACTTGTTCTCCCCACTGTAGGTTTATGCCTAGTTGGTTTGGGGTTCATCCTACAGCAAGATAATGACCCAAAACATACCTACAGGCTGTGTCAGAACTATCTTTGAATAAAAGATCAATAAATTAGGCTTCAATTCATCCAAAGGCAGTCTATTGACTTAAACCACATCAAGCTAGTTTGGGATGAACTGGACAGAAGAATGAAAACCAAGCAACCTACAGTACAAGTGCAACATATTTGTGGTAACATCTGCAACAGTGTTGGGAAGAACTTTCCGGACATTATTTGATTTCCATTGCGGAAAGAGTGTGTTCGGCTGTTATGTCTGCAACAGGTGGCTACTTTGATGAGTCAAAAGTGTAGATTACTTTGTATAGACAAAACAATTCCATGATTTATTTTGTATCCCCAATTGTTTATTTGTTCTATGTTTTAATTTCAATGTACATAAAATTAGGAATTTCAATAAAAACAGGTGAAATGTAGGTTTTCTTAAACTTTTGACCGGTAGTGTACAGTATATACAACAAAGAAAAAATAAAACTCTGATGAGCACAATAATCACAAACCGCCTTGTAGGCCAAAACCTCCCAAATGGATGACCGAAGAATGCTCAACATAATGAAAAAGAATTGTGGGCGTTAGTAGGTGTGGATGTGTCAGCCTCTACCATCCACACGTGCAAAGGCGCAAACCAAAACTGGATAGCCATGTTACAGTTCGCTACAAAGAGCCTGCAGAGTTCTGGGAAAAGGTATTGTAGACAGATGAATAATATTAACCAGAGTACTGGTGGGGCTACAAAATGTGGGGAAAAAAAGAAGGAACTGTCAAAGATCCACAGCATACAATCTGTAAAATGTGTTAAAGGAGTTGTTATTGTTTGGGCACATTCAGTATCTCACAAAGGTGAGTACACCCCTCACATTTTTGAAAATTTTGATTATATCTTTTCATGGGACAACACTGAAGAAATGACATTTTGCTAAAATGTAAAGTAACGACTGTACAGCTGGTATAACAGTGTACATTTGCTGTCCCCTCAAAATAACACAACACACAGCCATTAATGTCTTAACCGCAGGCAACAAAAATGAGTACACCCCTAAGTGAAAATGTCCAAATTGGGCACGTTATCATGTTGGAATACTGCCCTGCGGCCCAGTTTCTGAAGGGAGGGGATCATGCTCTGCTTCAGTATGTGTTGGCATTCATTGTTCCCTCAATTAACTGTACCTCCCCAGTGCCGGCAGCACTCATGCAGCTCCAGACCATGACACTCCAACCACCATGCTTGACTGTAGGCAAGACACACTTGTCTTTGTACTCCTCACCTGGTTGCCGCCACACACGTTTGACACCATCTGAAACAAATACGTTTATCTTGGTCTCATCAGACCACAGGACATGGTTCCAGTAATCCATGTCCTTAGTCTGCTTGTCTTCAGCAAACTGTTTCTTGTGCATCATCTTTACAAGAGGCTTCCTTCTGGGACCACAGCCATGCAGACCAATTTGATGAGGTGTGTGGCGTATGGCATGAGCACTGACAGGTTGACCCCTTCAACCTCTGCAGCAATGCCGGCAGCACTCATATGCCTATTTCCCAAAGACAACCTCTGGATATGACACTGAGCATGTGCACTCAACTTCTTTGTTCTGAGTGGAACCTGTCCTGTTAAACTGCTGCATGGTCTTAGCCACCGTGCTGCAGCTCAGTTTCAGGATCTTGGCATCTTCTTATGGCCTAGGCCATCTTTTTGTAGAGCAACAATTATTTTTTTCAGTTCCTCCTAGAGTTCTTTGCCATGAGGTCCTATGTTGAAATTCCAGTGACCAGTATGAGGGAGTGTGAGAGCGATAACACCAAGTTTAACACACCTGCTCCCCATTCACACCTGAGACCTTGTAACACTAATGAGTCACCGGGGAGGGAAAATGGCTAATTGGGTCCAATTTGGACATTTTCACTTATGGGTGTATTCACTTTTGTTGCCAGCAGTTTAGACATTAATTGCTGTGTGCTGAGTTATTTTGGGGGGACTGCAAATTTACACTGTAATACAAGCTGTACACTCACTACTTTACATTGTTGCAAAGTGTCATTTCCTCTGTGTTGTCACATAAAAAGATATAATCAAATATTTGCACAAATGTGAGAGGTGTACTTACTTTTGTGAGATACTGTATGGCTGCCTCTGGATCTGGCTCACTTGTCTTCATTGATGGTGTAACTGCTGAAATGTGCAGAAGCATCTTGTTTGCAAAAGTAAAAGCAAATGCCTTCAAATTCATTGGTGGGAGCATAAAATGCCTCCAAAGTCATTGGATTGGATCATAAAGCTGTAAAAGGACCTCAAACATACTGTCATGGAAAATAAGGAGTCAAAAGACATCAAAACAACCATACATGCCTGGTCGAGCATTACCATAGTGATTGTTTGATTTCAAAAACAAATTGTTGGAGCATTGAGCCCTAAAAAGCTTACTGTTAGAATAATTACATAGGGTACTGTATAATGTGTGAAAACATATATTCGCTATGTAGAATCAACGCATAACTCGGACATTGTATTTTTTTGTGTATTTCTACCTAAAACATTTGATTTGTCATGCCCTGCTGAACCCAGTCCTGTCCTTCTCTTTCACTCACTTTGTAGTACGGTCTGGTCAGTGGTGAAGTCGGTAATAAAGCAAAATGGTCCTAGAGGATTCTATGCAGGCCTGACCACAACCATCGCTAGAGAGGTGCCAGGTTACTTCTGCTTCTTTGGGGCGTATGAACTCTGCCGAACCGTCTTCGCTGATCACATGAAGTGCAACAAAGACAACATAGGTAATATTTCTTATATTAAAGGGATAGTGTATTATTTTGGCAACCAGGCCCGTATCCAGTTCCCCACAATCTACCTAGAGGTTTTATTGTTGCTAGGGATGCACCAATCTGATACTGGCATGGAAAAAGTGTTCAATAGTAGGGAGTCTTTCCTAGCCACTGAAATTCAACAGTACTGTTGTTTGCTCCTTGGGGTTTAAGGCCGGGTGTCTCTGTAAAGCACTTTGTGACAACTGCTGTTGTAGAAAGGGCTTTATAAATAAATTTGATTGATTGATTGATCAATACTGGCCAAAAATACAGGGTTGGGTATAGGCGAGTCTATGTATTTAGCCAGTACTACAAAACAAATTGTAATAACAATGTTCAGACATCAAGTTTTTGATGATGGGCAGACCAGAAACATGTGGGCTATGCCTAGTGAACTCATAAACAACAACATTTATGTTTGCAGTCTGGAATTACTTCACACTTGAAACAGCCACAAATAAAACAAGTACTTGCAAATGTTGTAAAGCAAGTGTTTCTAGGGTGACCGTAGAGAAGCTTAGGCTTGCTAGCTAATGCTAGCTAAGTTGGCTGGTGTTAGCTAATGCCAGCTAGTTAATTTAAACTAAATCACTTTTATTTCTAAATTCATTCTGTTAAATAATTTTGATTGGACGGCAAAAAGCTAAATGTGCCAATTAACATGGTATTTTATGATTTTAAGAAAATACCAATATGAAAATGCTTGTAGAAACTTAAAGGAAAATTGTAAGCTTGTCATGTGCCTAGATTTCACTGCAGTGACATAATTGTCCAATACATAATTTTCCTTTCTACATTGCTATAGAATTTCCACGAATGCTTTGTTCTATCCTGGAGTGTTTTTTAACGTATTTTAATAACATTTTTGTTGTAATGTTACATTTTGAGAAATTTGATAATAAAACATTGCATGACATACAATTCAGTCATGCAAAAGAATTGTGGCAACTCTGTGTTGTGGAAATTTCTATATACAATGTATTCTAACTGAGTAAAGGACTGAGTCCCATGGTTTAGATAGGTAGAGAATGTGTGGGATCTGGTATTTGCATAGGGGGCATCTATTGTCTGTCCAGATGCAGATCAATGGGTTTTAGGACAGGATAGGAGAAGAGATACAACAGGGGGCAGTAAGGTCAGTTGGCCCCTTTGGGTAAACACTACAGTAAACATTATGGCAGGAAGGATAAGGTGGGGGAAGATAGCATTTGACTTGTGTGATAGAACAAAGGGAAAGGTGTTTGATTGACATGGGACAGATGGCAGCATCTTACCACACCCCTTTTTCCTATGTGATATATACGGTTGAATGAGCTACATTAGTTAGAGGCTCCTCAGACGATTATGTTTGTGTAAGCGGTTGACGCGTCTCTCATAATAGTCTCTGTGCATAATAATTAATAAAACGGTTATGATGTACAAAGAGAACTTTGTCTCTGTGTCCCTTACTCCGAGTGTCGATACATGGAATTACCATCACACTCTGTCAGAAAAACAGAAATGTCAGAATCGGATTGGTAAAGGCGGATACACAATGTTCAGTTCTCAGAATCGATATCGACAATGAAAAAGTGGTATAGGTCAGGGTTTATGTTAGCCGGCAAATGCCGATATCAATGGCCAAATTGTCCAGTGTGAAATATGCCAAATAAACACATTAATAGCATATTAAATAGCCTAATATTGTGTGACCTAAACCGATCAGCCATAACATTAAGACCACTGACAGTTGTAAATAATATTATTTACACCTGTCAATTATCTCGTTATCATGCCACCTGTCAGTGGGTAGGATATTAGGCAGCAAGTGAACATTCTGTCCTCAAAGTTGATGTGTTAGAAGCAGGAAACTGGGCTTAAGTCGCATGTCAGTACTTTTCAGGAGAGCTGTTTGTAAGATGAAAAACGTGACATTTTGTCTTTTTTGCAGAAATGCCTTCTTTTTTGCAGGAGTTGGTAGCCTATGGGGCTTTCGGACGGATTTCACTAGTGTGACATTTTTGGTCCTAGATTCATTTCTGTAACAGATACAACCTATTATGATGTATCCTTTTAATAGCAACCCCTCTGGCTACAATAAAAACACATAAAAACAGACTTCTGGGTCACTATTTATAAAACTCATCTTTTTGAAAGGCAAAAAAAATTGTTTTCGGAAAAACATTTCTGCCATTCAGCATCAAGATTTTTTTTTTTAAAGCATTATGAGATTTTGTGTCAATGGTATTTCCTCATACTTTCATGCCTTTAATATCAAATTACACTGTAATTGGGTTGAAAATAATGAAATAATTATATAATAGAAGGTAAAAAATATAGGCACCCTCAAAAAATGTGGTTCTTCAACCTAGAAATGAAACACTATAACATAAAAGATAAAAACCCAATATAACGGTTCCTTTAGTTTAATGACACAAAACGGCCAGCAGGTGGCAGCACTAGATCGCTAGTTACGTTTGGACTTATATATTTTATAAACTCAGAAAAATTACCAACTTCTTCCCAAAAACTCAAGAACATCCCCCTACTATTTTGAAAAAATATTAATTTTTATATCTTATATATAATACAAACGATGTATTATGGTTCAAAACATCATATATAGTGATGTACACGCTTGTAATATTTATACTGATGTACAAATGAGCCTTTCTAAGATGAATAGGCAATGTCGTTGCCTGGTGAAAAGTTCTCATAGCAACCCAAACTATACAACTATACAACCCATATTATACACGGAAAACCCCAATTATACACGGAACGCTTCAGGAAAGTGGCTACAAATAATATACCATTGGAATCGGACGATTATGGAGAATCTATTTTTCGAAATATTTATGCAAATTAGCACTGTCCGCGGGATCGCGGACGTCGACTATGCTTGAATGTGACTTAATAACTAACTAGTAAGTGAAGTGTAAATACGAATAAAATGTAAAACTCAAACGCTTGTTTAACCAGCGGAAAATACACAACTTTTCCTGTATTGGCTGAGATAATGAAGGGGCTGGACATGCTGAAATACTGAGTTCTGATTGGTCTATCAAGTCACCGGCTTATAACGTGACTGCTTAGTCAGTATCATTGCAATCCCGGGAATTTCAAACATGGACAAGTGCGAACATGTTGCTAGAGCTCTCAATCCGCGAATTTAGCTGGCGTTGTTAACAAATCTGGGAACATGCTGTGAGAGAATAATTTCTGGAGGAAAATTATGCCATTACACTCTCAGACTTGGACAACGATGAGGAAACTCCAGACTTGGATACTGTTCAAAACATTGTCAGAGAACGAGAGATGTACAGCGTTGTCACAGATGTTGACCGTGTGATGGAATAAGTGGAATATCCTGCGGTGTATGAGAAGAAAATTGACAAAATACAGGCAGTACATTGCTAATGCAGAAATGGCCGAAAAGAAAGCGCTGGCTCGTCTTGTATTAAACAACTGTCCACTGATTACTTTTACAAACCAATATGGCATCCATGACAGAGACAATGGAAAAAGTCAAAAGACCTTTGCATTGCTAGTTATCTAGCTATAGCTACTTGTGTTATTGTTAACTTTAGCTAGCTATATAATGACGTTAACTTACCAGCTAGCTAACATTTACTGGTTTCTAGCTTGTTTGTTGGGTAGCTAGCTTTGCCTGATGATTAGCTATACTTTAGTAAATAATAATGTAACATTTCTTGTATGTTGGCTTTCTAGATGAACCATAAATGCTGATAGCTTGGTGTGTTTCAGGGGAGGTGTTATTATGCTGAGCTGTTATGTTTCCATTGTCTTCATAAATGTGTGCAAGTCACTTATTTATTAGCTACTTAATTGACAAGTCATTCATCCAGGTGTGTGTGTGTGTGATTATGACCAGCTATTATGATTAGACAAAAAAAGGTGATGTGGACAACCCAGTCCATCAGTACAGTAAGACTGCTAAACGGCTCAGTGGCTGTCCACCTGCATTCAAACTATCTGGCCTTATATTGCTGCTACTATTTATTATGAATCCTGCTGCTAATCCACTTTACCATTCACTGTACTGTTTATACCTGATGTATCAAGTGCATGTGAAAAAACTTGAATTACATTTTATTTGGTTTGATATAGTCTGTGTTTATTAGAGACCAACCAAACCAGTATAGCACAAGGTCAGTGTCCCCATTTGAATAGCTTTGTGGGATTAAGCCCTAAGAGAGTGTGAACTACGCTGAATAGGTGTAAACAATGACCTAGTGTGAGTCTTTCAAGGCTTTTTTCTCAAAACTTAAATAGAGCAGATTATTATCAACCATAACTTTGTCAAACAGTATTGTTTTATATACCATTACAAAGCTCCTTTATAAAATATTTTAAAAAAAAGCCAAACCCATAGCGATAGGACCCTATTCCTGAATTCAGTCACAAGTGTAAGGCTCTGAGCAACTTTGACAAAGGCCAAATTGTGATGGCTAGACGACTGGGTCTGAACATCTCCAAAACTGCAGCCCTTGTGGGGTGTTCCCGGTCTGCAGTGGTCAGTACCTATCAAAAGTGGTCCAAGGTAGGAAAAGCGGTGAACCAGCAACTCACTGATGCATGTGTGGAGTGAAGGCTGGCCTGTGTGGTCTGATCCAACAGACGAGCTACTGTAGCTCAAATAGCTGAAAAGGTTAATGCTGGTACAGATTGAAAGGTGCCAGAACAAACAGTGCATTGCAGTTTGTTGCGTACAGGGCTGCTTAGCCGCAGACCAGTCAGGGTGCCCTTGTTGACCCGTCCACTGCCGGAAGCGGCTATAATGGGCATGTGAGCACCAGAACTGGAACACAGAGGAATGGAAGAAGGAGAACACATGGCACCGGGATGCACTCTGGGAAGAAGGCAGTGTGATGATTTGGGCAATGTTCTGATGGGAAACCTTGGGTCCTGCCATTCATGTGGATGTTACTTTGACAGGTACCACCTACCTAAGCATTGTTGCAGACCATGTGTACCCTTTCATAGCAATGGTATTCCCTGATGGCTTTGGCCTCTTTTAGCAGGATAATGCGTCCTGTCACAAAGCAAAAATGGTCCAGGAATGGTTTGAGGAACACAACAACGAGTTCAGCGTGTTGACTTGGCCTCCAAATTCCCCAGATCGCAATCCAATCAAGCATCTGTGGGATGTGTTGGACAAACAAGTCCGATCCATGGAAGCCCCACCTAGCAACTTACAGGACTTAAAGGATCTGCTGCTAACGTCTTGATACCACAGCACACCTTATTCATGCCTCCACGGATTAGGGATGTTTTGGCAGCAAAAGGGGGACCTACACAATATTAAGCAGGTCGTCATAATGTTATGGCTGATTGGTATATATAATCTGTTGCCAAGAAAACAGTGAGTGTTTGGTCATGTGACTAAGCAGGGTACTTGATTTAAAAGACAGAAACTCCGGCAGCAACTCCAGCATACTACTAGGAAAAGTCGACAGCAAAGCAGACATCTGCTGGCCAGTTTAAAAAAAAACAAAAAAACAAGCAATGATGCAGCTGAGGCCATCAAGACCACAGAAAAGAATAGTTAATTGAAATAGCCTAGTTAATTGAAATAGCCTTCCTTATGCGTGTTTCAACATTTAATATGCAATGGGACAAAATGTAATTAAATCCTGTTCCTCACTCAAAACCTTCCTTTCTAACTTTTTTGGAAAGGAAAGAAAAAGGTGCAGTGGTCTCACAATATTTTCCAGAGCTGTATATACTCAGTTCGCAAAGAGTTCATTCTGCTGACTAATGTAAATAAAAATACATTTGTTGGATCATAGCGTTTGTGTTTTATTGATATGTAAAACATATTTCCGGTAGCTGTTCTATATGTTGGGAATTCTGGAATTGTAAAATGTGGCCATCCAAAAAGATATATAAATATATGTATATTGCCTGAGTTATCTGTTATTACCGTGTGGAATACTGGCAACAAAACATGAATTTTTCCTTTGGGAATGATCACAGAATGTCATACAAATGTCCATTAATCCAGACTTTCTCTTCAAAACATACCACCTAATTTGTTTAGTTTGGAAATGAAAAAAACACTGTGCATATGGCTGTGTGACTGATGGCTTGTGGATGTGGTTATGTTACAGGCGTGGTTCCAATCATGTTCAGCGGGGGGTTTGGGGTGCTTGTCTGTGGCTGGTGGTCTACCCGTTTGACTGCATAAAGTCTCGCATCCAGGTCATGTCCATGATGGGTCGCCAGGAGGGATTCTTCAAAACCATGATGGCGGTCATAAGAACAGATGGTAGGCATAACTCTTACAGGTTGGGATCTTTAATTGAACTGGTAACTAAGAAACCATGTTATCATGACCAGTGTTGGGGGTGACATGTTACTAATTAACGCATTACAGTGGTCAGACTACTTTTTAAAGGTGAAGAGTAACGTGGCACATTATTTAATTTATGTAAACCCTTACTAGCACCAGCTCTCCAAGATAAAGGGCATGATACACTCGCCTAGCTCCCATTAATTAAAAAAAGATACGTAGTAATGACTAACGATTTGTGTAGGAGAAGGCTGCGTTCTGGTGATCTTTGCGATTTTGGCTTGGGAAACAGTTTACTATTTTGACTACTACATTATTACCGTCGCTTATAACCAATCACCATGGTTGCTGTTATGTTTTGCTGGGATTGCTTGGCTGTTAGTTCTACCAAAATTCTATCAGAAATCATCCTCTATTGGACAACCAAAGTTGATCCCAAATCATCCTCCATTATTTCCAGGCAAACAATTGTTCAATCCAAATGAAAACATAGCTGCTACTTTAGAGCTATATTAACAACAAATTATTAAGGAGAGGACTTAAGTAAAGGTCATAGGGCAGCGGGGCTTGTTTGAGATTCACAAGAATACACTTCCATTCTGTTAAGGAACGTTATGTTGCCCACATTGTATTTGTACATATAGGCTGTTAATTAAGCCTAGCCTGAAAATGTGGAGGCACTTGTAATACAAAATAATTGATTGATTTAAGAGATTCTTGCTTAAAGAGCTAAATGCAAATATCATTTACCATTATGGTACAGTATGTGCATACTTGAGATAATAGGATTAGTCACTCTTGCTGTTTGATTGATAATGTTATATTCTGTTGAGTGACACTGACTGATATATGCAATATCTGACTACGTAATTATACGATGTCCCATTAAATTTGTGCCTTCTGGGCATGTGACCAACATGTGAACCCGAAATAAAAGACCTAACTTAAGTAACTAAGTACAGTAATGCCTTACTTTCTTTTACTATCCAAAACTTTTACTTTCTCTTACTATCCAAGACATTCTTTTGTAGATTTTCATGAATGCTATGGGGTAGTTCTCTTGTTGGAAGACCCATTTTCATCCCAGCTTTAGATCCTAGACTGATGGCCTGATGTTCTGTTCAATAATATCCCGGTATAACTCAGAATTCATGGTCTCCTTGATGATGTGCAGTCGACCAGGTCCAGATGAGGAAAAGCAGCCCCAGATGTTGACATTCCCACCACCATGCTTGAATGTTGGGATAAATGTTCTTTTGATATTAAGCAGTTTTGGGTTTTACCAAACACAGTGGTTTGATTGTGACCAAAAAGGTCAATTTTGGACTCACCCATCCAGTGAATGGACTTAAACCTTTGGGTTCGTCTAGAGGGCTCTGGCAAACTTTAAAATGGGCAGTTTTGTTCTTTTTTGACAGCAGATGCTTTTTCCTATCAACCCTCCCATGGATGCCATTTTGATTCAGTGTTTTTTTTTTTTTTTTTGAAGCATGCATAAACCCTGAGATGAAGCAGGGGAGGTCTACAAATCTCCTGATATTATGTTTGGGTTGGCATTTATCTGATTTATTATTTTTCTTTTGGCACTTGCAGATATTTTGGAAGGGCGTCCACTTCTATGCAGAGTTGCTATCATGTTAAATTCTTTCCATTTGTAAATTTTTTGCCTCACAGTGGATTGATGGAGTTTAAATATTTTCAAGATGGTTGTATCGCCTTCCCAGACAGATGTCAAATCAGATTTTGCTTAGGGCCCCGAAGGGCTAGAGCCAGCACTGAGTAAGTGTAATGCGTTTAGGTATCCGGTGCAGCTTGACTTCAAACAAATTATACATGCACAAGTTGCCCACTGTTTTTGTGCTGCTAACTTTATGGTAATGTGCAGCTGAACCAGGCATTCATAATGCACAATGTCTTCAGTACACAACTAATGTCATGAAGCTGAACTAAAATTAACTGAAATCTGAAAATTAAATAATGCCACACTTGTTTTAGATTAACATATCATACTGAGCCATCTTCAAGCACTGTCATCTTCACTCCATTGTTTGAATTTTAGTGTGCCTGCAACACTCTTGTGCTCCCATGCCATGCAAGTTCGGCTTAGATTTTTTTATTTTTATAAAATTTATTTTTTTAAGTAAATTTAAGTGTAGAAGAATTGAATTGTTTTACCGATGTCACCACGTCCTCTGCAATTCTATTTATTCTCTGCAACCTACCTAGACCTAACTAATTGGTAAAGAAATCCGTTGTTAATAATTTTTCTATATCGGCATTGTCAATTAGTTGTTGCATCTGTAATGAACAGCAAGCTAGTACTAAAATAATATTGCAATATTTTCTAGATGATATGTGATGAATTACAATATGGAAGTGCATCAATTCCCCCCATTGCTAATGTTATGTAGTTGTATGGCTTTTTGCAAAATTTGCTGTGAAATTACACTCACCTAAAGGATAATTAGGAACACCTGTTCAATTTCTCATTAATGCAATAATCTAATCAACCAATCACATGGCAGTTGCTTCAATGCATTTAGGGGTGTGGTCCTTGTCAAGACAATATCCTGAACTCCAAACTGAATGTCAGAATGGGAAAGAAAGGTGATTTAAGCAATTTTGAGTGTGGCATGGTTGTTGGTGCCAGGCGGGCCGGTCTGAGTATTTCACAATCTGCTCAGTTACTGGGATTTTCACGCACAACCATTTCTAGGGTTTACAAAGAATGGTGTGAAAAGGGAAAAACATCCAGTATGCGGCAGACCTGTGGGCAAATGCCTTGTTGATGCTAGAGGTCAGAGGAGAATGGGCCGACTGATTCAAGCTGATAGAAGAGCAACTTTGACTGAAATAACCACTTCTTACAACCAAGGTATGCAGCAAAGCATTTGTGAAGCCACAACACGCACAACCTTGAGGCGGATGGGCTACAACAGCAGAAGACCCCACCGGGTACCACTCATCTCCACTACAAATAGGAAAAAGAGGCTACAATTTGCACGAGCTCACCAAAATTGGACAGTTGAAGACTGGAAGAATGTTGCCTGGTCTGATGAGACTCGATTTCTGTTGAGACATTCAGATGGTAGAGTCAGAATTTGGCGTAAACCGAATGAGAACATGGATCCATCATGCCTTGTTTCCACTGTGCAGGCTGGTGGTGGTGGTGTAATGGTGTGGGGGATGTTTTCTTGGCACACTTTAGGCCCCTTTTGGGCCAATTGGGCATCGTTTAAATGCCACGGCCTACCTGAGCATTGTTTCTGACCATGTCCATCCCTTTATGACCACCATGTACCCATCCTCTGATGGCTACTTGCAGCAGGATAATGCACCATGTCACAAAGCTTAAATCATTTCAAATTGGTTTCTTGAACATGACAGTGAGTTCACTGTACTGAAATGGCCCCCACAGTCACCAGATCTCAACCCAATAGAGCATCTTTGGGATGCGGTGGAACGGAAGCTTCGTGCCCTGGATGTGCATCCCACAAATCTCCATCAACTGCAAGATGCTATCCTATCAATATGGGCCAACATTTCTAAAGAATGCTTTCAGCACCTTGTTGAATCAATACCATGTAGAATTAAGGCAGTTCTGAAGGCGAAAGGGGGTCAAACACAGTATTAATATGGTGTTCCTAATAATCCTTTAGGTGAGTGTATTTTGCCAACAAAAGTTTGATGCTTCAGTTTGATGCTTCAGTTACATAACAGATGCTGCTGTTATGTGCTTTGTCAAGGACATTTGAGAAATATTGTCTTTTTGTCCATGTTTAGGTGTGAGAGCACTCTATTCTGGTCTGACTCCCACAATGATCCGCACGTTTCCTGCCAACGGAGCCTTGTTTCTGGGGTATGAGGCCAGTCGTAAGTTCATGATGAAACAGTTTGACAGCTGACCTGCTTCAACAACGATTTCCCCCATCCCTCTTCTTGCCATATTATTAATCTCTTTACATTGTCCTTAAAACTCTTCCTACAACAATTCAACACCAGTTTTACCTGCAAGGCTGGGCTTAGATCACACAGTCCTCAGAGTAAAGCACTATGAGTCATTTTTCTTTTTAAAATTCACTCAGTTCAAATGGGAATATATCCTATATTTAATACGTTTTCAGAATCTCTCTCCGGAGTGGCCTGACTTTGAACGGGACCATGGTCTGGAAATGGAGTGTACATATTTGTTTTATTGTTTTACATCAGCAATTCTTACTTTTACCTGCCTGAGGGGTATACTACAATCTAGGATCAAGGTAGCTGGCTTAATATTCTGCATATCAATATTCGATAGGATTTTATATTTTCAAGAGATTATCTTGAAACGGGCATGGTGTGACTGACTCAAAAAACACTTCTGAAATTAGCAAGCTTTCAGTTAACTTCAACAATGCTGCTTGCGCTTTGTCCATATTACTGTACATCTGCCATTTACTTAAGCAAGGCTTGGAACTGCAGGTTGTTTATGTACTGCCTGTCCCAATGTGTGTGGCTAATCAAGCCACTTGGTGTCAACTGTAATGCTGAGTTGATCTACTCTAAGTTAGCTCACAAACTCCTCTATCTCATGTTGAACGCAGGTACACCACTTAATTCCATTCAATCTTATGTGTCTACCTCAATATTGTTATCTATAAGCAGAGCCAACCATTATTTTCCTTGTGTTCACACAACACTCCCTTGTGGATTCGACATGGTCCATTTGTCTAAAAGATACTACACTTTTGAGAATAGCGCTTGGTGGTAGTTTTGTAATTTATAGCCATTCCAAGACAACAGTACTTCATATTCAAACATTTCAGTGAAGTTTACAGGCTGCTGAGTATATTTTATTTTGCCAATGTTCCTGAAATGTAAATGCATTAACTGGAATGTTTTTTTTTTGTAATAACTGTTGTTAACGCTTGTTACTTATTACTGCCTGTGAAATAATAACTGCTGTTTTTTTATAGAAATTTTATATTTCTAATAATATTTGTATTCTTTAGTAATTGCTTAATAATTGACTTGGGCAGTTTGGTAGTTACACAGGCAAGGGATATGGGTGTTAGAGTTACATAATTATCATTCCTGTTTTCCTAGTAACTGCTATTTTTCATCATCTTTGTCATGAACTGTGGCACTATATTGTAATGAGTAAGACATGACCTTCTTAGCCAGGGTTCCTTGAAGCTAATCACATCTAAACTGCCATTTGCTCATTCTTCATCATCCACTGGTGTCATTGCATTGTACAATGTTCCATAATTCCAAAAACATGTATTTTAGACATTGTATATTTCTATTTACATAATGCAATTGATAACACACAATATGTATTTTCACAGCGATTAGTGTGGACATAAAAATATTATTACAGTGTAGCCATTATAATATACGGCTATATAGAATACTGTGAAGCTGTTTAGAGAATAATATTAATTGACATTTTGTAAAAATATTTTTGGGATTGTAATTATTACTTCTATTAAAAGGGTCACTGGAGGACAAATATTTGTATTTATCTCATCTTACTGACTATTGAACAGTATTAATCAGTCACCCCGATGCATGTATAATGGTGTTTGTGTGTTAAGTAATCCTTAGTGGGTTGAATAAAGGAAATTCTACTGAGGGTTAAAGTGTACCGCATGTAGGTGGAGAAGGAGCCAGTCGCAGGAGGTTTGATGAATAATGAGTTTTATTTACACATTTAGAAACAAAATACAATGAACAGTCTGAGTCATGAAACAGAGCGACAGCTAATTCCTGGTCTGTAGTCAATTATCGAACATGTAACAGGAGACAATCAGGGGGAACAGATATACACGTGGTAATGGTGGGATAGGGAACAGATGTCTGATGACATAACAGTCCAGGGTTGGATTATGAGAAAGGAGGCTGTGGCAGCTAATAGACCGGTGACGTTGAACATTGAAGCTGTAAAATGCTTGAGGGGGGACCAGGTACAGAGGGAGATGTGACAGTACACCCCCATCTGATGCGCCGCTCCAGCAGTGGGACATCCCTGGGGATGACCACGGAACCCAGCTTCGCTCCTCCAGGCCAAGCTCTCCCAGGCCACGAGGTACTAGAGACCCCCCGCCCAGTGTCTTGAGTCAAGGACGTCACAAACCGAGTATGCCGGCTCCCCCTCAATTTCCAGAGGAGGAGGGTGTTGTCCTAGTCCCCAGGGCTTGTGGAGAGGGCCTGCGACCACCAGCCTGAGGAGAGAGACATGAAAGGAGGGATTAATACGGAAATTGACAGGGAGCTGTAATCTGTATGTTACCTCGTTCACTCTCCTCAGGACTTTGAACAGCCCCACGAACCCCAGACCCAGCTTCCGGCAGGGCAGACGGTGGGTCAGGTTCTAGGTTGAGAGCCAGACCCAGTCACCTGGCATAAAGACAGATGCTTCACTGTGGTGGCAGTCTGCCTGGACCATCCTGAAGATGGACGTGTGCGGTGTTCCATGTCTCCTCACCTGATCCACTCGCCCACCACAGTGGCCTCGGTCGGGCTCGGACGCCATGGTGCCAGGGCCAGCTGATAACCTAAAACACACTGGAAAGGTGTTCGGTTAGTGGAGGAGTGGCAGGAGTTCTGTGCATACTCAGCCCTAGGTAGAAATGCCAACCACTCCCCTGGCTGGTCCTGGCAGTACGACCTCAGGAACCTACCTCCTGGTTAACGCATTCCACCTGTGCAATTGGGTTGTACTCTGCTGGGGATACTCAGCCCTCATTCAGGGTGGTGCGGTCAGTGGAAGTCCCTTTGGTTGATGCTTTCCAGCCTGTTGGGCCCTGTCTGGGGCCTCCCCCAAATAGGGCCACAATGTCACTGGACCCAAGGTCTTACGCTGCTATATTATTGTTCTGGGGGAGTAGGGTCAGTTCTCCTTCTCCACTATAAATCCCTGTAGATCTAAGGAATGCATTTTCTAAAAGTGTCTCCTGCACTGTTTTTAACTTAGGAGGACATTGAGGTCTTGGCCCACTCCACCAGAGTATCAGGCTTGAAAGACTGGTTGCTGTCCCTGTCCAAAGACAATACCTAATTATTACAATTTGTACTCTTAATATGTCCACCTGCCACAGGCAGTAGAGGACTAGTCACCCCTCTGAGCCTGGGTCCTCTCTAGGTTTCTTCCTAAATGTCAGCCTTCTTAATGGAGTTTTTCCTAGCCACTGAAATTCAACACTACTGTTGTTTGCTCCTTGGGGTTTAAGACTGGGTGTTTTTGTAAAAACAACTGCTGATGTACAAAGGGCTTTATAAATACATTTGATTGATTGATTGACCTGTCCGTTAGACTTGGGATTGAATCAGACTGACCATGACCCCCAAACATTCCATTAACGCTTTCCAAACCCTGCAGGTGAACTGGGGACCATGGTCAGACACTATGTCCTCCGGAATTCCATAGTGCCGGAAGATATGGGTAAAAAACACCTCTGTGCTCTGCAGGGCCGTGGGAATGCCAGGCAGAGGGAGGAGGCGGCAGGCTTTTGAAAACTGGTCCACAACGACCAGGATGGTCGTGAAACCTTGTGAAGGTCAGTAAGAAAATCAACTGAGCGATAAGACCATCTACTCTGAGACACTTCCTCTCAGGTAAATCACATTCCCTGCCGGTTCCATAACGACCATGGTCACATCTCAGTAGATCACTCATCTTCCCCCCACAGGCTTTTGAGAACTGGTCCACAACGACCAGGATGGTCGTAAAACCCTGTGAGGGGGGAAGGTCAGTGAGAAAATCAACTGATGGATGTGACCATGGTCGTTGTGGAACTGGCAGGGGATGTGATTTACCTGAGGGGAGGTGTCTCAGTAAATGAGCCTGTCCCGCACCGTGGCTGGCATATACTGGAGATCAGCTGGACATTGCGCAGGGGAATGCTCAGTGCGTACAGCCTGGTGGATCTTGTTACTCAGCTTCCACACCACATGTGTCACCATGCAGGAGTCAGGCTGGATGGGGCTGTCATCTACTGGCCTCTCCTCTGTGTCATACTGGCCTCTCCTCTGTCTGGCTTTACATTCTTGCTCCCAGGAATGTAGGATAGAATGAAATCAAACCTGGCAAAAAACCGGCCCACCAGGCCTGGCGGGGGTTCAGTCTCCTCGCTGCCTGTATGTACTCCACATTTCGGTGGTCAGTCCAGGGAAAGGGTGTTTAGCCCTCTCAAGCTAGTGTCTCCACCTAGGGAGGGCTTTAACAGATATACACATGATAATGATGGGGTAGGGAACAGGTGTGTGTGATGACATTGATAAGCGGGATAATGGAAAATGGAGCAGTGGCAGCTAGTTGACCGGTGACATTGAACACTGGAGCTATAACGGGCAAGAGGGGGGAGCAGGTACAGAGGGAGATGTGACATAAAGAGAACAGACTCTGTAATTATATGTACCTTTATATGTGGCTTTATTTTTTATGTTTTGTTTTTTACTGGAACTTTGTCGGAGTCTAGACTGCAGAAACATAATTCAGAATGGGATCTTGATGTAATATGAGATGGCCTAGAGTTTTGGAGTTGGGTAAATCTTTTATTTTATACATTTAACTAAATCTTCATAATTGATTGTAATTAAGAGCAAGCTACTCAGCAAAAAAGTGTCAACCAGCTTTTTTTATATTTGTTAGTTTATTTTTATATTTGTTTGTTAAAAAAAAAAACTTGGTTAATCTATATTGAAGCCCCATTGAATAAACATTTTAAAATATAATTTGTTTGATAATAATAGCATTTAAAAAATACACATTGCATTTATATTTTGTGAGGGAAATTTTACTTGCAGCTTATCTTAACTGCCTTAGTTGAGCACTGACTTAAGTTGTTCTTAGTTAAAGGAGAATGTCTGCTCAATTAAACAAATGTTGAATGTCACATTGCAAACAGTGTGATCATAGGCAATAGTTTGTGCTTCACAATATTTTCAAAGACGATGTCTATTCACTGGGGGGCGGCAGTTATGTAGTCATCATCTTGTTTGA
This sequence comes from Esox lucius, assembly GCF_011004845.1. NCBI lineage: Eukaryota > Metazoa > Chordata > Actinopteri > Esociformes > Esocidae > Esox > Esox lucius. Next base: position 1,871,709 of record NC_047575.1, on the reverse strand, counting down.
GTAGTACGCTACACAACCTTCGTAGGACAAGTGTAACAAACCAGTTTAAATAAGTATTTATTTATTACAACACTTGAATTAAAGTGTCATTTAGACATTAAAGTGTCTAGTTTGAGAAACAGACACCTCACAGTTCAACTGACAGCTTCATTAAATAGTACCCACAAAACCCCAGTATCAATGTCAACAGCGAAGAGGCGACTCTGGGATTCTGGCCTCTGTTTCCAGCTACAATAGTCATTTACAACATTAACAATGTCTGTACTGTATTTCTGATCAATTTTATGGTATTTTAATGGACAAAAACAAAGAGAAGCGTTCAATTTGCAGTGGTCTCTTAATTTTAACCCTTATGTTCCTCACTCAAAACCTTCCTTTTTGACTTTTTTGGAAAGGAAAGAAAAAGGTGCTGTGGTCTTTTAATTTTTTCCGGAGGTGTATACGTCAAAAACCACTTGAGATTTGTTGTCTGGAGTACATCCCGTGTTCCTTCACCTCTCAAAGGTACAACTCTTACTTATCCCAATTACTCCTCTTTTCAGAAATGTACTTGCACATAAATGTGTCCTGAAACATCTCTGTAACTTATGTAATTCACACGGACATATTTTTTATAGGTTACATATTCCTTGTACTGTAGTCACTGACTTTCCTCAGTGTCCAAACCATTAATTTGCCACTTTCAATTTCCATGATTTTATATTAATGTATCCTTCTGCATCACTGTCTTTTCCAAATTACTTTATTTGTATATACATATTTACATTTATGCTCTGTCAGTTAATTCACATGAACATGTTTTTATTACCTCAAAAGACAGCAGGTTATTTGTCACTTTCCTTTCCTGGAGAGTACCTATACAGATCTTTTTTTTTTATGTTTTACATATTTGACACTTTTCTTTACATCTCAAGGACTGTTTTATTATAGCTTACTGTCCAATGAGCTATAGATTGGTTGTAGCAATGCCAATGTAACTGGATAAATGTAGAAGGTCTACCTCTCTCTTGCTTGCAGAATTAATTTTCATGTACAAAAGTCTGTTATAGACTTAATTTATAATGGATTAAATTTCATGTTTTTGCCATCTATCTAGACACAACATCCCATAATTACAATGAGTGTATGTAGTATGTGCTAATTAATTGAACATTTCCAAACTGATGATTCTGACCCTTTGCTGACACTCCCATTTGAGATGTATCCAGTGTCACGGATCACCCTTGAGATGATTTAAGAACTTGATTGGAGCCCATCCGATCTCATTTCTTTGACATGATTTAGATAGATACCGGTAAATATAAGCACCCCACTTCACAATGCATGTCAGCAAAAATCAAGCCATGAAGGAATCCAAGGAACTCTTTAAACCTCACAAATAGAATTGTCAAGGCATAGATCACAGGAAGGTTATAAAAACAAAAGCTTTGAAAGTTACCAGGAGCTCAGTGGGCTATCTCATTGTGAAATTGAAGAGGTATAGAGCTGGCTGTCTGGCCAAACATAGTAACTTGACCAGGAATTGTCAGGGAGGTGGCAACTCTAGCAGGGCTGCAGAGTTTCTCTGCAGACATGGGAGGACCTGCCAGTAGGACAACCATGCAGCACTCTGTAAAATAAATTATATCGGTCTTCAGTACTAAGTTCTATAAATGTTTTTTAATTATACATCTGCATGGGATAATCGATATACGGCCACCTAATATGACCGCACTCAGGGTAATCAAAGAATCTACAGTATCTCACAAAAATGAGTACACCTCTCACATTTTTGCAAATATTTGATTATATCTTTTCATATGACAACCCTGAAGAAATGACACTTTGCTACAATGTAAAGTAGTGTGTGTACAGCTTGTATAACAGTGTACATTTGCTGTCCCCTCAAAATAACTAAACACACAGCCATTAATGTCTAAACCGCTGGCAACAAAAGTGAATACCCCCTTAAGTGACAATGTCCAAATTGGACCCAATTAGCCATTTTCCCTCCCCGGTGTCATGTGACTCATTAGTGTTACAAGGTCTCAGGTGTGAATGGGGAGCAGGTGTATTACATTTGGTGTTATCGCTCTCACACTCCCTCATACTGGTCCCTGGAAGTTCAACATGGCACCTCATGGCAAAGAACTCTCTGAGGAACTAAAAAAAATAATTGTTGCTTTACATAAAGATATATGGCTATAAGATTGCCAAGACTGAGCTGTAAGAACGGTGGCCAAGATCTTTTATAATTATTTTTTGAAGATTCCTATAATTTATTATATTAATATAGCATCTTCCTAAATTGCATATAATTTGTTTGAGGATTTTATTTAATGTTCATTGGGCTCTGCCTTGCTGCTTCAGACTGAGCTCTGCCAATTCGAGTTTGCAGTAGTAGGCCATAAGCTAAGTGTGAATGTGGGGCTAGCCCCTCTCTCACAATGCAATGTACATTGTATGTGTGAAAATATTAATACGCATGCTCAGAATGTTAGTGTGATCAGTGTAGATCACACAAATTTGATGCCAAATGGGTCTGACAGCCGGTAACCCCACTACAGCGTCATTTCGTATTTCAGACCTGATTGCCTGTCTGGCGCCAACATTAGTCGGCAAGAAGAGCGAGGAGGGTAGATTGTCTTAGCTAGTTTGTTAGCTTCACAAATGCCTGATAACTTGAGAAAATAAATAAAGTGGATTTCATACTCGATTTTGAAATTGTTTGTGCCCCACCAATTCTTTACATATTAAAAAGCCACTAAGTGTATCTTGCCTACAGTCAAGCATGGTGGTGGGAGTGTCATGGTCTGGGGCTGCATGAGTGCTGCCGGCACTGGGGAGCTTCAGTTCATTGAGGGAACCATGAATGCCAACATGTACTGTGACATACTGAAGCAGAACATGATCCCCTCCCTTTGGAGACTGGGTCGCAGGGCAGTATTCCAACTTGATAACGACCCTAAACACACCTCCAAGACAACCACTGCCTTGCTAAAGAAGCTGAGGGTAAAGGTGATGGACTGGCCAAGCATGTCTCCAGACCTAAACCCTATTGAGCATCTGTGGGGCATCCTCAAACGGAAGGTGGAGGAGCGCAAGGTCTCTAACATACACCAGCTCTGTGATGTCATCATGGAGGAGTGGAAGAGGACTCCAGTGGCAACACGTGAAGATCTTGTGAACTCCATGCCAAAGAGGGTTAAGGCAGTGCTGGAAAATGATGGTGGCCTCACAAAATATTGACACTTTGGGCCCAATTTGGACATTTTCAGTTAGGGGTGTACTCACTTTTGTTGCCAGCAGTTTAGACATTAATGGTTGTGTGTTGATTTATTTTGAGGGGACCGCAAATGTACATTTATACAAGCTGTAGACTCATTACTTTACATTGTAGCAATGTGTGATTTCTTCACTGTTGTCACATGAAAGGATATAATCAAATATATACAAAAATGTGAGGGGTGTACTCACTTTTGTGAGATGCTGTAGCTGCGACAGGTGTCTTTAACTTCTTCACTGGCCATGCCCCCTACTCAAATTACTCACACATTGAACAAAGAACAGATGCCAGGTCATTCTCTGGTCAAGCTAAGAACTCTTCAACAGATAAATAGAGAACCCTATGGTCTGTTGATTACTCATTTACCTAGGTCACAGCATATTAAATGAAACCACCATAGAAATTAATATGAACTCATAAATGCCAATGTAATATAAAATAATAACATTGAAACATCATATATTGCTTCTCAGTTTGAAATTTCTATCACATTCCCCACTTTTATCATTTTCAAATTCTGTTGAGTTATTATATTTGGTATAGTCACGTTTCCTTCAACCTGTCCAGCATTAACTATAATTAGACAATCAGATACAGCTATAATTTCACATCACTAAGAGGAATGGATTGGACAAAAATACTTGCAGTCATTCAAACACAAAACAAGAAACAATTATCCAGAGTAAGAAAATAAATGAAAACACAAAACCAAAAAATTAATTAACATCAATCCAAATGGACCAAACCACATTTAAAAAAAACAATCACTATGGCCTGCTCTTGTAAACCCTTCAAACTACCAGTAATATTAGTGACGTTAGAATCTTTGGAACGGATGAAAGTACCCCAATGCTCACCTTTCAAGTACAGACACACCCCTTCCTTGTAAATGTAAACTAATGCTACATACACTGAACTAAATTATAAATGCAACACTTTTGTTTTTGCCCCCATTTATCATGCGCTGAAAACAATGATATAAGACTTTCTCTAAGTACACAAAAGGCCTTTTTCTCTCAAATTTTGTTCACAAATCTGTCTAAATCTGTGTTAGTGAGCACTTCTCCTTTGCCCCGAGATAATCATCCACCTTACAGGTGTGGCATATCAAGATGCTGATTAGACAGCATGATTATTGCACAGTTGTGCAATTTTACTCTAAAATGTACAGTTCCATCACACAGCACAATGCCACAGATTAAGTCATCTGGCTGCTGAAGGTGTTCTCACCAGTTAGGGAGAACACCTTCAAACCATACAACCAATAATGACCATACATAGTAGGTGCCACCAAAGATAGAGGTTTCAGGGCCAACCTTCCAGTAGAATTAAGTAATTTACTTATAAAAACATAGATTGTACAATATGAGAGCCTACAGTAATATTAAATCCATACTTCTGAATTTAGGTTTAACCCAGTCTCAACATGATGGTAATATTTACTACAATGGGTAACACCCATGCTTATGCTACCATTGGTGTTACTGAAACAAATGAGCAATTAGCATTCCTAGTCGGTTCGACCGTGATAACGGATACCTAGCGTATGAAACCGAAAACCAATTACGTCACCATGGGTAATTGTGTGAATGTCTAATTATGTTCATTTTACCTGACAATTATTAAGCTATTCAATTTAATGCCAAACAACAAGGCTACAAGAAAAAATCTAAGAGTATAATTTCCTATTGGAACCGGTGTGAGATGACATTGGGATTTGACAGAATGGGGGACAATTACAAATACTGTACATAACATGAGTCATTAGCATATTTTAAATTCAGTATAATTACAAAAGGACCACCAAAAATGTCTAGCATGTCTGGGCCTCTCGTTGGGCTGTAATCAGCAAATGTGATCAGTGTCCCCTCTTTGTCTTTGAACAATAATTAGTCCATACCCCCCATTTTTCCAGGTGGCTGTTATTAGAAATGTAAATTTGAGCAGCGGTTATTCATGTCCTGCCGTTGGACAATGGAGAGCACTACTTGGCATTCATTGAGTACGCTTGGTCTATCCAGTGACTGAGATGCAGTGTGATCAATGAAATGTGGATGCTTTCCCTTGCCCTGCTGTAGGCACCTAAGTAGTTAGTGTAGGGTATATTGTGTCAGAATGGTGATTTATGGCCCTAGGGGGCGGGACTTCCATATTGATGTGACAGGTGGGCGGGACATCCGGTTTGCATGGGTGGGACTTCCTGTATGACGTATGTTAGGGTGGGACTTCCGGTATGACGTATGTTAGGGTGGGACTTCCGGTATGACGTATGTTAGGGTGGGACTTCAGGAGTGACGTATGCATGTCCGGTGACTTTGTGATTTATGATTACATTGATGTGTCAGTGTTTGATGTTTTACAACATCTGATTAGCAAACCAGACTAGTGTTATAACAGGTGGGCTATGTTTGATGATTAACAAATGGGGCTTAGGGTTCCGGAATGTTAAATTCCCAGGCAGTAAATAAGTGTTTGTGTCAGCGGTAAGTTGTTTGGTGTGTACAGCAAAATGGTGTTCGTCAAATATAAAACCCTGGGTTTTATCTTCTGACAAGTGTATGCAACAGCTGGCATACAAATGGTGTTTGCTAACCTTTCATGTTATATGGGTTGACTGGCGTGGTATGTGTATTTAAACCACGCTGACATCGGGGTTGGTCATTCAGGTCTTGCCTGAGCGAACTTACCTACCACATTACAAAACATGGAGGATTGTGCTGCTATCAATGTTTTGGGTGAAACACCGGTGAAAGCTAACAGCTTAAACGCAGCTCAGCGATTTGGTAAGAAATTGCTAATGGACCGCAGAGATGCAATCAACATGCAGCCTCCGAAGAAACCGATGCAGAGTTTAACCCCGAATCCATCAATTACACCCGGATATGGTGGCACAGGAGTGGGAAATTGGACGATGGTCGGATCGGGGGATATCATTCTTCAACCAGAGCAACCAGAGGTTGCATTTTATGAATTACCCGAAGGCCAAGTGTTTAAGGCTGGTGTGACTGATCAAATGGTTGTTTACATGCCAGTTATGGCAACCTTTCGAAAAGTGTTTTATTTGGGGCCAAAACAAGGCCCACATAATACAGTAGATGTACTGTTTAAAGTTGTCGAGGGGCTGAAAGAGTATGACTCTGTCAGATTGGAGTTATTTCCGTAAAATATCAGCGGGTTAGTTTGTGACTGCGGACTGATCGACCGACCTAAGACTCCCGAAGCCCCGCCTTAAGCCAACACCTTCATCAGCACAGCATAAAAACCGACAGACCGCCGGTGACATTCAAGCAGTCGGAAGATTTTACGAAACATGTCTCAAGATTACAACCAAGTGGTGATTGAAGAACCCAAGGCTGAGGACTGGCTGTGTGACGCCTGGGATGACAACGCTGAAGCCTTCTACGGAACCCCTGACCCAGACAGCTCGATTCCACCGGCATACCCAACAAGAAACTACCATTGGATTGACAGGGTTGGTGATCAACTAGGTCCTCTTAACCTGTCATACCTTTCAAATGCTAACAAGAGTTATCACAAAATGGACAAACAACTTGCACCAAAAATTTTAAAGATCATCAAAGCAACAATGGGTATGATTCTGGAAAACGTTGTTGGGGCTATTCTACACAAAGCATGCATCGGATGCGAAGTGGACCACCCGAGCCAGACAAGACATTCATGTCTCGAACCGCCTGAGTATTTTTTTGAGGCCCATTATGATGACATTGTGGCGACAGTTTTAACACCGCGACTGAAACATGTGTTGGTCAAGGCTTTGAACGCATCTGGTTTTCACACACCGATGACTGATGTTCACGAGGCCGCTGAGAACTTTCTGCACGAGCTCAAGTTGGAGCCGAACATCACACAGAGACTGAGTGAGAACAGGGATGAGTACATGGACAAATTTAATGAGGATGTTGTATGCGACGCAGCGGGGTCATGGTATGATGAAAGCAAAGAGTCTGTTGTCTAAGGCCAGGGTAGCTTCAGTTCTCATGTTAACATGTATATAAACAAAGACTATGAGAAATCTGAATGTTTGTGTAACTTTTCTGAATATATTGGTTGTGTAATTTCAAAAACTCAAATAAAACATTGTTAAACATGTATTAATTCTCATTATTGCTCGAACACTCTACGATGTCTGAACAGGTTATGAAAAGTATTTACTATGACCCGGCAAACCCTGGTGCTTATGTGGGTAGAGAGGGTTTGAAAAGAGCATACTTGGAAAAAACCGGGGAGATCCTCAAAAATGGTGAGGCCGATGACTGGCTGCTCGCCCAGGATGCATACACGCTACACAGGCCTGTAGCTATACATTTTAAAAGAAATAGAGTTATTGTTCATGATATAAATTCACAATTTCAGCTGGATTTGGTTGACATGAGTGCTTACAGCGTGGAAAACAATAACATGAAATTTATGTTAACATGCATAGATGTATTAAGCAAATACGCATGGATTCGCATGCTGAGAAATAAAAGCGCTATAGAGGTAAAGCGAGCATTTGAAGACATATTAAAAGAAGGAAGAACACCACAAAAAGTCCAAACGGACAAGGGGAAGGAGTTTAATTCACATTTTGAAATGTTGATGAAGAAGTACAACATAAAACATTTTGCTACAGGAAATGATGTCAAAGCGAGTATCGTTGAGAGGTTTAATAAAACAATTAAATCACGAATGTGGAGGTATCTGACAGCAGCCAACACCCACCGCTATGTTGAGGTTATTCAAGATTTAGTTCGTGGGTACAACCATAGCTACCATCGGTCTATTAAGATGAAGCCTGCTGACGTTTGTGAAGAAAATGTTAGATTAGTTCTCAAGAACCTGTATGGCACAACATTAACGAGAAATGGTAATCAAAGCTACAAGTTCCAGGTTGGGGATACAGTGAGACTCTCAAAGCTGAGAGGTGCGTTTACAAAAGGCTATGAAAAAGGGTACACAGATGAATATTTTACAATAACAGAATGCATTCCTCGGGTACCTCCTGTATATAGAATAAAAGATTACGATGGTGATGTGATAGTTGGGACCTTTTATGAACAGGAATTGCTGAAAATAATCGTGGCCAAGGATAAAACTTTTAAAGTGGAAGCAGTTTTGAATGAGAAAGTACAGAAAGGGAGGAAAATGTGTCTTGTGAAGTGGCTAGGTTGGCCTGAGAAATTCAACAGCTGGATACCATCGGAACAAGTGGTTGACCTAGAAACTGGATAAAACTCCAGGATTTACAGGATCACGTCATTTACATTGACTGCGATCAGCATGGGTGACGGTGGCTTCTACATAACGCTGCCCAGTAACTCATCGAGACATGTCTATCCAAGCAACACAAGTTCGTGCTATACCACTAAATTTGCCAAAGGTATAGATTTGAAAGGCGATTGGGAAGTATCTTTGATAGAGTTCCAATACCCGCATACGTGGAATACTTTTACACGGGGCGAAAACGCATTTGAACTACTTGACTTGAAAAACGACAAAACTTGGAAATATGCCCTCGACACCGGTTATTACAGCAGCATATTAAAACTAGTGATAGAGCTCAACAGTCATATAAAAACACATGGTTTATCGGTGGGGTACGATGAATTTAAAAATAGAGTGTTTCTAAAAGGTGAGCCCCAGTTTAGTTTGAAATTTAGTGCAAAACTGGAACAGATATTGGGGTTAAAACCAGGCGAGCGGTGGTCTGCCACATGGTACAGAACATACCCCACAGATATTCTGGCGGGGTTTAACACCCTATACATCTACACAGATATAATTGATTATCAATGTGTTGGTGACAGTCATGTCCCACTGCTGCGAACTGTACATATTACAGGGAGAAAGAATGAAGTTGTCACAGTGACGTACGACAAGCCACACTACGTACCTCTTAGTAAGAGACAATTTGATGAGATCTGTATTGAAGTAAAATCTGATCAAAACCAGCTGGTTTCATTTGTAGTGGGGAAGGTGATTGCAAAATTACACTTCAGACCCATCAAACAATCTTTTAGAGTTTAAGATGCAGCCGCAGAAGCTCTATGATGATCCTCAAAGGTATGTTGAATACTACACAACACAGGCCGGTAACGGTTTACCAGGGTATCATGGTAGCTCAGCAATGTATGGGGCCGGTCTAGGGGGCATTTTCCGAGGGCTTTTCCGGATGGCAATACCTTTGTTGAAGCGCGGGTTCTCCATAGCAAAACCACATCTGAAGAGTGCGGCTAGGAATATAGTCGGCGATGTTGTCAACAGTGTTATGTCACGACAAACAAAACAGCAGGATGGTTCTGGATTAATGGTTATGTCTCGAGGTGTTAGAAAGAGACCACCTGGTAGGCGGAGCCTACCCAAGAGTAAAAAACGCAAGAATGAGACAAAAACAAGAGCCAAGGTTAAAAGAGGACATACACCCCGGAGGACGCTCAAAGGGAACACGACAAATCTGATTAAGAATATATTTTAGAGAGATGGCACTCCTACACCGTATGTCTGGCGAATGTATGAATACAGAGTTGGATTTATTCACAGTTCCATTCACACAGACATCTATCGAGAAAAATACATACGTTGAAATACCAACCCTATCAGCAATATCTGACGCAGCCCCTCTGGAGTTCTTTATTGCCGGGAATGGCGAAGACTACGTTGATCTAAACAATACTTTGCTGTACCTACGTGTAAAAGTCACTAAACCGGACGGAACCAATATTGATGCCGGAGCCCGTGTTGGGGTTATCAACTATCCGATAGCCACCCTATTTTCACAAGTGGATGTTTCCTTGGGTGATCGTTTAATTAGCCAGAGTAGCAACACATACCCCTACAGAGCCGTTATAGAGAGCATTCTGAATTATGGATGTGATACATTAAAGACACAGTTTTCAGCTGGGTTGTTTTATAAGGATGCCGCAGGTCACATGGATGTTACGGACCCTGCAGGCGAGAACGATGGACTTACGAAAAGGGCAGCCTATTCGGTGGATAGCACAACATTTGAAATGATCGGCCCTGTTCATAGCAATATCTTCTTTCAAGAGAAACTTATGTTAAACGGCGTTGACATAAAGGTTAGGATGGTGCGCGGTAAAGATGAGTTCTGCCTTATGGGGGTCGGGGATGTGCGTTATCGTTTGCATATACTATCCGCATCACTATTTGTCAAGAAAGTGTCTGTTTCGCCAGCCGTGAAACTTGGACACGCTCAAGCGCTACTCTCAACCAATGCCAAGTACCCAATTGAAAGAGTGTGTATGAAGACATTTAGTTTACCGGCTGGGGGTCGTGTTTGTAACCAGGAAAACCTATTTTTAGGACCTCTGCCAAAATGTATTGTAATCGGATTGGTGGACAATGACAGTTTTACCGGAAGTTACACAAAGAATCCATTTAATTTCAAACATTATAATTTGGAGTTTATGGCTATGTATGTGGATGGTCAGCAATTTCCTAGCAAACCATTCCAACCAAATTACACAACAGGGTCAGCAGTGCGTGAATTTTACCAATTGGCCTTAGCTTCAGGAAAACACCTAAAGGACCAAGCCTTGGCTATTGACAGGTCGGACTTCTTACACGGCTATGCCCTTTATGCATTCAACTGCGCGCCAGACGAGGAATGTGGTCAGCACATATCCTTGATCAAGTCAGGGAATGTACGACTTGAGATGAGGTTCAGACAACCACTACCCCACACAATTAATTTAGTTGTTTATTCAATCTTTGACTCCATTATCGAAGTGTCAAACCGGCGACAAGTCATGGTTGACTACTATTAGGAGACCTGTGTGGAAATGAATACCGCAGAGTTGACCAGTGTGGTGAACCAATTTTCATCTAGGACCCATTTCTATGGTGTGCTGGCAAGTGACCAACTACCTAGGGTGCCTGTCCGAGATGTTGCATCAATGATGATTGTTAATACACACCCAAGCAATCAACCTGGGGAGCACTGGCTGGCTATTTACATAACGGATGATGGCATTGGAAGGTTTTATGACAGTTTTGGAAACCCCCCGGATTTTACATATTTTCCCAAGTCAATCAAGGCCTTTCTGAAAACCTGTGAGAATGTGGAATACAGTTCAAAACAAGTACAGGACCTGATTTCAACCACGTGTGGACAGCATTGTTTGTTCTTTCTCTTTCTAATGACAAAAGGTCTGAGTTATAATGATTTTATGTCTTTTTATGCTGATGATTTACGAGAAAATGATGCCCTAGTCTCAAAGTTTGTAGCTAAGATGTACCAGAGTAAGCGTGATAAGCAAATGTTTAATTGCATACAACATGCTCAATCTTGTGAAACGTTTAATTTGTGCCATGGTTGTTGAAGAAATAGAAAAGCCAATCACGTGTATGTCAAATTTATTATTCAAAAATAAAAACATTTGTAAAACCACATCAATGTTTACATATTATTTTTCATACAACATTTATTCAAGATAAAACAAACATACAATGTATCACAAATAAATTGAAAACACATTAAAATGGAAGCCATTTTGCGGGGTCCGTGGTATGAGGTTCAAAGAAAGCTTTGGTTGTTTGAAAACCAGTTGCTGGTGGTGTGGCTAAATCATCCATTGTGTCACCAGACTTTTGTTTATACAAATTGATTTTACGTCTTACATGCGCATTTGGAATAGTTGTAAAAGGCATGTTGAGACATGCCATGGCCTCTAAAAACACACCCCACCCCAACGGTCTTCTATCGTCAGCAATTTTATTGGTAGCTGTCACGCTTTTAACAAGATCCAATAGGTGCGAGCCCTTGATTATCTCTCCTTTGAAAACAAATTCACCATTTGAATTCCATGAAGTCAAATCTTTAGACCTGTGCATTCTATTAAGAATATATTCAACATTCTTTCTACGCTTCACAGGCACATTATCCAAAATTTCATCAACAAGGTCAACATTTCGGTCAACAGTTTGCTTATTCTCAGTCACGTTTACTACAGCAGACCCGGTCTCAGACCCAGGTAGACTTAAAGTCAGGGTGTTTGTATCAAGCTCACCCTGGCGCACAACAGTCAAAAATCTATGTAAAATAGCAGAGTATCTTTTAGCTTTCTCATGTAAATCCATATCAGGCTTCAACAGTATATTGCGAATCGATGAGTCCAAATCATTCTCAACAGATTGTCTTACATCGGTGCTAGTCGTTTTGGATTCCCGCAGTTTTTCCAACTGATGTTGTGGCACCAGAAACATTTTCTGAGCATGCTCCATGTTGTTTAACCCTGTCTCGATGCAATTAGACTGGTTAAGAATGGAACTGCAACGCTTAGTAACGGCAGTAGAAAACCTCCAGATTGGTTGATGGTTTTTCTTTTCCGTGCAACTGAAGTGTTCTTTCTAGACATGTATATAATTTTGGCTTTTTGTCTCTTTACTTTTCGGAGCTGCGACTCGGTTAAGGGTATATTACCGCGCCTTAGATTAAGCGCTATTTCACAGAGTGATAGAATGAGGTCGGTGGATGCTGATTCTAAAATAACTTTTCGTTGACTTGCCGGTGCCTTAAATATCATTTTCAAAAGTGGTAAATTTCTACGAATGCGTTTAGACATGATCAAACTTTCTTAGGAACGTACACGACAGGCCAATCCCCTGAAAATAACCCTGTTCTCAGACGGTAGTCTTCTGGTGTTGTAGCTTTAAAGTCAATAAGTAAATAACCAAAAGGCGGATGTGTTGCATCTTTAAAACTCTCCATGAAGAATCGAGAAAGACCGGGGTATATCTGTCTGCCTAAAATACTAATCTGCTGATTGTCGCGGGGGTTTTTAAACAAGATGAGGTAGTTTGTGTTCAAGTTAATAGTTCTACTAGATTTGCCTTTAACAAACATGTTTTGGACGAGGTAAATTGCACTCAGGTTACGGTGGTGTGAATATTGTGTGAAAACTCGCTCCATCTCCAAACTCTCTGATGCACTTTTCATTAAATCGTCAATAATTAAAAGGTTGTTTTTCTGAATCGGTAGCAGATTGTCATCACACAGCGATGTTGGTAGACCTTCTATAAAAGTAATCTCCCTTACTTTCAACAGTTCGTCATACAGCGGTTGCCAACATGAATAAACCCAGACGATATTTTGAATTTCTTTGGAGAATACAACCTCTGCATTATCCAACAACATCTTCACAAAATATGTTTTACCAGAGTTACTGGGGCCACTAATGACACAGCTGAATGGGTGTTGTAGTCGTGGGTCAAAACCGCTATCCATCCTAGACTGTGGTTTAGTACCCATAAGGCCTTGTGCTGTAATCAGGGAGCAGTACACGCTTGTTGTACACAACTCTGAAACGCTTAGACACTACACGGTTTTTCAACGTGAATGTTCTTTTATCTCTAGCAATTGTGTCTGCATTAGCAAGGACATGATCATCATCACCGCCCTCACCCCGTACAAAGTTGTCAACCAGTCGTGTCAGCGTCTCCAAATTAACAATGGTTGTGTTGTAGCTGTTGAGCGTAATGCCTTTTGCTTTGAGACAGGTCAGACCTTTAACGGTTTTGTAACCATATGTCTTTGGCCCACCACTAACAAATTGAGCTATGCTGTCACCATCCGGTAACTCATCGGTCAAGTCACCCAAGAACGGGCCCAGTGGGGGGACCCAATCCCCATGGCGTGTGACAAAGATCACGGAATCAGTGTCTGTGTAGAGTACACGTCTATCCAACTTTTCCAAGAGTGAGTACAACTCGAGTCTAGCATAAGCTGTTGTGAACGCGGCAATAAATATGTTGCCGTTACGTGGTTTGATTGGTGTCTGTTTTGTGTAACGCCACTGTACCATCGCAACAGTGTCTGAGATGAACGAGAAATAACCAACATCTATTTCACTGGAAAAAAGGTAGTGGCTAAACTCCTCCGGATCTGTAATTAACATTGTGTTCATAAGGTTAGTCCGCTCACCCATCTTACCCCAAAGACTATTCATTGCCAATTTAGCTAAAGATCGCCTAGCACTGTTTACAACAATGTTTTCCTTGTCAAGCTGCACACCCTCCTTTTCATGATATTCACGGATATACCGGTCTTTAGCCTCATCGTCAACCACAGATGGTGGGAAGCCACTAGCTTCCTGCTTGTGCTTCAGGAATGTTCTCATGTAATCTGCAAAAAGACTTCAAATATTTCCACAATGCAATAACCTTTCTCAACAGCTTTAACCAGCTCAATAGAAACCCAGGTACCGGTTAAAGATCTTTCTGAATCAGTGTGTGAACAATCAGTTACCTGGTTTTCAGACTCTGCACATAATCTACACAATGGAAAGAACAGCTTACCGCCAACCCTGTGTGGTAAAACGGGGTGATAAAGGCCTTTCGGTGGACACACTGTAGCCTTAACAATACCAAAGTAAGTGTCTAGGGGTTTGAAATCTCGAAAGATTATGTCTGGATGCCCTATCGGATAAGTCTTTGTCTTGTTGCAGAATGGGTAAAGACTACAGACATCGTTATACTGAATAGTCTCCCCTTCTCGAGCCGTAAACTTCAGATGAATCGCATTAGTACGACCACCAAAAAGAGCATCCCGAGGGTCAAGGCGCTCTGGAGAACCAAAGGTCTTCAAGAAAGCTTTGACATCTGCGGATGTGTTTTTAAGCCGGTTCCACTCACACTCCCATATGTATTGAACATGTACGTTGTGTTGTTCTTTCAAAGCCTCTAGCTTTGTCAACCATTGCTGGTGCATCAACCCATACTGAATCTTTGTCATTGGATTGATGCTGGTTGAACAATGACACTTTGGGTGACCGTGCCAGAAACAACCTAGAAATTCATAGACCGTGCTAAAACCATCACGTTCAGCATATCCATCAACGTAGTAGGCACCGATTTTCACTTCACCCCTGTTCAGGGCGTGCTGTATCGATATATTCTTATCGGAGGCCACATATTCAAGCCACTGGATTGAGCTGTTTGAGAATGTCTTCTGACAACGGTTGTAGTTGTCTGAGGGGACCAATGCAATGGTGTCCTTGGTGAGGAATCTGTTGCAAAAGACTTTCATGCAAGCCGAAGCAATCGTAATTGACCGGAATGGGTCAACACCACCACACTCCAGGAACTCGAGTCTGTAGCGCATACAACCCTCTCTCAAGATGACCACATCATTCACGCAGTAAGCCTTTATTTCATCCTGCATGACAAAGGGGTCTGCGGAAACAGTTGCATACCATTGCAAAAACTCATCTTTTTCTTTAGCCATCATGGTATTCACGCCATAGTAATGCGGTTCCGGATGGGGACCAACATAGTTCTCATTCTCCTTGATGTTAAATTTGTAAGGAAAGTAGCCTTTTTTCGAATCCTTAAAACCCATAGCACGTGGCAAGGCTGACAGCTTCATAGGTAGAAAGCAATGACTATCAATGTATCTCTGATTGAATGTGCTGTCTGTAAAAATCATGAGCTTGCTACCATTAGCAATAAGTGTCGTGCCAATACCATTGTTAGCAAGGTACTGCATCAAGATGTAACCATCGAAACCTTTAGAGTTGTGTGCTATAAATGTGTAGTCATTATATTTCGGTTGCCTAAACTTTTGAAAAAAAGCAGTGACACAACCTTCTCCGGCTGAACACCACATCTTGTTATCAAAGCTTATTGCACACACAAAATTTGCAGTGTGTACACCATTCACCGGATTGGCAATAGTCTCAAAATCATAAAATATGTAGCGCTCACTGGGGTCCTCGGGCTTGGAGGGTTTTATAAAACACTGATGATTCATTTCAAAAGCCAGATCCACATTACAATTGGGGCACATGTTAGCAATGCACTGGTGTGCTTTATAGTTGGTAATACTGACATTGTAATAGCGACCACAATCGACACAGTATTTCTTCTGGTCACACCTGCTAACCCAACGATCCACACTTTTGTGGTGCTTCAATCGTTTATGCTGGCTATAACAAAAATCTGAATAACATATCCTTTTACAGTCAGGGCACTGCTTTGTGTTACGGGGTTGGGTATGACAATCTTCATGAAGACAGACACTACAGCTATGTTTACAACCATGATCACCACGTGTGTTGAAACCGGTATAGCACCAGTCACAAACATAAGACACACCCAGAAAACCCTTCAGATTCATGATACCGTAGAAATGGTTATCGTGTAAGTACATAAAGTCAGTTCTAGGGTGGGTTTCCTTGCTGTTTTGAAACTTGGTAAAGTGACCATCCCGTGTTCGGTGAAAGACAACAATTTTACACCCTGTAATTTCTTCAAACCGAACAATATCTGTGAATGACACACATTCATCTAACGCTAAACCAGCCCCCTTATGTAGCTCACGACCACTAACCAGGGCCTCGGGATATGTGTACTGGGGGTTCAACATACCCATCAAACAAACAGAAAAACACGTAGAATCATTATTCACAGCCACATATAAATGTCTTCTTTTTTTATTGATAATCTGATCTATCAACAATGTTTGAGCTTTACGTCGTGGGGCACCACCCTCACGGTTTTTGACAATTTGTACCACCAGTTCTAGTGATTCATCAATCATAAGCTCCGTATTACTCTGCATAACACTTTCAAGTAAATTACCAAACGTGCGTTCATTATATTCATCCGCTCTCATGGTCACATGTACGGGATCTATCAGAGATTCACCAATCAACTCAATCTGCAGACGATCACCGGGCCCTTGTACAAAGTCTGAGGCTCTAACAATCAAAGTATCCAAGCCTGCCATAATACTTGTGTAGAATGTGCCAAAATCACCAACTTCACCAGTATTTTGTAAATTTATCAACTGTCGTAATTCAACATTGTCAAACGCATTACGCTGTATAACTCTAACATCGCCATCACTGCACTGAGTTTGCATCAGAGAGCTCGAAGAAGTGTCAACTAGATCGTGTGAAAAATGGGGGCTACTAAGCTCGGTTAACAAGCCTTGTATCTGAGGATTATTGTGCGCATCGCTGTGTAACAAAGTAGCGGTTGGTTCATTTGTATTTTGGGGTATGGTCGATTGATTATTTGTAGAGGTTGTTGGCTGTTCCGTGTCTGGACTGTCGTTAGCATTATCTTTCGCCATTTCTCTGGTTTAACGTGTAAATAACAATCCACTTTTCAGATTTAAATATTCTAACTCAAACACACATTTACATACAGCGCAGTTTTGAAGAGTTGGCTGTATTACCTTCAGCTTTCAAGCCTGAAAGAAAACAAAAATCCCCTCACGCTGTGCAGCCACAAGGAAGGGTATCCGTAACTGACCCCATTGTGGTAATGTACTTTGTATCATCACCCGGCTGTCCTCAATCTGTTGGAATATAGAATGTTGTACCAAGGGTCAGTATGCATAGTCATAATTGTAAATAACACTTTAGAACAAGACTAAAAATGTCTGTAAATAATTAAACTTACACAAAGTATCTGCTCAGGTTGTGTAAGATCACAGTCTGACCACCCAGTCCAACTGACGCAGATGCCGGTCACTTGAACTAAATACAAATAGGATTAACAAGCGTATACAGGTAATTAAAGCTGATTAACAATAATGTCAAAAGTCTACTTACCAAGATTTGGAGGTCCAAAAATGTGTTTACCAAACACGGTCGGTGTTCAAATCCGCTCAACCTAAACCGGAGATTTAAACAGGCAACATGAAAGACAGCTAAAAATGAATGGATTGCGCAATCGTAAAATTGATTTACAAATTCTTAAAAAGTTGCATCACAATTCAAATAAATTACTTCAAATAAAATAACTTGTACTTACAACAGAAACGATATACACCCCGCTTGAACCACCAGCTGTCTTTTGCGGATGCTGCGGGGTTTAATTACTGTCTTCACATCGCAGCCGGGGCTCCTCCAGCAAGTCACGCCTCTTAACTTTGTCATTGGTTACATGTCATCGTTCTTCACGTTAGATTCAAATTGTGTTAGAACTATACATGCTGCAATGATACAAATTCAGGATAAAACTTAACTATTTAGTTCAGATTTTTGTAGCCACTTGGCAACCAAATATATTGCTATATCACGTCTGGTAGAACAGCCGTTCTCGTTAATTTTCGCGGCTCAGCCGTGACACACGTCATATAATTGTATATATTAACGATAAACTCATCTGCTTACATATAAACGCTTGCTATTGTCACCATATCGATATTATTCAGTTCAACATTTAACAAACACAGGACCATAACGCAGCAATACAAAATCAGATTTCACGAGTTGTTCATTAAGAGAATGCACCACATCTTCACCCGGAAGTGACAGCATAACCCCATACGAACACAAATACTATAGTATTTTTTTTTAACCAACGTTTGCCTATTATTAAACATTTCTACCAATGTGTAGAAAACAATCTTGCGTTGATCTCTGTTGTACAATTTCAAAAGACGCCTTTACGAATGTTTTAATTACCTGAAATAACCTATCCTTACCTGTCAACGATTCCCCGTTGTTCATGCAAATTTATACGCGACCTTGCTGGTAACTTTGTAACGTTTTGCCATATAATGCAACTTAGAAGTTAATGCTGACTTAACAATTTTCATTATAAAACTCAACATTGCTCATACATACACTTGTTTTTATTTATAACAATATTTTAAAAACCCCCAACCACGACACAATCTACCTTTGCGAAATGTGTGGTTGGCCCTGGGCCTTGGATGCTCCTTCAAAATAAAATCATTGCTCATGCGATGTTAATTTGCTGTAATTCTGTGTTGGACTACAAACCGTGAGACACGGGGTGGTTTCTAACCTGCATATACTACAGTTTGTATTAGTGGTTATTTAGGGACCATTACTACTGGGCAGATATAACCTTGAAGCCCATCTCTTGTTAAAATGAATATTGGGCTGAAAACTATCCGAACTCGTAAGTCCCGTCCCACCCCCTTCTTTATATCTTACAGAAAAACACGTCTCTCACATGTAACTCTGTGTTTGTGGAAAAACACCATGTTACAACCACATTGCAAAACATGGAAGTTTACATCTGTACCACAAGGCATTGGAACCCAGGCCCCCCTTTTGTTTAACACCAAACACCATACCGCTGACACAACACTTATTTACTGCCTGGGAATTTAACATTCCGGAACCCTAAACCCCATTTGTTAATCATCAAACATAGCCCACCTGTTATAACACTAGTCTGGTTTGCTCATCAGGCATTGTAAAACATCAAACACTGACACATCAATGTAATCATAAATCACAAAGTCACCGGACATGCATACGTCACTCCTGAAGTCCCACCCTAACATACGTCATACCGGAAGTCCCACCCTAACATACGTCATACAGGAAGTCCCACCCTAACATACGTCATACCGGAAGTCCCACCCATGCAAACCGGATGTCCCGCCCACCTGTCACATCAATATGGAAGTCCCGCCCCCTAGGGCCATAAATCACCATTCTGACACAATATACCCTACACTAACTACTCACCTAGTTTCCTTTAGGTTCTGCAACTATGCATCAGAAGTCACCCGTCTAAATCCTGTGGTTGCGTGTGTGGAATCTGAGCATTAACAATTACAATGTGAATGTACGTTTCATTGTAGGTGAATGTGCTTAGATAATGAGAACAACAAAAACCTCTCTGTTTAGATTATCTCTCTGTAGGTTGCGCTCTGATAACCCCAGGAATGTGTACATTGACCATTTGGCATGGGGGTTACTGTCTTGGAAACCTGATCTTTGCTAGGTAGACACCCTTCAATGTATATATCAGCTTGTAACCAACATTACAGTGAGAAGAGATTGAGTGAGATGAGATTGGGGTTGTGTAAGGAAGACCAGGTCCGTAACCTCATGAACAATAAACATAACAATTTTACTGTTTCAATGCCAAAGCTTAATAACCAAATACCTGGCCTCCTATGTCACACAAACCAATACTAAGCTTTTGAAATATTAACCACTTTATATCACCATCAGAAATGTGGTCTTAATCAGCAAAGTATTAACAATCAAGGATCACAGTCATTAACTGAACACAGCAGTGTTTTTCTTTTTCCCTTCTTTTTTCACTTCGCTAGTCCTTTTTCTCAGATGACATACTTAATGGACAGTTAGTACTCAGTCCGCAACCTTCCAGTAGAAGTAGCGATGTCCTATTGTATCAAAAAAATATTTACAACAGTCCATGTTCAGTACTATCCCATGGAAACAAGTGGAGGATAACCCAACTGTAGTCCAAACATCTGTGGAGGTGGCCAAGGCATACAGTATTGTCCATATCCTGGGGCCAGTGCACTGACATACAGTGGGCTAGTGTGAAGCCCCACCACAGATGTGTTGGATGACCTAATGAGTCATACGTCAGTGTTTCTCTGGCTCTTCTTTCCCTCTGTGAACGACGTGGTTGCATGTCAGTAAGTTCTGGCTCCAGTCTGCAGCTGGAACTGTCTGTTGCACCTCTTCGGTGTCAACTCTAGTAATGTCATTTTTGGTAGTGTCATTATCCACAAGCACTGGGGCTGGAGTATCAACCCTGACCTCCTTTTTTTCAATCTTAGTTTCAGGCAGAATTATTTAAGGAGCATTTTGAGGTGCAACATTTTGTTCTCCAGGCTGGTGGTAATGGTGCCTCAGTCTATTAGCCCAGTAGTACACATCCCCACTCCGAGTCCTCTGATGCATCTTTTGTTTTATTCTTGTTTTTTTAGCTGGATTAGACTTGATTTCATAAACTGCACTTTCTTTCCCCTTTTGATGTTTATTTGCTTTTCCCAATATGAATGCAATTTCCCAGGCCCTCCTCGTTCCAACATATTTCTCGCAAGGACTCTGTCACCTGGAGAAAGCACTGCACTTTGCCTCTTTTGATCATAGAATGTTTTTCCTCTTGCTGTAGTCTTTTTTATTGTTTTGGATGCAATGTCATACGCTTTGTTGCTGCCATTTTTTAACGTATTCCTCCTGGGAGTTACATCCTTCCTCCTCATTTATCCCAAATATTACATCAATTGGCAAACATGGCTTTCTACCAAAAAGCAAATAGAAAGGGGAGTAACCCGGTCCTTCACTAGTCGTACAATTGTAAGCGTGTACAACTTTGCTCACAAGTCACTCCAATTTCCCTTTTTCTCCTCATCCAAGGTCCGCTAGATAACAATGTACGATTAAATCTTTCAGCTGGGTTCCCTTGTGGGTGGTAGGGAGTTGTTTTAGAGTTTGCAGTGCCCGTGTATTTTTGCAGTTACCCAAATAAACGGTTCTCAAACTCTCTGCCTTGATCATTGTGTATTTTAGCAAGGGAGCCATATTTCAGGGCAAAATCTTAAAAAATCGTATCTGCTGCAGTTTTGCCTGATTTGTTACGGGTTGGGTACACTTGGGCAAACTTGGTAAAGTTGTCAATAATTACCAAAATATATTCATACACTCCCCTGCCTTTTTCAAGGTGAAGATAGTCAATAGAGATTATCTCAAATGGTGCAGTAGCAGGTATATGACACATTGGAGCTTGGGTATGGACTGCAGGTTTCTTTTGATAGTTACATTTACACACTTTTGCAATAAAAACTCAATGTCCTTCTGCATCCCAGGCCAATAAAACTTCTGTCTAGCCAGGTGCAAGACCTGCTCCACCCCTAGGTGACACATTTCACAATGAAGATATTTGTAAACCAACTCTTTGTACACTTCAGGAAGCACAATTTGACTACCTCTTGCAGTTTTGCGTTGTTACAAACCCTCTTGAGAAACATAGTCTTTTCCACTCATGTAACAGTTGTTTACCTTTCATCTTGTCTGGTTTCTCACCAGACTTTTTCAGCTGGATTACATAGGAAATGGCGGTGTCTTGCAGCTGCGCATTCAGTAGCTCTTGCTGCATTATCTTTGTTTGACTGGGTATTGGCAGCTATTTCCTGGGGTGCAGGTCATGGCTGAGATCCAGTCCACATCATGTTCTGTCTGATTTTCAACTGCATTGAATATTGCAACTAGCACCTCTGGGCCACACTGCTCTGTGCATTCACACATTAATGCATCCATACTTACATGTGCCCGGGACAGGAAGTTCGCATCCGTGTTCACTTTCCCCGGGCGGTACTTCAATGTCAAGCCAGCTCGGACACCCAGCGATGTCCTGTTGTGTTTAGTTTAGCTGTGATCAGGACATAAGTAACAGGGTTATTATCGCTGTATACAGTTAGAGGGAGCATAAAACAGTCTCTAAAGCTGTCTGTAACCGTCGACTTGAGTGCTAAAAACTCCAGTTTTCCCGAATGTTGTCGGTAGTTTTTTTCTGCTAGTGTCAATGACTGTGAGCCATAGCGGATGACTCTGTTTGCCTTCATGTCTCTGATAAACGACTACTCCCAGTCCCTCCTCCGAAGCGTCAACATGCAAATTATATGGATCCTCAAATCTGGGATAAGCCATTACCGGTGGTTTAGTCAAGACATCAACAAGATAGTTCTCTGATGTTGGTATGTGATTTTGTTTTAAGTCCTTGTACTGCAGCTACCACTTTATTGTCCATCCTGTAGCCGTCAGCTGAGATCACTTTTCCAAGATAACGCACATTAGTTTTAAAAACGTCACATTTATCCGGCCTCAGCTTGATTTCCCAGGCTTGTTGACGACTTAAGACTGATCTCATATCTTCAACATGCTGAGAGAATGTTTTGCTGTACACCAAGACATCGTCTAAATAAGGAATATTTTGTCTCTGAGTCCTTCAAGGCTCTCTTCCATACTGCGTTGGAAAGCTGACGGTGCATTAGTGAGGCCAAATGGAATTCGGTTCAATTCGTATAGCACCCATGGGGTTGTGAAGGTTGTGAATTTCCTCGAGTCCTCGTTAATGTTTCCCAGGTGGTACGGTTTGCCCTGGTCCAGTACGCTGAACCAAGCATTCCCACCCAGACCATTAAGTATCTCCAGGATGCGCGGTATGGGGTGCCTGTCTGGGATTGTCTTTTTATAAAGCCCCCTGTAATCAATACATAGTCTCAGGCTTCCGTCCCGTTTTCTCACGCAAACCACTGCAGATGCATATGGGGAGGTGGATTTGCGTATGAACCCTTTATTTAACATACAAGTCCTGTATGTGGGCATACCACGACCTCATAAAATGGTCGTGGTATGGCATTATATGTTTTAGCTACTGGGGCATAATCGTTAAGCACAATGTCCATTTGTAGGTTTTTAATAAAGCCAACCTCATCTTTGTCCCTCGCAAATGCACTTGACTCTTCTCTAAGCATGTTTTTAACGACTGTTTGTTGTTCACTGGTCAAGTGGTCCAAGTTGACAGGAGGATCCCACTGTTTTTGGGATCTCTCAGTGACTTTTCCGTGGCTGAATTAGGTTGAGCTGGGGCATTTTCCACAACTACTGAATTAACGTGGTGCTCCACTGGGTAAACTGGATAACAGTCTGTTATTCTCTGTATGCTCCCTATCATAACTTTACCTGGCATCGAGATGTCATGCTGTGTAGCATTTCTGACATAAATGTTCACTTTACAAGAGGAGCAGGAAATATTTACCAGCTGGCACGTGATTTCAAATCCCTCTTCCAAAGAAAGATTATCTTCAGGTTCAAAGAGCATTTCAGTTTTTACTTTGAGATCTGTTTTTACAGGGCAACTAATACACTTGATTTGTCCCCCTGGGACTATAATGGACGTGTGTCCAATACTGACTGGGTAAGTAGCATTGTCATTGGTAGCTCCCTTGATCAGATTTAGTAGAGCCTCTACCTTTCCTGAACCAAGTCTTAGTGACTGTCTGAGCAGAGCTACTTTTTCACTGGGCTGCACCTGGACTTTCTTATCTCCCTTTATTTCCAAAATGGCGTTGAACCCTATTATTGGTCTTTGTACTACATCCCTGCTCACTAGCACTGAAACTATTACCTCATCAGACTCAGATTTTTGACCTTTTGGGTCACACAGATTGAGACTAATCTCAACCCAGCCCTGAAAGGGAATCCTTGAGCCGTTGGCTGTTTTTAAGTCCAGAATTTGCTCACTATTTAACAATTCACTAATTGGATGGATTTTTGTATCAGGTACATTTTGGGACTTCCATGCCTCACTCATGACTGATACTTGTGCCCCTGTGTCCCACAGACCTAAAGTCTCAGCCTTATTCATTTTGCACCTGTTAGAAATCGGCCATTTCGTATAGTGGTTGTAATAATTAGCATTCCCGTTTGTCAAGGGAGAAAGTATATTATTTATTGCAGCATTAGAAAGTCTTGTTCATGAGGTTACGGACCTGGTCTTCCTTACACAGCCTCAAACTCATCTCAGTCAATCTCTTCTCACTGTAATGTTACAAGCTGATATATATACATTGAAGGGTGCGTCTACCTAGCAAAGATCAGGTTTCCAAGACAGTAACTCCCATGCCAAATGGTAAATGTAAACATTCCTTTGGTCATTAGAGCACAACCTACAGAGAGGTAATCTAAACAGAGAGGTTTCTGTTGTTCTCATTATCTAGGCACATGCACTTCCAATGAAACTTACATTCATATTGTAATTGTTAATGCTCAGATTCCACACTCCCCCCTATCAAACATTTAAAGAAAAACATTACATGTTTGATAAAACATTACAAGTACAATTCAATTCCTAATGAAAAGAAAAGGCTCATACACTTATGTTACAAATGACTAAGATGAAACAACAAAAGGAGTATCTGACCAATCAGGTCTTATTATTGCTCAAATGAAAATGAATGTAAACAAGACAATTGACACACCCCACTCCGACACATAACTCAATGTATGACAGTCATCAATCCCGTCCCCACCTCAGATTATAAAGGTCAAGAAACATTATGACATCAACAGGTTATTATCGTGTTAACAGTGTTCAGCAGATAATCAGACTCAACATGACATCATGATTAAAACATTTCCCCAAAGTCCATTAAACAATAAAAAAAACCTTGTCCGTATCATGATCCATGCAAAAATATCATACAAAATACTATGCATATCCTTTTGTACCTGTGAAAGATTCTACCTTTAAAATAGGGAAAACATCTACCTTTAATAGGGACCAATTCACTATCCAAATAAACCATGATAGCCGTCATAATGTAGATCATTAAGCATCATCATGAATACACCGAAGTCCAGTACTGGGATTGTCATCGTATAGTTTCTTACCTATAAGAAAGGAAACAAACCTTCATGCATATGAAATCACCATATCAGTTCATGTAGGAAAATCTTAGTTTGTGAGGAAAGAAGTTAGTTTTCAATCAAGTGGCCTTCAGTTCTTGTCTTCAGTTCTTTGTCTTGCATCAGTGATAAAAAGTTCCAAAATCAGTTATTGTAGTCAGTGTGATGTGGACCCAGCAAATTGCCTGGTTGTCCTAACAAGTCAGTGAAGGTGTATAATGGAACACTGAGTTTCCAACACTTCACTAATTCAAGATAAACACCACAACAGTGTCTTCCACTGTGTTGGGACCATGTGACCTGTCCAGTCAACTGGCCTGTGGTTCTCTGACCTGTAGTATTTGGAGTCCTTCAGGACTCAGGTGGATTCTCCTCATCTCGCTGTCAATGATTCATCTAGAAATGGAGTGTGAAACCAAGTGATCTGACCCTGGCATCGTTCTGCCATGTGAGTGGTCAGGAAGATTTGAAACAGATTCAATCAATGTGGTTGTAGAAATCCTTCTTGAACATGTTGCTGGTACTCACACACTCAGTTGTCTGTGTCCAGTCAGTGACGTGATGTATCATCAGAAAAGGGGTTGTGATGTCCTGATCTGTTGAAAGTATAACATGCAAAACAACGATTAGTGTGGTTCAACAGTCCATTAGACTTTCATCCACTGGGTATGGTTCTGTCAACTCCCAACAATGAAGACAATAGATCAGTCCTGAAAACTTGCGGATCTCAGAAGTTCCATCATAACAGTGAAGCATACACCCTATTCCATAATAGTTTTTTTTTTTCCATAAAAGTCTATGTCAAAGTTCCTTTTCCATCCAGACCTGGCTTGGTTGTTGTTTGACTCCTTGTGCTATATTAAAGCCTGATAGCAACTAGCAGTGAAATAAGATTGTCAGACTTCACTTTGCTTAGCCAAATCAGAAATGGTTAGATCTATTGTATTCAACCATTAAAATGTTAGACCTTACCTCAAACAAAACAATCTCCAAATAAACCAATTAAAAACATCCTATAAATAGAAAATGTAAAACAGATGGCAATGCTCCGTTATAACTATGCAAACAGGAAAAACTAATTTTTTCACAAAACTCCTTATAAATACCAATTTGATTTTCCTTGAGCCCTAAGCTCAACTCTTTCCAATCATAATCAATTATCATATCATACATCCCCCCTGCCTTCACTTCATTAAGTCAATGGAAAATGACACCATGAGTGAATGCAGAACAATGACAAATACGACCACAAGAGGCGCCATCCTGAACCCGCACTGGCCATCATTACAGGACAGACATGAACAATAGAGAATTGGTAGTAGGGATGGACCTATAATCCATTCGATAAGGAGTTGCATCCTGTATATTCAACAAAACAAAGTGAACAAGTTAAAAAAACATGAACATTCACTAACACCATCAAAGACAATGTGCAACACAGTCGCTTGTGCGAAGGAATTATAAACCATATAACCCATTAACAAATTTTACAACATAGCTAAACAGCTCTCAAATTTGACTTACCACAGTACCATCACACATGTCTGTGAAATTGGCTATCATGCATTTATAATATCCTGAAGTTTCTTGGCACATGCCTAACTAAATTGTAGGAGTGAAAAACCCCAGCCCATGTGGAGTGGTTTACCTGTTGCAACCACTAGGGCAATTGGATTAGCTTAGCTACAGCATACAACTTTAGCTTTTTTACAGGCAACGGCCAAACTACCTCATGGCAAACACAAAGTGTCTTGATTAACCTCCTAAATTTTAGGGAATTCGCAAAGTTAGATTAATTTTTATTCCAAATAGTCAGCCAAACCCTAAATCACAACTTTATGCATTTTCTTTATTCTATCATCAACAATGGGGGATGACTTTTGGTCTCTACCCTCACTTCAGTTGATTTCAAAATCATACATTTCAACATCAAAGCTAATGAGAGGAAAATAAATGTAGCTTTCACTTAATGTTTGTTATCCCTAAACTGAATATGCTTGTGTTGATAAAATTACCATAGATGAGACCAGTCTGAACACTCAAATTTAACCCTCAGTCATAGGCTACTCTGATGTAATGGGAGAGGTTGTTTGCGGTCATCCTAGGGGTCTCCCCCCCTTCCTGAAGCTCTGAACTCCACCCGTTTATGGCGAGCCATTAAAAAGGACAAATGTTTGTTTATGGTCCTCAGACTATCCTATCAATTTAGCCGACATCCTTTATTAACTGGAGATATTGATTTAGTGTCCAACCCATCTAATATTTTTGCAGTTTGTAAAAATTTGCTTATCATTATCTACACAACAACTCAACATTAGGCTGGAAATAAAGAACACTCTTTGGAATTGTAATGTAGACAGAAAACAGATGTATGACGTCACTAAAATTAAGGTACAATAAGTAATCAAAAGTGCCTTAAACACTGTTCCATCAATACCCTATTTGTTCATTAGTCAATTTACCATTTTAGAATTAAAACTCCATTAACGTTGGTTTAAAACACAAGTATTATACCAGTTATCAATGGAAACTATAAATAAGAGAAACTATATTATTTAACCAAACTCAATTCAGCATTTAAAATACATCTAAATGTTATTGTGGGGAGTAAACCCGCTTTAGCTGTATTACCCTTTTTTTTTGAGGCTATGACTATATTGGATTCAAATTCAGTCCTCATGGGACACTGCGTGTCTCCTTAACGTTCAAGTCTATCACCATGTGGATTATTCATTCTACAACTTATACAATATATAAAGAGAAAGAAAACAATATTTTTACCTTTTGTAAGACAACCATGAGACTATTTTACCAGATTAGAAAATGATTGTACCAAATTCTAATTCAGACGAACCCACTTGTGCTAGCGAACAGCTCAGCACGCAACAGTCGGGTACCACGTGGTGGGCCTTGGTTAAGGCCTACCTACATTCTCGTGAGACCCCCCTTGAGGCCTTACGGTTTTAAACATTATCATCAACGCAATAAATACGTTTGACTCAAAATTACATAAGTACACATGACAAAGCACAACAAAACAGGTTATTTCTTGAATACCTATTAAAACATGCTATATAACATTTGAGTGCTTCTCAAACTACATGTAATATTAAATTAAATAAGCTTGGCTATTATCAAGGAAGGTGATCAGGTTTCCTTGATAAGTTCCAGCTTAGTTTAATGATTAGGTACGATACATTTTAGGAAATAAACATTTAAGAACTCTGAATCAATGATTATGATAGCTCATGTCAGTTCCTAGTATCATCCATGATTCCAGGATCCCATAAGAGAGACTCCATCTTGAGACTACTGTCGGTCAGCCAGGTGGTCAAACAGAATGAATCTTCGTCCATTTCAATTGTCTCCTTTCCCACCATTCGACTGCTGTCTTTTCTCGGCCATCTTAACTTTCCTTTGTCTTCTCTCTTCGTCTGTACCACACTCTCCATCTGTCCATATACAACTTCCTCGGAATCCATCTTGTTTAGCCGGAAAACATTATTTTTCTTTCTGTCCATTTCGAGTCCAGGCATCGTTGTTAATGATCCTTTTCGTTCTTGATGGTATCCTATTCGCGCCTTGCTTTTTAAACATGAACACATCATGCGCGTCAGAGGCTGCAGTCCTCTTGTTGTATTTGTACAACTGGACGGCATTAAATTTTTTTCTTGTACAAGTCACTGTATAATCGCCGAAAAATACAAATCACACACTAATCCTCAAAAGGAAAATGCAGTGTCATCATACTATGGCGACATGGAATACAGTTCAGCACTGAAGCACACTGGTCAACGCCCCAACAAATTGAGACGGACTGTCCGCACCCGCAGACAGATTCCACGCAATAAAAATCATGGCCTAGTCGGGTCGTCATAGGGCTTCTTTGACAAACTAACGCTTTTTGCAATCTTGACAGTTCGTTCTACGGCGTAGTTATACGACTCACTGTTCAGTTGTTTTCAGCAACTGAACAGCGATTGCAAATAGAGCCCCTTAGCTCTCCAACCGAAGTTCAGCAGAATCGTTAAAACATATCCATCGGGTTGCGGCAGCATCATGTTAGAAATCGGCCGTTTCATATAGTGGTTGTAATAATTAGCATACCCGTTTGTCAAGGGAGAGAGAAAGTATATAATTTATTGCAGCATTAGAAAGTCTTGTTCATGAGGTTACGGACCTGGTCTTCCTTACACAACCTCAAACTCATCTCAGTCAATCTCTTCTCACTGTCATGTTGGTTACAAGCTGATATATATACATTGAAGGGTTTGTCTACCTAGCAAAGATCAGGTTTCCAAGAATGTAACCCCAGGCCATCGTAAACATTCCTTTGGTCATTAGAGCACAACCTGCAGAGAGGTAATCTAAACAGAGAGGTTTCTGTTGTTCTCATTATCTAGGCACATGCACTTCCAATGAAACATACATTCATATTGTAATTGTCAATGCTCAGATTCCACACACCAGACAAGACATTGTTATTGAGGTTATGGCTTGTCCCCCAGTCACATCCTCCGCCAGTTTCCCGCCAGTTTTTGTCCCTCTCCTACTCTACACACTTTTGCCCATTGTGTGTCACTGCCGCATTTGAAACAATTGTTGCAGTTTTTGTTGTCCTGCTGACATTCTACACACTGTCTTTTTGGTCTCCTAGTAGCACTCACAGGTAAGTTGGCTTGGTTTTTCTCACCCGCTTGTCTCTTGCGCAGGACAGTTTTTATCAGTGATGCCACTTGGCCTGTAAGTTGGAGAGACACTTTAATCTTCCCTTCTCTCTACTGAGTTCAGATTTGCCCGATGAGTGTTTTTGTTGGTGGCTTTAATCTTTTGTGTGATTATATTGCGTTATATTGCATTATATTGCGCAACCTGCATCTTTTGTAGCAGTAGCTCATCACTACTTTCCTCATCCCGCAGATACATTCTTATTTCTCCTCTTACGTTGTCGTTTGACAAGCCTGTCTTGATGGACTGTGAACACTGGCTTTGGACTAGCTCTTTGCTATATTTTAGGCCAGACTGGGCACGCTCAGATGCGAACAGTACCTTTTGGCGCAGATCCAGCACTCGGACTAGAAAATCTAGTGTTGTTTCTCCAGGTCCCTGCACAGCTTTTGTCAGTTGTTGGTACAATACAGTCGCATCCTTTTCTGCATAGTGAGCTCTGAGTAGGGTGAGCTCTGAGTAGGGTGAGCTCTGAGTAGGGTGAGCTCTGAGTAGGGTGAGCTCTGAGTAGGGTGAGCTCTGGGTAGGGTGAGCTCTGGGTAGGGTGAGCTCTGGGTAGGGTGAGCTCTGGGTAGGGTGAGCTCTGGGTAGGGTGAGCTCTGGGTAGGGTAGCAAGGTTGAGGTTATTTTTCCCTTCAAAATAACTCCTCAGTTTCAATCCAGGCCTCACAGCACGAATAACTGCTTCCACAATTTCAAATTCAGGAGAGCATTTTCTTAGCCCACTTAAAATCTGATGTTCCAAGCTACTAAAGATAAGAATGTCCTTTTGAGGTTAACTCACCCACATTTATTTTGAAGTCCTTTCTGATCCCCCTTGAAGAAGCATAGTAGCTGTTGCTCGTGGACTATCTGCCTCCCTGTTCGCATTCGTGACACAATAACAATAAAAAAAACAGCTCTGTCATCCTAGCGAGACTGCAACTGTTAGCTCTGTAAGCTAATCTACCATGTGTCCATTGCTCTCACACACCAGGGTTTTTCCGTGTTTTTCTCTCAGAGTTCCGTGGTTTTTGGCTGCAAAGTAATCCTTATCTTGATAGGGATCTCGGTAGGACCTCCAAATTGATTCAAAGTGATTAAGCTAATCAGTCGTGTACAGTCATATTCTTCACCAGGCAGCTGTAGAGAGAAGCAACAGGGTTAAGAAAAATTCTACATCACAACAAAACACATGAAATAATAGATTTAATGTTCTGTTATTTAAACAGCCGAGTGAGAGAGGTGCAGTCCTGGCCTGGTTGATAGAGATATTCATATACCGTGATGTATGGTGACTACATAGAAACATTATTTTCAAATAATAACAGGGGAAAAGGGCAGGGTGATCAGGTAGGCCCAAACATGATACAGATACTAACAGGTAGAAAAGGCAGGGTGATCGGGTAGGCCCAAAAACATGGCACAGACTGGAGAGTAAATTTTTTCTCCAGGAAGGCTTGATCCCCTTCTGGAGTCCTAACCAATACAATCGGAGACTACTGTTTTGGTGGTTCAACTAAGGTTTCTCAGCAGCCACATTAGGGAGACTAAAGGCTGATTTATACTTCAAAGTCAAACGAGGCTGCGTAGGATTCGCGGACAGCGCAGAGAGAAGCACAGGCCCGCACAGCCGGGACGCGTAGG
Organism: Esox lucius; assembly: GCF_011004845.1. NCBI lineage: Eukaryota > Metazoa > Chordata > Actinopteri > Esociformes > Esocidae > Esox > Esox lucius. The sequence continues at coordinate 1,839,906 of NC_047575.1, read as the reverse complement.
CTACGTGCACCAGCTCAAAAATCTAAAAGCGCGTAGCTACACGTACGTGAACCGCAGAGTCGCACTGATTGGTTGGATGGCGGAGGGAGGGTTTTACAGAGCCAAATTTGACTTCATGTATCAACAAAGAGGAAACAACAATGGAGTCTGGAGGCATGGCTCAAATCGAGGAACTTTTGATAGTATAGGAGAAATTCTGGGCGAGGAGCCAGCAACTTGCCAGAAAAGGTGGAAGCTGATGAGGGACAAATATGTAAGAATAAAGAAGAAATTGAAGAGTAAAAGTTGAGATGCAGGAGGGGGAAAAAAGCACCTCTGTTTTATATAATGCTTTCTTGGCTGTCCAGGAACATAAAACGCAGTGAAACCAGCTCCAATTTTGGCGAGTGTAACGAGGACGCGCATGGAAGACGTGCGCCGTCCCGTCCCCCCCGACGTGGTATTCGGCGTGCGTCATCGCCGGCCTTCTAGTCATGCCGCTCCTCCTCCCACGGCACTGTCATGTCTTGTAATTGCACGCACCTGGTGTCCATTCCCTCATTAGGTTGCCTATATTAGTTCCCTTGTTTCTGGGCGTCTTAGTGAGGTATTGTTAAATGTTCAGTGATCCGTGCGCGGTTGTTTTACGTGCCTTGTTTGTCAGAAGAACGCAATACATTGACTTTGACTGCCTCCCTGCATTCGACTCCTTTTTTTGTAACACACGCCACGAAGACACACTGTTACAGCGCGGACATAAGGTAAGTTCAGTTTTATTAATTGGCAAATTCACTGTTGATTACTTCTACTACAAAGTTGGCTAACTGGCCAGTAAATATTAAAGATTTGTATTACCAATACAGGAAACAAAAAACGAAACTTAGTTGAAACTTAGTCCATGAACTGCAATACCTGACCACTTAAAAAAACAACCAAACAAAAAAACATCTACAAGTAAGTGAAGGGTATAGGCATTTTCTGAAAACTTGTGTCCAATCAGTGGAGAGGGAGCGACCCTTGGGATTGACGTCATAACCAAAGTACATTATACTAGCCTCACAAGGCTGGGCTCTAAAGTAAGAAACTGTGTGACCTATCAGCAAAACAAATATAAAAATTAAATGACAATCTTGCAGACATTCATTTAGTGTCAACATACCTTATCAATGAACAGCCCTATGGAGGACTAAATGGCTTCTGATTGCAAAACAGGCAGTGGGAAAAAAATCATTGCAATCCTCAGGGATACCAGATGGCCTCAGCCTGGGGTGAAGCTTCATGTTTGAGCATGACACCAACCAAAATCAGACAGCAAAGACAATGATAGACAAAATCAGACATCAAAGTCTGTGAATGTACTTGAGTGGCCAAAGCCTAGACTTCAAACCCATTGAACATCTGTGGTGAGACCTGAAGATCACTGTTCAGTGATGCTCCCCATTCAATCTGACAGAGCGTGAGAAGATCTACAAGTAACATTGTAAGAAACTGTACAAATCCATATGTGCAATCTTAGTAGAGGCGTACCCAGAAGAGAAGCTTTGATCGCTGCCAAAGGTGCTTCTAGAAATAATAGTCTGAATAATAGCATAGCATAGCAACATCTTCCGCTTATCCGGGGCCGGGTCGCGGGGGCAGCAGTCTAAGCAGGGATGCCCAGACTTCCCTCTCCCCAGACACTTCCTCCAGCTCTTCCGGGGGGACACCGAGGCGTTCCCAGGCCAGCCGGGAGACATAGTCCCTCCAGCGTGTCCTAGGTCTTCCCCGGGGTCTCTTCCCGATGGGACGGGACCGGAACACCTTCCCAGGAAGGCGTTCCGAAGGCATCCGAAACAGATGCCCAAGCCACCTCAGCTGACCCCTCTCGATGTGGAGGAGCAGCGGCTCTACTCTGAGCTCCTCCCGGGTGACCGAGCTTCTCACCCTATCTCTAAGGGATCGCCCAGCCACCCTGCGGAGAAAGCTCATTTCGGCCGCCTGTATCCGGGATCTTGTCCTTTCGGTCATGACCCAAAGCTCATGACCATAGGTGAGAGTAGGAACGTAGATTGACCGGTAAATCGAGAGCTTCGCCTTGCGGCTCAGCTCTTTCTTCACCACGACAGACCGATACATCGACCGCATTACTGCAGAAGCTGCACCGATCCGTCTGTCAATCTCCCGTTCCATCCTTCCCTCACTCGTGAACAGGACCCCTAGATACTTAAACTCCTCCACTTGAGGCAGGCACTCTCCACCAACCTGAAGTGGGCAAGCCACCCTTTTCCGACTGAGGACTATGGCCTCGGATTTGGAGGTACTGATTTTCATCCCCACCGCTTCACACTCGGCTGCAAACCGTCCAAGTGCATGCTGAAGGTCCTGGCTTGAAGGGGCCAACACGACAACATCATCCGCAAAGAGCAGAGACGAAATCGTGTGGTCCCCAAACCTGACACCCTCCGGCCCCTGGCTGCGCCTAGAAATTCTGTCCATAAAAATTACGAACAGAACCGGTGACAAAGGGCAGCCCTGCCGGAGTCCAACATGCACAGGGAACAAGTCTGACTTACTGCCGGCAATGCGGACCAAGCTCCTGCTTCGGTCGTACAGGGACCTGACAGCCCTTAGCAAAGGACCCAGGACCCCATATTCCCGAAGCACTCTCCACAGGATGCCGCGAGGGACACAGTCGAATGCCTTCTCCAAATCCACAAAACACATGTGGACTGGTTGGGCAAACTCCCATGAACCCTCCATCACCCTGTAGAGGGTATAGAGCTGGTCCAGTGTTCCACGGCCTGGACGAAAACGAAAATAAGACAAAAGTCTGAATAATGTACAGTGGATATAAAAAGTCTACACACCCCTGTTAAAATGGCAGGTTTTTGTGATGTAAAAGAATGAGACAAAGATAAATCATGTCAGAACTTTTTGTGAACAATTCAATTGAAAAACAAAGTGAAATATTTGAGGGGGAAAAAAGAAAAAACTCTAAATAACTTGTTGCATAAGTGTGCACACCCTTTTATAACTGGGGATGTGGCTGTGTTCAGAATTAACCAATCACATTCAAACTCATGTTAAATAGAAATCATTACACACCTGCCATCATTTAAAGTGACTCTGATTAATCACAAATAAAGTTCAGCTGTTCTAGTAGGATTGTCCTGACATTTTCTTAGTTTCATATCAGAGCAAAATCCATGGTCCACAGAGAGCTTCCAAAGGCATCAGAGGGATCTCATTGTTAAAAGATATCAGTCAGAAGAAGGATACAAAAGAGGTCCCACCCTGCGAACCGTATGCCCCACCCACTTGTCAAATCAATCTGGAAGCCCCGCCCACAATACATCATAAAATCATAAATCACCAAAGTGACACAATACACCCTACATTTACTACTCGCAGATGACCCAATGTATTACATATTTTTCTTATTTTGAAAAACACTTGTTACATGACCATAAAATAACAACCCTTCTTTCAAACAACTCACCATAGTTACTAATTGTTTTCTTACATCTGCATACATTTCCCTGTTTCAGGACCCCTTCTGGACCAGGCGATGCTCTTTACTGGGGAGGCTTTAAGAAGCATCACAACACAACCCCTTATTTCCTCTGTTCTACATAATTTTTGAGAACTATCTCTGGTTGACTCGAGGTTTGGACCTGTCCCCCGTGGTTCTCTCCTGTCCTACCAGTGTCCATCAGTTACAACAAAGCTTGACAAACACCCTGATGCTCCAGTCTTTCCTGAACTCTCTGTAGGTTTGAAGTTAGAGAGCACAGTATAATTCGTCAAGCCGTCACAGGAATTGTATGCATTAATAGAAGAAGGTAAAAGACAGCAATCAGAGTGCCCGCTATCGTACAAAATGTGTGAGCCATCAGGTTTTGTGAAGTGTCTCAAGTGCGAGGAGAGTCCTCTGGTCAGGCACAGGCAAAATGCATCATAAAGTGGGGGCTACGGGGAACAGCTCTAGAGCCAGAGTTCCTTGAGAAGTTTTCTGAAATGTGTAATGTCACTGTGTCATCTTGTGGCTTTGTAATTCACCCAGATGCTCCTCACCTTGGTGCCAGCCCTGATGGCAAGGATTTTGACCCTGCCGCAAACCCTCCTTTTGGGCTTGCAGAGGTAAAATGCCCCGAGGTTGACAGTGTTACCAAGCAGGACACATTAAACATATCAAGGGCAAGGCCACATTTAAGAAGACTCCTAAATACTACTGACATTTTTGTCATCCATTTAAAATGTGGGTTTTAATCCTGAAGTGCTACACCTGTTTTGGTATTTTTTGAAAATATTTTACATGATGATGGGTGTGTATTTTTAAAACATAGTCTGCAATTTAATGAACCATTATGCTCTGTGTATGAGGTTGTCAAAAAACTTTTAAACAAATAAAAATGTTTGCACCTCTACCTTACAAATGATTCAAGGGAAGCTGAGAACAGCAAGCACTTGGAAATCTTTGAAATATATTCTGGGACGTGTTACTCATATTCGCATGTTTAAAAAAAAAAATTAAGACTTTTGCATTCTGGGATGTACTACTCATACAATTGTGGCACAAAAACATCAAAGCATTTACTTTGACCCAACAAACCCTTGTGCTCATGCAATTAAAAAGGATGTTGTGATGACCCATGAGTTTAAATGGGTGTGATGGCGGCCAATCAGAGAAGTTTACCTTAAGGTTGAAAAAAATATTTAGATTTTTTAGTTGACATTGAAGTGATAAAGATCTATATTTGTTTTGTTATGCATTTATATGATGACCAATATGTGACCGTGGGGCCGTAACCAGTGTTGCCAGATGCGAATAGGGTTGTATAAAAGAAGTAGCGTTTGTGCTGTTGTTACATGGAGTCCGCAGGTGGTTGAGGAGTATAATGTCAGTGAATATGGCAACCCTGGGTGTAACTTTGGATCTTGAAGTGTTGCCAACTTAGCACCTTTGTCACTATATTTAGCGAGTATTCACCACCTCTAGCAACTCTTTTTCAAAAAAGTGACAACCGACAAATGTAGCAACTTTTTCTGGTGTTATTGGAGACTCTGACATGAAAGCGCTTATCGTTCTTACTCTTCTCAACAAGCAGCGGGTGCTGTTGTGGGCCCCTCCCCCGTCCCAAAGCACTCACAGCCGGCCCAGTCTAGGAGTGTTTCTACGCCAAACTTAGCGATGTAAAAAAACACATGACAACTCAAAAACATACTCAAAAGGCAAAGCCTTATAACAGTTCCACCCAAAAACAAGCTGCCATTTATGGATAAAAAAACGTACTCTGCAAAAAAGGCTGAAGCCACCATGGCATTAGCTATCGCTGAAAACTGTTCCATGCTGGCATCACATTGGAGAAGCATGTAGAGCTACTTTCTCAGACTCCACTGCTGCTACCCACTTCAAAAAGCACAGGACAAAGTGCATAGAAATAATTAATGGTGTTCTAGCTCCATACTTTCCGAAAAAGTTGGATGCATATGTGGGTGACTAGCGTTCAGCCTCCTCCTCGATGAGCCCACGGATGTAAGTGTTTCTAAGTACGTGGGGGTTGTGATAAGGTACTTCAGTGACACCAAACAGACAATTGTATCAACATTTCTGGGGCTGGTTGAGTTGTAGGGAGGAGATGCCAAATCTATAGCCCATGCTGTTGTGGCTTTCCTCGAGAAGTGTTGTCTTAAAAAAGATAAACTCCTGGGGATAGGGACTGACAATGCCTCTGTTATGACAGGGATTAACAATGGGGTCCATAAAGTGCTGAAGGAGGAGTATGGCCTCAAAGATCTGGTTCTTATTGACTGTGTGTGCCACTCTCTGCAGCTTGCTGTAAATCATGCTTCCAATGACACCATCCCCTGTAGTGTGGTACATGAGTTTTCAGTATAACTGGTTTTCAGTGTTTCCAAAGCACAGGCAGGCCTACAAGGCCAAATATGAGACTCAACTGTGGGGAGAAACCTTTACAGATAACCATGGCGTGTGCCACACGTTGGCTCTCCATTGAACCTGCGATTTAATGCATTTTGGACAATTATTTCACATTGCCATTGACAGTTTTTTCTATTGTCTCTTTTTGGTCAATTTAGTTATTTTTTATGTTATGGTTACTGTGACTTGTTGTAAGCTCCTAAGTGGACAATAAGATTAAAAACCAAACCAAACTTAATAAAACTAAACTTAAAACTAAGTAACTCTGCCAGTCTCTCTTTTGGGTCACTTTTGCCGGTCCCAAGCCCGGATAAAGGAGGAGTGTTGGAATTTTGACATAAAAAAAACCAAGAAAGTTCATTTGTAGTTCTAAACATATGTAAGGTGTTTTTTTACTCACTTTTTGTCTCTCCCACAACGTTATTCCTCTCCCCTACAGAGGCCATCACAATTAAATGCACATGGCCAATTATGCAAATTAGGTGACAACATCATTTAGCCTGAATTTTAGGACAGCCAGTCACTACTTTCCTTACTGAGGAGTTTGCAACACTGGGATTTTGTCGGCTCATTTGCTAAAGATTTAAACTGTGGAAGACAGCTAGCTCAAGTAACAAAACATAAAGATGGAACATGGAAATAAAAGCAATACATTATAAAAAATATTAATATAATGATATGTGTCCTTGAGAAATGTATTTAGTGAAGTTGTTGAGAAGCAGAAGCATGAGAAGATGGATAGATCTGACATTACAATGACAGGAGCAGCAAAGTACAGTTAGTACAGTCATGATCCAGGTCCAACACCAGCTAGCAGCAAAGTTTTGTAAATGCAGGTTTTTTGTTGTAGTCTGTTCATTATGTTACATGAAACTTATGTATTTTTTGGGAGGTTTTAAATATAAATATTTGGAAATTTGGTAGGTGTAGTAAGACTTTAGTGGCGGGGGGGGTGCTTCCACGGCTTGGTTCGCACCCATGGGAGAGAAAGCTAAGCTCCGCACCTGAATGACCGTATTAACAAAACCAACATAAAACTGGTTAAGATTCATGAATCTATTTGCTGTTGTGAGTGTGTTAACAATCAATGTCACAATGTCATGTGATTCATTTTGTTTACATCGCTATGCTTGGATTTCATGCTGTCAGAATTCACTGTGCACTTTATTTCCAAGGATATTGAATGACATACTCCAAAACTTGATAGATTAAACATAACTGACCCATGTAATGCCCCCAGGATGCTTTTCACTAGTATTGAAACAGCCATCAACGTTCAGGGTCCGCTATGGGAGCGCATGCGCACGCTGCGACCGGCAGGGAGAGTCAGTGAGAGTGTGTGAAAGTTTGGTGTGGAAACTTTTAGAGCTTTCGTGTTTGTGTTTCTCTTCTTATTTTATTGATAAAGTTCTTACGGGTCCGGTTTATAGAGTCGTTTATGTACGCGCGTATACACAATGGATATTAGAATTTTTTCTGTCCTCTGGACGCTCTTCCTTGGATTGATTATCTCCGACTTCGTCAAAGGAGCTGTCAGCCATGGAAAGATACAGTACACCAGAAATACACTGCTGCAATTGAACTGTGGGAGAACGGGAGGGACAGACATCACGCTACAACTGCCTGATTGTATTCTAAAAAAACCCAGGGGGGAAAGCACCGGCAAAAAAGAGAAAGCGAGGTAAGCGGGGAGGCGTCAGGCAACGCTTCCGAAAACAGCGGCTTTCTCGTATTCCTCTACCCTCCATGATCCTAGGGAACGTCCAGTCCCTGAGGAATAAAATGGATGAGCTCCAGGGAAACGTCAGCTTTCTGAAGGATTTCAGGGAATGTTGTGTCCTGGCTTTCACAGAGACCTGGTTGACAGAGAACGATAAGGACACCGACTTGTCAATTGATGGATTTGGGGCACCATATCGACTTGATCGAGAGAGAGAGGTAACGGGGAAATCTCAAGGGGGCGGGGTGTGTTTATATATCAACAAACGATACTGTACTTCTGTGACTGTAAGAGAACGTATCTGTACATCAGATGTTGAACTTTTATCAGTATCACTACGACCTTTCTACCTACTCCGTGAATTTCCACAACTTTTTATTACAACAGTCTATATTCACCCAAGGGCGAACGATGCGTCTGCTTCTAACACCATCTTCGAAACCGTGCAGAAATTACAATCACTCTCACCTGAGGCGCCAAACTTTATACTGGGTGATTTTAACCATGTATGCCTTAAGAAAACACTGACGAACTTTTACCAGTATGTTTCCTGTACTACCAGACGGGATAAAACCCTGGATCTCTGCTATGGATCTATAAAAGACGCTTACAAATCGCTGCCCTTACCGTCGCTAGGGTCAGCGGACCATAACTGTGTACATTTGCTGCCAACATACAAAACTTACCTAAAAAGACATAAAGCTCAAATTAGAGTAATTAAAGATTGGACTGATGAATCAGTAGCATGCTTACAAGACTGTTTTGATTGTACAGACTGGGAAATGTTTAAAAATTCCTGTGGGGATGATCTAAATGAATGGACTGATGTGACATGCTCATATAATGCTTTTTGTAGAGACATGATTGTCCCATGTAAACAGGTGAAAATCTATCCTAACAACAAACCATGGGTAACTAAAACTGTGAAAGATATTTTACAGAAAAAGCAATCATGTTTTAAGGGGGGTGACATTGCTGAACTACAAATAGTAAAAAAGGATTTAAAAATAGGAATTCTAAAGGCAAAACGAGACTATAAACATAAACTAGAGAACCAGATGGCAACCAATAACCTTGGATCAGCCTGGGACAGTATGAAAACCATAGCAGGCCTCCAGAATCTAAAAAGCAGTAGCCCAATCACATTGGATGGCTTCAGCTCGGATACTAAGCTGGCCAGTGCTCTTATTAAATTTTACAATAGTTTTAATATTTATGATTTTACCTATGAAATAAATAATTTGAGTAAGCAGCTTGTAGACATTCAACATTTTAATATAACACAAACAGAAGTGCACAAAGCATTCCTCTCTATAAAAACTTGTAAAAGCCATGGCCCAGATAACATCTGTGGGCGCACACTCAAAACTTGTGCAAAGCAATTGAGTGTCCCCTATCATTATATTTTTAATAAATCTTTAGAGGCACAATTAGTACCAGAAGTCAGGAAAGATGCTGTAGTTATCCCTGTTCCCAAATCTAATAACACCAAAACTCTTAATGACTTCAGACCAGTGGCACTCACATCAATAGTAATGAAAGTTTTTGAAAAATTAGTGAGGTCTGAAATATTGAGAAAAACGGAGCATTCACTCGACCCTCTGCAATTTGCTTATAGACCCCGTAGGGGGGTAGAAGACGCCACAGTCACTTTACTTAATTTACTTTTTAAGCATTTAGATAACAATGGCTCTTACGCCAGACTTTTATTTATTGATTTCTCCTCGGCTTTTAACACAATTCAACCTCATATCTTAACCACAAGGCTGCTGGAACAGTTTGATTTAGGTAAAAACCTGGTTGGCTGGATCCTTAACTTTTTAACGGACAGGACACAAAGAGAGAGAGTGAATGGCAGTCTCTCGGAAAAAGTCTGTTCATCAACAGGCTCCCCACAAGGATGCGTACTCTCACCTCTTCTTTTTATCCTGTACACAAATATGTGCCAGAGCAGGTGGGGAAACAGGACTATAATTAAATATGCAGATGACTCAGTAATTGTTAGCCTGCCCCAATGCAGTGAAACAGGTCACGGCCCAGTCATTAATGACTTTGTTGAATGGTGTGAGGCGTCCCACCTTCAACTAAATGTAGTTAAAACAAAGGACATGTTTATCGATTTTAGGAGAAAAACAACTCAAACACAAGAAATTACATCGATCAAGGGTCAACATGTTGAGTGTGTTGAATCGTATAAATACCTGGGGATGGTTATAGACTCCAAACTTACATTTGGTACCAACTGTGAACAAATCTGTAAAAAGGGGCATCAACGTTTGTTCTGTTTGAGGAAACTGAATCAATTTCACATTGATAAGTCCATCATGACCCTTTTTTATCATGCCTTCATCAAGTCAATTTTATCTTTTGCGCTAGCAGCCTGGTTTGGAAATCTCACCTTGAAAAATAAAAATTCGCTCAATAAATTAGTAAAGTGGTCCAGCCGGCTGATAGGTGATCCCCAGCTTAATGTGGAGACCTTGTACATAAAACAGCTACACCGAATAACTAGCTCGATTTTAAATGATAATTCTCATCCATTGCACACAGAGTTCCAGCTTCTACCCTCTGGGCGTAGGTTCATAGTCCCCAGGTGTAGAACAAAAAGACACAAAAACAGTTTCGTCCCTGCAGCCATTAGTTTTAGAAATAAACTCTAGTTTCATTGTGGTCTTAGTTTATTTTATGCATTTTCCTTCATACTTGAGTATGTGGACTCTACTGTCACTAACTTTATTCTATGTAGCCTATGTATTTATTTTATTCTGGACCAGTAAGAACTTTTTCTCTTTTCTCTTTTTCTTTTTTGTATTCTTGTTGATGATTTATATGATGTGTGATATGTGTGAGGACTCTACTGCAAACAAAATCTACCTTCGGGTATAAATAAAGTAACTTGAACTTGAACTTGAACTTGTTCCAGACCTGCAGTATCCAGATATCTTCAATTACCTGATCCACTTTCCCTCGTCTTACTCTGGAGAGTCTTTCAAAGCCTCCCAAAGCCTTGTTGGGTAGAAATGGATGACATCTGGATTTGTTATGAATATTCAGCTTTGGAGTCTAACAGCTAAAATTTGCTTTATCGTCACTGGAAGGGTAAATGTCACTACATCTTGGTTATCGTTAGCTAGTTTGAGCAATGGGCTTATGTAGTCGTTGTGCTAACGTTTAGCTTCAACTAGTCTGTATCTTTGATTACAAACACTTAACTAAATTATTGCTGTGTGAAGGAATTTTGAAAGGCACCACCTCATACTTGAAATTATGTATGATAAACAGCAGTCGTATAAGTAACCCTCAGTTAAAGCCATGGGTGGTGGTCAGGGATGATGGGGGTGTTAGGAGACCACTGCAAATCATGAAGTGCTTCGAAAGACTAGTTCTGGCCCACCTCAAGTCCTGCCTCCCCCCAACACTGGATACCTACCAGTTTGCCTACCAGTCAAACAGGTCTACAGAGGACGGCATAGAAGAATGTAGTATATGGCACCCAAAGTACGAGTGATTTATTGCTTTGACATTTGGCAGTGTCTCTGTGAAAGGATTATGATTTTTTTTTTTTAAGTTGTTAATTTATGACTGGGGGTGGTAATAGTTGTTTTTTCCAGCGTTTAATGTCTGGTTAGGGAGGGAGGGGTGGAGCAGGTGTTTCTGGGGGTTCATTCTGTGGGAGGTTAAAAAGGGTTATGAGTAAAAATCTATGACCATGTGTGCATGTTCGGTTGGTAATAGTTGTTTTTCAGGGGCTTCCTTCTCTGGGAGGAGAGGGTGTTGGGTTTCTTGAGATGTAGCGATGCAAGGGGGGTTGAGCAGGTGTTACTGGTGGTTCATTCTCTGAGAGTTACAAATAAATAAGAGCTAGACTTCTGGTTTGCAGTTGAATTCATTTTTTTAGTTCAAGATGGCATCTGTGCTTAGTGATACACCCGTGACAACCCAGACTTACGAAATAGGCCGCAGAATGGAGGATCGATGTTCCAGAAATATGATGCGCCAAAGAATCGTTTTCTTAATGTGTATAGAACTCAAATACCTCCGTTTAACCAGCTGACGGATCAACGTGACATGGCAGATGGAAAAATGGTTGGCTTTATGTTTGATTACCCGGCTTCTAGTGAAGTTGTACATTTTAGCCATGGGAGCTGAATATACGAACGACGTGGCATGGAGTACCAAATTAATGACTGGGAAGTATTACGCCATGTGGTGTGTCCTGAAATGAAACAAAGTATGACAGGCTACACTTGCGACACTTGTTTGGAGATTGATTGGGACGGTGTACCGAGCTCTACATAGAACATGCAGCACAATAACAATCCGGAGGAAAAATTGACTTCCATTCGGTTTTGTTGAGCTTTCTTCCCTCACGAGGAACATACACAATGGAAAGATTGGTAAAATGCTAGCGGTAAAGACACCTGTTAACTTTTAGGTTGATCTTTGAAATTATATGTTTCTGAGAATTGATGAGTTATACTGTCACGGCTTCGGAAGGAAAAGGAGGAGAAGGAGACAGAGGCAAGACTTCTTTGTGTTTTCTTTTAATAAATGTGAATAAACAGGTGAAGCGCAACAACGCTCTTTACAACAGCGAGACAATAACACACAAAGACAGGGGAAGCAGAGGGAACATATATACTGGGGGGAATGATGAGGATGAGAACCAGGTGCGCTAAACAAGACACAGATGAAATGCATAATGAGATGGACGGTGGTGTCAGAAGGCCGGTGGTGTCAGAAGGCCGGTGACGTCGAACGCTGGAGCCTGTCTGCTGCAGGGGGAGGTGAAGCAGCAGAGGGCGCAGTTGTCACATATACGTACAAAGTCAACAATGGTTATGCCAGCTGACCTGCCTCCCTATACACAGGATTATGACGTTTTTGATGGTGGACTCAGATTTTTGTGAACACCATAAAGGCTTCCATTGTAACACTTTTAGGGATTGTGATTGAGGAGCACAAAAAACTGCAGAAGTTTTACAGGCCATCGAAGTCAGTGGTAGCATCAGTGTCTCTATTATTGTCCCAAGTATTATTATATCAGCCATTTTGACGCCCTCGTCACGCGACTGTGGATTGATCATTTCATACCTGCGTTGGCCAGAGCCCTGAAATCCTTGGGATTTAAAGTTGAATTACCTTGAATCCGTGGATTACCTCGATTCAGCTCTAAACGAGCTAAAAGAGTCAACCTCCATCAGTAAGACCCTGAACAAAGATCTCTGATTCATTGCTGAGCGAGAACAAAGACCACCAGGGCCTAGTATACAAAGTTGTGATTTTCTTGCAGAACTTACCTGAAGATCTGTTTCCTGAAACGTTTAATCGATATAATGGGTAAATGTTTATGTAAGTTATTTGAGAAAATAACTCAAACATTTCTTTTGAGAAATGTTACAGATCTTATGATGCAAATTATTGAAAGGAAAGTAAATTATTCTTCATTCTACACATCCCAAACTTTTGTTAATGCTGAATGTGTGCAAAGAATGGAGGAAATCTTGGATAGTGTCTGTATGACTCCAAAATGGCTAACATTGATATTGCAAGAAGTAGATGGACCGATAGAAATATATTTGTCTATAAAGTTTTACATTTTATCTTTGAACAACCGATGACATGTAATGTGTATCATCTAATTTGTTTGAATGCCTATATAATCGATCAGTGTGTGTGTTTTAAAAATACAGAGCCATAAGCCTGTAAATGTAATCAAAGTATTCAAAGTCATTAATTATGTAACCGTGAAAACTGACTTTAAACTCTTGATTGATATTGAAAGCATGTAAACTGATTTTAAATAAATTCTCCTCAACCATTTTTATAAGTGTTTGCTGCATACTTTTGAGAATTAGGAGGATGGAGCAGCTAATGAAAAATATATTCACCCGGGATCTTATGGGGGAAAGGAGCGACTTCAGAGAGCTATTGCGCAAGAAACAGGAAGTGGTATAAGTGACAGACCTGTAACAGATTGGCTGGCCGGTCAAGACGCCTATACTCTGCACAAGCCTGTGAGAAAAACATTCCCTAGAAATATTTTTTTTCCCCACTCATCATTTATCCCAGTTCCAAGCAGATTTATGTGATATGCAAGCACTGGCGGATAAAATCGCTTCTTGTTAAGGGTAATAGACATTTTATCAGTTAATTGACTTATATGTTAATTGACTTTCATTAATGTCTGTTGTGCTCTTTTGGGCCTGTTCTACTAGTAATTTCTGCTATTGAATCAACTTCTAGGACAGTGTTTCTCAAACTTTTTCAGCCCAAGGACCACTTTATCTTCCAATTTTTTTTCTGAGGACCCCCTAACAGAATCCCACTCTAACACGCCCCCAAAAAACAACAAAATAGGAAGGATAAGCTAAATTTAAGTTTAATATGCCACTGTTTCAAGTCCAAAACTAATTATTCAAACACAAATGCAATGATTTGTGAAAATTATTATATGAATTTTATTTCATTTGAAAAAGTAAATGTGAAATGTGCTGCAGCTTAATATGAACAACAAACTGCACATGTGAAAAAAAACCTGCAATTAAACATACTGTAACAGCCTCGGTCCCATTTAATGTAATTCCAAAGAGCCATTAGTTTAAAACTGAGGTGGTGGGTATAGGAAGTCTATGGTTTTAACTATGGTAACAATAAAAAGCTGAAAAAAAAATTCCCCTTAATGTCCGATGTCCCTGCAATTACTGGGATTTTACACATGAAACAAAAACTACAAACCCGATTCCAAAAAAGTTGGGATACTGTACAAATTCTGAGTAAAAAAGGAATGGAATAATTTACAAATCTCATAAACTTATATTTAATTCACAATAGAATATAGATAACATATCGAATGTTGAAAGTGAGACATTTTTTAATGTCTTGCCAAATATTGGCTCATTTTGGATTTCATGAGAGCTACACATTCCAAAAAAGTTGGGACAGGTAGCAATAAGAGGTCGGAAAAGTTAAATGTACAAATAAGGAACAGCTGGAGGACCAATTTGCAAATTATTATGTCAATTGGCAACATGATTGGGTATAAAAAGAGCCTCTCAGAGTGGTAGTGTCTCTCAGAAGTCAAGATGGGCAGAGGATCACCAATTCCCCCAATGCTGCGGCGAAAAATAGTGGAGCAATATCAGAAAGGAGTCATCATCATTTTTTTCTTCCGCTTATCCGGGGCCGGGTCGCAGGGGCAGCAGTCTAAGCAGAGATGCCCAGACTTCCCTCTCCCTAGACACTTCCTCCAGCTCTTCCGGGGGGACACTGAGGCGTTCCCAGGCCAGCCAGGACACATAGTCCCTCCAGCATGTTCTAGGTCTTTCCTGGGGTCTCCTCCCGGTGGCACGGGCCCGGAACACCTTCCCAGGAAGGCGTTACAGAGGCATCTGAAACAGATGCCCAAGCCACCTCAGCTGACCCCTCTCGGTGTGGAGGAGCAGCGGCTCTACTATGAGCTCCTCCCGGGTGACCGAGTTTTTCACCCTATCTCTAAGGGATCGCCCAGCCACCCTGCAGAGAAAGCTCATTTCGGCCGCCTGTATCCGGGATCTTGTCCTTTCGGTCATGACCCAAAGCTCATGACCATAGGTGAGAGTAGGAACGTAGATTGACCGTTAATCAAGAGCTTCGCCTTGCGGCTCAGCTCTTTCTTCACCACGACAGACCGATGCATCGACCGCATTACTGCAGAAGCTGCACCGATCCGTCTGTCAATCTCCCGTTCCATCCTTCCCTCACTTGTGAACAAGACCCCTAGATACTTAAAGTTCTCCACTTAAACAGAAAGGAGTTTCTCAGAAAAAAATTATCATCATCTATAATGCACAATATCATCCAAAGATTAAGAGAATCTGGAACAATCTCTGTGCGTAAGGGTCAAGGCCCGGAAAACCATACTGGATGCCCTTGATCT
Source organism: Esox lucius (assembly GCF_011004845.1). Lineage (NCBI taxonomy): Eukaryota > Metazoa > Chordata > Actinopteri > Esociformes > Esocidae > Esox > Esox lucius. Next base: position 1,824,369 of record NC_047575.1, on the reverse strand, counting down.
TCGGGCCCTCAGACGGCACTGCATCACATACAGGAATGATACTGTAATGGAAATCACAACATGGGCTCAGTAATTCTTCAAGAAAACATTGTGAACACAATCCACCGTGCCATTCGCCTTTGCCGGCTAAAACTCTATAGGTCAAAAAAGAAGCTGTATCTAAACAGGATCCAGAAGCGCAGGCGTCTTCTCTGGGCCAAGGATAATTTAAAATGGACTGTGGCAAAGTGAAAAAGTGTTCTGTGGTCAGACAAATCAAAATTTGAAATTCATTTTGGAAAACTGGGACACCATGTCATCCGGACTAAAGAGGACAAGGACAACCCAAGTTGTTATCAGTGCTCAGTCCAGAAGCCTGCATCTCTGATGGTATGGGGTTGGATGAGTGCGTGTGGCATGGGCAGCATAGAACATCTGGAAAGGCACCATCAAAAATCAACTTATTTTTCCCTTTAAAGTGATACATTTTCTCAGTTTAAACATTTGATATGTCATCTATGTTGTATTCTGAATAAAATATTGAAATTTGAAACTTCCACATCTTTGCATTCTGTTTTTATTCACAATTGTACAGTGTCCCAACTTTTTTGGAATGAGGTTTGTATTACATTACAAAACGTATAGATCTGTGGATTTTATATTTTGAGATTTCCATCTAAAACTTAACATGAATATTAATGAGACGAGTGGTGCTGCTTATCACACATCAGTTTCTAAATGTCTGGCTCCAAAGAGGAGAGTTTCAGTCTCATACTAGGCTCCACGTTTAGTCTGTTGCGCTGTTTTGTTTTCAAACCAACCAGTGTGGAAAACCCAACTTCATAGTTGTATGTAGTTGGGAAGGGCATGAGCACTTTGAGGGCAGATTCTGCAAGCTTTGGATGTTCAGGAAGGAGCTGAGCCCAGAAGTCTGTTAAGGGCTGTTGTTTGAATGACATTTTGAGACCTCCATCTGATGCAATGTCCACAAGACTATTGCCTTCTTGTATTGAGAGCTTGGTACATTGCTCAATGATGTCGCCAAACGGATTTCTGATCCACTCAAAGTCCACATCTAGCTCTGGAAAGTATTTTCCCAGCTGCATGTGAAGGCCTTGTAGATGTTCCTTTATGGCTGTGACGGTGTCGTCACCCAGGGTATCTTCTCTTTCGAGAAGAAAGTCTGCTAGTAAATCACAACATCTTATGGAAGAGAAGGCTGTTAGTGAAATCTTAGCCGTTTCTAACATTCCCGCTGTGGACCAGTTGGAAGGACAGAGATTGCGTCTAACAGAGCTGCAAAATTAGCTTGATAATATGTACAGAATGCGGGCACAAGGTGCCTTTATTCGATCAAGGCAAAAATGGTTAGAGCATGGAGAGCAGATGTCTGCTTATTTTTTTTATCTTGAAAAGTCTAGAGCTAAACTAAATTCTGTTTCTAAAATGAATATGAATGGATCTATTACAGATAAGTTTGACACAATTTCTAGCTTTTGCTATGATTATTACTCAAATGTATATACTTCTAAATTCAGTGAGCATAATATGACATCTTTTTGTAAGCAGTTTAAGAATGTAAATACAATTACTGAGGAGGACCAAAAGTTACGTGATTTCCCAATAACTATTATGGAAATTAAGCAAGCTATTGAACGTTTAAAATGTAATAAATCACCCGGTAATGATGGAATGACTACGGAGTTCTATAAGCATATTTCTGAAATTCTCGCCCCATTTCTTTTTGAAGTATACTCTGAAAGCTTAAAGTGCTCACAGCTTCCTACAATGATGACGCAAGGTATAATTTGTTTGATTCCTAAGCCCAAGAAAGATTTATTGCTTATTGATAATTGGAGACCCATTAGTCTGTTGAATAATGACTATAAAATATTTGCTCAGGTATTTGCCCAAAGATTCAAATTAGTATTAGATTCCATTATTGATGAAAATCTATCTGGGTTTATGAGAAACCGGCATACATGTAACAATATCAGACTTGTTTTTGATCTTATTGATTATTCTGACTTTATAAAAGATGATAGCTTTATACGTTATTTTTATTTTTTCAAAGCCTTTGATTCTGTTGAGCATTCTTTTATTTTTTGCTGTTTAGAACACTTTGGGTTTGGGTCTCATTTCTGTAATGCCATGAAGACTCTTTATGCAGGGGGAAATAGTTCTGTGAAATTAAATAATGGCACCACGCAAAGATTTAATCTAGAAAGAGGAGTCTTATGGAAATTTTGAACTAAGGTACATTTGAGAAATGTCTGTCTTTCAATTGGCTGGTATGTAAATCTTTACTTTGATTGTGACACACGTCTGTATAATATCAGAGGATTATTAGGTATTTGGGCCATGTCCTCCTGCCTAGACAAAGAAGGGTGTCAGTCCTTTCTGTTCTTTAGGAACGTAGGAGAGAGGGATCTGGTATATGTCTTAGGGGTCATTCTTGATTGGTCACAGTAGGTTGTAGGGTTAATCATCTGCCGACCTGTAGGTTGTCTAGATGCTTTAAGTTTCCCTTAAGTGTTAAGAAAGTTAACCACATGAGGGAAGACACCATGTCCCTTGTGTCAAGCCCAGGACATGTGATAGAACAAAGGGCATGTGTTGGATTGACATGAGACCGATGGGCAACAACTTGCCACACCCCTTTTTCTACGTAATAAATACGGATTGTTCATGTATGGAGTTAGAGACTCCTCGGATGATTATGTCTGTAAGTGTTTGACGCGTCTCTCATATTTGCATAATAGTTAATAAAACTGTTAGAATGTGCCAAGAGAACTTTTTGTCTCTGTGTTCCTTACTCCGAGTGTCGATACATTGTCAATTGCCATCACAGGAGTAAGGCAAAGCTGCCCAGTTTCTGTTTACCTCTTTCTCATTGTTGCTCAGGTGTTTTGTAGCTTAATTAAATCATCCAATTTAAAAGGAATTCAAGTTGAAGAGAGAAGTGTCCTGATAAGTCAGTTGGCTGATGACACTGCTCTTTTCCTGAAAAATGTTGATCAAATTCAGTCAGCTGTCAAGTTAATCTAATTTTTTTTCAGTGCCTCAGGTATTTGCCTTACAAAAATGTGAACTATTTCCTTTAAAAAGTTGCAATTCCAGAACATTTTGTAATATTCCTGTAAAGGATGCTCCTACTTATTTGGGTATGGTTATTACTAAAAATTAGCAGGAGAGAATCTCACAAAATGTTGACCCGGTGAGTCAAACAGTAAAGAATAGATTTAATATTTGGAAAGGGACTTGTCTCTCAAAGGTCGTGTTCTGCTGGCTAAAGCGGAAGGTATTTCTAGCCTTACTTATGTAGCTTCCTCGATTCATTCAGATAATAAAATAAATAAGATAATTGATCAAGTTAAAAATGGTGGGCTTGATTATTTAGATCTATTTTAAATAACACCTTCAAAATTAACTGGTTGAAATATTTTCTAAAAAACATTGATTCTGTGTGGAATATGATTTCTAAATCGGTTTTTGAGAAACTTGGTGGCTCAATTAAGGACAGTACAAACAAAAAAGCTGTTAAAACCATTCGTTTGTTAAAATACTAGTAAGATTTTCTGATATGTCAAAGCTTTTTTATTGTTTGTCTGGTATTTTTAGCTTTGTTTTCATTCACTTTTTTGTATTTTGAATATGTGTATCTTTACCCTGGCATTTTTATCTTTTTATTTTTTATATTTTTTAATTACATTTTCTGTTCCTGTTCTGTAATTGTTGTTCATGCAATAAAAAAAGTCCACTAGAGTGGGGAAACAGTCAAATTCACCGCGATCGATACGTGCGCACCAGAGCTTACATTTGGTGCGGGCCCCTTTAATTTTGTCCTGTACAGTGAATACTGTGACCGCTTTTCCTTGCAGTGCTAAGTTGAGCGTATTGAGCGTGCTGAACATATCTGCAAGATAGGCTAGTTTTGAAAGCCACATAAAGTCATGAAGTCGATCATACAGTTCATCAGCTTGGTGCAGAAATAATTTTACTTCATCGCGCAATTCAAAGAGACGAGACAGGACTTTGCTACGGGATAACCAGCGCACTTCAGTGTGGAACATAAGTTTTGTGTGCTCACTCCCCATTTCTTCACACAGGACTTTAAAAAGACGCGAGTTGAGGGGCCTTGCCTTTGATTGAGTTGACTATTTTAACTGCCTCGTCCAAAACAGTTTTAAGGCAACTTGGCATCTTTTTCACCGCGAGCTGTTCTCTGTGAATGCAGCAATGAGTTGACACAGCGGATGGAGCAACATTACGCACACGCGTTACCAGGCCCTTGTGTTTGGCTGTCATCGCAGTTGCACCATCAGTGCAAACTCCAACACAACATTTCCAGTCAATGTTATTATGCAGAATGAAGGCATTTAGTGCATCAAAGATCGCTTCTCCTGTGGTGTTCGTTGGAAGGGATTTAAAGAAGAGAAAATCCTCGTGGACTGAGCGTGCATGGATGTATCTCACAAAACACCGAAGATTTGCCTCGTTACCAATGTCCGTGGACTCGTCCAGCTGAAGAGAAAAGAAGGGACTCTGGTGTAATCGTGTGATCAGCTGCTCTTGGACATTTTCGGACATTGAAGTTATGCGTCGCTGGACAGTGTCATTAGGACAGAGGTACTTTGTGCATGTCATCACCAGCTTTCTTCCCTAGCATTACGTTTGCCATAACTTCTGCAGCAGGCTTAACTAGAGTCTCTCCAATTGAATGGGGTTTTCCCGTTTTTGCATTGAGTAGAGACACTTTGTATGATGCCTCAGTAGCCTTTGCATTTTCACCAGGCATAAAAAAACTGTGAGGTGTTTTTACTCATGTGTCGCTCAAGCTCATCACGTTTTCTCTCAAAAAATGACACTGGTTTATGTTGAGATAAATGTAGTTTAAATAATGCTGATTTAATAACCATGTATTCTTATGTTTTTGTTTTATTAAATTGTATGCTGCAGCCAGGTTAGGGAAATATGATTGAATACAATAACCATAAAGTTTAGAACTCCTTAAATTACACTCAGCCACACTCAGACTTTACACCTGGCTCTGATAGAGAGACAGGATTAAAACCCCACAATTAACATACAAATGAAACTGCCCCCTATACAGCACAAAGAGACCTTCTGTCTCCAGCCCCCTGATGTTATAGTCTAGGTTAGGACAATAGAATGTAAATTACTGTAACCTGGTTAAGATTTCACACCTGTATGCAAAGAACCTGTTGATCTATGCTCGAGAGTTAGTGCATGTCCTTCCTCATTGGATAGCGAAAACCAAGAAATTCGTCCAACATGTCACCATGCCAACGAAGAGCCAACAAGGATGGGTTTTACTCACGAGAGTGAAAAGTAACCGCCCCTGTGGCGGGAGTATTAAAACCAATGTTCGATCTTGTTTCGGCGCGAATATTTTGTGGAAGCTCGAGGGTTAAGCAAATATTTGACCACTGCAGTGTATTTCATGTATTTTGACTTATCAATTCATATTAATAAATCTTTGTGCTAAATTTCCATTTGGACCGGATCCTCGTCCTTCTTCAGAAATTCTGGTACACGTAAAATTCTCAACATTTATCTGTACAATCTTTGTGCTTAGACTCAAAGTGACGCTTGAGTTTAGATGGTTTCATTGCTTCATTAGCCAATATTTCATAACACAAAACACAGTGAGGTCTAGGATCCCCAGTCCAGGAAAATTCAAACTTTATGTACTCATTGTGATATTTTGGCTTAACTTTCTCACATGGCTAAATTAACATTTCCTTAAACAGATGTTGACCTGTCCTCTACACAGCAGGGGCTAGCTCAATTTGCGGCATCGGCAGCTCGCAGTGGCATTTCCGGTGGCAGGTTGAGATGCCACGGCATCTTCCCCGTTAGCAGTGGCATTTCCGGTGGCAGGTTGAGTTAGCAGTGGCATTTGTAGTGGCATGTTGAGTTAGCGGTGGCATTTTTAGTGGCATGTTGAGATGCCACGGCATCTTCCGAGTTAGCAGTGGCATTTTTAGTGGCAGGTTGAGTTAGCAGTGGCATTTTTAGTGGCAGGTTGAGTTAGCAGTGGCATTTGTAGTGGCATGTTGAGTAAACAGTGGCATTTTTAGTGGCATGTTGAGATGCCACAGCATCTTCCCCGTTAGCAGTGGCATTTTTAGTGGCAGGTTGAGTTAGCAGTGGCATTTGTAGTGGCATGTTGAGTAAACAGTGGCATTTTTAGTGGCATGTTGAGATGCCACGGCATCTTCCCCGTTAGCAGTGGCATTTATAGTGGCAGGTTGTGTTAACAGTGGCATGTTGAGATGCCGGTGGCAGGTTTAGATGCCAACGATTTTTTCTGAGATGCCACGGCATCTTTCGCCGTTCATATGGGATTTTCGGGTGGCAGCCTGAGATGCCACAAATTTACTAGACCGATTATGGGGTAGAACGGTGGCAAACAAGGGCTGTGTCCGAAATCACCCACTGCTCAACATATACAACCAAACCAGTAACCTGTCGTACTGTAGAGGAAAGAGCATATCCGACTGCATCTGCTGGTGTTTGTAGCATTTGCTAGTGAGATACCTTATAGTTTATAATTGTTAACATTTGCCAATATTACACTTGGTAGCATTTCCATGACCCTATTTCTTCATTTTTTTCAACGTTTCTTTGATTATTTATAATATTTTATTTGTATTACAGTCTGTTATGTTGCAGTGCTAAGGAAAGAAATTGGTGGTAGCCTATGTTCATTTTTTTATTTAAAATACAGACATAATTACACACAATATTATTAGCCGTTACCCACATATCAGCAGCTAGTTTGCTAGTTACATGTCCATTGAATCCAGTGTAACATTTAATCTAAGTTCAATGTTTCGAAATGCAAAGATGTAAAAAAACTGAGCCAATTTCTGCAATGCTTTTGTCTTAAACAGAGACAACATCCTGGAGGCTGTTAAAGCAGAAGACCTTATGACAGATGAAGAGATCACAGTAAAAACAAGGTTACAATGTACAAGGTTTTTAGTATGAGGTGGCATTCACAACTTTTACAAGGCTGGTAAAAACTGAATCAACTTCTAAAAATACTTTTATATTATACTATTATAGGATCTGGAGAAAAACCTGCTAAGTGGGCATGTTCTGTCTGTGGAAACACAAAGGATTTGATCCTCTCCTCAGAAAACATTACAGCAAACATGTGACTTTATTCAATGACATGAAGGTATGTAGACTGTTCTCTTTTGGTCTTATTTGTGGACAACTCCTGGTCTTCAATCGCAATCACTATAGTATGTGACTGGAAAATACATTGAAGTCACGGATCTTTAGAGATATATTCCATAACACAATGAAAATTATTAGCATATTAACTATTTGAAAGACCAAATTTATAAGAACCTTATATAAGGACAACATGACGAAGAAAGCTATAGTAACCGAGCACATTAACTATTTTGATTTTGAAACTAATATCCTGTCATTTTTGGGAAGGAAACCTTTTTAGTCAGATGAATGCTGGTTATACAGGGAAGGATTGACATTACTTTTCAGGCAGAGGAGGGGGAACGGGAGTAATGAATAATTAAAATGTTGCCTTGACTGTGCATTTTACAATTTTCTTTGTTAACCTTAATATCCCCTTTCAAATTGTTTTCATGCTTTTTACTTACTTATTACCACAGACAGACGAGATTATCCAGAGACTGGAAAAAATACTGACAGTACCTGGAACTGTAGCTGAGAAGCAGCTATTCATAACAGAGGTCATTTTGCCAGAGGTAAAATAATGAGGATATGTAATGTTTACAAATAATACAATTACATTTACAGGAAAACTAATTACTGAGTAAATAATGCCATACAACAAGTGTCACTTGATTTTGGATAATTTGGAGAACAAAATTTCCAGAGGTAAAAAACATTTGTCAACTCCTACCCAAAAACCATTTCCCACAAAAATGTATTTAACTCAGGACAGTTATCTTGTCAAAATTGGCAATCTGTAATATATTAATAAGTATGTATGTGTTTCAGTCAGAGAGACAAGTGTTGTCGGTTGCTTGACCATACAATACAGCATTGCTTACTGTGACAGGAAGCTTTTTTGTTTTGTTTGATGTGTATTGAAGATGCTCTGGATACTGATTAGTTGCATTACCATTTATTCTTTTTTTTATTTACATGTACAATTAAGACAATTATGAATATATACTGACATTTAGTTTGGAGGGTTTTAGATAAAACCCACAGTGTTAATAAATACAGCATTTGTTGGTACAATTTATTTTAATGTTTCATTCAGATGTACTGTAAATGCTCTATAACTCTCAAGTCTTCACTTGGGAAAAACATAAATTATCAATAACAGACTTTTTTTACTACAGGAAAACCTTCTTATCCTACATAGCCTGGCTGCAGCTGACTGGTGCGATAAGGCAACATTCAATGGAGGACTGAAACTCCCTGCTGTCCTTTCGATGGACAGAGAAGAAAGAAAAGAAGCCATCCAGGAGATGGACACCTGGGATGGGGAAATTGATGAGGATTCTCCAGCAGAACTTTATACATTCGTTTTTGAAAGAAAAAAGGCCTACGACAACTTCTGGGAAGAATGTGTTGATAAAAACAATTACAGACTGTTTACAAGATTTGAGGAACAGTGATTGTTAAAATATTTTTATATTCTGTTATATTAAAGAGTTTTGTTCTTAAATACAGCCTAGTAATTCATACCAAGACCTTTGCACATGGTCTTAAATTAGAGTCCTGTGATGCACAGATACGTATAAATATCACCTAGTATAGTAAGCTATAAATGTTGAGGGTTTTAAGTCAATAATTTTGTATAGGTCATCTGTTACAAAATCTTGTTTAATTTACAATCAGAAAGGGACAGATGCCACAGGGGGCCAGTGGCAATTGCCACACACATTGGCAGGTGCTTTGCCAAGTGTAAGCCTATAGCCAAAATATTGTTCCAGTAATGTAATCATGTTTTAAACTGCAGTCTTTTATTTGAGTGAGTATTTTGTCATTGCATTTTAAATTAAAAAATAAACATAGGCTACCACCAATTTCTTTCCTTAGCACTGCAACATTAAAGACTGTAATACAAATAATATATTGTAAATAATCAAAGAAACGTTGAAAAAAATGAAGAAATTGGGTCATGGAAATGCTACCAAGTGTAATATTGGCAAATGTTAACAATTATAAACTATAAGGTATCTCACTAGCAAATGCTACTAACACCAGCAGATGCAGTCGGATATGCTCTTTCCTCTACAGTACGACAGGTTACTGGTTTGGTTGTATATGTTGAGCAGTGGGTGATTTCGGACACAGCCCTTGTTTGCCACCGTTCTACCCCATAATCGGTCTAGTAAATTTGTGGCATCTCAGGCTGCCACCCGAAAATCCCATATGAACGGCGAAAGATGCCGTGGCATCTCAGAAAAAATCGTTGGCATCTAAACCTGCCACCGGCATCTCAACATGCCACTAAAAATGCCACTGTTAACACAACCTGCCACTATAAATGCCACTGCTAACTCAACATGCCACTAAAAATGCCACTGCTAACGGGGAAGATGCCGTGGCATCTCAACATGCCACTAAAAATGCCACTGTTAACTCAACATGCCACTAAAAATGCCACTGCTAACTCAACCTGCCACCGGAAATGCCACTGCTAACGGGGAAGATGCCGTGGCATCTCAACCTGCCACCGGAAATGCCACTGCGAGCTGCCGATGCCTCAAATTGAGCTAGCTGTCACTCCCTCTACATGGTGCAAAGTGAAACTTGCCACCTTTTTGCAACAGGTTATAGAAAATTCAACACTTACCAATTTCAACTTTCTATAACATTCCTGTCAAACTGAACAAGTCAAAGGAAGGACAAAATATCACAATGATTTGCATAAAAACTGGTCAGATCTACACACCATAACCCACAGGTCTCGGCAAAGGACCTTCAGAACAGTTTAGCTGACACTGAAGTTGTAGTTCACAGGTCGACTGCACAATGTACCTTAGACAGCATGCTCACATATGTGTATTATGTTGAATCTATGGAAAATACATTAATGGTAATCCTCTATAAACTTGTGCAAAAGCGTGTCCTGTTTCACTTTGTAACATGTAGAGCTCAGATCAACTATATTAACTGAAATAAGCAGCATTCTCAACCATCAACCTCCTAATGATGGCCATCTATCACATATAAACCAGCAATGGCTACTCAAACAAAAACTGACTATGGCAGGCATTGTGAGTATGACAGTGCATTTGTATGTATACATGTCTCTGTATTATAACTGCACTCAGCAGCTTTCTAAACCACCAGTGTGTCATTCTTGACCGTAACCAAAACATTTAAAATGATTTTTTGAGGTACTTCAGTCTTCAAAATAATATATTTCAGTAGTATGTTCTCAAACCATTTTAATCCTGGAACAACATTTTATTAAATGGTATTTCAGTCACTGCAAATCATCTTGGAAAAAAGTACATAATTGATACAAGCATAATTAGACTAGAGCGCTTTTTCAACATGTAGTCGACGCAAATACACTTTTTTTTCTATATCTATGCTTGAACCACCTGAACATACTGTTATATTCACACAAGATATCGCATGAAATCACACAGACTCTGAGCTAAAGTTCGAACGTTAGTTAACTCTTCTTCCTCCATTAGTACACTCAATGTAATGACGTCATACCCATACATGACACCTTCCGTCGAACCGTGTGTCAAACCAGGATGTCCCCAAACTAAACAATTGTGAGCATCAGTGGGCGTAACTTAATACTCAGGAACCCCCATATTAAGCAGCGCCCCCGCGCTCTCCAAATATACTTTATTGTTTCCATTAGCTACATTATATATACAACAGTTAATCATGTAATTGGCAGATCAAAATACACAGAGTGCAGGAAAATATACAGAGCTCAGAGCATGTCACTGCTATACCTCTATACCTCAAGCTAACAGGGAAGCAGCAAATGTGAGAAGTTGTTGGTGAACAATAACGTAGGCTACGTTAGCTAGCATTGCTGTTAGACTAACGTTACCGATGTTAGCTAGCTAACGTTAGTGAAAACTGTACCTGATGGTTATTATTAGCTAGACTCATTGATTACCCATCTAGCTAGCTAGATAGCTAAGGATAAGGAAGGTTTAAGTAGCTAGCTAATTACCAGTTATGAAATGGGTACTACTGACCCTCGATTTGGCATTGATTTGGCACCCATCCTTCAAGTTTGAGTGCTGCCATCCAGTCTTTGTGTTGAGAAGTTTCTTTGGGGAATCTAAAAACTTTGATTTCTGACATAAGGTTTGTTCCAGTTCAAAGGGAACATCCAGATACTGAACAGCATGGACCCAAAGTGAGTTTTGACATGTTCAAGTAGATCTCAACCCCTCAAAGGATAGCCCCCTTTCGGGGGAGACTAGAACTCCAGAGTTCACTCTCTGGCTGTGCACGGTTAACCTGTTTCGAACCGATCAGGATTAGGATCCTGAATGAGCAACCTAAAAGTGTAATGGCAATTTCTAAAGTCCAAACAATTTACGAAAATGGTAGGTAAGACAGAAGAAAACTCAGTTGCACAATAAACAGTTTTATTCTTGCAAGGAGAGAGTACACAGGTTACAGAGTAACAGTGAATATTCTCTAAAGCATTGGGAAGTACATTCAGTACTTATAGAGAAATGGGTGGGGGATAGAATCCCTTGCTAGCTAACTTACTTAGCAATTTCTATGCTAACTGGTGGGCTTGATCCAACTCAAATCAAACAGAAAGTGTAGTAATATCTTTGACTTTTATCTACTCTGATTCCACTACCCTGACTATGTTCCTCAACATACAGTTGAAGTCTAAAAAATTAAGAGACTGTTAGATTCTGTCCTTTTTTGATCCATGAACAAAATAAATGCACCTAACAGTCAGGGGAGAACCTTCTTTATTCAGTATGGATTTTGATCTTCCATAGTTCTTACATGTTCTCCAATAATTATAAAGTTAACACATGACAGGACATATAAGATGTGGTCAATATCCTCCAATAAGAAAGGTTTATCCTACAAAAGACCCTTATATGGTATGTTCTAACATATGGTCAATGGGCCTATCCATAGAGCCTATGACAGTCACATGGGCAACTCCTAGCAGGAGGTATGGACAAGATGTGTGGACAGGATGTCTGGGGCCCATCTGTAACAGGCATCACGTCCTATCTATTGTCCTTTGTTCAGAGTTAGTCAGCACATATGCGTTGTGTAAATTTCTCATGCCCCTCACATTTTTCTTAAATCAGCATCTTTACAAATATGGCAGCCATTCCATTCCAGTGTCTGTTAAATTCCAATACAGGCACACCTCATTTTACTGATTAGGTGATTACTGAAACCAAATCTAATTTATTGAGGAAAAGTATAAAAACCACTGCTGTGGTCATTACTATACTCTTGCAATAGGACCAGCTGGACGGGGAAAACAGTGCAAGTAACTCAAAGGTATTTTGAATAAAATAAATAACTATTCAGCATGACAAAAGTTGAAAAGAAAAGTTTTGAGTGAGGAAAAGAAGTGTTAAATTCTGGCTTTACTGGCAGAGGGATGCAGTGAGCGTCAGGTTGCTTCCATCCTGAAAATTTCAAAGACGGCAGTTCATAAGAACAAGGTCAAGCAACAGACATTGGGGACAACAAAAGCTACAGACTGGTAGAGGACGAAAACGACTGTCCACTGACAGGGATTACCGTCAACTTATTCGAATGTCACTCAACAACCATAGGATGACATCAAGTGACCTACAAAAAGAATGGCAAACAGCAGCTGGGGTGAAGTGCATTGGTGATGACGGTTCAAAATAAGCTCCTAGGGCCGGGGCTGAAGTTGTGCAAAGCTGGAAAAAGCCAATCATCAATGCGAAGCAAAGAAGAGCCAGGCTGAAGTTTGCAAAAGACCATTGGACCATAGAGGAATGGAATAAGGTAATCTTCTCTGACTAGTCACAACACCTTGTCCCAAACAAATGGTCTGACCAGGGGTGGGCAATTAATTTTCACAAGGGGACACATGAGAAACCTGAATTGTGTCAGAGGGCCACACCAACGATAACTTGAACTTAATTCTGCTCAACTTTCTTCCATTGTAAAATGCACTAAATTATATATTTTGAATAGCTGGTACTGATAATCGGAAGAATAAAACTATTCTGTAAATATTTATATTAGGTAATGTGAAATTGTGGTGTATAGGTCAAAAAAGAAAACAAAAGCAATTATTGAATCAGTGCAAAAAAAAAAATTATTGTTAATCTCCACAAACAATGAAAAACAACTTAACAATTTTATAGAAATACAGCAATACAACAAACAATAACTTGTAATGTTTTCCACCTCATTTTACCTCTTCAGTGAGAATAATCCAGTCTGTTCTGGGCTTGAACAAGGGCATTGAAATCCAGTCCAGTAAAAGTCCAGCAGTGAGACTGACCTGAAGTGCTCTGCCAGAAGTGTGTCAGACAGCAGGTCAATGAGTTCCATCTGAACATCACTTGGTGCATTATCCACACTGCAGTTGAAGGGAGAAGAAACCATGTGCATTTCACTCTCAAGAGTTTTGAAATCACCTCGACTTCTAACATGGTTGAGTACTTGTGGATGTGATCGGCTGATCTTTTGGCTTCCTTTAGTGTTGGCAAGTGGGTCAGAATGTTGTCCTTCACTTGGCTTGAGATAAGCTGCAACTTTCTCATGAAAGCCTTCACTGCACTGTACATCTCGTGCACAAAAAGGCCCTTGCACTGCAGTTTGACATTTAGTTTGTTCATTAGTGCAGTCACATCCACAGCGAATCCGAGGTCTGCCACCCATTTTTTATCTGAAATCTCTGGGATGTTAAGTCTTTTCTTAACACAGAAATCCTGAATCTGGTCTCTCAGGTCCCAGACACTTTTCAGTACTTTGCCAAGGCTGAGCCACCTGACAGTGCAGTGATAGCTTATGTCACCCTGTTCAATCTCATTTTCCTCCAAAAATGCAACAAATTGTCTGTGATTTAATGCTCTCTGTCACGTCCTGGCTGTGCCCCTAGCCATCTCTGCGCTGGGCTCGGGGCATAGCCAGGACAGGACAGGAGGTGGCCTTTAGCCACCTCTACTCCTTTTTGGTTTCCCCAATTGGAGGCAGGTGTTAGTCATTGCCTCTAATTGGGGACCCTATTTAAGTTTAGTTTGTAGGCCCCGGGGCATTTTGGTTTTGTTATCCCGTGTAAGGAATACCCACGTCACTGGTTGCTGCCTTTTGTTTTTGTTGGAGTCCTTCTTTCATTTGTATTAAACATGGATTACCCTTGTGACCTTCAGTCTGCGCCTGTGTCCTTCAACCACCACAGCCGTGACACTCTCGCTCAGATGAAGTTAACTGTTTTAGTTACAGCATCAACAACATGGTTCATTTTTAACACTGTCTTACATAACACTTCCTGATGTATAATACAATGCAAAAATGTCAATTTCTGCAAAGGGTTCATTTCTGTCACTTTATCCTGCATTCTCTTTAAAAGTCAAAACATTTTCCCCATCAGATTTGGACAACCGTCTGTTGTCACACCTGCCAGCTTGTCCCATTTCAGTCCTAACATGTCCAAACATGCCTCTGTGAACAAGTCATTACCAGTGGTTGTCCCTTTCATTGACTGCATGGCTGCCAACTCCTCCATGATTTGAAAGTCTGCAGTTATCCCACGAAAGAAGATGAGTAGCTGGGCGGTGTCACGTACATCGCAGCTCTCATCCAAAGCCAGAGAAAAATAGTCAAAGTCGGCCGCTCTGTTCTTCAGCTGAAGCTCCAAGTTTACAGCGCTGTCCTCAACCCGCCTCGTTACAGTGACACGGAGAGTGACACGTTCTCAAATGCGCCCTTTTTCTCCGGGCACAACAACGCAACAGAGTCCAATAATCACTCCTTAATAAACTCTCCGTCAGAAAACACCTTACTTTTTCTGGCGATTTTGTGAGAAATTACATACCTTGCCCTGACGGCTGCGTCTCTGGGGGTGTGAAGTTTCGTAATAAGTCCTTGTTGGGTTCGCAGTTTTGCTTGCAACGCATCAGACTCCCACGCGCGCTCTTCATCAGACAGATTTCTGTATTTATCCTCATGCTTGGTCGTGTATTGGCGATTCAAATTATAATCCTTTAACACAGCGACCTGTTTACCACAGATTAAGCAAACTTACCTTTAATTTCTGTAAATAAATACTTGGCAGTCCATGTCTTGTTGAAAACACGACATTCGTTATCAACTTTTCTTTTCTTAGCTTGAGCCGACATCTTGAGGGTAACCTGGCTAGCGTCACTTGTCGCTGTTCACCTTCACTCTCAGCTCATGCACGCATATACGTCCATACATAAGTAATACAAACGTAATGCTTTTCAAAATAAAATTTCCAAAGGCCGAGAACCAAAAACACAGAAACACTGAAAGAAAAGATTGTGTCAAATCTTCGGTGGCCGAATTTTCGGTGCATCCCTATAATTTATGATTGGCCTCACGCTGGCCGGACAGGTACGTACAAAGGGCCGGATGTGGCCCGCGGGCCGCAGTTTGCCCAGATCTGGGTTAGACAGAGACCTGGAGAGGCCTACAAGCCACAGTGTCTCACACCAATAAAACAAAACTGTTCATTTTACTCAAACATACCTATGAATAGTAAAACCAGAGAAACTGATCTGCAGTGGTCTCTTAATTTTTTCCAGAGCTGTATTAGGCAGCAAGTGAACATTCTGTCTTCAAAGTTGATGTGTTAGAAGTAGGAAAAATGGGCAAGCGTAAGGATCTGAGTGAATTTGACAAGAGACAAATTGTGAAGGCTTGATGACTGGGTCTGAACATTTCCAAAACTGCAGCACTTGTTGGGTGTTACTGGGCAGTATCTATCAGAAGTGGTCCAAGGAAGGAAAATCGGTGAGCCGGCAACAGGGTCATAAGCGGCCAAGTCTCATTGATGCATGTGGGGAGCGAAGGCTGGCCTGTGTGGTCTGATCCAACAGCCACTGACAAAAGTGCCTACAATGGGCATGTGGACATCAGAACTGGACCACGGCGCAGTGGAAGAAGGTGGCCTGGTCTGCTGAATCACATTTCCTTTAACATCACATGGATGGCTGGGTGCATGTGCGTTGCTTACCTGGAGAATGCATGGCACCAGGATGCACTATGGGAAGTGGGCAAGCCGGCAGGGGCAGTGTGAGGCTTTGGTCAATGTTCTGCTGGGAAACCTAGGGACCTGCCATTCATGTGGATGTTACTTTGACATGTGCCACCTAACTAAGCATTGTTTCAGACCATGTGCACCCTTTCATGGCAACGGTATTCCCTGATGGCATTGGCCTGCTAAGATCTGCTGCTAATTTCTTATTGACAGCACACCTTCAGAGGTCTTGTGGAATCCATGCCTCAACTGGTCAGGGCTGTCTTGGCGGCAAAAGGGGGACCTATACAATATTAGGCAGGTAGTTATGGCTGATCAGTGTATATTAGATTGAACAGACTTGAAGAGGCCAAAAGCAATATTGGTTTAGCAAGCAAATTTATTTATTTCATACATAGAAGCAATTCAATGTGCTTTACACAGAAAAAATGTAAAAATACAATAGCATAAAAGCAAATACTCAAATGAAAATTTCAAAACGACATCATAATAATAAAACATAGAAAAGAAAATAGAATAAGGATAAAAACATAGGAAACTATAAAAGCTGTAAGGCTTTGTGTGTTTTTAACCTGGATTAAAAAATGTATACGTTTGGGACATGTCTAAGATCTTCTGGTAGTTTATTCCAGTTGTGTGCAGGATAACGGCTAAATGCAGCTTTGCTATGTTTGGTTTGGACTCTGTCGCTATGTTTGGTTTGGAAATCCAATCCCTGGCCACAGTTTTAAATTTTAAATAGGCAACACAGTCATCATGAAATGTTGTCTTTTTATTCCCAAAGACGCAACCCGCTATGCTTTCAAAAACTCATCATCATTGCTTCACAAGCAGATAGAGGTAAGGTTTGCAAGAATCTTATTTGCAACACAGATTAATAATAGTATAGTGTTATTTACTTTAGCAATTTATTTTGTTTTTCTATTCTGCATTGCTTTGGGCTCTGGAAAACAAATGCCAATTCAAACATTAAAAATGCAGTTTGCGTTTGTACTTTCTTAAATCCTTTTTCCTTGTTGTTACTATGGCGTTATCATGTCTTGAACAAAGTACTCTAGTACTTTTTTGACCAAGTACTTACTAGTTTTTTCAGGTGGTACTTCAACTTTTACTTGAGTACAGATTTTCAGTACTCTACCCACCATTGGTACTGAGATCTTTACACAATGATGTGCTATACACTCACCTAAAGGATTATTAGGAACACCATACAAATACTGTGTTTGACCCCCTTTCGCCTTCAGAACTGCCTTAATTCTATGTGGCATTGATTCAACAAGGTGCTGAAAGCATTCTTTAGAAATGTTGGCCCATATTGATAGGATAGCATCTTGCAGTTGATGGAGATTTGTGGGATGCACATCCAGGGCACGAAGGTCCCGTTCCACCACATCCCAAAGATGCTCTATTGGGTTGAGATCTGGTGACTGTGGGGGCCATTTCAGTACAGTGAACTCATTGTCATGTTCAAGAAACCAATTTGAAATGATTCAAGCTTTGTGACATGGTGCATTATCCTGCTGAAAGTAGCAGAGGATGGGTACATGGTGTTCATAAAGGGATGGACATGGTCAGAAACAATGCTCAGGTAGGATGTGGCATTTAAATGATGCCCAATTGGCACTAAGGGGCCTAAAGTATTACACCACCACCACCAGACTGCACAGTGGTAACAAGGCATGATGGATCTATGTTCTCATTCTGTTTACGCCAAATTCTGACTCTACCATCTGAATGTGTCAACAGAAATTGAGACTCATCAGACCAGGCAACATTCTTCCAGTCTTCAACTGTCCAATTTTGGTGAGTTCGTGCAAATTGTAGCCTCTTTTTCCTATTTGCTGTTGTAGCCCCTCCGCCTCAAGGTTGTGCGTGTTGTGGCTTCACAAATGTTTTGCTGCATACCTCGGTTGTAACAAGTGGTTATTTCAGTCAAAGTTGCTCTTCTATCAGCTTGAATCAGTCAGCCCATTCTCCTCTGACCTCTAGCATCAACAAGGCATTTTCGCCCACAGGACTGCCGCATACTGGATGTTTTTCCCTTTTCACACCATTCTTTGTAAACCCTAGAAATGGTTGTGCGTGAAAAACCCAGTAACTGAGCAGATTGTGAAATACTCAGACCGGCCCGTCTGGCACCAACAACCATGCCACGCTCAAAATTGCTTAAATCACCTTTCTTTCCCATTCTGACATTCAGTTTGGAGTTCAGGAGATTGTCTTGACCAGGACCACAACCCTAAATGCATTGAAGCAACTGCCATGTGATTGGTTGATTAGATAATTGCATTAATGAGAAATTTAACAGGTGTTCCTAATAATCCTTTAGGTGAGTGTATGTTTATGTTAAAAGAGACTGGTCTAATTGTTTATCATTATCTGAATATGAGGAAATTCTGTTTTTTAGCATACAATTTTGGCCACTTGATTTGGCAAAGCTCTACACAGGGGAAAGAGAACAATATTATATATATTTAGAAAAACAATGATATCATATTGCAAAGTTTGGGGGAAAATTTGCACCTAACTTTTAATTTACCCACGGAAAGACCCAATCAGTGTTTATTGAACTGGGATCAATGTGTCCACCTAAAGTGTGTTATTTTCTTTGGTCAGAGTTTCAGAAGATAAAACATGTGTTATTGGAGTGCCACATCCATTCCCAGGTGAGACGGTCAGCAGTGGCTGTTGTATTTGGTTTTGTCTGTGACTTTCAAAATCAGAATTCATAACAAAATTTTGCTGCCACCTTTTTATTGAAGCTGTGTTCTTACAAAACTTACTGTCAGGACTGATGAGTTTAGGCTACAAACCGAAAAGTAACTAGTTCAGACTTCAGATTATCTGGAATAGACAAGTTTTTGGGAGGTTTTGCTCTGAAATGCAAACTCACTTCTGAATCCATTTTAAGTTTAGCTAAGTACCATTTGTATAATAAATGTGTGGAAATGTGTGTATTTCCTTCTAAAAGTACATTTTACTTCTGAAAATAATTTTATCCCCTGAGTTCTCTTATAACATTCAGATATAGGAAATATACTTCAAAACAAACTCTTGATATATTTTCTTTTTTGACTATGGACGTAATGTTTATTTTTCTATGCTTTCATGCACCAAAGGCCAATTTCAGTGTTATTTTGAATTCCTTTTTTAGTCTTTTTTTGTTATAACTGCATAGGTCCTAAAAATCGAAATGAAATCGTATATGACAATATTAAATTAATACCATATGTTAACTTAGTGGAAAATTGCAAAGTATGGACCTAGAGAGTTAATCATTTATCCACTAATGGCCACATTGTTTAAACTGAATCCTATTTTACAGTGCTATCCAATGTTCTCTGTCTTACATCTAACTGAAATGTGTTAGTAAGTTGTTTTTAACTGTCAGTGTTGAATGTGATGGTAAACTTTGAGTGCAATTTTGGTCTATGGGCACCTTCATAATGTGTCTATGACTACTGACAGAACAGTGACATTTTTAATTCTATAAATAGAATTTCTTCTTCCTGTTCCAACTTGTAATAGAGCAGATTTTCTTTTAATTTATCTAAAGAAAAATTCCTCATCTTTATGTTGCCTGCAAATACTTGGTTAAAGTACATGGTAGAAGACAAGTCAAATTGCAAACATATAGAAATAACTAACTTTGTGAGGAAAGTTTTACCTCTGTTTGTGGTAATATATGGTACTGGACTGAGTAAAAAGCATTGACTAATAGTTGTTTTGAATAAAAGGAAAGCATAAACTAAATTACAAACTGTAAATGTTAAATATACATATTTCTTTAACATTAAAGTAAGTAATACAGAGTTGTGCCACAGTGCAAATATATTTAAAGCTAATGTCTCCCTTTAACAATTAAGAGACATCAGAGATTCAGGAAGTCTTCATCATTGTGTATGACTGAGTGTAGAGTCTTCCTTCCATTACACAACCTGCATAGGGCAAGAATTACAAAGTTTAATTTAATATGGACAATCTCCCCTCAGTGAATTACTATTTACATGATTAATCAACTCTCAAGTTTAAAAGATAATAAAAACAATGTTTAATAAGACCTATTTTCAACATAAAGGTACAGAATGACATTTTATCAGCATGGGTTATTTAGCTGATACATTCTATGTTCTTACAAGGCATCAATAAAATGACATGAAAACATGTATTTAAACATTTTTGTACGACAAACAGATCTCTTGATCAATAAAGTGATTTAACAACTTTCTCACAAAAGGCTGTGAAGGCCCAATCCCCATTCCTCACCCCTTTATCAATGCAGGTCCCGCAGAGACATCCAAAGAGCCCATTTATCATCTGGATAGCGCAAAGGACCACCTGCAGAGAACTGGTCACCAGCAGGGTTCCAAACAACCCCACGTTGAATTCAACCACGTTTTTCGGTTCTGTGCACTGGCTCCACATGTCATGATGGTTCAAGTAACTGAAATCTCTGATGGAGTAATAAAGTGGGATAAGCAATTATAATTTATTGTAATGGTAGACACAGTACGTGGCTATCTAGGATGTTTTTCTTACCTGTCTTTGAAGGGTGTCTTCCAGATCAGAATTACTTTACAGTAGGGCCCATTTATTAGACCAAGCATTGCCACTGCAAAACTGTAGAGGGCACCAGCTAACCCAATTGCAGCAAAGAGAATCGAGAGGAACATCTGTGGTATGGAAACAAGATAAGTGACAAACCTTTATGTCATTTCCCGAATGCACCATTCTCCTCAGCTCCTTCTCAAATCCTATTAGATGAGAAAGCCAGTGGTGTACATTCTGCCTATTTTCTCATCAATCTAATCTCGACTAAAAGTTTTAGTTACCAAAAGTTAAATATGTTAAGAACAGAGTTGACTTTGTGTTGTAGACTTTACCCTTAGCCAATGTTTTATAGAATTTTCATTTTGGTAAGATAACTAAAAAACACATTTTCAATTACAGAAACCAATTACAGAAATTAGAGTGGACTGCCATGCTCAAGGACAGAATAACAGATTAATTTTGATTGTGCACATAAATGCATAGAAATCAGTTAATTACATTTGTATTGTAAGAATATTTGGTAACTGGTGAAGAATTTATATATGCAAAAATATTAGTGTTGACACTAACTGGCAGTCATTTAAATCTCTGTCTGTTCGACACAGGGTGATTAGATATGGCAAGCACACTCAGGAATGTGAGTTATGCTAACCTACATGATATCTTAGATAATGAATAATGTGTCTTGTTACACTGACTGGCATCATTCACAGGAAATGGCAGTTTACTTTTCATTAGTTTAATTGAGCTGGAGGTTCACTTTATTCTCCTTTCTCACTCTCTATTGCTGTCTGACTGTCTTATCTCTGAACCTTTCTCACTTCACAGTTCCCTTTTCTTCTTTTAGATGTTTCTAGTCTTAAAAATTATACATACAGTCTTAAAATGTATACATTCTTTCAAAATGCATTCTGGCAAATTTTGTTACTTTTACAAGTAATAACTGTAAAAGTATACACACTAAGTTGTATCAGAGCACTACGATTAGATTATAAAAGACACAAGTTTAAAAAGGGGTCTACATTTTGCCAATGTTAAATGAAATATCTAATATTTATACTTTTAAGTTTGCAAAAGTAAAAGACTGTTAAGAACAGAGGTGGAGTGATGTAGACTTTAACCATAGCCAAAGTTTTAAATAATAAATTTACATGTTGGTAAGTTGACAGAGAACACATTCTCATTAACAGTAATGATTTAGTAGCAATTAGATGTGACTGCTGTGCTGAGGGACAAAAAAACAGATTTTCATTCAGTACACAAGTCACCTTCCTCACTAAGGTACGCTATTCTGGTATTTCTGCCATAATGCATTGTGGAAAAAAACACTTTCTACTGATAAGCAAGGAAATTTACCCCACCTACAGGCAAAGGGCTGGCAAGGTGTGTGCAATGAAATAGTTTTCAGTTCTCTACTTTTCTATCCCAAGAATGTACAGAAAGGGAAAAAATAGGAAGCTGCTGAAAACATTAATTTGTTTCCCACTTACCCCAGCCAAAAGTGCAGGAGTCCATTAGAACAAATGAATGTTTTGAGACACTTCCTCTTTTTTCACTTTCTGCGCATTCCTAGGGTAATGCTTCAGTTTTTCCTGTAAAATCTGTCCCGTGGTTTCAAGCCTGACTCACCCCACAACGGTTGGCACAGCAGCCCTTTTTCCCAGTCACATTAATGTGGAAAGCTGGGATCAGTACCTGAAGAGGCAATGCGGAAAGATATCAGAATCATGCATAAAATGTTAAGGGATTTTATCTTGTTTAAATAAAAGATCTGCTGTGGTAGAATGCTTTTTTTTAATGTTGTAATAGGTAGTGGGCATTCGGGTGTCAGGAGATACTGTTATCAGAGAATACATGTGCTTTTTAGAGGTGTTCCATTTCTTGCCAAGTGGAATAAACAAAATGAATATGGGAGATAGATGCCACACCTCAATTTATAACGTTATAATAATTAACTTCAGTGAAACAATGCATCAATAAAGCTTACATAACGAAAAAGTATCACCTATTGGGTGACTGGCGACATTTGATAACAACACACAAAATAATATCCAGATTTTAATTATATTCAGATTTATATAATTTCCTCTGTTATCTTTTCTCTGATTAATTGTATATTTTCACAATTTGCCATTATCATTCAATAAAAAAAGAGGAACTCACCATGAGCCCACCTCCAACCAGTCCACCCATGTACTTCACTTCTACTGTGAGGTATCCATCTTTGGCATAACTGGTCTCCCAACCTGGGAAGAACAGAATGATATTACAGATGATGGAGATGAATGCCAGAGGGTACAGCGACGACCCAATAAACCGAGAGCATCTACCAGTACACATCCTGTCTTTTACAGTCTAACAACCGTGTGGTCTAAGATCCTTTGAAAACAAAAGCTTTTAATTTTCTAAAAAGGGCTTATTTTAGTATGTTACAAAGTTGTAAAACATAGTCCTATATCTTTCTCAGACAATTCTCAGTTGAATCTGTTTGCTTTGTTTTATAAGTATACTACAAATAGGGAGGTTTAAGTACTGGAGGGAGGAGTTCATGTGTTGCATTAACGGACTATGAATCATTAGGCCAAGCCTATATTTGGACACCCTCTGTTTGCCAAAGGCAGTTAAGGAACACTGAAAGGCTCCATTCATTTCGAATTGATTATGGAGTTATGATTAACACCACTTTGGCCTTGTTGTCTCTACTTCACTGCTGGAGATAATTTTTCTGATTTAAATAGCTGAGAAGTAGTGGAGTATATGAACCACTAACTTTTTGTCTATCTTGTTGGTAAAGTGGTTAAAATGGCAGCTGTTTGGGAAATATATATTTTTTTTAAATTGCTATGGTTACTGCAGTTGCAATATCTCAAGTTTGGGAAGAGACCTTTTCGTAAAATAAATTCTGATTCAAGTAGCTGAGAAATGGATGAAGATATGAAATGCTCTAACTTTTTGTCTATCTCATTTGCAAAGAGGTCCAAATTGCAGATATTTGTAAAAGGTTGTGTGAAATTCTGTTAAATTAATTTCTTTAATTGCTGTAAGTTTTGTTCTGAATAAATTTTTTCACAAACCCGGGAATGTGAAAAAATACAATGCTCACAATCTTTTACATTCTTCTCTAAGTAGTTTAGAAAGGTGTTAAAGTAAGTTGTTTGCGACAACTGTAATATTAAAAAAATATATAAAAGATATCCCTCTCCACCTTAACGTGGTGGATTATTTTAAACGTGGTGGAGGGGTTTGAGTACCCGAGTGACCCTAGGAGCTATGTTGTCTGGGGTTATATGCCCCTGGTAGGGTCTCCCAAGGCAAACAGGTCCTAGGCGACGGGTCAGACTAAGAGCGGTTCAAAACCCTTTAATGATGAGAAATGTTGAGGTCCGTGACGTCGCCCGGTATGGCGCAGCCGGGGCCCCACCCTGGAGCCAGGCCCGGTGTTGGGGCTCGTA
The DNA here is from genome assembly GCF_011004845.1 of Esox lucius. Classification (NCBI taxonomy): domain Eukaryota; kingdom Metazoa; phylum Chordata; class Actinopteri; order Esociformes; family Esocidae; genus Esox; species Esox lucius. The sequence goes on along the minus strand of NC_047575.1, from coordinate 1,800,171 downwards.
CGCGAGCGCCTGGTGGCCGGGCCTTTCCCCATGGGGCCCGGCCGGGCTCAGCCTGAAGGAGCGACGTGGGGCTGCCTTCCCGTGGGCTCACCACCTGCAGGAGGGACCATAAGGGGCCGGTGCGGAGAGGATCGGGCAGCAGTCGAAGGCGGGGGCCTAGACAACCCGATCCCTGGACACGGAAACTAGCGCTAGGGACGTGGAACGTCACCTAGCTGGCGGGGAAGGACCCTGAGATCATGTGGAGAGTGCTTCGGGAATATAGGCTCCTGGGTCCTTTGCTATGGGCTGTCTGGTCCCTGTACGACCAAAGCAGGAGCTTGGTCCGCATTGCCGGCAGTAAGTCAGACTTCCCAGTGCATGTTGGACTCTGGCAGGGCTGCCCTTTGTTGTCGGTTCTGTTCGTAATTTTTATGGACAGAATTTCTAGCCGCAGCCAGGGGCCGGAGGGTGTCAGGTTTGGGGACCACACGATTTCGTCTCTGCTCTTTGCGGATGATGTTGTCGTGTTGGCCCCTTCAAACCAGGAACTTCAGCATGCACTGGGACGGTTTGCAGCCGAGTGTGAAGCGGTGGGGATGAGAATCAGTACCTCCAAATCCGAGGCCATGGTCCTCAGTCGGAAAAGGGTGGCTTGCCCACTTCAGGTTGGTGGAGAGTGCCTGCCTCAAGTGGAGGAGTTTAAGTATCTAGGGGTCTTGTTCACGAGTGAGGGAAGGATGGAACGGGAGATTGACAGACAGATTGGTGCAGCTTCTGCAGTAATGCGGTCAATGTATCGGTCTGTCGTGGTGATGTATCGGTCTGTTGATTTACCGGTCAATCTACGTTCCTACTCTCACCTATGGTCATGAGCTTTGGGTCATGACCGAAAGAACAAGATCCCGGATACAGGCGACCGAAATGAGCTTTCTCCGCAGGGTGGCTGGGCGATCCCTTAGAGATCGGGTGAGAAGCTCGGTCACCCGGGAGGAGCTCAGAGTAGAGCCGCTGCTCCTCCACATCGAGAGGGGTCAGCTGAGGTGGCTTGGGCATCTGTTTCGTCCCACCGGGAGGAGACCCCGGGGAAACCCTAGGACACGCTGGAGGGACTATGTCTCCCAGCTGGCCTGGGAACGCCTCAGTGTCCCCCCGGAAGAGCTAGAGGAAGTGTCTAGGGAGAGGGAAGTCTGGGCATCTCTGCTTAGACTGCTGCCCCCGCGACCCGGCCCCGGATAAGCGGAAGAAAATTATAATGATGATGATAAAAGATATCAAAAAGCTGTATGCAGGCAACTTAATCTGGACCAGTCTACACGTTTGAACAATGTTTCTAGTTTGAACAGTGTAGGAGTAGTAGTGTTCCAAAGAATAATAATAATAATAAGACATATGTCAAAGAACTAACATGGGGCTTTTGCTGCCGAAGCCCCAGTAAATATTTGACAAAATTAAAAGAGGTTTTCTTTAAATGTTAATGTCAATAATTCACTGAGAGTTCAGTAGGCCAGCCCACAGCACCGTATCCTGCCATGGTACATGGAAAACCTCATCAGGTCATTGCGGACTCCAACAGCAGCCCGAGAGGCTTTCCCTGCATCTACCAAGGTGCCTGCTTCTGTGACCCGTCTTTTCCACTCCCCCGGCTGTGCCTTGCCATTGTTCAAAACAGAATCTGTAAAATTAGGTGGTATATACTTTGCTACAGGTGTGTTGGCAGCATTTGTATAGGCCAGATAGTTGTGCAGTGCAGCACATGCCTTCACAACATGTGTACATTTGTCTGGTAGGAATTCCAACGGTTTGCCTAGAATTCTCCAGCATGCGACCATCATACTAAATTAGTTCTCAATCACACGCCTGGCCCGTGAATGTTGATAGATGTAGATCCTCTTGCAGTCATCCAAATTGGCACATGGTAAAGCAGAATATACGGTGAAATTTAAAATAACATAACAAAAAACCACTGACTTCTAACTGAACTCCATTGTACTTGTACTGTTCAATGACAAAGTTGAATCTATGGTCATTTTACAATGGAAGCAAATAGAGGGAAGAACATTTACTTAAATCTATAATTAATCTAATATTGTATCTGCTTATGATTTAATCCTCCAAATATTTTAAGAAGATCAATAAACAATTACTTATTTTGAAAGGGCTTCATCAGATATACATGCAATGGAAAAGCAGCATCTCCAACGATGACATGGGGGATGGTGACTCCTATCCCAGAAGGTTTGCAGGTGGAGGAATAGAAATTGTCCCCTGAAGCAGGTTTGCGTGAAGTGGGTGGCTTGGTGTGTAATAAAGGATTCCAAGCTATGCAGAAGATTGTTGAAACGATTAGCCAACATCCTAAAATATTTTAAATACCTCTTTGTCCATCTTACGCATCTGCTGAACAAACACACTCAATTCTAGCTAGATAGCTATTATATTGTTTATCAACTATACAGTTACTTCTTGATTGATGTTTTCCTGTTCTACAAGAGAACAAACAACGTTTTTCCAACTCATCGCCCATCTCCCCCTCTTCATTTAATTTTACTAGTTCTCTCAAACTCGCCATTCCAGAAACCGTCTTCCTTGATCTACCTAGGTAGCTACCTGTCATGACCCCTCCATGACGTTTGTGTTTCGTGTTTTTCGTTAGTCTCGTGGCTGAATGAGTTTCTCCCCTGTGCACTTGCTTCTGTCTGTGTGTTTTTGTTGTCTGTCTTTCCGGTCTCCCGGGATACGAGTGATGGGGCAGGACGTTCTCACTCAGGTAATTCCTGTGCCCAGCTGCTCCAACTCCGCAATCATCACACCTGTTCCTGCCCAGCTCATCATCAGCGGTATTTAGGAGGATTCCTCACGTCCAGTCCCTTCCGGATCGTTAGTCACCTATGTAGATTAATACGTACCAGCTCTATTCCGTGCTTCATTTGCTCCTTGTCTTTTCACGTTCCCCTGTTTGTGCTGTTCTTGTAATTCTGTTTCCCGTACCCTGCCTGGACACAACTGCCCTGGGAGATTCACCTGTCTCACATGGATTTCCGGACCTGCCCTACCAGATTACCCACCTGCAGCACCCCAAACCTGCTCCTTACTCCAACCCCGCCTTGCATTTTGTTTTACCATTGTTGTGCTTGCGTTCAATACAATGTCTTTTCTACTCCTGTGTCCAATCTGTGTTTGGGTTCAGGCCTTGACCCTGACAGCTGCCTATTATATTGTTTACCAACTATACAGTTACTTATTCTGTGATGCTTTCCTGCTCTACAAGCGAACAAACCAACAGTTACTAAGAAGTGTGGAATAGAACGACTAGCTACACAATTAGGCCGCACAACTATAAATGCTGAGCGTATCCCCGTACACCCGCACATGAAATTAACACAACGCAGACACACACAAGCATAAACCAGGCATAAGGCTGCACTCCTCATGGACTTTGGACCCTGTGAATGGGAGAGTAATAATAAGTGATTGCAATCAACAGCAAAATATTGCTACTAATAACACTTTAGTAAGAAACTGCAGTAGTTACATTGAGCTAGTTGTGATATTAGCTGTGAATTGTGTAACTAGTAACCTCCCAAAGATATTACTTTTAAAAAGTAGTCCAAACATTTCTAACCTGCTTTTAGAAAATTATTTTAGAATGCAGAGAATTTAGATAACCAAAAAGGAACAGAGAAAGAGCAGATGTGTATAGCTTCAACTTGAAAAAATAAATGTGATAGTGATACTAGCTACTAAAGTGTGCATGCTTATCTTTAAATTGAAATTAACCTAAGTGTAAAAAAGCTGTGGTCTTGTGAGGTCCTGCGGTCTAACCCCCTGCCCTCCAGGTAACTTTGCATGCAGCATGGGTTTGAGTCCGACACATTGCTTTTCCTGCAAAAACACTCCTATATCTTTTCCCAATTTCCTGTCTAATAACGCATACATAAAATGCCTGACTTTTTTTTTTAATCCTGTTTTTATTCTATATCTATTTTTATTATTCTATGTTTTATTATTATGATGTTTTCGTTTTAGTTTTTATGCAATTTTTTTCTTTCTCTGTGAAAGTTAGGAGGGACATTTCCCGGTAATACCTCTTGATAAGAGTACATGAACTACTATTAACAAATACAGTAGTTGACATGAACGAATGATAAACCTTGCTTTATTAACAATTTACAAATGCATTAACTAACAGTGTGTGCTGTCATTTGTTCATGTTGACATAGCACATCAAATCATGTCATTTATTGCACACAGTTTGTACAGAAATGTGTTAATGTGGACATAAACTATACATAAGATAATAACATTTTTGAATACATTATTAATACGTAGGCTAGATAATGATAGTTTAGCATCATTAATTTATATTAACTAATGCTGAGGTATCAGTTCGAAATGGTTTATACCAATGTGTCATTAGTTAATGATGGTTAAGGCAGGACAATTCATCACTTACTTAAAGGGACACAACATAATTAACTAATGGTGAAGTATCCGTTATTAATAGTTTATAGCTACCAATGGGTCATTAGTTTGTCATTGTTAATGTATGATTATTCATCACTTTACTTAAGGGGACACAAAATAATTACCTAACAGTTAAGTACCTAATAGACAGGATTAATTTAAAGTGTAGGCTATGAAGACAATTTATAAGACAACCACTCTGGACACATGGACATGATGAAGGAAGAGACAAGTAATGTCTTTTCAGTGGAAGTGTAAACAGGCAAGTCATATGCGAGAAATAAACCGTCACATCAATCAGTCAATCAAATGTAATTTTGTCAAGACCTTTTTACATCAGAAGTTTTCACTAAGTGCTTATACAGGTGCTGGTCATAAAATTAGAATATCATCAAAAAGTTGATTTATTTCAGTAATTCCATTCAAAAAGTGAAACTTGTATAATGTATACATTCATTCCACACACACTGATATATTTCAAGTGTTTATTTCTTTGAATTTTGATTATTATAACTGACAACTAATGAAAAACCCAAATTCAGTATCTCAGAAAATTTGAATATTGTGAAAAGGTTCAATATTGAAGATACCTGGTGCCACACTCTAATCAGCTAATTAACTCAAAACACCTGCAAAGGCCTTTAAATGGTCTCTCAGTCTAGTTCTGTAGGCAAAACAATCATAGGGAAGACTGCTGACTTGACAGCCGTCCAAAAGACGACCATTGACACCTTGCACAAGGAAGGCAAGACACAGGTCTTAGCTAAAGAGGCTGGCTTTTCACAGAGCTCTGTGTCCAAGCACATTAATAGAGAGGCGAAGGGAAGGAAAAGATGTGCTAGAAAAAAGTGTACAAATAATAGGGATAACTGCACCCTGGAGAGGATTGTGAAACAAAACCCATTCAAAAATGTGGGGGAGATTCACAAAGAGTGGACTGCAGCTGGAGGCAGTGCTTCAAGAACCACCACACACAGACGTATGCAAGACATGGGTTTCAGCTGTCGCATTCCTTGTGTCAAGCCACTCTTGAACAAGACACAACGTCAGAAGTGTTTCGCCTGGGCTAAAGACAAAAAGGACTGGACTGCTGCTGAGTTATGTTCTCTGATTAAAGTAAATGTAACATTACCTTTGGAAATCAAGGTCCCAGAGTCTGGAGGAAGAGAGGAGAGGCACAGAATCCACGTTGCTTGAAGTCCAGTGTAAAGTTTCCACAGTCAGTGATGGTTTGGGGTGCCATGTCATCTGCTGGTGTTGGTCCACTGTGTTTTCTGAGGTCCAAGGTCAACGCAGCCATCTACCAGGAAGTTTTAGAGCACTTCATGTTTCCTGCTGATGACCAACTTTATGGAGATGCAGATTTCATTTTGCAACAGGACATGGCACCTGCACACAGTGCCAAAGCTACCAGTACCTGGTTTAAGGACCATGGTATCCCTGTTCTTAATTGGCCAGCAAACCCGCCTGACCTTAACCCTATAGAAAATCTAGGGGGTATTGTGAAGAGAAAGATGCGATACGCCAGACCCAACAATGCAGAAGAGCTGAAGGGCTCTATCAGAGCAACCTGGGCTCTCAAAACACCTGAGCAGTGTATTGGTCTTAAGTCATATTCTAATTTTCTGAGATACTGAATGTGGGGTTTTCATTAGTTGTCAGTTATAATCATCACAATTAAAATAAATAAAAATGTCTAATATATCAGTCTGTGTGTAATGAATGAATATAATGTACAAGTTTCACTTTTTGAATGGAATTACTGAAATAAATCAACTTTTTGATGATATTCTAATTTTATGACCAACACCTGTACAGCAGTAATGTGTAAAATACCTTCATGTCCAGCTAGTGTAGTAAATTCTGTTAAAGGGATAAGATAACTGTAAATTACCTTCATGTTAACACAAATAGTACATGGCTGAGCAAGCTTTTTGGCTCGGGGGCCATATCAGGATAAATGGAGGCCCACATTTGTTTATTAATTTGTTAATCATAAAGGATTTGCATGCGTAAAATGGCAATAATTAAAATATTTATACAGTAGGTTAATTATACTGCCTAAATACTTTAAATTCAGATTCCAATGTATAAGAATGGGCTGGTGATTTGTGTTTTATTTCCCCTCAAAACTGTTTTATTAACTATTACGGGCTGGATGGAACTGCCTCGTGGGACGGATTCGGCCCATGGGCCTTAGTTTGCCCACCCCTGAGCTAACTGAAGCCAGCTAATAATCAGTCAAAGCTAGCTAATGGGAACTAACTAATTGCTAACCCTTACAGCGCAACAAGTGTGAAGCTCCTAAACAAAACTGTTACAAAATTATATTAATTTAATTATATTGTTTTGTACAGTAACAAATTACTGCACAACCATCATGGCATTTTACATTCAACATGGGTTTTCTGTCGAGCTCATAGTTATAAAATTACTTTACTTTGCTTTTCCAACCCTCTACAAACACTTATAGACCTCCATGATACTCTGCAAGTTTTATTGATGATTTTGCTGAACTACTCTGCAGAGATGGGGTCAAGTCCAAGCAAGTCTCAAGTCTTAACCATCAAGTCTCGAGTCAAGTCTCAAGTCACAGTTCAGATAAATCAAGCAAGTCAAGTCAAGGGTTCACCCTAAGCAAGTCAAGTAGAGTCCTTATACGTTTCAAGTCAAGTCACAGTACTAAAAAGATGAACACACACACACACACTGTCCTCTTTTTCTGACGTGCGCTCGGTGCGAAGCTCGATTTCAAAATCAAATATTTTTCTCCTCCGCGGTACAATTTTTTGGGGGGCCTGAAGGGGTTGTATTCGCTATAACAACCGCCTCGCTATACCTTATCCCGCTTATTACATGGCTACCTACCAAATAAATCAATAATTTGACACAAAATATTGATTTCAAAAGGTATTTATTGATTTAAAAACGATTGTATTGCTTCCTCTAAAGAAAATAGTCCGTTCCGTCTCTGGTTAGAATCCTGCTGCGTCAATTGCAACGCGCTGTTTTCATGGCAACGGTCTGTTATCAAGAAATAACACGCGTTCTGCACTGGAATTCAGCCAATCCATGTAATAAGGGCTAATAATAACAACCTTATAAACTAATTATTGTGACTGAAAAACTGCCTAATATGTAATTACGCTGTAATTATTCTTGTCTGTATGAGTAAAAAAAAAAAAAACACTTCGAAATGTTTAGGTGCTAGTAATCACATCGGCGCCTCCATGTTAGCCTTTCATGCAGTAAAGTTAACTGTTATGGTGTAAGCACAATGTTTTTTTTGTTTCCACACGCAGTCCACAAACACTTGAAAATGCGCACATTTAATACAGACATTATAGCCTACGAGTAATAATATACATGCCCGCTCATTTTAAGATGCCCATCAACATTAAAATTCAGGCTATGCCACTGTTATAGTCAAATTCCCTTACATCTATTTACCAGACGTATTCAGTAATGATAATGGTCACATTTCTAACAAGAAAAAAAAAAAACATAATATGCAACCAAGGCCAAATTATGACAAACAAAAGATTAATTCATTACATTAGTAACTTAATCGTTATAGATCTTAGTGAAACTGAATATATAAGAGAGTACTTTCTTACCTTTCCTTGTGGTTCTTAAAATTACGAATGAAATTTGACGTTGTTGCATATTTTGCATCTGGCAAATCTTTTTTTATTCACACGGTCCAGTTAAAAGTCCTTGTATCCAAATACTATTTGTGGAGCTCGACTAACGTTACTGTCTGCCATGTTTGGCGCGGTTTGAATTGTGCAGCGTTAAAGGCACATACGCTGATTAGTGGTGCTGATGTCACAACATATAAAATAATTTTATTGCTGTTTGTTTATTATAAGTTCAAGTCATTGTCGAGTCTTCCACTTCAAGTCAAGTCAAGTCTCAATTAACTTGTTCTCAAGTCAAAGTCAAGTCAAGTCATTTTCATACTTTAATCAAGCAAGTCACAAGTACTGAAAATTGTGACTCATGTGACTCGAGTCCCCCACCTCTGCTACTCTGTGCTATCCATTGATTATAACTTGTTTTTTATAACAGGGGATTTTAAAATCCACATAGATAGTAATACGGACAATAATGCCAAATAGCTTTTTGCACTACTTGACACTTTTGATCTCACTCCAAATGTGAAAGAGCGTATGCACACTAGAGCGCACGCATCTCCAAGGGTCTCAATATTTCCTCTGTCATAGTGAAAGACTTGGCCCTGTCTGATAATTTCTGTCTTTTGAATCACTGATCACTCCAGATGTTCAAGTAAACTCTGTTTCTGTTAAGAAAAGGTACATTAATGAGAATACCAATTCTCAGTTTATGGAGGCCATAGCTCCAACAATAAGTGCAGAGTCAGTTGATGTACTCATGGATAATTTTAAAGCCAAAATATTGAATGTCAGGGATCGTGTTGCACCGGTAAAGGTAAAGAAAACTATGAGCAAACAGATAGCACCATGGAGAACTACCATTATGGTAAACACACTGAAAAGGAAAAATAGGAAAGCGGAACGGAACTGATTATTGATCAAAAATAGTAATTGATCAAAAGTCACTACAACGAACAGTTAGACATCTTAAAGCGTCAACAAGTCTCGACACGCTGCCATCTGATTTTTTTAAAACTATTTTTAACTCTAACAATGGCTCTTGTGATGGCAGTTTACGAAAATGGTAAGACAGGAAAACTCAGTTGCACAATTAACAGTTTATTCTTGCAAGGAGAGAGTACACAGGTTACAAAGAAATGGTGAATAATCTCTAAATTAATACAGAACAATCATCAGTACTTAAAGGGGAAAAAGGGATGTGGTACAATACTGCACAGCTGTATTAGAAATCTGGACAGAGAACACCTAAACTGATGGTTTAAACTGATAGAAAGATGAATGGATAACACAATGATCTTCTGAGACCGTCCAATGATGACCATAAACAAATAACAGGTCCCCCTCTCCCATATTCCTTTTCTTATCTAATGAGGGGGGCAAAGTACTTCTAACTAGTAAACTAATTTATACATGTATAAAACTAAGTATACCTTGGTTCAAGAAATTTCCCAATGTCTCTAAAAACAGATGCCATTAAGCCTCTATTAAGAAAGAGAACAGTGGATGCATCTATATTGAACAACTACAGACCTGTATCAAATACTTCTTTAATACCCAATGTCTTGTTTTGTCTTCAATCAACTCAGCAATTTTGTGAACTCAAGTGGTCTCTTAGACAAATTTCAGTCAGGCTTTCGACCTCACCACACTACTGAAACGGCTCTGATAAAAGTTAAGTGATATAAGGCTGAATCCTGATTCTGATAAAATAACAGTTCTGGTTCAAATAGATCTCGGGTGCTGCATTTGACACTAGATCATAAAACACTTCTAGACAGGATGGAAAATTGAGTAGGACTCTGGGACAGTCCTTAATTTGTTCAAAACTTATTTAGATGGCCGGAGTTACTTTGTCACCATTGGCAATCATGAATCTGATAGGCTGGCTATGACATGTGGAGTTCCCCAGGGATATATGCTACCTCTTTGCCAAATTCTACAGAACAACATTAATTACCATAGTTATGCAGATAATACTCAAATATATGACTATCAAACCATATGACAGCAGCTCAATAGACTCACTGTGTCACTGTATAGAACACATAAATACCTGGATAAAACAAAATTGTCTACAATTATCCTCATGGAATCCTTGTCATGATTCAAGGGAGGCGGAGGCAAACGCAGAGTAGAAAACTGAACTTTTAATGTAAACAAAAAGAAAACAAAACAGAGTGACGTGCACTACAGAATATAACATGGAGACAGGAACACGAAACGTGACACTACAACAATGATCGACAAGGACAGGGAGAAAATGCCAGAATAAATACACAGACTAACAAGGAGAACAGAAACAGGATGGGGCTAAACACAGGTGAAAGGAATAAACTGATCAACTGAAACGAGAACAGGAAAGACCAAACAAGGACATGACAAACAAAGGACACAAAACACGAGGGAGGAGGGACCATAAGGGGCCGGTGCGGAGAGGACCAGGTGGCAGTCGAAGGTGGGGGCCTAGACAACCCGATCCCTGGACACGGAAACTAGCTCTAGGGATGTGGAATGTCACCTCGCTGGCGGGGAAGGAGCCTGAGATTGTGCGTGAGGTTGAGAGGTTCCGACTAGAGGTAGTCGGGATCACCTCTACGCACGGCTTGGGCTCTGGAACCACACTCCTTGAGAGAGGATGGACTCTTCACCACTCTGGAGTTGCCCATGGTGAGAGGCGGCGGGCTGGTGTGAGTTTGCTTATAGCTCCCCAGCTCTGCCGCCATGTGCTGGAGTTTATCCCGGTGAACGAGAGGGCCGTTTCCCTGCGCCTACGGGTCGGGGATAGGTCTCTCACTGTTGTTTGTGCCTACGGGTCGAACGGCAGTGCAGAGTACCCGACCTTCTTGGAGTCTCTGGGAGGGGTGCTGGAAAGTGCTCCGACTGGGGACTCTATCGTTCTACTGGGGGACTTCAACGCCCACGCGGGCAACGACAGTGACACCTGGAGGGGCGTGATTGGGAGGAATGGCCCCCCTGATCTGAACCCGAGCGGTGTTCAGTTATTGGACTTCTGTGCTAGTCACAGTTTGTCCATAACAAACATCATGTTCAAGCATAAGGGTGTCCATCAGTGCATGTGGCACCAGGACACCCTAGGCCGTAGGTCGATGATCGACTTTGTTGTCGTTTCATCTGACCTGCGGCCGTATGTCTTGGACACTCGGGTGAAGAGAGGGGCGGAGCTGTCAACTGATCACCACCTGGTGGTGAGTTGGATCCGATGGCGGGGGAGGAAGCTGGACAGACTCGGCAGGCCCAAGCGTACTGTAAGGGTCTGCTGGTAAAGGTCTGGCCGAGTCTCCTGTCAGAGAGATCTTTAACTCCCACCTCCGGCAGAGCTTCGACTGGATCCCAAGGGAGGCTGGAGATATTGAGTCCGAGTGGACCATGTTCTCCACCGCCATTGTCGAAGCGGCCGCTCGGAGCTGTGGCCGTAAGGTCTCCGGTGCCTGTCGAGGCAGCAATCCCCGAACCCGGTGGTGGACACCGGAAGTAAGTGATGCCGTCAAGCTGAAGAAGGAGTCCTATCAGGCCTGGTTGGCTTGTGGGACTCCTGAGGCAGCTGACGGGTTCCGACAGGCCAAGCGGACTGCAGCCCGGGAGGTTGTGGAGGCAAAAATTCGGGCCTGGGAGGAGTTCGGTGAGGCCATGAAGAAGGACTATCGGCTGGCCTCGAAGAGATTCTGGCAAACCGTCCGGCGCCTCAGGAGAGGGAAACAGTGCCCTACGAACACTGTTTACAGTAGAGGTGGGCAGCTGTTGACCTCAACTGGGGATGTCGTAGGGCGGTGAAAGGAGTACTTCGAGGATCTCCTAAATCCCGCCGTCACGTTTTCCATTGAGGAAGCAGAGGATGAGGGCTCATAGGTGGACTCGTCCATCACCCGGGCTGAAGTCACAGAGGTGGTCAAGAAACTCCTCAGTGTCAAGGCACCGGGGGTGGATGAGATCCGCCCTGAGTACCTCAAGTCTCTGGATGTTGTGGGGCTGTCTTGGTTGACACGCCTGTGCAACATCGCATGGCAGTCGGGGACAGTGCCTCTGGGATGGCAGACCGGGGTGGTGGTCCCTCTTTTTAAGAAGGGGGACCGGAGGGTGTGTTCCAACTATAGGGGGATCACACTTCTCAGTCTCCCCGGGAAAGTCTATGCCAGGGTTCTGGAGAGGAGAATACGGCCGATAGTAGAACCTCGGATTCAGGAGGAACAGTGTGCTTTTCGTCCGGGCCGTGGAACACTGGACCAGCTCTGTACCCTCTACGGGGTGTTGGAGGGTTCATGGGAGTTTGCCCAACCTATCCACATGTGTTTTGTGGATTTGGAGAAGGCATTCGACTGTGTCCCTCGCGGCATCCTGTGGAGAGTGCTTTGGGAATATGGGGTCCTGGGTCCTTTGCTAAGGGCTGTCAGGTCCCTGTACGACCGAAGCAGGAGCTTGGTACGCATTGCCGGCAGTAAGTCAGACTTGTTCCCAGTGCATGTTGGACTCCGGCAGGGCTGCCCTTTGTCGCCGGTTCTGTTCATAATTTTTATGGACAGAATTTCTAGCCGCAGCCAGGGGCCAGAGGGTGTCAGGTTTGGGGACCACAAGATTTCGTCTCTGCTCTTTGCGGATAATGTTGTCGTGTTGGCCCCTTCAAACCAGGAACTTCAGCATGCACTGGGATGGTTTGCAGCCGAGTGTGAAGCGGTGGGGATGAGAATCAGTACCTCCAAATCCGAGGCCATGGTCCTCAGTCGGAAAAGGGTGGCTTGCCCATTTCAGGTTGGTGGAGAGTGCCTGCCTCAAGTGGAGGAGTTTAAGTATCTAGGGGTCTTGTTCAAGAGTGAGGGAAGGATGAAACGGGAGATAGACAGACGGATCGGTGCAGCTTCTGCAGTAATGCGGTCGATGTATCAGTCAGTTTCCGATGCCTCCGGAACGCCTTCCCGGGAAGGTGTTCCGGTCCCGTCCCACCGGGAGGAGACCCCGGGGAAGACCTAGGACACGCTGGAGGGACTATGTCTCCCGGCTGGCCTGGGAACGCCTCGGTGTCCCCCTGGAAGAGCTGGAGGAAGTGTCTGGGGAGAGGGAGGTCTGGGCATCTTTGCTTAGACTGCTGCCCCCGCGACTGGCCCCCGATAAGCGGAAGATGATGGATGGATATTGAGAGCATGTGTTTGCTGAATGAATATAAAGTGCAATTAATTATATGATTGTCCACTTTTGTGTAAGATTTTGCAGAAAGAGTTTTGAATATTGAAACTTGTGGAATAGTGTTTACAGATATGGGAAATGTGTGTGCGTTTTTGGTAGTTTTGTAAGGGTATGGGTATTGCGCCACTTTAACCAGTTTTTTAGTTTAAGCAATTGAGAAAAACTTTAATGACACCTTCTGAATGTCATATCACAAACACAGGCCAGCAGGTTCAGGGATTCTTTAGAGTAGGCACAATTTCCACACCTGTAGCCAAAACCTGAGACATTAACACACACACTGCCAGAATTCTATAATAGCTTTTATAATAGCTTTCATTCTGACAATTCATACATTGCATAGAATTTCAATAATCAATATAAAATAAGAATAAATGGATCTTTAATGTTAGCATAGGTAATTTATGGATCTCAGGATCCAATAACAAATAAAAACTTCAACAATAGACATTTCAATGCTTAGTAAAAACCTTTATTTACACGTATGAAATGCGTGTACCCAAACATCACCAAAACAGTTAATCTGACAGACAAGGGAAAAGAATAGCAACTCACTAACATGCGGCAAAACAAACAAACTGATTTAGAAAGAAATATTAGTTTTATTGAGTAAAAACATCATGCTGTAAAATTATAGTGAAAGTATTTTCTTTTAAGTGGGCTTATTTGAACAAGGAATCGGGTTGTTTTGGGGGCAAACAGCACGCATCAATTTCACTGACGCTTCTGGATTAATTACTTACAGTTAACATAGGTAATCTCTACCTTCCATGTGCAGCTCCCACACACTAGCATACCTTGTGACATTTGTCAAAAGTGTCCTTAGTTTTGGCGACCCGCATTCTCAAGAGTGGGAAAAAGGAGAAAACACAGAAATTAAACATTGTCTAAATACTAATGCATATGGTCAATATGACCGTTATGGCCATTCAAGCTAGAAAAACTCAGAAATCTTGGTTTTGCAATTTTTATAAAACAACAATGATAGAATAAAATATACACACATTTATGAAAAGTCAGGGTCCTATAGTTACATGGGTTTCATTTCAACAAAGTTATTACATTGCAAAATGAAAATTAACAGTAAAAATGTCTGTCTTGGCAGTTATGGTATACAAAAACGCAGTTATTCTATTATGACATGGTGTTTCTGCAAGTAAGCAAAGACCCATTATCTTTGGCACCGTGTGCTTTACTTTGTCTGGGATTAAAATAATAAAAATAATCAGACATACAGCATTTGTTCCTTTGATTATATCAAGCCAGGCGAGAAGGTCTGAAACACGAGTCAAAACCAGTGGGCCAGAGTGCCTAGTACTGTTACCTCACCTCACGTTGAACTTACCCCTACCTTGCAACAGTCAATTCCTGAAGTCCACTCAAACATGTTTTTTATATCTATTGGCCTAATTTCTTTTAGGATGTGGAAAAGGAAATGTTATGTATGACAAAAAGATTACCAACAAGCCTTTGTTTATAGCTTGCAATACATGAAAGGGCTCTTGCTGTATCCTGGGACAACTAAAGAAGTAACACACAGGTCAGAGGGACAGATGGAATTACTGATTGAAGAATTGAGTAAATGGGGGAGCAGAAAAGGAATGGGAGAAAGGGGTTCTGATTACGGCCATAGATAATTGGGTCCTAAATTGTCAATCTGTTTAAACCATCCTTTTATCTGGTCTATCTGTTGATCTGTTTGTTCTTTGTTCTGCAAAGAGAAAGCCCAAGGACTCTGGGAAGGGGGGTGAAAATAATTTAACCAGGGTCCGAAAATCATTCTAGAACCAGTGTGGTGGATCTGAGCCTAAACACTGTTTCCTGCAATTGCTGTATGAATAAAGGTAAAAAAATAATTATTCAGACTTTTCTCTATAAATTGTGGTAATTTCCACGACAAGGAACATTCATGAATTGCTTTTAATTGTTCCTCATCTGTATTCAACCATATTTTAAAACCAGGGAGGAAAACAAAACACTCGACCCCAAGAAAATAGTCTCTATAGATGCCAGCATTGAATTGGCATGGTCAACCTCAACTTCAAAAACATTTAGGCTTTTGGGCTGCTTATATATATATATATATATGTTAAATGTATTGTCTTTGTGTATGTGGAATAGCACTTTGTAAAACACTGCCCATATAGCACCAAAAGATCTGCCATTAGAGAAACAAAAATAACTGTATGTATTAATTTGACCATGGTTGTACTATTTCATCCATTTTGACAACATTACCCTAATTTACATATAAACAATATAGAGAGAGGTCTAAATGTATCATTGTTTGAAAAATATTGTAAGTCACTTGTGATAATTTTACTCAACTCAGGTATTTCTTTCTGACATTCAGTCCCAACATTTCATTATTAGTTGAGTCATCATCATCATCATCATTTTCTTCCGCTTATCCGGGGCCGGGTCACGGGGGCAGCAGTCTAAGCAGAAATGCCCAGACTTCCCTCAACCCCTAGACACTTCCTCCAGCTCTTCCGGGGGGACACCGAGGCGTTCCCAGGCCAGCCGGGAGACATAGTCCCTCCAGCGTGTCCTAGGTCTTCCCAGGGGTCTCCTCGAAGGCATTCCGGAGGCATCCAAAACAGATGCCCAAGCCACCTCAGCTGACCCCTCTCGATGTGGAGGAGCAGCGGCTCTACTCTGAGCTCCTCCCGGGTGACCGAGCTTCTCACCCTATCTCTAAGGGATCGCCCAGCCACCCTGCGGAGAAAGCTCATTTCGGCCGCCTGTATCCGGGATCTTGTCCTTTCGGTCATGACCCAAAGCTCATGACCATAGGTGAGAGTAGGAACGTAGATTGACCGGTAAATCGAGAGCTTCGCCTTGCGGCTCAGCTCTTTCTTCACCACGACAGACCGATACATCGACCGCATTACTGCAGAAGCTGCACCGATCCGTCTGTCAATCTCCCGTTCCATCGTTCCCTCACTCGTGAACAAGACCCCTAGATACTTAAACTCCTCCACTTGAGGCAGGCACTCTCCACCAACCTGAAGTGGGCAAGCCACCCTTTTCCGACTGAGGACCATGGCCTCGGATTTGGAGGTAATGATTCTCATCCCCACCGCTTCACACTCGGCTGCAAACTGTCCCAGTGCATGCTGAAGTTCCTGGTTTGAAGGGGCCAACACGACAACATCATCTGCAAAGAGCAGAGACGAAATCGTGTGGTCCCCAAACCTGACACCCTCTGGCCCCTGGCTGCGGCTAGAAATTCTGTCCATAAAAATTACGAACAGAACCGGCAACAAAGGGCAGCCCTGCCGGAGTCCAACATCCACTGGGAACAAGTGTGACTTACTGCCGGCAATGCGGACCAAGCTCCTACTTCGGTTGTACAGGGACCTGACAGCCCTTAGCAAAGGACCCAGGACCCCATATTCCCGAAGCACTCTCCACAGGATGCCGCGAGGGACACAGTCGAATGCCTTCTCCAAATCCACAAAAAACATGTGGATTGGTTGGGCAAACTCCCATGAACCCTCCAGCACCCGTAGAGGTTATAGAGCTGGTCCAGTGTTCCACGGCCCGGACGAAAAGCACACTGTTCCTCCTGAATCCGAGGTTCTACTATCGGCCGTATTCTCCTCTCCAGAACCCTGGCATAGACTTTCCCGGGGAGGCTGAGAAGTGTGATCCCCCTATAGTTGGAACACACCCTCCGGTCCCCCTTCTTAAAAAGAGGGACCACCACCCTGGTCTGACATCCCAGAGGCACTGTCCCTGACCACCACACGATGTTGCACAGGCGTGTCAACCAAGACAGCACCCACAACACTCAGTGACTCAAGGTACTCAGGGCGGATCTCATCCACCCCCGGTGCCTTGCCACAGAGGAGTTTCTTGACTACCTCTGTGACTTCAGCCCGGGTGATGGACAAATCCACCTCTGTGCCCTCATCCTCTGCTTCCTCAATGGAAGACATCCCCAGTTGAGGTCAACAGCTGCCCACCTCTACTGTAAACAGTGTTGGTAGGGCACTGTTTCCCTCTCCTGAGGCGCCAGACGGTTTGCCAGAATCTCTTCGAGGCCAGCCGATAGTCCTTCTCCATGACCTCACCGAACTCCTCCCAGGCCCGAGTTTTTGCCTCCACAACCAACCGGGCTGCAGTCCGCTTGGCCTGCCGGTACCCATCAGCTGCCTCAGGAGTCCCACAAGCCAACCAGGCCTGATAGGACTCCTTCTTCAGCTTGACGGCATCCCTTACTTCCAGTGTCCACCACCGGGTTCTGGGATTGCCGCCTCGACAGGCACCGGAGACCTTACGGCCACAGCTCCGAGCGGCCGCTTCGACAAGCCTCCCTCGGGATCCAGTCAAAGCTCTGCCGGAGGTGAGAGTTAAAGATCTCTCTGAAAGGAGACTCGGCCAGACGTTCCCAGCAGACCCTTACAGTACGCTTGGGCCTGCAGAGTCTGTCCAGCTTCCTCCCCCGCCATCAGATCCAACTCACCACCAGGTGGTGATCAGTTGACAGCTCTGCCCCTCTCTTCACCCGAGTGTCCAAGACATACGGCCGCAGGTCAGATGAAACGACAACAAAGTCGATCATTGACCTACGGCCTAGGGTGTCCTGGTGCCACGTGTACTGATGGACACCCTTATGCTTGAACATGGTGTTCATTATGGACAAACTGTGACTAGCACAGAAGTCCAATAACTGAACACCGCTCGGGTTCAAATCAGGGGGGCCGTTCCTCCCAATCACGCCCCTCCAGGTGTCACTGTTGTTGCCCACGTGGGCGTTGAAGTCCCCCAGTAGAACGATAGAGTCCCCAGTCGGAGCACTTTCCAGCACCCCTCCCAGAGACTCCAAGAAGGTTGGGTACTCTGCACTGCCGTTCGGCCCGTAGGCACAAACAACAGTGAGAGACCTATCCCCGACCCGTAGGCGCAGGGAAACGACCCTCTCGTTCACCGGGGTAAACTCCAACACATGGCGGCAGAGCTGGGGAGCTAAAAGCAAACCCACACCAGCCCGCCACCTCTCACCATGGGCAACTCCAGAGTGGTGAAGAGTCCATCCTCTCTCAAGGAGTGTGGTTCCAGAGCCCAAGCCGTGCGTAGAGGTGATCCCGACTACCTCTAGTCGGAACCTCTCAACCTCAGGCTCCTTCCCCGCCAGCAAGGTGACGTTCCACGTCCCTAGAGCTAGTTTCCGTGTCCAGGGATCGGGTGGTCTAGGCCCCGGCTTTCGACTGCCGCCCGATCCTCTCCTCTTCTTATGGTCCCTCCTGCAGGTGGTGAGCCCACGGGAAGGCGGCCCCACGTCGCTCCTTCGAGCTGAGCCCGGCCAGGCCCCATGGGGAAAGGCCTGCCACCAGGCGCTCGCGTACGAGCCCCAACCCCAGGCCTGGCTCCAGGGTGGGGCCCCGGCTGCGCCGTACCGGGCGACGTCACGGACCTCAACATTTTTCTCATCATTAAAGGGTTTTGAACCACTCTTAGTCTGACCCGTCGCCTAGGACCTGTTTGCCTTGGGAGACCCTACCAGGGGCATTTAGCCCCAGACAACATAGCTCCTAGGGTCACTCGGGTACTCAAACCCCTCCACCACGTTAAGGTGGCAGGTCATGGAGGGGTATTAGTTGAGTGTTATTTTTAATATTGCAGTAGCCTTTAAATTACGGACCAGGAGAACACTGTCGGTAAACTGATGCAATGTTTTTTCTTCTCCTTTCTCCCGTAAGAACTGTGTGGCGGACCTCTAGCTCAATGCATGGAGACGAATTGGGAAAAGTCTTAGAAAAGTCTTAGCAAGGCATTGAAAAACAAACATAACGTTCTCCAACAATAAATTCCATAGTAACGGACCATTAGCACAGCCTCAGGAAAAGATCAGTAGCCTATTAATTTTGATATTGTGCAGCAGTGTCATCAGCTCATTAATTTATTGGGGATGCAATAATATAAAAAGCATATGCAGTGGGGAGAACAAGTATTTGATACACTGCCGATTTTGCAGGTTTTCCCACTTACAAAGCATGTAGAAGTCTGTAGTTTTTATCATAGGCACTCGTCAACTGTGAGTGACGGAATCTAAAACAAAAATCCAGAAAATCAAATTGTATGATTTTTGAGTATTTCATTTGCATTTTATTGCATGACATATGTATTTCATACATCAGAAAAGAAGAACTTAATATTTGGTACAGAAACCTTTCTTTGCAATTACAGAGATCATACGTTTCCTGTAGTTCTTGACCAGGTTTGCACACACTGCAGCAGGGATTTTGGCCCACTCCTCAATACAGACCTTCTCAAGATCCTTCAGGTTCCGGGGCTGTCACTGGGTTATACGGACTTTCAGCTGTGTTTCGGGTCGTGGTCATGCTGGAAGACCCAGCCACGACCCATCTTCAATGCTCTTATTGAGGTAAGGAATTTGTTGGCCAAGATCTCGCGATACATGGCCCCATCCATCCTCCCCTCAATATGGCGCAGTCGTCCTGTCCCCTTTGCAGAAAAGCATCCCCAAAGAATGATGTTTCCACCTCCACACTTCACGGTTGGGATGATGTTCTTGGGGTTGTATTCATCCTTCTTCTTCTTCCAAACACGGCGAGTGGAGTTTAGACCAAAAAGCTCTATTTTTGTCACATCAGACCACATGACCTTCTCCCATTCCTCCTCTGGATCATCCAGATGGTCATTAGCAAACGGGCCTGGACATGCGCTGGCTTGAGCAGGGGGACCTTGCATGTGCTGCAGGATTTTAATCCATGACGGTGTAGTGTGTTACTAATAGTTTTCTTTGAGACTGTGTTCTCAGCTCTCTTGAGGTCATTGACCAGGTCCTGCCATGTAGTTCTGGGCTGATCCCTCACCTTCCTCATGATCATTGATGCCCCACGAGGTGAGATCTTGCATGTAACCCCAGACTGAGGGAGATTGACCGTCATCTTGAACTTCTTCCATTTTCTAATAATTGCGCCAACAGTTGTTGCCTTCTCATCAAGCTGCTTGCCTATTGTCCTGTAGCCCATCCCAGCCTTGTGCAGGTCTACAATTTTATCCCTGATGTCCTTACACAGCTCTCTGGTCTTGGCCATTGTGGAGTGGTTGGTGTCTGTTTGATTGAGAGTGTGGACAGGTGTCTTTTATACAGGTAATAAGTTCAAACAGGAGGGCTTCTTAAAGAAAAACAAACAGGTTTGTGAGAGCCGGAATTCTTACTGGTTGGTAGGTGATCAAATACTTATGTCATGCAATAAAATGCAAATTAATTATTTAAAAATCATTCAATGGGATTTTTCTGGATTTTTAGATTCCGTCTCTCATTGTTGATGTGTACCTATGATAAAAATTACAGACCTCTAAATGCTTTGTAAGTTGGAAAACCTGCAAAATCAGCAGTATATCAAATACATGTTCTCCCCAATGTACAGTATCTCACAAAAGTGAGTACACCCCTCACATTTTTGTAAATATTTGATTATATCTTTTCATGTGACAACACACCTGCTCCCCATTCACACATGAGACCTTGTAACACTATAAATAATTTTCTAAAAGCAGGTTAGAAATGTTTGGATTACTATTAAAAGTAATATCTTTGGGAAGTTACTAATTACACAATTCAAAGCTAATATCACAACTAGCTCACTGTAACTACTGCAGTTTCTTACTAAAGTGTTATTAGTAGCAATGTTTTGCTGTTGATTGCAATCACTTATTATTACTCTCCCATTCACAGGGTCCAAAGTCCATGAGGAGTGCAGCCTTAGGTTTATAATCACAGTTTCTTTCTTTCATTTGCGTTTTGAAAACCCCTCACTGGTGGCCATAATAATCGCAGGTTACGTTTGCGTGGGTAAATCTTATATCTATGCGGGTGTTCTATTCGAGTATAATTGCCATTTATTTTTCAACAATGTTTTGAAGCAATTAAAAACATGAAAAAAACAAATACCAGAACAGGCTACTCCCCAACTCTGTATATAACCTACCCATTTATATAACCTATATGTCTGAACTCTATTACACCCACACATAAAACAATTACAATGTTAATAGTTAATTATCCTATTAACTATTAAGGTATTAATTAATAGTCAAAAATTATCTCTATAATTGTATTAAAAATAAACCACACGGAATGTATAGATTATGGGACTGTTTGGGGAACTGTTGCAAAGGTTTTCCAGCAAATCGGAGGGGAAACATTCCAGGTACACAAAGCTGTGTGAAACGATGGCCTGCACGGAAGTTGATGTGGAGGAGCTTCTGTCTCCAACTGAAGAGTTTTTACTTACATACCTTATGCCAAAGAAATGTTACGATTACTTTTTTGTCGACTTGAACGTTCTGCACGGTGAGGTCCGCAGTGATGATTGCGCGACATCGATGTGTAATTCACCGACGTGAAACTAATTTGTTAGATAGGCGCTTGCATAGAGCGATGATCAGGAAGTTGTTGGCATTGCAATTTTTTTTATGTGCGTCATTACAATGTTTTGTTACCTTTGTATAGACTACAATGTTTTATAAGCATTGCCAAATAACGTGGGTCCCCCCATCTGACAACCAACTGTTGTTGTGACTACAGTGCCATGCTGGAAGATAGTTTTGAGCCAAACTGTGGGAATTTGGATCATTCTTGGGACTGTGTTGGGTGAGAAAAGCATTTCTCTCCCTTTTTGAAATATGCTATTCATAACTGTAAGTGTTTCATTGACATATTTGGTTTTATCACATTTGCTTTAATGATTCTATTAATGCTATGAATACATTTTTGTTTTATTGATCTGTCACTGTGACTTTCTTCTGCTTCCCTTCTCACACCCACCCCCTCCTCTCCATAACTCTGCCCTACAGCGCAGCTCCCTCAGTTGTGGAGGATTCTGAGAACCAGGAATGCATCAGGAATCAGTTGGTGGTCTGTCTTATTGCATGTATATGCCATCACAGGACCTCTTCTCTTTTGTATCACCAATAATTTTCCTCTTGAGTATGTACAGTCAATCAATACAATTATAAATTTTTTATGAAAATTGTCCTGGCGTGCAGTATGATGTTGATGATCACAGAGCAGAATGATTTATCTTTTTTTATTTTATTTAGTTTTTTTCTTTTTTTCTTCACAGAGCCTGGGCAGAGAGACTGTTCATGTTAATCCAGTGTTTGGCAATGGGGTTTCTCATCCAACACTACAATAGGAACACCTTAAAAGGTCCCTTTTGTTTCCCTTTTGTTATTTAGTATGACCCTCTTAACCCAATACATTTTGTATTATTTTTGGTTCATACTGGTCCCCCTTAGGAATTGTTCCTACAACCCTGATTTTGCAGGTACCATGCTTGACCAACTCAGCCACACAAGACCCATGGTGCAGACGTGGGCTTCAATGCATAGTTTTCATTCACATGGTTGCTTTGACAGCCTGGCAGCCAAAACATTGTTGAAACATAGCGGCTAACACTGGGAATTCTATGGATATACATAGCACCCACTGATTTATTTTCATTGTTTAAAACAGCGACATCCCTTCCCGAGCTGAACTTTGGGAATGTGTACATATACCTTGTGGAGAATCCATCCCTTTACACTGCTACCAAAATGAAATCATGGCCTAACATTAGCTAGGCCATTGGAGTTGGTTGCATCGGTGCAGACAAAAACAGATTTCCTGTAGATATGATTGCAAATGCAATATATATGCAGTTATCGCATGTAATGGAACTGCAACTATCTGGCATTTTGAAGTATAACTAGTAAAAGTTGTGGAGTTGTCAATGGAGGGCAATGGAAGGAGAGTTTGTTTTTCCTGCAAAGTGGGCGTTTGCCGTGACGTCACATGAAAACTATCAATTGGCATGAGTCACTGTGTGCATTCCGTTTAAATGAAAGCTCAAAATACTGGCGATATAACATTTATTTTGAACACAACCAGTCAAACAGTTCCAGTTCTGGCAGTTCTCCACCCTTTTAGTATGACAAGCAATATCATGACAGAGTTCAAGTTGACAGTGTTCAGTCATCAATTTATTGTTTGAAACATGTATGTGTTCTCTACAGTTGCTGCTTTCTAACTGTCCTTGTTGTGTCTGGCAGGTGTTTTGTTCCTCCTGGCCTATGCTGTTGTGATGTTGCTCCTTACATTTGCCCTGACTTCGCCCCTGGTCCCTGAATGTATTGTGTCCGTGATGCAAGCCTCCAGCATGCTGGCTGTTGTTGTAAGCCGGGTAAGATACCTTCATGAGTTTGTTTTTACCCATCCAGATGGAAATATCAACATCTGGGAGTCAAGTGGCAGGGGTGGTACAGTCAATAGATGACTTGGGAACAGACGGGTATTCCGCAAAGCAGGATTAATGCCATTCATTAATTTTAATCCTGTGAAGACGCCTATTTGGACTGCTCTGTACGTTCGGTAGCGTCGTAACACTGGCTAGTGTATTATCTCAACTTGGGCCTACCCCACACCAAAGCTAGTTAGTGCTCCTAGCTAACTAACTCGGAATAATGACCATACTCACGCTTGGCAGTGACACCAACAGTGGGGGGACAACCGTGAATGTTGTCCTGGGCCCAGCCCATTTTGTTGGCTTGAATATAATTATCCATTAGTCAATTCGTATTCAGTACTATTGAGAAAGTTACACAGTTATTGAACAGAAGAATTGCATTGATGAAGGGATTCATGTATTTTCTCTTTTTTTGCCGGACCGTGTAAGCGAGGCCGGTCTAGAAGAGCAAATGTCACTTACTGAGTGAGTGAGTGACTGACCGACTGACTACCCCTTGTTAAACAGCGCAGTGGTTAGAGATGCAGACTACAGATTAACAGGTCCTGTGTTTGACTCCTGTCACAGTCCTGACAAATTATTTCTTAGGATTTGTTCAGGACAGATAAAAACTTACGCAGCTATGTTATAGGAAGCCTAAAGTAAAACAGTTCTGGTGGTTAAAATCCGTTATCTTCACCTATATTAATTCAGTAGTTATTGTATCAATGTCATTCACGAATGGCTAATAAACTGTTAAAAAGGCCAGTGGCAAAAGCCGTTCATGGATGCTATTTGTGGTGGAGGAAAACTTAATAAGAAACGTTACTCAGTTTAACACAATGGTTAATGGTGTCTAATGAAATAGTCAAACTCGACGTGATGTTCATGCATGATATTATACTGACTCCTGGTAAGCATACAGCTCTGTGGCGTAATGGTTAACAACACAGCCTGTCATGTGGGCGACCTGGGTTAGATTCTAGAGAGGGCAGCTGTAATGAACACGTTTTATTGCGGGCCAGCTGAATTAGGCTTAATTGTTGCCATGTTTTGTTTTATGATTGTGCCATTCTGTTATGACCTACAGTTGAATGTGAATCCCATAAGAAATAAAAGACATGTTTGCCTGCTCATGTTTTCTTTACAAATGGTACAAATATTACCAATTCTCCAAGGGTATGCAAACTTTTGAGCACAACTACTAACTAGAATAACCCTAACCTTATCAAGTTACTTCATAACCATAGCAAGCATATACCCACCTATCTATAATCAGGTAACACCTCATTTTTTCTTCCAATTTTTCATTCCGTGGATTTAACAAGGTGCTGGAAATGTGCATTAGGGATTTTATTCCATGCTGATTTGATTGCATCACATAGATTTTTCAGGCTTTTCTCTATTAGAAGGCTTTGGGCGTACCCTAGCGACAGACTGGTGTATACCCTGTTGTTGAAAATATTTATGCAGTAGGCCACCAGATTAGTAACCTAATCCTTTTCTTAATCACTTAAAATTATTATGACATTCTACTTATACATAATCTAAAAATATGTTTAAGACAAGTTTGAATGGCTTTGTATTTTTTTTACCTTTTATGCTTTTCCACATCAGAATAGTTTGTCAACAACATTATTTTGGTATTATTTAATAATGTGTTAATGTCAATTACACAACAAACGTTTTTGTTATTTTAGAATATTTGGCAATATCTAGTTAGCTAACTTCTTTAATGTGTTTGACCAGGTGATTCAGGTAGCCACTAACTACCTCCACGGCAACACAGGCCAGCTGTCACCTATGTCCGTATTCCTAGTTTTCACTGGCTCCCTTGCTCTCGTCTTCACATCTCTACAGGTAACACACATATATACTCGGAGGAAAAGTTGTTTTCCTGTGTTTATGATGTTGATCAACGAACTCCATAAGATTGCTTTCCTTTCAAATGCCTTTCTGCGTTTTAAAACCACTTTTCTGCAGTCACTTCCTATGACCCTCCATACCTGTTTTTCAACATTCTCCTTCTCTCCCATTCCTTATCTTCTGCTCTCCCCTCTCTCCTCCCTCTGGGCCTGTCTGTCTATAGGAGACTGGAGACTGGAGCTGTTTGTCTACTCTGACCCATCTGATAGCTGCTTCTCTTAGCTGCCTGCTCCTGGCCCAGGTGGTGTGTTACCAGGATTGCAGTACTAAAGATAAGACGGAGTAGTAGTTGATCAGTCATTAGTGTGTGTGTCTGTGTGTTATCCAGGCTAACAATACATTTATGGACCAGAAGGCCCCACAAAGATAGTAACACCGATCAGTCTAAAAAAAATTTTGCAAAGACCTTGCTGGGGAAAAATTTCCAGCTTAGGAGTTAGGGCATAGGGAAAATGTATAATTGGTCACAGTGGTAAGGGGTTACTTTCAGGTTAGGTACAGATTAGGCATTAGGACCAGGTAAAATGTATGTTAGGATTGGATTTAAGTTTAGGGCTAAGGGATTGGAACTTCTGGTGCCCACAAGGATAACAAATAACTGTGTTTGTGTGTGTGCATGTCTACGGTTCTGTTCTGTAAAATTTGGTCTTAATGTTTCAGGTCACAAAACTGTATTTTTACACTGACAGAAATTGCATTGTTGCTTGGAAACCATAAATACTGTGATTCTCATTGGGGCCTCTAGAGAGAGACAGAGCTCAATTTTCAAGCCAAACTTGAGGAAAGCTGATAACTGTTATGTCTTTAAAAAATAAATAAAGAACACACATTTTCACTGTCTTCTTCAACTTACTTTTACACATATCTTTTGTTTCTTTATTGGCATATATATATATATATATATATATATATATATATATAGGAATCTCTTATCCTTAATGAGGATGATAGTGTGGGTACAATACAATGCAATAACATCCTTAATGAGGATGATAGTGTGGGTACAATACAATAACATCCTTAATGAGGATGATAGTGTGGGTGAAACAATTTAATGACATTTGTTTCTGTGGATTATTATTATTTATTTTACCTAGTGGGTACAATACAATAACATCCTTAATGAGGATGATAGTGTGGGTGAAACAATTTAATGACATTTGTTTCTGTGGATTATTATTATTTATTTTACCTAGCCATCTTCTTGGGAGGTCTTCTTGGAGTTAGACTTCATATCCGCACAGATTGACATCTGCTTGGACTTGGTGTGTTGTTCTTTCCCTTATCTACCAGTCCAAGCTTATGTATCTCCAATCTCTTTGTATACCTTTAACCTGCTTTTTGATGTGCCATGTATAGCCCCTCCCTTAACAGCTCTGATCTAAGGATCTGTGTGGCTATGTGCCAGTGGCCAATGGTTGTTCTTCCCCTGCATATTCCCACATTTGGAATTTGGAAAATATATTATACAGTACAATGTTTTTTTTCCCCCAGATTTTAAATCTGTCTTACATTTATGACTGCTCTATAATGGTGTCAGGATTTCTTTTTTATTGTGTCTTTTTGCATATTTTTACCCCTGAATGTTTTCAGATCTTAATTTTAACTAAAGGCAACCCAAGTGAACAAACATAGTTTAATAATTTTTTTTAAATGAACAATTATGCAACAACCTATGTGAAAACAATTTAACCTTTTCATGTACATAATTGGTTTTATGCTATGACTAGAACAAAACACTTTCAAGACTGGTTAAGACTCTAGGAAGAATGTTGTATGAAAGGTGAGTCATGTATGAGCTTTTTTGATGGGTCATATTATATCTTGTGAAAACCAAACAGTGCTTTGAAATGACCACCTATCCAAAGTCCAGCATGGTGGTGTATTATGTAGTGTAAACTTTTTCCAGCTTCACCTGGAAGACATAATCAATGAAGGAACCATCAATTGGGCTCTCAATCTGAACATTTGAAAAGAGTGTCATTTATTCCCTTTATTTAATATGAACTCCCTTTATTAAATATAACTCGCTTTATTTAATATTAGGTTTTGGTTGAAGATCAGAAAACATTAGGTGACAAAAGTATTAAAAATATCTTCCTTCCTAAATGCTATCTGGAAAAGATATTGTCTACACTACTGTTCAAAAGTTTGGGATCTCATAGAAATGTCCTTAGTTTCCAAGAAAACATAAATGAAATGAGTTTGAATAGGAAATATAGCAAAATACAGTCATTGACAAGATTAGAATTAATGATTTGTAATTGAAATAATAATTGTGCCCTCCATTTGCAGAAATTACAGCTTCAAAGACATTTGGCATTCTAGTTGTCCATTTGTTGAGGTAATCTAAAGAGATTTCTCCCCATGCTTCCTGAAGCACCTCCCACAAGTTTGATTTGCTTCATGGGCACTTCTTACACACCATAGTCAAGCTACTCCCACAACAGCTCACTAGTGCCAAGTCTCAGACTTTAGGACTTAAGGTGGGGTTTGCGGATTGACACATTAAATGGTGTGAAAACGCAGCATGTTGTTCTATTCAAATGGCGATGTGTATCGTTTGCTTTAGGCCTCTCTAATGGTTTTCATCCAATCTAACAAACAGGTCCCTGATAAAATAAAGAAAATGAAGCAACAGTAAACTGAAGCAATGACTCAAAATGGAAAGAGTTGGAAAGACCGAAGGTGATACTCAATAGAAAAACGGAGCGCTGAGACTGAGACGTAGCCTGCTGAACCTATAACACAAAATTACCTCAAAATTCTTCCAAATCCTTCTATTAATGGTAGATAGTTGAAAAAATACTTATTAAACTGGTTTAGTTGCAGTGTCACAAATGTAGGTGGAGAAGGAGTCGGTCGCAGGAGAAATTAGTTCTATTACTTAAGTTAAAACGCCCTATTGTAGACAAACTGAGCATGGCCTTGTTGTTTATTTTACTACCAGAACCATATTGCCTTTAATTTTTCATAACCAGAAAACCAAATTGCTTTGATAGTTTACTCCTCCCTCCCCACGTGAGCCCCTCCATTAGTCCTTGGTACCAAATGTATTGTGGAACAGAAAGGTCAGGAGCTAACATCTGCATATAACACTGGTGTAGCCCTGGTACTGGGGTAAAGCACCAATGGAAACGTGGCATAGGGTGGAGATCCGGTGACTGCTGGCCACTCCATTATAGACAGAATACCTGCTGACTATTTCTTCCATCAAAAGACTGCACAGTTTAGAGCTTTGCGTTGGGTCATTATCCTGTTGTAGGAGCAAATTGGCTCCAATCAAGCACCGCCCACAGGGTATGGCATGCTTTTGCAAAATGGAGTGAGGCTTTTTTCTTCAAGATCCCTTTTACCCAGTACAAATTTCCCACTTTACCACCACCAAAGCACCCCCAGACAATCACATTGCCTCAACCAAGGAGCACCCTCAAGCACTCCCCCAGCATTTTTTTCATTTGATCTGCGTCTCACAAATGTTATTCTGAATAATTCCAACTTAGATTTGTCTGCCTATAACACTTTTCTCCCCAAATTTCCTCTGGCCAGTGTCTGTGTACCTTTGCCAGTCTTAATCTTTTCTTTTTATTGGCCAGTCTGAGATTTTTTACACGTACACATATGAGATTTGGCTTTTTTGCGACTCTGCCCGAAGGCCAGTATCCCGGAATCACCTCTTCACTGTTGACATTGAGACTGGTGTTTTGCAGGTTCTATTAAATGAAGGTGCCATTTGAGGACCTGTGTGGCATATGTTTCTCAAATTCGACACTCTAGTCTATTTGTCTTCTTGCTCAGTTGTGCACTTAGGGCCTCCCACTCTTCATATTCTGGTTAGAGCCAGTTTGCGCTGTTCTGTAAAGGGAGTAGTACACAGCGTTGTACAAGATCTTCAGATTCTTGGCAGTTTCTCCCATGGAATAGCCTTCATTTCTCAGAACAAGTATAGACTGATGAGTTTCAAATGAAAGTTATATTTCTAGCCATTTTGAGCAAACCCACAGTTGCTGAAGCTCCAGATACTCAGCTAGTCTAAATAAGGCCAGTTTTATTGCTTCTTTAATCAGCACAACTGTTTTCAGCTGTGCTAACATAATTGTAATGTTTTGATCAATTTGCCTTTTAAAATGATAAACTTGGATTTGCAAACCCAAAGTGCCATTGGAACACAGGACTGATGGTTGCTGATAATGGGCCTCTGTATGCAATAAAAAAACTGCTGTTTCCAGCTACAGTAGTCATTTACAACATTTACAATAGACAGTAAATGCAGCAATTGTATTTGAAAACTGTACTATTTGGTATTTTTCATTGTGATTTAACTATATATAGACAACCTAGTTAAATGTGGAAAAAAAGGCTGCAAATGTCATTGTTATTTATCAGCTTGATCTTACATTGACAAAATCATAAAAATCCATACTTGAATTGAGTAAAAATTGTTCACAGACAAATATCTATACTTTTTTTTATTCAGAAATGTGTGTTGATTAAGATAAATACTTTCTAAAGTTAATCTCAGTCTTTGGGAACTCTTTGGCATCCATGACATCCTGTTTCAGTCATAAATATGATGTGACACATATAGTCTGAATTTCCTTAACCATCCATCAACTGGAAAGGCCAGAGAGAACACAAATAAAATAAGAGAAAAGGTTGCTGACCTTCACAAATCAGGATAAGAAAGGCAAAAAAATTACAATTAGTGAATTAAAGTTGGCCAGCTCCAAGAAACAGTAATTACATTTATTTCACACCATTTATTTGTTCATATTTACCTACAGTGGATACAAAAAGTATACACACCCCTGTTAAAATGCCAGGTTCTTGTGATCCAAAAGAATTAGACAAAGATAAATCATTTCAGAACTTTTTCCAACTTTAATCTAACCTATAACATGAACAATTCAATTGAAAATAAACCTGTAATCTTCGAGGGGGAAAATTGAAATATAAAAACAATTACAATAACCTAGTGCACACCCTCTTATAAGTGGGGATGTGGCTGTGTTCAGAATTTACCAATCACATTCAAACTCATGTTAAATGTTAGAACAAAAACAGCCCAAAAGCATGATGCTGCCACCACCATGCTTCACTGTGGGTATGGTGTTCTTTGGGTGATGTGCAGTGTTATTTGGCCAAAACGTTAAACCTTGGTTTCATCAGACCATGTTATATTTTCCGACATGCTTTTGGGGGACTTGGATGTTTTTCTTTGTAAGAAAAGGCTTCCGTCTTGCCACCCTACCCCATAGCCCATTCATATGAAGAATACAGGAGATTTTTGTCGCATGTAGCACACAGCCAGTACTTGCCAAAAATTCCTGCAGTTCCTTTAATGTTGCTGTAGGCCTCTTGGAAGCCTCCAGATTTCTTGGAAGCCTCCAGTTTTCTTCTAGTCTTTTCATCAATTTTGAAGGGACATCCAGTTTTTGCCATATTTTCTCCATTTGATGATGACTGTGTTTGCTGTGTTTCATGGTATATCTAATGCTTTGGATTTTTTATTTTTTCTCCTGACTGATATCTTTCAACAATGAGATCCCTCTGATACTTTGGAAACTCTCTGCAGACCATGGCTTTTGCGCTGAGATGCAACTAAGAAAATGTCAGGAAAATCCTACTAGAACAGCTGAACTTTATTTGTGATTAATCAGAGACAATTTGAATGATGGCAGGTGTGTAATCACTTCTATTTAACATGAGTTTGAATGTGATTGGTTAATTCTGAACACAGCCACATCCCCACTTATAAGAGGGTGTGCACTCTTATGCAACCAGGTTATTGTAATTGTTTTTATTTTTCATTCTTCCCCCTTGAAGATTTCAGATTTTTTTCAATTGAATTGTTCACATTATAGGTCACATTAAAAGTGGGAAAGGTCCAGACATGATTTATCTTTGTCTCATTCTTTTACATCACAAAAACATGGCATTTTAACAGGGGTGTGTAGACATTTTATATCCACTGTATGATGCCAAAACCTCTGGATGGCATTGGAGCTCCATGCTAAAATACTGTACCTGGAGTATATAAAATAATTAGTTGAAGTTTTATATTTTGGCCCATCCAAAACATCCCTCAACCCACCTTTGGCTCATAACCAACCAGTTAAGAACCATTGTACTACAGTATACTCCAGCCTTTTGAATTTGAGATAAAAGGTGTCATTACTGAATATCTCCTTTTATTTGACTGGGTTTTCTTTTTTAAAACATATTTATTACTGTTTTGAAATTGAAAAACTTGATGTATCTTCAAAACAAATTTGAAGAACAAAATTGTAAAATAATATATTTACTAATGTAGGTCGATCTGTATAACAAATTAATTGGCTAAAATTAATTTGTACCAGTTCTCTAAAGTAGTCAAAAGTTTTGTGTTTGGTCCCATAAACATGCAATGATAACACAAGTTTAATGCACTTGCCTTTTGTTTTGATTGTGTTAAAGATTTAGTTTTGTCCAATCTTTACTTAGTTGTGGATTTTAAGTAAGAATAGAAAATGTTTTTGGACATTTATACATTAATGCAGATGCTTACTTAATTATTTATAATCATTATTTAATTGTGAATAATAAAAGGCATAAAGGTCAAACCTCCCAAAAAATATAAAAACCTCCCATTATTGGATTCATAAACCATTTTTATTTCTGAGTAAAACTAAAGTGAAAAACAGTAAAAGTCTAAAATATTATTATTATTAAACATTTGATCTCAAATTGAAAATATTGAGCCAAATGTATTTTTTTTTGTGTCACTGATCAATTGGGGTTGACTGAAAGAAGACATTTTTGCACATTCAGGCTTTTTAAGAAAATATCAGTTGAATGCTGTGAATGTTTCTGGAGGGATCAACAGATGTGTTTGCGTGTCTGAACAAAAACGTGGGTTTACCGGTGCATTCATTGGCGGAACACCTGTGCTAACTCCACACTGTGTTTCTTGGGCGTGAGTTGTCAGAGTTGTTGACCTCGATGTGTTGGCTTTGTGTAGTGTGGCACGACATCGAGAGACTCAGAACAGGCTAGACCAGTCCGGCCCCAGCCCAAACATAGGGTGGTCTATCTCTGAGAACTCAAGTACAGCCACTCCAGCGTTTGCTGTGGGTTTGGGAAGGGAGCAATGCATATACTATGGAAACACACCTTCCGAGGCTTATAGAAAGGGGGAAGAAATAAAATCAATTGAAACCACTTAACAATGGGTCTTACACATAACTAAAATCTTAAGCATCACTGTTTAATATATCAAAATATTTCACTGGATGCTGGTGAAACCATGTAATAGGGATATGTTTACTAACACTACAACACTTCTCATTAGTAACCAGTGCATTGCCATGAGTGAATTAGTTCCTTTATGAATTGCTAATGTTTTCTCCTTTTTCTGTAGGAAATTGAAAGTACTGTTTGC
This sequence comes from Esox lucius, assembly GCF_011004845.1. NCBI lineage: Eukaryota > Metazoa > Chordata > Actinopteri > Esociformes > Esocidae > Esox > Esox lucius. The sequence goes on along the minus strand of NC_047575.1, from coordinate 1,767,301 downwards.
TTTGACCAGCTAATAACTTCTGAGGCACAGGCTTACAATGTTGGAACCAGACACAGCATCTTTCTATCTCTCTGTTTTTGTGTAGCTTTGCCAGACACACACAAATGAGTGCTATGCCAGCATGTCACCCATGAGAGAGTTCAGCCCTGATCTCTGGTGACTGTTCACAGCTGTGGTAAAATATGCTGCAAATCCAGCCCCCTCTTGTGACATGGCACTGGAGCGTGGCAGCCATTCTACACACGAAAGACACCCACTCCTATAGCACTCACCTGCTGCCTGTCCACAAAACATCTTTCAGTTTGGCTTGGGAAAAACTAACCTGTTTGCCCAACAAACATAGACATGGTTCTTCCTATTTTAATTTGTTTTTAATTTTCAAAATGTATTCCCTTACAGCAGCTCCCAAAATATCTTCACTCTCCCTTTCTTATTTTGGGATGTAAGAAAGGGAATTTGCCATACAATTCTACACATTCTGTTAGGTTTTACTTCTATTATGTGAGTGTCTCAAACATTGCAAAACATTCAGTGTCAATATAAAATCAGCCTTAACTGGCAAACAAGTCTAGTTGTTTATCTGGACCTTTTATGAATGGCATTTAAGCACTTTTTTAAAGTCTGTTGACATACCCCAATTTGAAAATTGCTCCTTGCATTCTACAAACCTGATGGGTTTATAGAATCCAAAACAACTTTAAAAATGCATACAATGTGTCCACTCTTCTGGCAGTTCACATGGGTGTCCCTCAGAATTTGATTCTTGGGCCTACTGCTTACTGCCAGTAATTCCCTCATCCATCTCTAACCGGCCCCTCACTGTGCTGTCCAACCTTCAACATTGCTTTAAAATGTCGAACATGCCTCCTCTGAACACTATCTACTCCTTAATAACAAAACAATTGAATATATGAAGTCTTCCATAACCTTCTTGCCCCCCAAACTTTCTTGCCCTGGATGGGACTAAGTTGGAGTATGTCAGCACCTAGAAATATATTGGAATTTGGCTTGACTGCTCACTCTTGTTTATCAACATTGCCTGCAGTCCAAATTTAAATCAATAAATTATTTGCATCTGAAAAACTACTCCATACGTTACATGTAATTTACCACTATACCATCCACTGTATAAGTGGCCCCATTCAACACTCATCATTGTGACATTTATAGTAAGGTTAATTGGCCCTCCTTCACTGGTACAAGCCCTGTCTTCCATAGTTCACTACATAACACCTGTTACTCTGATAGTAACCTGCGCTCTGGAAGATATATTCTTCCTTTGGTCAATATCTTTTCAGTTTGCTACAGCCAGTGACTGGAATTAGTTGCTAAAGATCCTTAGGCTTGACACGCTCGTCTCACAAAGATAACTGTCAACTTCACCTGTTGAATCCCCTATCTGTTTATGTCCTTTTTTTATTAAATTTTTATGTTTGTCCATCATCAGTTTGAGAGGGTCACAGACAATGTTTAACTTTTTATTGCCTATTATAAAATTGTTCAACAGTGCCATTGTAGGCCTAGCAATTTGATTTAAATCTACAAATGAATGTTGGGCTGGATTAGAGAGGTTTTGCTGCAATGCAACAGGACAGGAGTGGCACACATTTAACTGGAGGGGGTAGGTAGTTTGGTGACGGGGTATCCCTTGGTTACAACAACCTGTGGAAGACTGCCTAAGAGATTTCTACAACCAGACAAGTGGACCCCTCCACACCCCCCCTCATTTGGAGGCCCACCCCCTTAAAAAATGAGTACAGTTCATACAATTCAGTTTTTCAGTGTTCCTAGATGTCCTCATCCAAAATATATTTTAAAATGTGTGTGATAAGTAACCAATGCCGTCACTTAAGGAAATTGTTTTGCATAGACCTAGTGATGTTCTTTTTATATGCGGCCGTGGCCAGGCCTACGACATTCCCTAAACTGGCTTCACTAGTCAGTCAGTAATGTGATGGCAGACCTTATTTCCATGAGAATAGTAAGGGGCAGGGAAAGGGTTAAGCCTGGACTGTGGGATAAGGAAGACGGGGCACTCAATGCAACGCTAATTTTCTGCCCTGTGGGACACCCAGAGAAAGGAGGACAAAGCCAGCCATAAGACATGCTGAGAACCATGGCTTTACTGTGTGCACCTGCATGCTCTAAAGCAGCAAGAGAACAATGGGATTTACCGAAACGGGTAATTATGCTCTGGAGTTGGACAGCCTTCCAATCTCCTTTTCTGTGGGGATAGAAGTGGGCCAAGTTCTGGAGAAAGTGATGTAGACATAATATTATGGAGCGTTTACTAAAGTTTTAAGAGAAGCCAGATGCCGCTTCATAGATTTTCTTAGATCACAAAGGAAGACGTTTGAAATTAAAACCACATTAAATAAAATGTAGCCTTATTGTTCAATCCAATGGGCCATGACTATAAATTTGTACAACATTTATTTAAACTTCAATGGTTGATTTTAGTATTTTCCTTAATTACTTTTTATGTAAATTAGAGTTTAGGATTCATAGTAGGCAAATTGTGACAGCAGAAAATATAAAAAATAATAAAATTCTTTATTACTTTTCTTAAACATTGTTGAAATAAAAATACCCTTACTATAAGGGCATTTAAAAAAAACATTAATTGTTACATTTCATAACTGTAAATAAGGCCTGAACCTCAAAAAAGCAGCATAATTATAAACTAAACATTAACAAGTTTCACAAACATTGGTTGAGTTTTGTGTTTGACAAATGTGAAATAAAACCAGCTGCCATTTTACTTTAATATAAATTACAGTGTAGACCCATTAAGAGGTAAATTATCTTTCTGAATTAATATAAAAATGGCAGCTGTCTGACAGGGACACTTAAGATTGTCAATGTCTAAGCCATTTTGTTCAGAAAATATTAATCAACGGTCCATTTAAACTTTGACATCCCACTGCAGTTATTAAAACTCTTTCAGATGGATGATTAAGAGAAATGGTAGAATGGGACAATTTCTGCTTTTTGCAATCACAACTATCATGGTATTCAAACAGAAATGTACACTGAAACAATCAACTACCAATGACGTAACCACCATCTAGTCACAAAATATTGTCTGTCTCATCTTTGTTTTGAAAAATAGTTTATCTTCAGTTCCTCTGCATTTTCTGACCTCTCTGAGCTGCCAGCAGTCAAACCCAGCTGATCAAGTCAGATCAGGTTGGTTACTAACTTCCACCCATTTGCCAAAATGCCAGATGGTCATGTCCGTGCAGCATATTCGAGCTGTCTAACTTGGGTTTCTTGAGCAAACTGATTATTACCAGCTCAATCATGAGACCCTCAAGGAATAACATGAACCAGAGTGGGGGCTTACCGGTGGGTGGGTGGGTTGGTGTGTTAGAAAAAACAGAGCTGATTTCCGTTAGCAGACTTCCCCTGCTTCTGGACTTTCACAATAACAGTGTCAGACTATGTTGTTCAGAGGTTGATTGAGGATGTCAAAAAGAATGCTAGAATGGAAGTCCACTGCATTTCAACAAGCACAAGACGCAGCTATTTCAACCAGTGCCAGCTCTCAGTTCTGAAGTAAGGATTCGGTTCAAAGGTGGGTGAGTGGTGCTGACCCTCCCAGGTAATGCTGCTGGATATTAGCCGCAGATACAGAGTAACCTCTCTGGGCTTCTGAGGTGTCTCCGCCAGGCATGTACATGCTGATCATGTCCCTGAGATGATCCCCCTGGACCTGGAGGCCACGCTGGCCTTGGTGTGGCTGATGGTGGTGCTGCTGGAGGGGGCTGTTGGTCCCAGTGGGGGATGGGGACATGCTGTGGCCATCAGACTGCTGCTTCACCATAGACATCACCGGGCTGACCTGCTGGGGGCTGCTGCTGTAGGACATGGGGCTGGAGGAGAGAGTTTGTGTTACAAATAATTTCAGATAATAAATATATATATTTTTTTTAATTATACATCCATCTCAAGTGGGAATATGACACCCAGATAATTAAAAATAACTTAGTTTGTTAGGCTTAGAACTCCATGAAAAGTAGAACACATGGCAATTTTATTCACAGATAGAAAGTAACTATCTAGACTCACCTATATGCATTTGCACCGTTCATGTAGGCCTGAGCTTGGGCCATACTGGACTGATATTGCAGTGCTGACAGGTCGTAGCGGTGAAGCTGCTGGGTGTAGCCTATGGCCTCGTTCTGCATCGCTGCGGCGTAACCCCCCGTGTGGCCCCAGCCATAACTGTCCATTCTAGGGTTTCCACCTTGTCCCTGTGCCGTGGAAGGACTCAACAGGTGGTTACCGGGAATCTGATATTGCGCGGTAAGATTATTATTCTTAGGCACCGGTTTGGTTTTACGACGGGGTTTGTATTTATAGTCTGGATAATCCTTCATGTGAACCGCGCGGAGGCGTTTTGCCTCGTCAATGAACGGCCGTTTCTCTGCATCTGTAAGAGATTTCCACTCAACTCCCAGCCGTTTCGATATCTCGGAATTGTGCATTTTGGGGTTTTCCTGAGCCATTTTCCTTCGCTGGCCGCGAGACCAGACCATAAAGGCATTCATGGGCCGCTTGACTTTGTCCATCGGGTCAGGTTGGATTGCTGGAGGTTTGGAGCCTGCATGGCCTCCCCCATGCCCCCCTCCTCCGTTCGCAGGTGGCTGCCCGGTTCCAGACTGATGCGAGGATACAGAGGACTTGAGTTGGTGCTCCATTATGTTATACATATTTATAAATGAAATACACCAAGTGTTAACAGAGTTTTCAGATTTGTCCAATCTTCCTTGATTAAAATAAGTTAATTCAACCGAATATTCCAAACGAGGTTGAAATCGATAAAAGACTAATCGAAAATCAGAGATGAAAACCAAATCGCATCAAAAACATCATGCTACCAATTCAATATTAAGATAAAGGCCAAGACGATACTCTGGAAACAGGGATTTAGATGTACTGCTGTAGCTAGAGTTCCTTCTTGAAATCAAAACTCCCTCTCCCACTGGTAGCTGGTGATTATAAAACTTCTACACAAGCAAATCCGCTTCTAACTGCCCCCTCTCCCTCCACCCCACTCATTTACATCTCTATAGAAGGGGTGCGGTGAATTTGGAATGCACTTGAGTGAATGTGAAGTGAGGAGAAATCGCAGTGGGAGGAAGCTAGGGAACCACTCTCCCCGTGTCCCCATACAAACTACAAACTTTACTTTGTTAAATGTATTATAGTTATTGTTTATTTAAGATATACTGCTCAATTCCATAAAAACACTATTTTCGCAGTAGGCTTACTCTTTTTCCTATTGGACTCAGATTTGGTCTCGAGAAGCCAGTTGTTTAAAAATCTACAATTACTACCAGGGGACCCCCCTGGTAGCTATGCTTTCACGTTTTTTATAATCAGAACTGAGTCGTTACGGGATGAATATTGTAAAATATATATATACATATATCACCCACCAAATTAAAGATGTAGGCTGAAAAAACAAAAGTATATAAATAATGCATCCATTTAAATCACGTATCTTAATGACATCTATAGCCTCGTGTGTATGTATGACAGAGTACAGTGGCCTATGTTTACACAGTACAGTATGTACAGGATCCATTTCCCAGTAAAGCCCACAACCCATGCCCCCTTGTACCCAGTAGCAGCTCCCTGCTGTTCTAAAATGAGTCTAGGTGTGAGGTTAGTAGCTCTCAACTGACACCTTTTCTAGTTTCTATGGTCATCACTTTACACCTCCATTGTGGTTTAGGTGTGCACTCACAGCCATCCATCAGTAAATAGCTAATTCATTATGCTTTACAGGATCATGCTAAAGAGTCTGTGCCTGAGTTGTGCTAGAACCCAGTCAGTGTGGTGGTATTTGTTATGCAATAAATGACTATACGATGTATGTACTGACAGTAAACTTGAAATACTACTAGGCCCATCACCGAAATTGTTTACTAACTGGCACTCATTTCTATCCACTTCAAGCACTAGGTAGAGGGATAAAAGTGTAATAAACTGATGTAAACAAATAGGCTGAAGACAATAGACAACAATGAGTACAATAATCCTGGTCCCCCTCAACATCGTAGATATTATGTTGGTTTAAGAGCTCCATTCAGTCATTTAGACTTGTCTGCCATAATACACACCATCCAGTCTTTTTGGACTTGTTCCAAAAGCCACCACAATAAAACCATTAATATTATATTTGGACTGATGACCAGTGATCAAGATAATATGGACATAATACAATTTTATTTGACTATTTGTACTTATTGAGTGGGTATGATGTTGCTAATATATCCACATTATTGCTGATGTTTGCAGGCGATATGGAAAAATATGAAGAAACACATTAATGTCTCCTGGTGTTGTGATGGTGACAATCAGTTTGACATAAATCGGACAAATAAGATGCAGACAGGTCAGAGGGGCATGAAGTTTGAAAGCCTCTAGCGTAATGCTTGTATGGAAGTGGAGATTGGCAATGACAGATTTGAGCCAATGAAGCAAAGGGAAAATGAAGTGAAGAGGTTGCAGAGAAGAAAGAGCCAAGAAATAGAGGGAGGCAAAAGAAACAGAGTGAGAGAGAGAGTTGCACAAAGGGAAAGGGTTGGGGATGGGGGTTGGTGGTCGGGAGAGAAAGTCCTCAGAGACAAGCAGATTGAAAGTCGCTCTATTCATCACTCTCCTCTCCAGCTCTTCTCATGTAAATGGGCCCTGCCGTCTCCCTGCTATCCGTCACAGGGCTGAGGAACATAGGCATGGCCCTTTACGAGCCTCCGGCACACACAATTGCCCTGCTAACAATTGGGTTGCCAGTGGGGGGTTGGGGGGTTCACGGTTGGGAGGCCAATCCTTGTGAGAGAAGTACTAGAGGATGGATACTGGGAGAAATTAGAGGAATGGCCACCTACACTGAGCCAGAGAGGAATGTATTGGTGTGGGTTGGTAGCATTTAATAACATCAGGAAAATTGATCGAAAGGACTACCGGGATGTAGTGTGAGAGAAAAGAGAAGCTTCTAAACTGTAAAAAAGTGAAGGCTGAAGGGCTGGATTTTTTGTAAAATACAAAGATAGGACAGTGGCATGCTCTGAAGTTTGAGTAACTCTGATTCATATAGACTTGTTTGATAGATATGCTCCCATATCAAATTTCCTGATCTATGACCAAACTGATCACACATGAATATTCCAAATGCTCTGATGTCTTTCCATATAAATACAATGTACATTAGAATATTATTTTGTATTTACCACTCATAATGTATCTATAATATGCAATAATTCTACCCATATTGTTCATATTCCCCAGCTTACTCTTTTTAAAATGGTTGCTAGTTTACATTGCTATGTATATTGCCATATTTTTGCTTAATATATTTCTTAATTGTTACTACATAGATGTCGTGTGCCATGTCATAAGAATTTCATTGTGTAGGATAACGCTGTGTTATTCGGTGCATTTGATAAATAAACTTTGAACTGAACATCTTTTAGGGACATTAACTATTTATCATTTCAAGGAGCACTTTTATTTCAGCCCCCAGGAAATGTAGCTGTTGGGATCCTATACTAAACATACATTTATATCCTCACAAAGATAATACAATTAAATAATGAAAATATGTATTCATAGCATTTCTTGAAAACAAAATATAAATCCTTTAGATTATATGGGATTATTCACTTCATGACTGTCATTAACTCCACTTATCTCCATGGTTCAGTAAAACACTTGGCCAAAAATTCTGACTAGTGATGGCCATCAATGGTTTATGAATAGGACATTTTATACAAAGCTGTTGGGCAGAGTTACTTCGGCCCCACCTCCCTTATTTTTGGGTGCATTAATTGTAAAAGTTATCTGTATATCCGGAAATGGATATGCCTGAACTATCAAACACGGTCTCAGGGACGGTTAACTCTAGAGATAGCTGCAATCTCCACAGAATTAGGTAGACAAACGTTTAGTTTTTCTGCACCTCACATTTGGACTAATTCCAAGGTTATTTTAAATTGAATGATTTGAATGCCTCTAGCACAATTCAAAAGGATGAGAGGAATATTTCCATGAATAAGGTGTCATCTTACGAACTGTGTTCATGATTTATTTTTGGGGGGTGCTCCTTATACATTCTATTGAATAATAATTGTGTTGATCCAGGGCTCATCCACAAGAGACCTTTGGTCCCAGCATGACCTCCCCGACTAAAATAAAGGTTAAATAAATTGGCACTGCTTAGTGGTGGCACAAAATATACAGATACTCAATATTGGACAGTATTTGGAATCCATCTGGTGGTGGTAAAAGGTATTACATCATGTGTGTCAAGCTAAGGACATATTAATGCAATAGAAGTAATTAATGCAATAGAGGTAGGGTGGCTTGGGGTAAAATGCCTCCCTGGGTTAACCCCCCCCCCCCCTTGTAATTCTCAACCATATTTTATTTCCACACTTTCCTTGATTGCCACTATTCTTGTTCAGCTAGAAAATGTAGAATAATCTCAACTGAGCAAAAAATTCCACAAAAACAATGTTGACATAAGTTGATCATATTTTGTATCATTTAGAAAACATTGTAATGTGACGTGATGAAGTTAGACCTCTAAGCAAATTTTTATTGCAATTCTGTTTTTGTGGTGATCATATTTCAGTCTAAACGACCCCTCTCCTTTGGGACAAAATGCCCAAGGGGGATTTTACCCTTGAGAATGTATTGGTAAAATATATCAGAAAATCTGCTGAAATATAACAAAGTTCTAGATATAGCCTAATATAAGTAGTTTTTAGTTCAACAGCTAGTTTACTGGGCATATATTAACATCTAATATAATAGGCCTATCAAGTGGCACTGCTACTGAATTCCAATTGATGCTCAATATTATTGATTCAATGTTTTCAACTTAATACTTTTGAACAGTTAACAAAACATATTTTAAAAAAGTCATCAAAAGTTATTTGAAATCATAATGTTATACTTTAAGCTTTTTGCCTTTGGATATTGGAATGTGCAATATATGGTTAAAATTGGTTTTGTTAACTCAAATACTGCAAGGAAGATTTAATTATTTTCAATGGTATAGATAACAGTGAATGATTTTGACACCTAAATATGGATTTTTTTTTTAAAAGGGGGGGGGGGGTTTCCCATATAGTTGGGTAAAAAATCAAATTTCCATAGTTTAACATTTGACTAAGTTGCAATAAAATAGAAACATTCTGCTATTTTTTTCCCACAAGTATTTGTCTGACTTTAATCAATATGTTCATGTAAAAATACGACCAAACTTTGCTTTTTGAGTCCGAAAATACAACCCCCCCGCCCAAGTTATCCTATTCTTTGTGATCTAGCCAGCCAGACATCAGTTTATTTCCCCATCTTCAAAATAAAGTTTTTATTACAATACATCCATACTTAAATGGAGAATTCAAATGTAAAAAAGTATTACATTTTTAAAAACACTATACATTTTTTTTTGCTTACGTTCAAACAGACATCACAAACCATTCATAGCTTGCATGATAAAGTTGCTCACAGTACATTTTTATTTACCGAGCCTTAAGAGAATCCAAGAATGCATCTGAAAACAAAACAAGTATATACAAGACAAACATGCAATATTTTGATGGTCCCACTATGTATGCAATTAATGTTTGCTCCCGTTTGGTGAGTGTTGCTTGAAGCAATGAGAAAGTATGCAGAAAGTGAGACGTAAACAGCCCTTGGTTTTTTTTGCACGGGTCGGGGCCACTCGTCCTGTTGCCCCTGCTGTGCAGAGGTGACCGAGATATCTTTATATCAATTTTTCCACTGGTGGTGCGTCGACATAAGCAGAACAAAATCGCACAGACAAGTGAAAAAATTAACAGGACGTTTTTGTCTGGGCTGTCTCGGTTCCAGTAGTCTCTTGCGGGGCACCATTGGTCTGCCATTCTCTGTTCTCACCAGAAAAATATAAGTCTCGCTTCAGGGTCTGAAAAGCGTTTAGTTAGGTTTATGTTTGGGAACGCCATCAGCACGGCCAACGTCTTCTAAACGCCCATCGTCGCCTTAGTTATACATACCAAACTAGAGTTAAAAGTACCTTTCAGAACAAGCACATTTTCTACAAATTAACTCCAAAACGTAATAAGTTACTGCGAACGAGATTGGTCTGTTAAGTAGTTGTGCCACTTCACGAACTTAATGCACTAGCTTTTTCCCCCCGCTCAAACCACTGAAAAAAACATTGTGTGATGTCTTCCCGTAAGACTCAATGTGGGCGTCACCGTTTCGGGTGGTTTCCTTTCCTTAAGATTGCCATATTGAGAGCGTTCACTCAGATTTCCAGAATTTTCGTTCAGTACAACGCGGATTCCAAAGATTTATTTTTTTAACATAGCAATGGTCTTCAATATTAGTCTACTTAAGAATACCATGCACTTTGCACACATCAATACTTGTCTAAGTGTAATTTATTTTAGGGCTTTTGGTAAAAATCAACGATGCGACATTACGGAACAAGCCATACTACGAACTATACACTGATGAAAAAAAAAAGGAAATACTGATGAGGATAAAATTACTGGCAAAAGAAAATGCATGATTTATTTGGCAACTTTATTCAAGTCATCCCTCTCCCCCAATGTGTAAAATGAACCCAAGCTAATTTAGAAAAGGGTGAAAATAAATACAATTTTACTGGAATTTGATTTCTGTATATTGTTAAATGTAGAATCCATCAAATATCTTTGCACCCAAAGCAAAACTCCCAATACCCCACTCTGTACACCTTCAGTCTCTAACCAAAAAATGTCAATGTGGACAATTGACAATGTGAAACATCAGTTACACACCTTTGAATTAAATATAGGAAGTACTCTATATATTTATACATATTTATATATGTATTCAGTAAACATCTACTGTTCATCTGGCATACCACTCTAACAGTAGTTCTGTTAATTGTGAACATCGAAGTTGGCACATGTATTAAAAAAATTTAACCCTTTGTTTTCTTTAAAAGAAAAAAATTGCAGAGGAGTACTGCTTATCACAGATCGTGAAACAACGTAACAACTGATGCCAACAAGACTGCAACTGCATAGTACAATCTCCATTCCTAAGAATTCAATTTCCTAGGTGTACTAAAATAACATAAGGACATGAAGTCTGCTGCAAATACAAATACTGATCTTCACCAGTGGCCAGGTAAATTTACAATTCTAGATTTTTTTATTATCCAACGCGACCCAGAGAAGTGGCATCTTTCCTTTAAGCCATAGAAGACCAAATACGTGGGGCCGAGCTGAGGGACCACAGAGGGCATGGAAGAGGAGGGAAACCAGGGGTTCCTCTACCCCATTTAAGAGCGCAATATTGGGATACATGAGAGGCTTGTATAGGTGAGAAGATGGATGGGTGATAGGTAGGAGATTAAAAGACTGGTAAATTGGGGGGGGTGGGGGTGGGGGGGGTGGTAATGGAAGCCCGTAGAGAATGTAAATGGACCTCCGACAGGCAGGGTGACGTCTAGATTAGGTCAGCCACATTCATAGGCATCTCTTCAACTGTGGTGTTGTAGAATGTCTCAATGTCCCGAAGTGTGCGCTTGTCCTCCTCAGTCACCATGTTGATGGCAACACCCTTCCTGCCAAAACGGCCTCCTCTCCCGATTCTGTAAAGCAAAAATCATGCATAGAATTATAATAAATTATAAAGCATACATATAATTATTCAAATACAAAAACAAGAGAGGAATGAGAGCTGGATAAAAGAAATCTGGAAGATTTAGACTTCTAGAGCTAGCTAGGTCAATTTCAGTACAATACCACGGTCAAATAAAAAGAGCACCAATTTAACTCAATTTTCACCTAATATCGACTAATCACCTTAAATCGGAACAATAGTGACACGTGATTTCTCCATGGCTTGGCTTTCAATGTGTTCCCAGGGCACATCCTACCTGTGAATGTAGTTCTCACGGTTGGTCGGCAGGTCGTAGTTGATAACCAGAGAGACCTGTTGGACATCGATACCTCTGGCCTGAAAGGACAACCGCAATCAGCAGAATGCCTGACCTGTTGCGGTCCTTGTTTGTGAACAAAAGTGCAGTGTAACTTTTCCTGTGTGGATTAGTTGCAAAAATAAGCGTGGCCCTACCAACACTAGGTTATGGGGTTTGACTCAATTTACACATTTCTCTTTATATAGAAACATGTTTGTACAGACAAGTTACACAGTCACTGTAAAGCCAGTCACTTTGGGGAAAAGCAAGCCTGCCAAGTCTAGAAACAATGTTCAGAGGGCCAGAGTGCCCAGGCAGTAGCGAGCAACTTTCTCTCCAGAACTCCACTCACCAGGAGATCTGTGGTGATGAGGACACGGCTGGAGCCAGAACGGAACTCCCTCATAATCAAGTCCCTCTCCTTCTGGTCCATGTCGCCGTGCTAGGTAAGGGATGAATGCAAGCATTAAATCTTTAGAGAATGATGGGCCAAACAGGCATTCATGCTCAATACTGTCCCCATCATTTCAACACATACGGCATCAAATCACTACTTCTGATCACATGACATCAGGTTCTTTAAAAATAAATTAAGAAATTAGATATAAAAAGCAACTCTAAAGATCAATATAAACAGTGGCAAAACCACTCCCTCAAACAAGTATTATCAAATGCACCACTCCAAACCTCAATCCTATGGAAAATACACACATTTATTCTGCTTGTTGTTTACAAATATCATAAATCATTCAATGAACCACAATTTTAACAAAACATTGATAAGCAAAAGTGGATCAGATATGTCCTCCTGATAACAGGAAATAGAACAGACTTAAGATGATCAATAGCTGATGACTGCAGTGGTCAGTAGATCTGTCACATAAATGTTTTGAGAATTGCATAAGGCCACAACACAAATGTTTCAACTGTCTCAGTGTGTTGTTGAGGGGTGAACCCTTGTTTGTGGGACAGGGTTAAACCTCCTCTACAACACTGAAGAGAAACCTTATCTGGTTAATCACTGTACCAATCAGATCAGAGTCTCACTGCACACAATGGTCCACTAAGGCCGCATTTCCACAGGTGCCAAACACTGGTGTGTTACCCTTAAGCCCCAGACTTTAAGGCAGGGTTTACAGCCTAAGTTCGAAATATTGCAAAAATCTGAAAATGTCTATCAAAAACAGATGCAGGAAAACTAATCCATGCTTTTGTTACTTCTAGATAAGATTACGGCAATGCTCTTCTTTCCGGTTTCCCTAGAATTTCTGAACAAACAGCCAGAGGCAGGGCCTTCTCTCATAGAGCTCCACTACCGTGGAAAAGCAAACTCAGTGCAAACTTTCAAGTGTCTACTAAAGACCCATCTCTACAGCATGGTCTATGATCAAGTGTGGTCTGGCTCAGGGGCGTGAAGGTGATCAGAAAGGCTTTATACTGTCCACCCTTGCCATCTTGCCAGGTGGGCTCTCATTGCCATTGGGATGCCCTCCCTCCAATGCCATTCGGGGACAGAGTCACTGGCTTGTTGTCTCTCTGTTGCACACTTGTGCAATTCGGCTGTACTCTGCTGGCAATACTCTGCCCTCATTCAGGGTGGTTGTGGTTGGTGGGGGTCCCTTTTGTTGATGCTTGGTAATGTGGGTGGATTGATATCCTGCCTGTCCGGGACCCCGTCCGGGACCCCGTCCGGGACCCCGTCCGGGACCTCCCCCGCATAGGACCACAGTGACACTGGACCCACCTGTCTCAGCCCCAAGGTCTTACACTGCTATATTATTGTGTTGGGGGAGTAGGGTCAGTTCTCCTTCTCCACTATAAATCACTGTAGATCTAAGGAATGCATTTTGAAAATTTTCCCTGACTCCTGACGTTTTTAAACTTATGAGGACATGAGGTCTTGGCCCACACCAGAGGAGTACCAGGCTTGAAAGACCTGTTGCTGTCCCGGTCCAAAGTCCTCCTGGTTGTGTTGCAGACCAAGACGAAACCTGACGATTTCAGCTGCCACTGTAAAAGTTATTTGTAACAACTGCTGACGTAAAAAGGGCTTTATAAACAAACTTGATTGACTGATTTTATTACTTAAGTTCAAACACCGTATTGTAAAACTGAGCATGGCATTGTTCTTTATTTAACCAGAAAGATATTGCCTTTTATTTTTAGTAACTGGAAAACCCAATCGTGTTGATCGTTTACACTTCCCTCTCCACATGAGCCACTCAAGTCCTTGGTACCAAATGAATAGTGAAAACAAAAAAGTCTGGAGCCAACTTTAGCATAAATCACCGGAGTCGCTCTGGTACCAGGGTAAAGCACCAGTGGAAACACGGCATTATACCGGGTTTCCAGAACCTCTCCTCAGACCGTAGGAAAAAACTACCCCAGATCTTTTACAGAGCAACACTGACAAAAAGATACAAACTGGACTCGCTATAGAAACAACGCTAGACGATCAACTCAATAGCAAGTTTTGGCCACCTCTCCGCAATTCTTATATTGTGCCTTTTAAATACACCACCATACCCAGTGACAGGGGTGGAACCAGTTAAAGAAAAGCACTAAAATCTAAGAAAAAAAGAAAAACTGTAGGACACTGGCACAGAGCTGGTGGTCCAGGGGTTCTTACCAGGGCAGAGACCGTGAAATCCCTGGCGTGCATCTTCTCAGTTAGCCAGTCCACCTTTCGGCGGGTGTTGATAAAGATGACGGCCTGGGTGATAGTCAATGTCTCGTAAAGGTCACAAAGAGTGTCCAGCTTCCACTCCTAACACAAGAAAAAGAAGCATAGTCAGGGCTTAGACATGGAAATAACATAGGACCAATAACTTCATATTTATACTGGCTAGGATACACTGCTGAAAATGATCCATTCCTACAAAACCAAAGGAAGAGGAGGCTATGCCTAACTAAACACTGATTAGTATTTTATTTGAACAGCACACTTTTGCTGCATTCTATTGATTAAATAGGGCTGGTATATATCAGTATATCATGGGTTCAAATCCATTCTGCTAAATCTCATGAGGATAAGATTCAACCTAGAAGTTAAGGTCATAAATTAGTGAAGATGATTCTGGCGTGCTAGTTCTGGAATACATTTAATACATAGAACGGCTGGGGGTACACAGGCAGTGTTTCCCTCTTATTGTAATAACAGAGGTGGCCCGCCGCTGCTAAAACGTGATGTGCCTCCACAGAAAACCTGAATATTTTCATGAAATATGATTTTTTTTCCCAAGCTGAGTGCTGTTCACACAGTTTATTATCGCACCAGCATCAGAGCAGCAACGCCCTGCATCTGACGTTCGGAGTGTCAAACCAGCAAGTCAGGCCAAAGAAACAATAGGTTGTGTCTGTGCACATGCAAGTTTTTGTGGAACGGTCAGTAAATGGCTGTGACATTGATATAAAGGTAGCCATAGTCTGAGCCACAACCAAAAGTAAGCAAGCTAACCAACTATTAAAACATAACTACAATAGATTGGAAACAGATTCTGCCGCAACAATAAAAACCCTGGTTCTCTGATTTTCCCTCCCCCCACCAATTACAACCATGTGTACATTTTCAATGCAAAAGTATGTGGGGGGGAAATAAACAATTATTTAAATAATACTTTACATATATTGCCTCATGTGTTAGTACCTAGTGGCTTTTAAGTCTGGGAGGCGATTCATGAACAATTTTAGAAAATGGTTAATTGAGAGTCAATATTTAGGTTATAATTAGGGAATGGTGTTTAAAACAGAATTGTCAAATAATGTTAAGAAAATAAAGTTGAGAGAGACTGGTGTACAGGGATGTTTTAGCATTTCATGCATTGAGCCTTTTGTTGTTGATTCCCCCCCTCTGATTTAAGAACCACTAACAGCCACACCTCTTTCTCCACGTTGATGTAAAACTGACGGATGCCCTCCAGGGTCAGCTCCTCCTTCTTAACCAGGATGCGGATGGGATCGCGCATGAACTTCTTAGTGACTTCCAGCACGTCCTGAGGCATTGTGGCAGACAGGAGCACCACCTGAACACAGAAGCAAGACAAGAGGCATTGTGAAGCTTTGGCTTGTGTTCCATGTCCACCCTAGCACTGCAGAACAAGTTATAATACCCTTGGGTGGGGTCTGTTTTCCAAGGACAAAAATAAAAATGGGATTTGTCCTACACAGTGAGTGAATTACAAGGCATTGCCTTCCTATACGAAGCGAGCACACAGGCACGGAAGAATTATGTTATTGATTGATTGAATGTTAAAAAGGGCTAAATGAGCAGCCTTGGCAACGGAGCGTGCCAGGCACACCAGTTACAGTTCCAAATAAACTGCCTACCCTCCAGTTTTTTATGCACAAGGGTCTAGAATGTTGCAAACAACAAAAACACATTCAGCGACAGCATCTTGTGGATGAAAGAGGTTCAATGAGAACATCAAGAATTGAGCCAGGTGGCAGACAGGCCAGTTACAGACAAATACCAAAGCAGTACCTCAAAGCACACCCCTAGTTGGTCCTTGGCTATTCCACCAGACAACACCTAGTTCAACACCTCTCTGCTAAAAACAGGAACTGGCTTGAACAGTATAGAATTATAAAACATTGCCTGGTCTGACAAATCCTGGTTCAGTTATTAGTTAGCGGCCAGCAGTCCCAAAGCCAACACAAAATAGAGCATCTTTGGGATGACATGAAACGGGCAGTTTGCAACATGAATGTACTGCCACCCAATCTATAGCAAATGCATGATGCCACCACATCAGTGTGGATCAACATCGGCAGAATATTACCGTTAATTTATAGAATTCACAGCAGAACACAAAGGGAATCCATCCCAAATTGCATGGGTGTACCCAATAAACTGGCTACTGACTAATGACATTTATGTCAACGATCGCACAAATATCCTTAAGGATTTGCGTAAGGGAGCATGCACATTAGGTGCCCTTACCTGTGTGCTGGTGCCCAGCTTCTGAAAAATCTCATATATTTGGTCCTTGAAACCCCGGCTCAACATCTCATCAGCTTCGTCCAGGACAAACATCTTGATGTACTTAGAAGCTGGCAGGGGAAGATTAGCACTTTGTTTTAGTCAACTGGAACCCAAAATAGTAAAATTTCAACGTTTCAAAATAAACAGCCACAAACTCGAGTTACAATAGCAGTGAACATCACCAGCATAAACCAAGGCCACTCACAGAGAAACTTGCGGTTCAGCATGTCAAACACACGGCCAGGAGTCCCGACCACTATATTGGGGGCCTCAGCTTGGAGCTTTGTCACCTCATTGCGGACATTGGTGCCACCAATACAGGCATGGCAGGATGCTCCCATGTAGTCGCCGAGAGCCAGGATCACTTTCTGGATCTGAGAGGAGAAAGGGTACAATAGGAAAAATTTTACACCAGCAGTTGTCGTTAACTAATTTTAAATGGAACCCTCATGAGAACACGGCCAGTGGGTAAAAAGACATTGGTCAAAGAAAGCGGTCTCAGGATAATCAACATAAAAAAATGCCTCTTATTTACCCTGCTCCCAGGGTCATTTCAGCACATTGGCAGTCAACTTCTGACGGCATCAGTCAAGAGGTATCATAACGTATCCAATTGGTGCAAATTATGAGTTGGTGCCCATAGTATGAGTCAGCCCGTTGCTCACTGCAGAGTTGGCTGGGATGTTTATGGCTTCGGTTCACCATTTGACAGACAAAAGACTCTGTGCCACTCACCGGGGTGACAATAGGAGCAAGCTACATGGTTTTATTCACTATGGAACCGAGCTGGCCTGGCTGCTTATCCGCCATACTTGTTAGAATCGCTCTGGAAAGGAACATGTTAAAAGAAAATGCCCAAGCCAGTGTGGTACAGTCGCGGAGTTGACAATGTGAAAAGGCATCAGGAGTTCCATTTAAAGGTGAAGGGTTTTCATTGTTTTAAGACACCTGAAATGAGTGTAACCTGCCTGCTGAGCCAACTCTCGGGTGGGGGCAAGGACCAGGGCTTGGGTGCCCTTCAGCTCGATATCAATCTGCTGGAGGATGGAGATAGCGAATGTGGCGGTCTTCCCTGTGCCGGACTGGGCCTGTGCAATGACATCAAAACCTGATGGGGGAGAAAGGGCTTATTTCTAGATATACAAGGTGCAAAACAATTAGTAGCAGTAAACAACCAACCAGTACTTATTGGCCAAAACCAGGTATGTCTCACCACCTTTCAAGCTTGGTTATCACGACTTTGGAAACCAATTAAACTATGTTTGAAGTTTGTCACCGTGTTAACACTGGGATCCTAATTGGACATATATTCTGTGGTGTATAAATTAATGATCAATACCGTACACATTGATTCTTGAAGAACAACTTAGTTCAACTGTCCTATCCCATCAGAACTGAAAGTATAAGGTTGTTAAACTTTAAAAATGTAAACACTTAAGCCTCAAAACATGGCAATCAATACAAGTGATAACATGGCTCCTCATGTCCTTTATCGCTTTGACACGTTCTCCAGGAAAATCCCTCAGCAATTTAGACAGATTGGGTGTCTTCATATTGTTAAACATTAAAGATCTAAAACAAACAAACCAGATGAAGAGGTTACATCAGGTTTAAGATTTTTATCATTGAGCAAACATGCACTTACCCTTGATACAAGGGAGGATGGCCCTCTGCTGAATGGCAGAGGGTTTCTCAAAACCATAAGCATAGATTCCTCTCAGGAGAGTCTCACGCAGGGCCATCTCATCAAAGCTGTCCACGATCTCATTCCAGTTACTCTATGGAGGTCAGGGTAAAATGACAATGACTGTTGTGAGATTGTATGAAACACCCCAGGTCTGTAGTTTTCATACATAACACCCATTATAGTGTTGGTAACTAGCAGTAGAGATCAAAAGCCATGCCAGACCTTCATTGTGGGTGTGAGTCAGATGCATCTTCTCCACCCCAATAGACTACACGCCACTCAAATATCCTACCAGTCGTTCATCCAACTTTTATTTTATTTTTAATTCAACTGTCTTGAGCAACACTTACCTCAATGATGCCATCTGGCTCCATGCCCTCAGGGCCATTGTCCCTGTTGGATAGGTCTCTGGATCAAAGGGTTAATATGTTAATACTGTCATGTTTTATAACAAATGTGTCAATGTGGATAAAACTACCTCTGGCTAAAGCTACACACGGTCTAGCTAATGCAATATAGTTTGGTTCTTATGGGCATGGCTAGCCCCCATGGACCCCAATAGTTGCATTAAGGCAGCCATGTTCATTAAACACGCATAAGATGGTCGTTTTGGTATGCAACCATAGGTATAGACGACCAGCAATGCGAAAGCTGGGGCACACGCCCAACTTGCGACGTAAATGAGATAAATACATCAGAGATAATCTTGACAATGCAGACGATTCTAACACGCTCATATATTGCGTTACTAGTGTTTGGATAAATGCCTAAAGGGAATAACCAAATAAGTGAGGATTCACTGGCTAGGCCCTGTGAGAACATTAAAACACAGATGAAACGCCTTCTGTGCAGTAGTAGTAGCTAGCATAAGTTGGCTAGCTGTTGCTGGCACTTAAAAAAAAAAATACGACAGTGTACGTTCTGCTAGCCAGTTAGCGTTAGAGATCACTTAACTGAGTGACCCACACGACAGCAAGTTCTCGCTACCATTTATTGCAAATGTAATCAGATTAACAAGCCATGTGCTCGAGGCGGACCAAAAAAAAAGTTAGCAATGGTGGCTCCAACAAAGACGTTATGCTGTTAACAGTACTATCAAAAAAACTATTTGAAAACGTATGAACAGGAATATACAGACTAAACTAACTTTCGCTATACGAAACGTTAGCCAGACGAGTGGTAATCGTAAATCCACGTTCATCTTTAGTTGACGCATCAGACATTACAAACAACCACTGTGGAAAACATTTATGAGTAGACTGGGCCAGGCCACAATTTCCCCCCAACCTCTGGTGATCGCCAGTAAAATAAATGAGTTACTACCTAGCTAGTTAACGTTAACTAACGATCATACCAATTCGCTACCCGTTACTAAATTGTAATATGTACGGTTGATTCATACAAAGACAAAGCCTTATCGTTGGGCCTGGCAGGCTAGTAGGCCGCTGAAATCCGAATACAACTCGCTAGCAACCCGTTGTTCACGTTAGCACTAAAACGACAGTACAAGGAACCAGATCTTATGCAAGCTAATATTATCTAACAGCCAGAGCATGTTGCATTTTATAACGGAATTGCGGAACTGACAGGGTTATTGTAGACGTGTTACGGATCAAAACAAATCAGCGAAACTATTTACTGGATTATTTACCTCTCTTCATAATCCGCCGACATTATCACAAAGGGCGAATACGCCGCGAAAATGTTTTATATATGACAACGTGGTGTGGAATGTACAGTTTTGATTGCAGAGGTAGCCCATCATTCAATGTTGACCACACCCATTGTGACATTGGATTGGCTCACGAATACGCCACTAAAGTTGTGGTCGCCACCTTTTTTAAATCCAAAACAGGAACAAAAAGGATTCATCATTTGGTTTCACCCCTGCCCCCACACTATTGGGAGATACATAAAGAAATATCCTTTCATTGGACTAACTTAATAAACAATTTTAACTTCAACGAATGACAAAATAGGTACCTGTCCAATACTCCAGTGTTTATTACAGGGGTGTATTTATTATGGCAGAAGAATGAAACATGGTGTATTAAAGTGTTAAGAACTTTTGTTGAGTATGATAAAAACCTGCAAAACGTCTATATTCTTCCAAATGATTATTAGTTGAATATAATGAATGCAAAACAGAGGTTGTGGATTAAAATCTAATGGATGATAACATTTTAATCTTTATTAGTTACTTGTCACAACAAATAAAAAACAGTAACTTCACATTTGTATGAACTCCACCAGCCATTACCTTTGAACAAGATAGATACAATTACAAACAACGGTTCATAAATTTAATCCAAATCAACTGAATGTACATTTGTGGTCCAACATGTTAAAATTTAAATGTAAGGGAATTTTATTTCCAACACTGGTTTCCATCTAACTGGCAAATTATTTTCATGCAAATTATCATTTTTCAAATCAAGAAAATATGCATTAGTTGCAGATTTTAAAAAGTGCACGTTGATGTAGTGCACATTCAGAAATGTCTAAGTTACTTAAATTGCTCATGTGCCAAATACATATCGAAAGCTCATAGATGTTATTTCCATGACATCTACCACTGTTGTTTGTCACAAAAAGGGTTAAATAGCAAATGTGCCCACTCTGGTTTCAGTCATGACTTCAAAAAATTATCAACAAATGGTGCTAGCAGAGAGCTCACAAGGTGCGAGTCAGCTACTCTAGTATTCCCAATCTTTCCCATTCTGTGGACCACCAAAATATCTTGAGGACCAACAATTCAGTTGTGGAATTTGTTTATCAAAATATATTGGGAGTCAAATGTAGTTCTTTTATAAGTAAAACAAATAACTGTAATGTTATAAACAATTTATATTCTGTAAAATACTGAAACAACCAGTATAGGCTAACTGATTAGGGCTGTTTTTTATCCTGTATTTTATTTGCTAGAAATGTTGAATGGAAATCTGGTTAATAAAAATACATATTTCACAGTGTAAAATCACCTTCTTGTATTTTGGAATAGATGTTCCAGTCAAGCTCACAGCAAGAGCTTGCAATGACACAACTCTTTGTACATTAATCTCCTTAGCTTAGGCATGTCCAGCTGGCCAAATCTAAAAGGCTGTTCCAAGGCTAGGCACTTACAGTACTGTGGAAAAAAAAAAGAAAAGCAATGTTGAGTATATCAAATTTATATATCAGATATCAAAGCTAATTGGGTGTGATATACAGTGCCTTTGGAAAGTATTCAGACCCCTTCTCATTTTATTGTGTTATAGATTTAATAAAAAATGTATAAAGAATATAATTTGCAATAAATCTACACACAATAATACATAATGAAGAAGCAATTAGACATTTCTGCCAGTTGAGCTCAGTTACATCATGTGTCCTATGATCATCCTTGAAATGTCTCTAGAACCAAGTGTCTGGTGAAAAGAAGGTATCACTCATTACCTGCCTAATACAGCTGAATTGTAGTTCACTGACACACCACATCCAAACTGAGAAAGCTTGAGAGGAAGAATGGGAGAAACCTAACAAATTCAAGCGCGCAAAGCTGATGAGGGTATACTCAACAAGACTCAAAGCTGTGTACCGAAGGCACTATAATGCCGCCTTTCCACTGTGGCACACACCACTGCTCAACATGAGCTACCAGACAAGTTCCATTGTCTGATTTTATGGTCCTTTTTAAAAATAACTATTAGTAGCAGTGAAGGGATTCCCTGAGCTGTACGATTGCATACTATTTTCCTATAGAAACACAAACATAAAAAATGCAGTGTGGAGACAGGTGGCCGAGAGAGATTGTGCTTCTGGTGTCAATATTAGATAGATACCTACGTTAGCTGACTGGTGGCTATCTAGCAAGCTGGTTTGCTAGCTAGCATTGCAGGTTGTGTCAAAATGTAGAAATATAAAGCGTAAAATAAATAAATAATACATTTCTATTCCAATTTAAACCATTATAATAACCTGACCTTCCTTCATATACATTTACCTATGCTCAAACCTTGATACACACCTTACCCGCTGTTATGACACTAGCACGACCACAGACACGCCCACAAGCGAAGCACTCTAAGCAATGCTAGCGTTGGATATCCAAAATTTCTGTAACAGTTTGAATTTACCGTAATACACTCTAGGTGTCCATTAGGCAATGTGGCTACGCCAAATGTTCGCATCAAATTCATTTTCAGTTGATATTACGTGACCATGTATGCTGGGCAGTGTGGGATATCAAGCAACACATAGCAAGCATAGGAGACACTGAAAAATAGAGACACGGTTATATTATGCAAACATGAGAAACATTTCGCTTGCTGGCGGTAGGCAACAGCCAATCAGAAAAGGCATGTCTGATATACTTTCCTACCTGGTTCCCTTTACAATAATTCCTACCATACAATCTTTCTTAGAGTAAAATGGACAAAAAATGTATTCTAATCATTAGTATCGTTAGTTGGGAATACTACCAATAAGTGAGAAGACATTTCATTTGGTATTATACAGCAATGTTGTCGTCATCAATTACACAAACATTAGCTACATAGCCAGCTCCTATGACACTATTACTATTAGTAGCTACAGCAGCACTGGCGTAGCATGGTGACGCAGGCTAGACTTTGCTATTTCAATGACATAACATCAGGTGTTTTCAAAGCACGTAACGCGCAAACCCCACCCTATTTCCTGAAGTCCAGGGCTCGACACCAAGTGAAAGCCGGGCCACTCAGGCACGGCCTACTGGCTGACTGGCACTGGCCAATGTCAATGGAAACAGAACAAATTCTAGACTTTAGGGGAAAACACCAGTGTTTGGCACCAGTGGAAACAAAGCATAACTGACAGAGCTCTAACCTCTGTTGACTATTAAGTACAATAACAGGTAAAGTTACAGCCTTGCAATACAGCTGTATAGCTGTGACCAGGAACTGGACTCCTGGTTGCAGCATACCGACAATGCCCAAGGAACTCGCAAGTGGTGCTGCAAATTAGCTCAGCACTGTCGGGGGTTAATGTCAGACAAGGGTTCCCATGCCTTGTTGCACCCTAAAGATTCCTTTTGGTATGTAGGGCATCTGCAAGCCCAATTGTGGTTCTTGGCCGATGAATGAGTTATCCTCCATCCAAGCGGGTGCTGGCAAGTACTTCCTTGTTGAACGCGCATTGTGGTATGAAGCAGAACGGCAGGGAAGCACTTGCACAACGGCAGCGTGAATTGTGGTATGACTCTCCTGAACCGACAGGGAGTTGCTGCGATGAGGCAAGGCCATGGATGTGAATTGGAATTCAAGAAATGAAGAGCGGAGAACTGGCTAAAAAATAAACATGGAAATTATTAGAATAATATCAAATATACTTATATATGTAAGTCAACCCACCTGTAGGACAAATGCACCGCAGTCGCTATCATTGTTCTGCCTGCCCACGTTCTGCAATACAAATGTAAACATCAACATCAACAACAATCACAAAAACATGGTATCAACTCACTGAATAATGACACTGCCCACAAGAAATCCAAAAGTCAGCTTACCATTTTGAAGAAACCCTTCCACCCTTCTATAAAATCCTTCTGCTCTTTCTTGAATGCTTCAGCTTGTAAGTATTTTGCAATGTGCTGAAAATAAAGATAGAGACATTAATATGAATCTACTGAGTGATTAATAACCAGAAAAACAACTAGGCGAGCCTAGTTCATCTGGCCCAAGATTAGAAGGGATGAATGTTGTTGTCCCTGGCTGGTTTCAATCTGCAGTTTTCTATGTGGCAGACTGTGCCTTTAAACATTACGCTATTTAAACAGCAGGAATGTAACTTTTACCTCAGCCATTACATTTTTGCTTTAATAACGTGGACAATAGAATGTGTATTAACGGAACTAAAGTGTACTCCTGTACAAAGATTACTGTAGATCGCTAGCAAATAGCTATACAGTATCTTTAATGAAAACAATTACTCCAATCACTCCATGGCTGGTTTGTTTCTTTAGAAAGCAATAAAAATATAAAAGGGGCACGTAATACAATTATTATTGTAAAAATATATTATAAAAATATAATTATAAATATATGAGAATAATTCATATTACAGAGTGGATATAAATTGTTGTGTGACAGCTGAAAAGTACTTGAGTGGATAACATTTCTAAGAGACAAAAATATGAACGTCTGAGAGGGGAATCAAACCAAAACACTGAAGGTCAGGCATGATCCCACAAGACCACAGAACTTGCTGGTAGGCAGTCCACCTCCACAAAGTGTCCAAATGTAACTTTTACCCCAGCCATTACATTATTTGCTTAAATAATGTGGGCAACAGAATGTTTATTAACGTAACTGAAGTGTACTCTTGTACAAAGTTTACTGTAGATGGTCATCCAGATAATAACAGTTGAATAGCTAACCACTACGCTATGTGAACTACAAGGAAATCAAAAGCATTGGCTGAATCTCAAATCGAATACAAGTACGTACTTCGCCGATGATAGTGAAGTACGTACTTTATTGTATATAGTAAGCTAGTATGCCATTATTGGAACTGATTTGGACATACTACCACATCAGATCATTGCATCTCAACATTAGATCGTTTTGTCATGCATTAACAACACGCCAAGTGACTATTTCATCAAGTTAAAAGACGAGAGAATTATGGAAACCCCTCCTCTTCTAGTGCGCAAGGGGTTGTGATCTATAGGCTATTACCCCAAAAACATTCACGGATGCTTACTTCCAAAATCCACCATAAATAGTCGCAATATATCCATAAACAGTTTCTATTTTAGGCTTACTATAACGTAGCAACTAAGAGTGTAGGCAGCAAAGTGTTTGTCTATCCTGAACAAATCCTATTGCAGAATTTGTTTTGACTGTGGCGAGGCTCGAACACGAGTCCCTTGCATAGTAGGCCGCCTCTCTAACAACTACGCTATTTAACAAAGGGTAGTCAGTCAGTCAGTCACTCACTCAGTAAGAGACATTCGCTCTTCTTGGCCGGCTCCACTTACACAGTACAGCAAAAAATATATATATCCTAAGGAGGAACAATAGACTGACCTTAGGGCAGCGCCGGTTGAGGGTGCGTTGGGAGTCAAAGTATGTGATGGCACGCTGTGGGATATCCACACACACCAGAGACCAGTGCACCTCCAAGTGAATGGGGATCAACAGTAACCTTTTCTGAAATATATCCACCTGAAATGAAGTGTATGGGAGGTTTCTCATGTTGAATGTCAACACTTTTTCACAAAATTGCTTAATTTATTGAAATGAACATTTGACTTGAATTACAAACTACAAACAAATGAAAAAAGTACACAAACAAAACAAGTGAAAAACATCTTGCAACACAAGTAAATAATAGAACATGTGGTAAATCACTCACATTTTTCGTCCACCGCTTGACCCCGTCATAGCCATTTGTCCTAAGCTTGTCATAAAAAAAGCTGTTGAAAAAATGGACCTGCAAGAAAACAGATAACAGAAGGCAGGGTGTAAATGATAATTAGAGTCAGCTTTTGTGCACTTGCACAATCACATACACAAACAAATGTGATGTTTTCTGTGTGTGGGAGGAATGCTTGGAACTAGTGAATGGGGCTAAACATCGGACTTAAATGCTACAGTATAATCATCTGCCAGGACATCACTGTCAATCAAAATGTCCTTATTTCAATTTAAAGGTAAAATCTTTTGTTTATTTTGATCACTTCACAGCATTTAAATTCATATTACCAGGTATAATAATTTTCTTACCTCTTTTGGAACTGTGTCCATGACCAAATCCCCATACATGTTCATGATCTTTGGTTCCAAGAACAAGATAATATGGAAAACAGAACATTAGCATAATGACAGAACAACAGTACACAAACCTCCATTATGCAGTCACGGTTATTACAATGGCAGACACTGAAAAAAATAAACTATTTTTACCTCCTTGTTTTTATTGTGTTTAATTCACACAAGAGTAGACCATACCTGGTCATTTAGCCAATTCTGTCCGTTACAGCGTGCTAAGATCATCCATTGTGAGGACCATGACGCTTATAGTTGACACGGAAACCCCTGGCCATTGCAAGTACCAGAAAGACGTTGGTACGACTGGATGAGATGCTGCACAACCACTTTCCTGAAGGGAAACAACGATGAAGACACTTTTTTAACATGAAAAGACCAAAAACCAGGGCTGAAGGAAAAAGAAGAAACACCAAGAAGGCACCAAGAAGGAAAAAAAAACATTCCAAACGTCATGTGAAAACTACTTGGACTTACAGTATCTTCCAAATGTTTGATCACACCTACTCAGTCAAGGGTATTTCTTGTATTTTCACAATCTTTTCACATTATAGAATTACAGTGAGGGAAAAAGTATTTGATCCCCCTGCTGATTTTGTACGTTCCACTGGCCAAAGAAATTATCTTTCTATAAGTTTAATGGTAGGTTAATTTGAACAGTGAGAGACAGAATAACAACAAAACAAGCAAGCTAGTTCAGCCGGTCCGCAACAGAAAGTATTGCCCTCTCAAGATTCAAACCCAGGTCGCCCATGTGAAAGGCTGTGTCGATAACCACTACACCACGGAGCTGTACATTAGCCAGGTGTCAGTACAGCCTCTTGTCTCTATCCTGAACAAAACCTCCTTTGCCACAAGCCGTTTTTAAAAGTTTTGAAACAATGATACTGTTAAACTGACTAACATTTCTTATTAAGTTTACTTCCATCACAAATAGCGTCTATGTATGGCGTTTGCTACTGGCTGTTTTAACAGCATATTAGCCAGTATCTACTAACTTACTGGAATAGACATGAGAATTGAGCAATTGACAGCAAGTATACCAAAGCTATTGCATTTCATGGCATAAGAATGTATTTTTTTTCTTTCATGGCAAAACAACATACTCTTAACCATGGCCAAGACCAAATAGCTGTCCAAGGCTGTCAGGGACAAGATTGTAGACCTACACAAGGCTGGAATGGAATACAAAACCAATTGCCAAGCAACCTTGGTGAGAAGGTGACAACTGTTGGTGCGATTATTTGCAAATGGAAGAAACCACAAAAGTGTCAACTGTCAATCTCCCTCAGTCTGGGCTTCATGCAAGATCTCACCTTGTGGAGTTGCAATGATCATGGAACGGTGAAGAATCAGCCCAGAACAACACGGGAGGATCTTGTCAATGATCTTAAGGCAGCTGAGGACCATAGTCACCAAGAAACAATTGGTACACACACTACGCCATGTAGGACGAAATCCTGCAGCGCCCGCAATGTCCCCCTGATAAAGAAAGCACATGTACAGGCCCGTCTGAACTTGCCAGTGAACATCTGAATGATTCAGAGGAGAACTGGGTGAAATGTTGTGGTCAGACAAGGCCAAAATAGAGCTCAACTCG
Source organism: Esox lucius (assembly GCF_011004845.1). Lineage (NCBI taxonomy): Eukaryota > Metazoa > Chordata > Actinopteri > Esociformes > Esocidae > Esox > Esox lucius. Next base: position 1,739,269 of record NC_047575.1, on the reverse strand, counting down.
CCGTGTTTGGAGGAGGAGGAATGCTGCGTATGACCTCAAGAACACCATCCCCACCATCAAACATGGAGGTGTAAACAGTATGCTTTGGGGGTGCTTTTCTGCTAAGGGGACAGGACAACTTCACAGCATCAAAGGGACGATGGACGGGGGCCATGTACCATCAAATCTTGGGTGAGAACCTCCTTACCTCAGCCAGGGCATTGAAACTGGGTCGTGGATGGGTATACCAGCATGAAAATGACCCAAAACACACGGCCAAGGCAACAAAGGAATGCCTCAAGAAGAAGCACATTAAGGTCCTTGAGTGTCCTAGCCAGTTTCCTGACATTAATCCCATAGAAAATCTGTGGAGGGAGCTGAAGGTTTGAGTTGCCAAACGTCAGCCTCAAATCCTTAATGACTTGGAAAAGATCTGCAAAGAGAAGTAGGACAAAAATCACTCCTGAGATGTGTGCAAACCTGATGGCCAACTACAAGAAACGTCTGACCTTTGTGATTGCCAACAAGGGTTTTACCACCAAGTACTAAGTCATGTTTTGCAGAGGGGTCGAATACTTATTTTACACATTAAAATCCAAAAAAATGTTTTTTTCTGGATTTTTTTTGTTGTTATTCTGCCTCTCACTGTTTAAATAAATCTACCATTGTAACGGTCCCAGCCTGAGGGTCCCAGTTCTGGCATGCCACACTCCCTGCTCGGCGGCCTTCCGCCGCCCCTGCTCCTGCTTGGCAGCCTTCCGTGGCCTGCCCCAGTCCCTGTTCCCGTGGGCCTGCCCCATTCCCTGTTCCGTGGCCTGCCCCAGTCCCCTGTTCCGTGGCCTGCCCCAGTCACGGAACAGCCATAACATTATGAGCCATAACATTATCATTATGAGCCATAACATTATCAGCCATAACATTATGACGACCTGCAAAATATTGTGTAGGTCCCCCCTTTATCACCTAAACAGCCCGGACCCGTCGAGGCATGGACTCTACTAGACCTCTGAAGTTGTGCTGTGGTATCTGGCACCAAAAAGTTAGCAGCAGATCCTTTAAATCCTGTAAGTTGTGAGGTAGGGCTTCCATAGATTGGACTTGTTTGTCCAACACATCCACAGATGCTCGAATGAAATTGAGATCTGGAATTTGGAAGCCAAGTCAACACCTTGAACTCATTGTTGTGTTCCTCAAACCATTCCTGAACTATTTTTGCTTTGTGGCAGGGCGCATTATCCTGCTGAAAGAGGCCAATGCCATCAGGGAATACCGTTGCCATGAAAGGGTGCAAAGTAACATGAATGGCAGGACCAAAGGTTTCACAGCAGAACATTGCCCAAAGCAACACACTGTCTCCGCTGGCTTGCCTTCTTCCCACAGTACATCCTGGTGCCATGTGTTCTCTAGGTAAGCGACTCACACACATCCGGCCATCCACGTGATGTAAAAAAAAACATGATTCATCAGACCAGGCACCTTCTTCCATTGCTCTGTGGTCCAGTTCTGATGCTCACATGCCCATTGTAGGCACTTTCAGGAGTGACAGGGGTCAGCGTAGGCACCCTGACTGGTGTGCGGCTATGCAGCCCCGTATGCAACAAACTGCGATGCACTGTGTGTTCTGACACTTTTCTATCAGTACTAGAATTAACTTTTTCAGCAATTTGACCTACAGTAGCTCGTCTGTTGGATCGTACCACACGGGCCAGCCTTTGCTTCCCACGTGCAACAATGAGCCTTGGCCGCCCATGACCCTGTCGCTTTTCCTTCCTTGGACCACTTCTGATAGGTACTGACCACTGCAGACCAGGAACACCACACAAGGGCTGCAGTTTTGGAGATGCTCTGACCCAGTCGTCAAGCCATCACAATTTGGCCCTTGTCAAGGTCGCTCAGATCCTTACGCTTGCCCATTTTCCCTGCTTCTAACACCAACTTTGAGGACAGAATGTTCACTTGCTGCCTTATATATCCCACCCACTGACAGGTGCCATGATAACGAGATTATGAGTGTTATTCACTCCACCTGTCAGTGGTCATTATTTTATGGCTGATCGGTGTATAGTCAAATTGCTGCAAAGAAACACTATTGAAGGACACCATTAAGAAGACAGCATATACACCATCCCATCTGGTTTGCACTTAGTGGGACTATCATTTGTTTTTCTAGGCTATGTAAGGGCTATTTGATGAAGGAGGGTGATGGTGCTGCATCAGATGACCTGGCCTTCACAATCAAACCGACATCAACACAACTGAGATATTTTGGGATGAGTCGGACCACAGATTAGGAAAAGCAGCAACCAAGTGCTCACCATTTGTGAGAACCCCTTCAAGACTGTTGGAAAAGCATTTCAGGTGACTACCCCATGGAGCTGGCTGAGGAAATTCCAAGAGTGTGCAAAGCTGTCATCAAGGCAAAGAATTGAAACTTCAAAGAGTGTAAAATATTAATGTACCCATACAACCCAACACTTTTTTGGTTACTGCTTGATTCCATGTATGTAATTTCATAGTGGAAAATAATACAAAAATACCCTTGAATGAGTAGGTGTTTCCAAACCATTGACTGGTACTGTAATGCTATAAGAAATGCTAATGTTCACTTCCCGTTAATACATTTTAAAAACAACGCCCTATTATGTAGCCTTAATGAACATGACCATGGATGCCGATAACCCTGTGTTATGGTTCAAGTCCTGCTACTGCGACAAACCTGTGTGAATCAGAGAAGCTCTCGCTGGGGAAGATCTCCTGCAGCTTATCCACCACCTCATCCACATGGATGGGGATCATGCTGCCGTACTGCTGCAGAAACTCTTCCAACATACCTGGGGGAAAAAGGAAAGCAGTTCCACAGTCCATAATAGACTGTAATGACCTAAGTATATCTTTTGCGTGAAAAACTTTAGTCTGGAGCCCAACTAAAGCGGTCTATATGGTTTATAAATGATTTACACAAAGTTAACGTTGACCATTTGCAGTAAGCTACACATCCAATCATCTCAGCCTTGTTCTTTGTTGTTCTTCCACATCTAGGGTAAATAAATGATGAACTGTATGTTTTTAATAGGGGTCCATAAAGGTAGATTGCACTAGTTTCCAATGCCTGACCTGTACAATACCTTGTACACAGGAGATGTGTTCGCCGCTGAGTTGCTTCTGGGGATGGGGTTTACTCCTTGGGATGGTTGGCAGGCCTGTAGGAGAATCCCGGAAACCCATCCTGTCCCTCTCCTCAACCTTAGCTGCACAGCTCGCCACATCATTTAATACTTGTCCATTTGTCGCAATCGCCCATGGGTCTAAATTCAATGTGAGAAAAAGAATGAACCATTTAACAATCTACGGAAAAGCTAGTGATTGTTCTTGCTTTATTTCTGCTCATAACAAGTAATCTAGATACTACCAGTTGTAGAACATTATTATATGATTATTTCATATTTCATGACGCATCTAACATTAAAAAGAGTTTTAAAAATAGTATTATAATAATGTGACATACCGTCTCCTTCTCGATCTTCCCTCTGAAAGCAGCTCTTAGATCCTCCATTCAAACGGGACAGCCCTGGCTTCTGTCTGCTGTGGAGTTTTCGGTTTCTGCTCCTGCAGTGCTGCCATCTTGCCCTAGCTCGCCCGTACCCCCGACCTCTCTTTCCTGCCCGTTTAGCCCACTGGCACCAAGTCCTCCAGTGCAAGGACAGGCAAGTGCGAAGGTATACAGTCCTGTTCAGGCTGTGCCAGCGTGGCAGCCTCCGCACCCTAAACTCATTGGGCTGAATATTTATTTGCGAGGGGCTACCATAGTCCCGGAGTGTGTGTCTAATCTGATGATGGGATGGTGAAAGAAGTGGTGCTGTCCAATCATCCTCTCCTTGTTCTCCCCAATTGAAACCTTCTTCTTCCTGATCCACGCCAATATGATTTTCCATCCCAAACATGATGGGTTCATTCTCATGCTGCTCTAGCCTGAGATACACAGAACAACTATGGACATGTTGAGGCGCAGTAGGATCCAATACAAGCTCTGACCCAGTGGCCTCCAGTATGCTTGTCTCTGGGACCCCTGCACATGTCAGCTCATTGGTCCAGTGGTTCTGTGCAAAGCTGCCTCCACTGTCTCTCATCTCTTTTCAAAAGCACTGGTCCACTGTGTATAGCCTCTACCTGCAAAGAGTGGACATAGTTGAGGAAAAGGCAATCAAATATTGTAAGGGTAATGTTGCTTTTACGTTAACTTATCATGGGAGGCATGAATTAGTTAAATATTAGTGTTTTAATCTGGAGAAAATAGAGAAACTGGCCTGGCCTGAACAAATGCATCTAGAAAATTGGGATTTGACCAGTGTATTTTGGGAATAGTAAAATAATTAGTGGTGTTATTATGTGATAAACAAAATGCAACATATGGTAGTTCAACTATCCAGATACTTTAACTAAATAGCCACGTTAAATTTCATATGAACCACGCGTAACCACGCGTAGCACACAAAAACAGATTTACAACACAGCGGGATAACGGACAAAATGGGAATGATGACGTGAGAGGGGAATAACAAACTACTTACCGTTTATTTTCAAAGTTAATACGAAAGAGATAACAATTATCGGAGTTCTATGTATTAAATGATTTGAAACGAATACCTAGAATACAAATATAAACACTTCCCCTTTCAATGAAAGCTCGCGCTTGTTTACAACGAATCCAGACGGTTTTCCGCCGCATCCAATTGACGTCATTTAGAAGTGGGGTCTAGCTATACTTTCTCCTTTGTTATGTTCCTGTTCTCAGCATCAATAAAAAAATTTTTTTTTTAAATGACCTGGACCTTACCACAGAAGCCAGTCCGTTGCAGTCTGCTAACATGATGCTGTTACCATCTACTATGCTCCCTGGACGACTGTGGTGAAACATGTTGCATAACCCTTAAAAAATATTATGAAGCAAAACACATGAAAGTAAATGCTCCTGCCTACTTACATGCTACTAAATAAATACATAATGCTCTACTGACTTTCACTTAACCATTGACTTTCAATAAATCCTCCCATCTGTTCATTCTCTCATGTTCCCTGTGATGCTGAGAGAGCCCACTTTGGGATGTCAGTAATATGCGTTATCCCTAACCTCTCTCTTGTTGCACTTAAAACTATAACCTCCCTCAGCAAGCATCATTGGTAAGCTTTCCAATGAATACTAGTCAACTTTTTTGCTATCCATGAATCATACACTCACCTAAAGGATTATTAGGAACACCTGTTAAATTTCTCATTAATGCAATTATCTAATCAACCAATCACATGGCAGTTGATTCAATGCATTTAGGGGTGTGGTCCTGGTCAAGACAATCTCCTAAACTCCAAACTGAATGTCAGAATGGGAAAAAAAGGTGATTTAAGCAATTTTGAGCGTGGCATGGTTGTTGGTGCCAGACGGGCCGGTCTGAGTATTTCACAATCTGCTCAGTTACTGGGATTTTCACGCACAACCATTTCTATGGTTTACAAAGAATGGTGTGAAAAGGGAAAACATCCAGTATGCGGCAGTCCTGTGGGCGAAAATGCCTTGTTGATGCTAGAGGTCAGAGGAGAATGGGCCGACTGATTCAAGCTGATAGAAGAGCAACTTTGACTGAAATAACCACTCGTTACAACCGTGGTATGCAGCAAAGCATTTGTGAAGCTACAACACGCACAACCTTGAGGCAGATGGGCTACAACAGCAGAAGACCCCACCGGGTACCACTCATCTCCACTACAAATAGGAAAAAGAGGCTACAATTTGCACAAGCTCACCAAAATTGGACAGTTGAAGACAGGAAGAATGTTGCCTGATCTGATGAGTCTCGATATCTGTTGAGACATTCAGATGGTAGAGTCAGAATTTGGCGTAAACAGAATGAGAACATGGATCCATCATGCCTTGTTACCACTGTGCAGTCTGGTGGTGGTGTAATGGTGGTGGTGTAATGGTGTGGGGGATGTTTTCTTGGCACACTTTAGGCCCCTTATTGCCAATTGGGCATTGTTTAAATGCCACGGCCTACCTTAACATTGTTTCTGACCATGCCCATCCCTTTATGACCACCATGTACCCATCCTCTGATGGCTACTTCCAGCAGGATAATGCACCATGTCACAAAGCTCGAATCATTTCAAATTGGTTTCTTGAACATGACAATGAGTTCACTGTACTGAAATGGCCCCCACAGTCACCAGATCTTAACCCAATAGAGCATCTTTGGGATGTGGTGGAACGGGAGCTTCGTGCCCTGGATGTGCGTCCCACAAATCTCCATCAACTGCAAGATGCTATCCTATCAATATGGGCCAACATTTCTAAAGAATGCTTTCAGCACCTTGTTGAATCAATGCCACGTAGAACTAAGGTGAAAGGGGGTCAAACACAGTATTAGTATGGTGTTCCTAATAATCCTTTAGGTGAGTGTATGTCAAGGCACAACAAGATTCATACATAGATCTCAATCACAAATCACAAAACATCCACCAAAATGCTGCACTCTGTCAGGCCTTTTCCCTAAATGTTTCAACTTTTAAAACAGTAATGAGTGTGGTGGAACATATTCCAATATCTGCAGTTTTTAAATAGAAATGGTAGGGTTCCAGTTCTCTGCTCCTGTTATTTTACTGATCAGCCTTCTGACCTCAAATTCTATACATCTCTCTACATTTTCTGGGATGGCAATTTCTAGGGGGACCCCAACAATTCAGATAATGAATTAGCGTAACCTTCTTCCCATTTTCAAATATTTTCTTGCAAGTAGATTACAAACCTCCTACCATTACCAATAAGGTTGGCTTGTTTGACTTTAGTTGTTTGTCTCTATAAGGATGCATTCTGGGATTTCTGGCCACTGCCAAGCCAAAACACAGCCCTGAAAAATATGTCCTATCTCATGTGTGTATGTGCCAATATGTGCCCCATTATCAAAAAACACTTGTTTTCAAACTTATAAGTTGATGGTTGACTGAGGTATGACAATATATAAATAACTAATACAGAACCAGCAACAAAACGGGAGGTTATATAATTTGTTATTCTAAAAAAGGCCCAGCCTTTTTTAGAATAACAAATTATAAGGTAGTTTGTCCTCATCAAACACTTATAGTTCTATGTCAACATATCAAACACTCACAATCACACAGGTCCATTCTGGAACATGATTACTCTTTTTAATTTAATACCTCTTTATGCTATATTACTACTGCTGCTTAGTCATACACTGGTTCCACAGAGGGCAGTGTCTGCAGGTTTACGCTCTCACCTTGTACTTTATTAATTACATCACTAATTGGTTAGGTTCTACCTTTACCTGGTTGTTTAGGTCTTAACTGGGAAACAATTTAAAGGAGAAAACAAAAACCAGCATACACTAGCAATGTTGCATGATTCCAAAAGTTTGCTCTATAATTGATTGATCATAATTATCATAATTACTTTGGTCCCAGTTCTCTGCAGGTCATTCACTAGGTCCCCCTGTGTGGTTCTGGGATTTTTGCTCACCATTCTTGTGATCATTTTGACCCCACGGTCCGGGGTGTGATCTTGCGTGGAGCCACGGATCGAGGGAGATTATCAGTGTCACGTCCTGGCTATGCCGCTTGCCATCTCTGCGCTGGGCTCGGGGCATAGCCAGGACAGGACAGGAGGTGGCTCATCTAGCTACCTCCAATCCTTTTGGTCTCCCCAATTGGAGGCAGCTCTTTGGTCTTGGCCATAGTGGAGTTTGGAGTGTGACTGTTTGAGGTTGTGGACAGGTGTCTTTTATAATAATAACAAGTTCAAACCGGTGCCATTAATACAGGTAACAAGTGGAGGACAGAGGAGCCTCTTAAAGAAGTTACAGGTCTGTGAGAGCCAGAAATCTTGCTTGTTTGTAGGTGACCAAATACTTATTTTACTGAGGAATTTACCAATAAATTCATTAAAAATCCTACAATGTGTTTTTCTGTATTTTTTTTCTAATTTTGTCTGTCATAGTTGAAGTGTACCTATGATTACAGGCCTCTCATCTTTTAAATGGGAGAACTTGCACAATTGGTGGCTGACTAAATACTTTTTTGCCCCACCGTATATACTATTCTATATATATAATATATTCTATATAGTCAAAAAGTTGGACAACTGCTCATTCAAACTATGGAATAGCACATACAGTTGGGCTCAAAAGTTTGGATACCCTTGGAGAACTGGTATATGTACCATTTGTAAAGAAAACATGAGTGAGCAGACAAAACACATCTTTTATTTCTTATGGGATTCACATTCAACTGTAGGTCATAACAGAATGGCACAATCATAAAACAAAACATGGCAAAAAAAAAGAACTGACCCCTGTTCAAATGTCGGCGTATCCTCAGTTCTTAATACTGTGTATTGCCCCCTTTAGCATCAATGACAGCATTCTGTCTTTTGTAATAGTTGTCTGTGAGGCCCCGAATTCTTGCAGGTGGTATAGCTGCCCATTCGTCTTGGCAAAATGCCTCCAGGTCATGCAAAATTTTTTGGTCGTCTTGCATGAACCGCATCTCTGAGATCTCCCCAGAGTGGCTCAAAGATATTTAGGTCAGGAGACTGTGATGGCCACTCCAGAACCTTCACCTTTGCGCAGCTTTCATGCAGAATTGTCTGCCTGTGCTTTCTGATAACATGCTGCATTCATCTTGCCATCAATTTTCACAAGATTTCCTGTGTCTTTAGAGCTCACACACCCCAAAAAATATCAGTGAGCCACCACCATGCTTCCCAGAGGGAATGGTATTATGTTCACTATAGGCCTTGTTGACCCCTCTCCAAACATAGCGCTTATGGTTGTGACCATAAATCTCTATTTTGGTCTTGTCACTGCAAATTACAGTGTGCCAGAAGCTGTGAGGCGTGTCAAGATATTGTCGGGCATATTGTAACCGGGCATTTTTGAGGCATTGGTGCAGTAAAGGCTTCTTTCTGGAATATCGACCATGTAGCTTATTTTGGTTCAAGTATCATTGTATTTTGCTCCTTGAAACAACCACATCTTTTTACAGAGCAGCCTGTATTTCTCCTGAGGTTACCTGTGGGTTTTTCTTTATATCCCAAACAATACTTCTGCCAGTTTTGGCTGAAATCTTTCTTGATCTACCTGACCTTTGTAATGAACACCGGAGTGGTGTGGTTCCAATTGCAGAAGTGCAACTGTCAATTTATTGTTGTACATTGGAGTAGGCAGGAGCAAAAACAGTATAGACGGGCAGGTAGTTTCAGTAACCAGGAGATCAGTCCTCGAAGGCAATGGCACAGGCAGGGATCGACTGAGAGGAGAAAACCAGAAGCAGGCAGGCAGGTCAGGATACTGGGTGATCAGTCCACGAAGGCAACAGTACAGGCAGGGATAGACGGTAAGAGAATCCAGGGGCAGGCAGGTATGTCGGAATTCCGGGTATTCAGTCTGCGAGGGCAACAATACAGGCAGGGTTAGGCGGGAGGAGAATCCAAGGGGCAGGTAGACAGGTCAGGACGCAAGTTTCTGGATAAGGAGATAGGAAGGAAGCGAACAACAGGCTGGGAGTCAAAAAGGCAAATACTGCGAGCTATACAAAGGCTTGGCAGGTCAACTACGAACAATACCTCACACTGGAGTGGAGGCAGAGCACAGGTTAAATAGGGAAGGAAACTGGACACAGGTGTTTAGTATTCTGGTGATTGGGATCTGGATTGCTGGATGCGTTCATGCGTATCAGGGAATGGGAGCATAGGTGAGGAGCGTGACGGGGAGGAGTTGGAACCGGAATGGCGTGAGAACCTCAAAACCTTGGCTTGGTCTCAAGAGCTCCCCGAATTTTCAACTTCTTATTAAGTGATTGAACAGTACTGACTGGCATTTGCAAGGCTTTGGATATATTTTTATATCCTTTTCCATCTTTATAAAGTTCCATTACCTTGTTTTGTAGGTGTGGGAAATTCAACTTTAATTGTCATTTTCACCTGTGTGTGTCAACTTGCGTGTCTGTAACACGGCCAAACATTCAAGAGTATGTAAACTTTTGATCAGGGCCATTTGGGTGATTTCTGTTATCATTATGATTTAAAAAGGAGCCAAATAATAAATGGCTTCATATGATCACTATCCTTAAATAATTTTTTGCATGATCTGTCATATTTTCAAAATCAATGCTAAAATGTCACAATTTATGCCAGGGTATGCAAACTTATGAGCACAACCGTATTTCTGTACTGTAGTAGTCCAAATTATGTCAAAAACAGCTCAAATGAGAAAATAGAAAATATAGACATGAAGGTCAGTCAATCTAGAAGATTTGAAAAAAGTTCAATCACAAAAACCACTACGCACTATGATGAAACTGTCTCTCATGAGGACCACCACAGGAAAGGAAGTTCAAGAGTTACTTCTGATGCAGAGGATAAGTTAATTAGTGTTACCAGCCCCAGAAATCTGCAATTTATTGAGCCTCATATTGGAGCCCATATAAATGCTTCACTGATTTCAAGTTACAAACACATTTCGGAGGAGACTGGATAAATCATGTTATTATTATCAAGTTGATGTAAACGAACAATTATTGAAGGATAGCAATAAGAAAAACAGACTTGCTTCAACCAAGAAACACAAGAAATGGATATTAGACCAATGGAAATCTGTCCTTTGGTCTGATGAGTCCGCCTTGACATGCCCACAGCTTCTGGCACACTGTAATTTGGAGTGACGAGACCAAAATAGAGCTTTATGGTCACAACCATAAGTGCAATGTTTGGAGAGGGGTCAACAAGGAATAGGGTTTGTTAGGTTACTTTTAAAATGTATAAATGTATGTCGTTATACTATGTAGGTCTATGTGTGAGTTTTGTTTATATTGATTTTGTTGATTTAATGACCAAAATGTCATGATCTGATCATTTGACTAGCCTATGTATCCCCCATTCACCCAAGTATAGGAGAATAATATTAATATCATATTAACATAGTGCATTGTGAAAATACTTTGGCCGATGTATTTGTTTTGTATTTAAGCATAGTTGCAGGGTAAGTTTGACTATGAGTTATAAAGTGAATGCCTTTTGTATTCAGGCGCTGTTGCTCAACTGCAGAGACCCTACGCAGTGCTAAGAGGTAGAATAAAATGTTTGCGGGAATAAGGGGAATGGATAGGAAGTAATTGATATTGAGTTGGAGAACTGTCTTTCATCACTCAAGTTTACATTTCCTAATTAATTTGTATTTCAAGAGTTTGGCTATTTCAGACAATCAATCAATCAATCAATCAAAATTTATTTATAAAGCGCTTTTTACAACAGCAGTTGTCACAAAGTGCTTTACAGAGACACCCGGCCTTAAACCCCAAGGAGCAAACAACAGTAGTGTTGAATTTCAGTGGCTAGGAAAAACTCCCTAAGAAGGTCGAATTTTAGGAAGAAACCTAGAGAGGACCCAGGCTCAGAGGGGTGACCAAGACAAGACAGTTACCTATTCATATACCTCAAAATCAAACAGAATATTATGTTCCCTTTGTTTTCACAATAGCATAAGCCAGGGGCCTGTTGCACAAAAGTAGAATGAAGAAATCCAGGATAACTGAAAAAGCGCAGCTTGACTTTGCGTGATCCGCTCATCGCAGCTTAATCGGTTGCACGTTTGCCGAGCCAGGATGAGAAGGTGAAGCTATGTCAAGCCAGGTGTAGATAGTCGGGATAAGTGCAAGTCCACCCCTTTCTTAAATAGACCACGTAATTGATCACAGATTTACTGATGCGAGAAGGAGATGGAGAAGACCCGTGCAGCATATTTTTCACCCCCTGAGCAGCAACTAATTATGGAAAGTTATGAGGAGGTAAATCATATAGCCTAATATGCAGAAAAGCAAATACGGCGGCTGTTATTAAACAGAGAGGAAAAAGCCTGGCAGACAATAGCGGACCGACTGAATGCGTAAGGATAAAAAAAGATCTACTTTCTAGCAAAGTTGTACGCTCTGTTTTAATTGCTTTTAATATGCTTGTTTTATGTGTTGGTTTCAGTGCTGTATCTCGGTGTGTGCTAAATGTGCTGGTTGTACTGTAAAGTGTCTTTGAGTAGCCTAACGTAAAGCACAGTATAAATAACATTTTATTATTTAGCCTACTTTGCCATAAAAGTGAGCAGAGGGAATTATTGTTCCTTGGGAAATTTACCCTAAAGACTAGGCTAAATTTCCAACCCTTATTCACAATTCGAGAATATGTTTTACAACCATGTGCACAGATCTCAAAAGTCTGGGGCTCCAGACAGCTCCAGACTTCACCCCAGCTGAGGACATGGCCCTTGATTTAAACCAAGGAAGGCCTGTGTTGGAATGCATTCAGGGTGGGACAGCTACAGGCTCTGTTCCACCTGCAGAAACTGCCCTCTTCATACAAGATACATTTTCCAGTACTGCACATCAAACACAATCATCCATTTATGGGCATATGTGGACTGTCTGACCTTGTTGTTTCTTGCAGTTTCCGGCGACAGAGTCACTCTCCTGTCACCAGACGATGATCCAGTGAGTATAATTTATTACAAGCATATGACTTTGCACATCCTGTCAATACAAATTCTATTTAATATGGCAGGGGGAAGGGCTTCTGCAGTATGGGAAGAGGCTGCTGCAGCTGATAATGAGACTGTGTCACTGGACTCCAGAAGGCCTCAGGTATCATGTCAATCTTATGGAAATGCATATTTAGCCCATAAAGGATGAGAAGTCTGATGTAGCACTCAGAAATGTATGCATGTAACAGGATCCTGACGCAGTACAGTCTGACAGCCAGCCTGGCAACATAGTAAGTATGGGCTAATGGAAATCTAAATTATGCACAATTCCTGCTGTGCTAATCAATGGCTGCTTTACAGAATTCACAAACTGTAAGATGTCTGTATACATGACATCTGAAAAAGCAAATAGAGCTGGCAGATGCACAGATTGCTGTAAGCAAAAGGACTCCCAAGGATCTGGACCTTGGTATAGAAATCAAGAAGAAAACACTGAGGAAACTGGATCTGAAGATACAGAAACTAGAAAAAGAAGTTAATGACTTCAATCCACACTAAGCATATCTGTAAAACAATGTATTATTCATGTTTTTCTTTCCCATTATTGTCATCTGGGACTATAGCTCCATTGTCCCACTCAATCTCCGGTGCCACTGCTGGACCCCTTTCTTTCCTCAGACAGGCAATATTGTGTTGGACCGTGCAGGCTACAGTAATGTCACAGGTCCTGTCTGGGGTGACCCTCAGGTGGTGGAGACACTGAAATTGTGACTTGAAAAGGCCAAATGCCATCTCAATTCAGGCCCTTGTTCTTGCATGGGCAAGATTGTATCCTTGCTGTGCTGCTGTCTGAGGGTCTGCAAGGGGAGTGAGAAGTTATGTCTCACAGGCATAACCCTTGTCTCCCAGCAGAACGGCAGAGAATTCACCTGAGAATACAAAATGTAATCATTACAACTACACAAGTAAAACCTTTGATGCAATTGTGTTTTTCAGTGAAATGTGTGTGGCCTATCTTGTGATAGTCGCTGGGAAATGGTACTGGACCTAAAAACTCTTTGCCACTTTGCCACCACATTGGTAATGATGCAGGCAGCATCACAGATCATCTGAAACAATGCAATGTTTCCTATTCAGTATACATGTCATGCACAGAATACATTTGGGCTAGTTGACAGTAACTAAATAATTTTTACCTGAACATTGATACTGTGGAAGGATTTTCTGTTGACATAATCTCCCTCATGGGCCCCTGAGGGGCGTTTAATGCGGATCTGTGTGCAGTCCAGCGCACCAATAAAATTAGGGAAAGCTGTAACACAAAATAGTCTGAGTATATCCTGTGACTGTTGTAATGTAACACGTTTTTGTAATCTGTAATTCATGTTACCTGCAATCTTGTAGAAATCTCTTTGATGAAGCACATTCTTCTGTGGCCAGCAAAGGTAATAAAGATGTGTGCCAAGGTTTTCAGAGCCAAACACACTTCTGATACAACGGCAAATAGTGCCTTTATTTAGAATTTCGGCATGTCCCACGGCATATAAAAACATGCCGCTTCTAAAAAAACGCAGTGCCACACAATAACGGATTCCATCTCCAGTAAATCGATACCTCTCATGCAGGTATTCGTCGGGAAAAGCTAAAGGGTCTGATCTTTCCCGAAACAACCTCTCACGTTTGAAGGCACGTCTAAATATCAGTGCTTCTTCATCCAAAACGTCATTCAGAAATGGGCATGCCATGGTGCAGGGAGAAACACAGGTGAATGGGACTTTATATATTGCCCTCATCACTGACTTAATTGAAATCCCCGTTGGAAATTCATCAACCATTTCAAACCATCTAAACTGCAATAGTAGGATTTAAATCAAACTCGTCACAGCAATAGTGACAAGTAATGCATGTTAACAATAAAGCAGAACACATTCAGAAGACAACGTAACGACTGTTAAACACGTTTATTTCGGATCAGAGCGGCAGCTGATTTAACACAAGACTCCAGGATTAATCTTAGCCTGGCTGTTAGCCTGCTCTGGAGCAGGCTAGCTGCAAGAATATATCTCCATGGTTACTTGGCTGGGTTTAATTCAGCCTGCTTTTGTGCAACCAAGTCAAAGCTAAATTACAGTTTTTTACAATCGCTATGACAGTTTTTTCAATACATTTAACAAGTTTCGTAAACTCTTAACACGGCTAGCACAACATCCATCTTTGTAGGCTATACAATTAACACATTTCTTGTTGCTTTGACACAAAATGCATACAGTTAACACAAATTTAAAATGCTTGAACTTCTTTTACACACAAGCTCAACCAAGACCAAAACAATGTAATTTTACAGTCAAATTTACAAATGCTTTCACACTGTATGTCAGAACAGATAACACCATGTTCTAAACCTAACCTTACAGGCTAAAGTCAAGGTAAACAGCTGTGTATATTGTGAATTGAAACACAAATATATTCCCTGTATCTTATTCCATTGCTAATGAGAAACAGCTTATTGAAGTTATATAAAATATATAAATCACAGCTGATTCCCATCTAGGAAGCACACTCAGGTGTTGAGGTTCGTTCAATCGCATGATCATATGTTCTAAAAGAGTACTCTTTGGGCTGATATTGTGTGGAAAAGGAACAATATGGAGCAACACAAAGAAAGAAAGAAAGAAAGAAAGAAAGAAAAAAATGCCTGCACGACGGAGAGGAAGACGAGTACCAGGACAAGGGAGAGGAGTGGGACAAGGACAAGGACAAGGGAGAGGAGTGGGACAAGGACAAGGACAAGGGAGAGGAGTGGGACAAGGACAAGGGAGAGGAGTGGGACAAGGACAAGGGAGAGGAGTGGGACAAGGACAAGGTAGAGGAGTGGGACAAGGACAAGGACAAGGGAGAGGAGTGGGACAAGGACAAGGACAAGGGAGAGGAGTGGGACAAGGACAAGGACAAGGGAGAGGAGTGGGACAAGGACAAGGGAGAGGAGTGGGGCAAGGACAAGGGAGAGGAGTGGGGCAAGGACAAGGGAGAGGAGTGGGGCAAGGACAAGGGAGAGGAGTGGGGCAAGGACAAGGGAGAGGAGTGGGGCAAGGACAAGGGAGAGGAGTGGGGCAAGGTAGAGGATGAGAACATGTGGCCAAATGCAGAAGACAGGGCAGATTAGAAGATTACTTTGTTTTTGTTATTATTATTCCAGTGCTTTTTCTGTTTGTATATCTTGCAGCAATGTCCTTTTACAAATAAAGTCTTTACTGCAGCAATTCTGTCTCTGTCTTTTTTTTTTTTCATAAACTGTTCATTCTATAAAGCTACCCTAAGATGGTCATTCATTTTTTGTATTGAATTTCTGCAGCAAAAGAAACAAAATGCATGCATTTACTAAACCCAACAAAACAAAAATGTAGAGAGGCATCAAAAGAAACTGCAGTGCAAAACACAATCTATGATCAATACAATATACTGTCTATTGTATAAGGGCAGACCTGATACATAAAATAATGCAGTTTCTGTAATTTCAGCTGATGATAGTGTTTTTTTTGTCATTGTGTTATGATTGACTAAATGTTCCTGTTGGAAGAGAACATGTGTTAGTGTTTTGAATAATTATTTGATTTTGAAACATGTTTGCAGTGTTTTGTTAGACATAGTGTATTGTGTTAGTGTATTATTGTATTTTGTAAATTAGTTTTGGAGTTTAGTTTACAATGTGTGATTTTGAGCATGAAATTAACCATTTTGCCAATTGTGTGTTTTAGGTGTGTTGGTGCGTTAAGAGTTTAGGAAACTTGTTAAATGTATTGAAAAAACTGTCAAAGCGATTGTAAAAAACTGTAATCCAGGATAACTTGGATATCCCAGCTTAATCCCTTATCCTGGTTTTGTGCAACAGGCCACAGGTGTCTCCAACTCCGCTGCTGAAGATACTATCTTGGTTGTTTTCAATCCAACCCATATTTAGCTCACTTTCAAATAATTTGACAGTCAGTGAAGGCTGCATATACATGGGGTTGGAATGAAAACGACCAGGACAGTAACTCTGGAGCAGGGCTGGAGCAGGGCTGTAGTACATACGATCTTTCACTTGTGTTGTGTTAGTCTTGACATAGACTTGTAATGTGCATTTAAAAAAATAAATGTTAATAGTGTCATGAACTTGCAAAATCAGGCACTCTAGAAATGTCAGTACATAATGAGGGGATATATTTTTGCTTGATTTAAGTCTGCCAATTTTCATTTCATACTACTATCTGAAATTTAGAATGATAGAAACTCTAGCATTGTTGTAATGCCTATACCTTGATACATTGCATTAAAATATGACTAGTTTATGTACTACACCAGCGTTCCCACACTTTGGTCCTTTAGCCCTTGTGTCACGGTGGTGTCGTCGAGGTGTGTGTATAAGAAGGGAGCCAAACGAAGGTAGGTAGTTTAAGTAGCCATTTCTTTTTCTGAAAATAGCACGTGTAAAACAAGAGCGCACAAGCGCTAAACGAATGTGCAGACAGCTTCATACTTGTAACACCAAACATAGAACAATACCTCACAAAGATGCCCAGGAACACAGGAACTAATATAGGCAACCTAATGAGGGAATGGACACCAGGTGTGTGCAATAACAAGACATGAGAGTGCCGTGGGAAGAGGAGCGGTGTGACTAGAAGGCCGGCGATGATGTACGCCGAACACCACGCCGGGGTGGAGGGCGTGCGTCTCCCACGCAAGTCCTCGTTACACCTTGGGTGCAGG
Source organism: Esox lucius (assembly GCF_011004845.1). Taxonomy (NCBI): domain Eukaryota; kingdom Metazoa; phylum Chordata; class Actinopteri; order Esociformes; family Esocidae; genus Esox; species Esox lucius. Next base: position 1,722,011 of record NC_047575.1, on the reverse strand, counting down.
CTTTTTATCCAGTAATAATTTATACCCCCCCACCCCCATATTACAGGCAAGTCCCGCCTGGAAAGGAATGAAAATCCTGGGATCCATTGACCCTGACCCCCCAATATACAGTACTAGTCTGGTCTATCATTAGCTGAGTAATGCTTTCCAACTGGGCAGGAAATAACCTGCACAGCAAGCTTGAGTTCCCAGGCCTACATATTGTTAAAATTGTTTTACATCTTATAGCTGATGATCAGAAGTAGAGAAAAAGACTGAACCTGGCATGGAAGACTTCACATCTTGGATGGAAATGCTACTATTAATACTTCAGTTAGACCAAAATTAAGTCATTTACATTTAAAACTTCACATTGCCCTTTGAAATGATTGGGCATACAAAATAATTTACTTAGTTCTGTTAAGAAAGGTATTGTGATTTTATTAAGGCTAAAAACAATTATCCATCACGTACAGTATAGCACACGATTTTAACAAGATAGACTAAAAATAAGCTACAGATTTATTTATTTATTATTTATTATTATTATCAAAGAGCATATTGGGCATCTTGGAATGTGAAATTCAGACAGTTTAATATGTCTGAATGCCTATAATACGTATAGAGGTCTGAATGTCGGGGTACTAATATATTTCATGCAGTCGAAGTCCATGGACCTTAAGTTAACTATTGCAATTCCAAACTATTCGCTGTGGTTATGCAGGCATCGGGGCACGGGCACAAGGCAATAAAAAATACTTTTCACACATACATGAATATAATAGTAATAGCAACTATTTCTTTACATCTGTGAAAACCCAAGGAAGACTTTAACACCATCATAACCCTCAATAAACATCAGGTGATCTACCTGTGACCCCGCAACCCTCACAGTTTTTTTTAGGTGATTGTTGAATTGGTCTGTAATATCTGCGCTCGACAGCAGAAAGCACTGTTGGGTTAATGATCATTTGCCTCTGGATGTCAAAACGATTACAGCAGTAGCCTATCGACTGTTGAAGTCTAACACTTCCCCGAGTTGGTTTGTTGGAAAGGAGAATAAAACACCAGGAGTCAGGTCAATTACCGTATCATATGTCCATTTATTACAGAAGCTTCTGGAGACACGTGTCGCCGCACAATGTCTAAGGATCAACATTCAACAGATCATTTTATACTTCTACTACGCCCAAAAGATAGAGTCGTTAAATTCACAGAACAAGTGTGCTATTGGTCCAGTTCCAGTTCTATTCCTTATAAGGATATACGCAAACATCTTCTTGTCCCCTCCTGGTTTCTGTCTGGCCTGTCAGACTATGTGTGTGTGTCTCTAACCTGTGTCCTGTTTCTCAAAAGACAGACATACTAAATCTTTCTCTCCCCGGCAACTGCTTAAACAGGGTTTCCTATTCTCCTACTTGCTCCTTCAGTTTCAGCTCATATTACAAACATTTAATATTTTGTTTCATTGGTTACAACAGCTTATAACAGTTCACTAACTTATACAATCAATACATCTACATTGGTTACAACAGCTTACAACAGTTCACTAACTCATACAATCAAAACATCTACAATTCCCCCTTTTGATCTCTCCCCAGAGAGATCACCCCTATTCGCCAAGCTCCAGTTCTCCCGGGTCATGCTGCTCCAGTAGAGCCATCAGCATCCCTGGTGGCGGTCCTGGAGCCTTCTCAATGGCTGTAGAAATCACTCTCATGGCAAGCCCTCTTATGCATGGGATACAACAACACCCACAAGTAACCATTATAGCACCAAATGTAGCAAGCGATAAAAGAACAGACATTATCAAACCTCTCCACTGGCTGAACATCGAGATCATCCATTCCTCCAGCGGATTATCTATCCCAGAAAGCTCGACATAGTCCAATTCAATGCCCCCAAATTTCCTCAAACAGGTGTCCACAGGTGGGGTCGCGAACCACCAATTCCCATATACCATTTTATTCTACTATCATCTCCCCGGACCTTTCTCTGTAATCCTGTCATCTTGGTACAAGTGGTAGGAGCCACTCGGTGTCCTATACCCCCTTTTGTTACAGTATTCTTTATTTCCTTCCCCTAAGAGTCTATTCCCCTGGTGCCGTCCTTTGTCTCCTTCACTCGCTCGTAGTCCCGCCGTGTCCTGGGGTCCGCTCCTGGCACCGGTCCGGCTGGTGCTGGTCCTCCTTCCGTCCACACTGGGGAAAGCTCCTCCTTCCCGGTTTGGATGAGGTCCGTTAGTGACCTTCCTGGCTCCTGCGCTGGTGTACACTGGCTCCAATGGTACCAGGTCTCTCCTTTGTCCCTCAGGCGGACCGCATGACTCGTTCTCTCCACCACCTGATGAGGACCCGTCCACCTTGGCTCCGACCACTTTCGCTTGATGACCTTCAGCAACACCCACTCCGCCTGGGGCAGGTTCTGGTCCAGCGAGTGCAGGTCCTTCCGTTCTCCGACTCTATTGGTGAATTCTGAAACGAGAGCTCGCAATTCATCAAAATACACTTTATGGTCTTTGGGCCACTTTTCCCCTTCCGGGACCGCAGGCCCCGCGGCTGGTCCTGGAAACTGTCTCATCGAATCGCCATGAGTGCCAGTGGCAGTGCATCCACCCAGTTCAATTTAGTCTGTGCACATATCTTAGCCAACTTGTTTTTTAAGTTTTGGTTCATCCTTTCTACCTTTCCCTGGGACTGTGGATGGTACACAGTGCCAAAAGCATGTTTTAGGCCCAATAAGCTCTCTACCTTCTGTAAATCACTGTTCTTAAAGTGAGTCCCATTGTCTGACCTAATTTTCTCGGGGAAGCCGTGTCTGGGAATGTACTGGTTCACTAAACACTTGATCACTGTCTGACTGTCCTCACTCCTTGCCGGCCAGGCTTCTGGCCACCCTGTGAACATGTCCACACACACTAACATGTAACGGCACCCCCGTACAGTTTCCCCCATGTCCGTGTAGTCTATCACTATCTCTTGTCCAGGTCTCGTCGTCATGGGGAACGCCCCCATCTCAGGTTTGATCGTCGGTTTTGGGTTGTGGTGTGTGCAGATGGTGCATGTCCTAGTGTAGTTACGTACCATGTGTTACGTTCTGTCCTCCCCAGGAGGGGAGTGGGAGCCACGCCACTGCACAAGGACACCCTGCAGCCAGCAAAAGGGTATGGGGTCGTAGTGCGAGTAAGGACACAACACATACAAGTACCGTACAAAGCAGGCTTTTATTTAGCCACGGTAATAATATGAGGGAGATGAGGAGAACTGGCGGTACCAAATCAAAGAAAGAAACAAACAGCCTCCCACCCCCTTACCTGTCCTAACTCCCACCCAAAACACAGAAGCTGATCTGGCACACTGTCAGGGCGCCCTACCCAAACTTACAGTAGGTGGCCCAGCCAGGTGTAACTAGTGTGCCTAGACAGGGGAGTTACCCTACGTGCAGGGATGTAGACTCCGGAGCAGGGCTAAACTACTCCTCACTCCCTGTAGAAACAAGAAGAAATAAAAATGTTAGGCAATGTACCACTTGTACATATAAAGTTCAACCACACGCAAGTCAACCACACACACACAGCTCTCACTCCAAACCACGCAAAATCCACTTAACTACATTCACAAAAATCCTAACCACAAAACACTTCACAACTAACCAGAAACCACATACACAACCTTACGCATGGAGAGAGAGAGAGAATGACCAAAAACCAGAAGTACATATACTGCTCAGAAATGCATGATGGGACAGATGGTGAGTGGAAACAGCTGAACCGGGTAACGGGGTAGGCGGAGTCATTGATGAGCTTGATTGAAGAATATTGTCACCTGTACTGAGAAGACACATACACAGAACACTACAGGGATTTTGAACAGGGGACGTAACACGCCCACCACAAAAAGACACAACGAATAGTTAGTGTCACCAATCTGTACGCAACGTTCCCTGTAAACAATCACTCCGGCAGCGGAAGTCTCACCAGACTCGCGAGAGCGCGTCAGCAACAACGTTGTTGGAACCCTTAATATGGTGGATAGTGAGGTTGTATCCCTGCACAATCAACGCCCACCGCATCAACCACCTGTTGCTGTTGTACATCCTGCTGAGGAAAACTAGAGGATTATGATCGGTGTAAACAACCACAGGTAAGGCACTAGACCCAACATACACTTCAAAGAATTGTAACGCTAACAGTAGTGCCAACGTCTCTTGCTCGACTGTAGAATAACGTGTCTGACAGGGTGTGAATTTCTTAGAATAGAAACAAACGGGCCTATCGATCCCTTCATCATCCTCCTGTATCAGAACTGCCCCTGCACCCATACTACTGGCATCGACTTCCAGTTTGAACGGCTTGCTGGGATCGGGTGCTGCTAAAACCGGGGAGGAACAGAGAAGAGCCTTAGCTGACTCAAACGCCTGTTGACACTCTGCAGACCACGTAAACTGTACCTTTGGGCTCAGTAATGAGGTGAGAGGAGCTATTACGGTAGAGAAATTCTTACAGAAAGTACGGTAATAACCAACCATACCAACAAATCGCCGCAGCTGGCGTCTGGTGGTTGGCACAGGATATGAAACGATAGCTTCCACTTTCCTAGCTATGGGACGTACCTCGCCCCTACCTACTTCCTTCCCTAAGTAGGTCACTGTTGCCTTGCCGAAATCACATTTCGCTAAATTCAGCGTTAGGGAGGCTGCTGCTAAACGACGGAACACATCCGCTAACGTGGCTACATGCTCTTCCCACGACGAAGAGTGTACCACGATGTCATCTAAGTAGGCCGTACATTTGGGCACATCTGCTAACACCATGTTGACTAAGCGCTGGAAGGTGGCTGGGGCATTGCGCATTCCAAACGCCATTACGGTATACTGCAGGAAATCGTCTGGCGTTACAAAGGCGGAAATATCAGAAGAGCGGGCGGACAACGGCACCTGCCAATATCCCTTCAGCATATCTAATTTGCTGACATAAACCGCTGAACCAATGGTGTCAACGCAATCGTCAATTCTGGGCTTAGGATATGAATCAGGTACGGTAATAGCATTTACTCGCCTATAATCCGTACACAACCTAGAAGTACCGTCTGGCTTGGGTACCAAAATACAGGGAGAGCTCCACGGACTATGGCTAGGTATAGCCATGTTGTTTTTAGTTAGATACTCAGTTTCCTTCCTCATTACCTCTCTTTTTCGGCCGTTAACACGGTAGGGGTGCATTCTGATGGGCGACGCATTCCCTACGTCAATGTCATGCTCCAACACTGTTGTGCGGCTGGGAACGTCCTGAAAGAGACTGGGAAACGAATGAATAAGGTGAATGAGTTCTTCCTGTTTCTTGTTGTCTAAATGTACCATTATAGACGGCAACACTTTCTTCATTTCTGAATTGTTTAACCTTTCACTGATCCTTATACCAGACTGTTCTTTTAAACCGTCCTCCATGTCATCCTCAGGGCAGACCTCTGCCACCAGCATCCCAGCTACCGGACCTGGAGCACCACATGGGCTGGACTTTGTTGGGCTAACAGGTTTGTTAACATTTACGGTGCGGTATTCTTTGAGCATGTTAACATGGCATAAGCGGTGAGGGCGCCTCCTCTCTGGGGTTCTTATGATGTAATTTGTTTCACTTATGCATTTTTCCACAGTGTATGGACCACAATAATGAGCTGATAAAGACGAACCTGGCACCGGTAACAACACTAGTACCTGATCTCCAGGGACAAACACACGTTTCACAGCCTTTTTGTCATACCTTATTTTCATCCGTTTCTGGGTGCTGGAAAGAGACTCCTTAGCTAGTTCACATGCTTTATGCAACCTTTCACGGGTCTTGGTCACATAGTCCAAAACATTACTCACTGTACTCTGCGTTGAACTCAGCATTTGTTCCTTTAACACAAGTAATGGTCCTCGCACTGTAAGGCCGAATATGAGGTCGTTAGGGCTGAACCCCAGGGATTCCTGAGTTGCTTCCCTAATGGCAAACAGTACAAACGGAACCCCCTCGTCCCAGTCTGACTGTGTAGACAAACAATATTTCCTTAACATGCCTTTCAGCGTTTGGTGCCATCTCTCTAAGGCTCCCTGACTTTCAGGGTGGTAGGCACTGGACTTCTGGTGTGTTATTGCCAAGGACCTCAACACTGACGCAAACAAAGAGGATGTGAAATTGGACCCCTGGTCCGACTGTAACACCCTAGGCAATCCGAACGTGGTAAAGAACTTAATGAGTACTTTAATCACTGCTTTTGCTGTTATCTTTCGGAGAGGGATAGCCTCTGGGTACCTGGTTGCACAACACATGATAGTCAGCAGAAACTGGTTTCCTGCTCTAGTTTTTGGGAGCGGGCCAACACAGTCTATGATTATCCTGTCAAACGGTTCCCCCACCACCGGTATGGGATGTAACGGCGCACGGGGGACCCCCTGATTAGGCTTTCCTGCTAGCTGACATGTCTTGCATGCATTGCAATGCTTAACCACATCTGATTTCAGACCAGGCCAGAAGAAGTGCCTGAGGACACGGTCGTATGTTTTTCTGATGCCCAGGTGCCCTGCCCACGTACAATCATGAGCCAGTGACAACACCTGCTGACGGAACAGTGTGGGCAAAACAACCTGGTAAACACATTCACTGTCACTATCAGTATTGCTAGCAGTCCATTTTCTTAGCAACAGTCCGTTCTCTAAACCGTACGCGGCATTGGACCCACTACTAGTACTTTTGCCTACCGCTTCAAAACACTTTTGAAGGCTCTTGTTGTTTTGTTGACACGTAATTACCTTGGACGCTGTGATAGTGTCCACTAAGCTACTTAACTCTAACTCACTTCCCTCAGGTTTACTCTCAACTGTGGGTGGAGGAGACTGCTCTCCTTTCGGCAACTGAACCGGGACTCTAACAGGTTCGTACAATGACGATACATCCAACACATCATCCATTTTCTTTGCCTGCGCGCGGGTCACAACACATGCAGGGAACACTGATTTATTTGTCTCTGGCTCAGTATAGGTGGGATCGGGTTTCTCTAAAACCTCCAGAACTGGGACGACCTTGCCCCCAGCTATGTCGTTGCCCAACAAAAATGACACCCCGTCAACTGGCAACTTTTGGACCACCCCTACACGGAACCGGCCAGACACAACAGACGACGACAGGTAAACCCAGTGCAATGGCACTGATATTGTACCCATTTCAACCCCTGACAACAACACATGTGACCCACAATACGACTTCTCAGACCAAGGCAACACTGTAGACACAATGACAGACTGAGCTGCCCCTGTATCACGTAACACAGTTATTGGTTGTTGGCCTGTTCTTTCCCCATTCAGGGAAACCCAACCCTCAGTAATAAAAGGGCTGTACACAGCATCGGGCTCTTTTGAACACACAAAACCAACGCTCTTAGGTGGAGACGGAGGAGTTTTGGACTTAGCCTTTAGCACTGGACACTCGGCTATCAGGTGACCTGGGCGGTGACAATAGAAACAAACCCTCTCAGTCCTACTAAGAGACGGGGCAGAGGAACCTCTGGTTCCACGAGGGGTCCTGGACACCTGTGACATACCAGACCTGGTCTCTGGATTAGGTGGGCCAAACACTGTTTTGTGTGTCAGAGCATATTCATCAGCCATTACAGCTGCTTGTTTTACAGCTGTGGCCACTTTCTGTTCATTTAGGTGTACTACAATCCTATCTGGTAGGTGGTTTTTGAAGTCTTCTAGCAGTATTATTTCTCTAATGGCAGCGTAGGTGGAGACTTTACTAGCTGCACACCAGCGATCAAACAGGGTCTTTCTCCCTAGCAAACTCCATAAACGTTTTGCCAGTGCCTTTTTTATAGTGACGGAAGCGCTGCCTATACGCCTCCGGCACCAGCTCATACGCCCTCAACACAGCAGCTTTCACCACCTCATAATCTCCGCTCTCTTCCAGGGACAGAGACGCCACCACCTCCTGTGCCTTCCCTGTCAGCCTACACTGGAGCAGCAAAGGCCAGACCTCCTTAGGCCAGCGAAGAGCCCCTGCTACTCTCTCAAAAGCGTAGAAGTAGGAATCCACTTCTGCTTCTCTGAATGGAGGAACGACAGCTATGTTTCTCCCAACATCAAAAGGCCCCTCTCTACCCACTGGTGAGGAGGGAGCTACTCCAGCAGCCAGCTCAAGCTGCCGTATCTGGATTTTAGTCTCTGTTTCTGCTTTCAGTTCCATCCTTCTGATTTCTCTGCTGGTCTCTAACTTTCTCAGTGCTAATTCATAATCTTGATTTTGTTTCTCTGTTTTGTCTCTTAGGTCAGCTTCAAGGCGGGCCAACCGAAGCCTAAGCCTAGCGGTCTCCCCCGAGCCCTCAGGCTCAAAAGGAGATGGCTCGAACTTGGGTAGGGTCAAAGGCGCCCGAGTCGCCACCCCCACACCGCCCTCCGGCGGTGCAGGCGAGAGACCTGTCAGCACCTCATGCCCTTCCCCAGCTTCCTCAGCTGCCTCTTGCTCCTCAAACTCTTCCTCATCCTCATCCTGTGAGGGAACTACACCTTGAGACAATAAATGCAGTGAAATGACTGCAACTATTTCTGCCTTGAGTGAGTGCTTGGAGACTGGGATGTTATAGTGAGCTGCTACCGCTAACAAGTCTGTTTTAGTGAGCTGTGACAAACCCTCAAGAGTAGGGTCCGCAATAAAAAGGTCCACCGCCACAGACGCCATCTTACACCGCACCGAGAACACACCACCACAGCACTAACAGGGAAACACTGGTAACAAATCAAAGACACTAAACAACCAGGAACGCGTATACAAAACACCAAAGCCAGAACTAGTCCCTACTCACACTCGTACACCACACCACAGTCGCTGACCACAGGTACGCCCGAGCAGCGGGCGCAGATCCCGGACGAGCCCCCACTTGTTACGTTCTGTCCTCCCCAGGAGGGGAGTGGGAGCCACACCACTGCACAAGGACACCCTGCAGCCAGCAAAAGGGTATGGGGTCGTAGTGCGAGTAAGGACACAACACACACAAGTACCGTACAAAGCAGGCTTTTATTTAGCCACGGTAATAATATGAGGGAGATGAGGAGAACTGGCGGTACCAAATCAAAGAAAGAAACAAACAGCCTCCCACCCCCTTACCTGTCCTAACTCCCACCCAAAACACAGAAGCTGATCTGGCACACTGTCAGGGCGCCCTACCCAAACTTACAGTAGGTGGCCCAGCCAGGTGTAACTAGTGTGCCTAGACAGGGGAGTTACCCTATGTGCAGGGATGTAGACTCCGGAGCAGGGCTAAACTACTCCTCACTCCCTGTAGAAACAAGAAGAAATAAAAATGTTAGGCAATGTACCACTTGTACATATAAAGTTCAACCACACGCAAGTCAACCACACACACACAGCTCTCACTCCAAACCACGCAAAATCCACTTAACTACATCCACAAAAATCCTAACCACAAAACACTTCACAACTAACCAGAAACCACATACACAACCTTACGCATGGAGAGTGAGAGAGAGAATGACCAAAAACCAGAAGTACATATACTGCTAAGAAATGCATGATGGGACAGATGGTGAGTGGAAACAGCTGAACCGGGTAACGGGGTAGGCGGAGTCATTGATGAGCTTGATTGAAGAATATTGTCACCTGTACTGAGAAGACACATACACAGAACACTACAGGGATTTTGAACAGGGGACGTAACACCATGTCTACCATAAACGGGTGCCACAAATGGCACAAGTTCCTCAACATCTGTGCTGGCCCTACATGGCCCAACCCGTGGGCTTCTGCAAATTTATCTCCCCGCATGGCTGGTGGAAGTACTACTCTACCGTCTGGCCCTCTCCAGAGCCCGCTCGTCTCTGTTGCTCCTCTCTGTTGCCAAATTGTTTTCTCTTGTGGGGAAGCCCCCTTTTGATGTCTCACTAGCCTGTCTCTCTCAGGGCCTTCTCCCCACCCCACTTCCTCTTCTGCTCTTACCACCATCACTTGCGGAGTGTACCCTGCTGCCTGTTTTGCTGCTGTGTCTGCCGCTTGGTTTCCCTGAGCTACTACACTATTTGAATTATCGTGTCCTTTGCATTTTATGATGGCTACCTTTCCGGTCAGGTCTAGGGCCTCAGCTAGTTCTCTCATCTCTGCCTCGTGTTTAATCGGTTTGTCTCCTGCTGTTCTAAACCCCGCTTTTAACCACTGTCCTAACTCCACGTGCGCTGCGCCTACTGCGTATGCCGAATCTGTGTAAATGTTTACTTTTGTTCCCTGGACCAGTCTGAGGGCCTCTATTAGTGCTCTAACTTCTGCTCTCTGGGCTGATTGCATCCCCTGGAGCCTCTCTGCTTTCAGCGTGACTAAACCCTCTGGTGTTAGTTTCACTACCGCAAAGGCCGCCCTCAGCCCGTCTTGTTCGTGTCTGAAACAGCACCCATCAGTGAAGAGGTCCTCTGCCCCTGGGAGGGGTTCTGCCTCCAGATCGGTTCGGGTCTTACTCTCCCTCACTACCTCTTGCGCGCACTCATGTGGTAGCCCCGTCCCCATTCGGTCTGCAATATTTATCCCTTCATGTGTGAAAATCAAATTTGGAGCCCCGAGAATTTTGCTTAGGTGTTGTTGCCTGAGGGAAGTCATAGTGAACATCTGTGAATTTATATACGCCACTACACTGTGTGTTGTGAGTATCTGAAGGTGATGCCCCATCACTATGTGTGCGCATTTTTGAATGAGTCTCGCTACCCCCGCTGCATGCTGTGTGCAGGTGGGGTGCCTTTTTTCGGTTTTGTCAAATCCTACGCTTATGTACATAAGGATGTTCCTATCTCCCCCTTTTTTCTGAAACAGGACCCCGTTCATGACTTGTCCTGTTTCAGAAACATCTAGAAAAAAGGGTTTTGTCTAGTCAGGTATGGCCAGATCAGCTGTGGTGGCTAGTTGTTGTTTCAGCAAAATGAAGGCCTGGTCGGCCGGGCAAGTCCAATTGAGGATAGGTGTGTTCCACGCGGAACCTGACTCCTCTAACACCCCTGTGGGCCACAAACCATTCAATGTCACATCCAACCCTTCCTCTGCCTCTGGTTTGTGTGGGTATTGGGGCAGCCATATGGGCTCTCCCGGTCCGATTTTAAAGGTGACCGGTGGGCAATCGGTGAGCCCCACGTCCGTGGGGCCCTTGGACCACAGTGAGTCAGGTAACTCATTAAGTCTGGCTGTGGCTACAGGGTGATCCATCTTTTCCCTCCCATGATCCCGAGTTATCTCCCTTCGCTCTAAACATACCCAATCCGTCCCTGGTGCTTCTAACTGATACGTCTTACAGCTGGGTGAGTACCATACGTTTGGCGCCTGAGTGAGAGTCCAATCAGTGCATTCGACCGCCCTTTTAACCATGGGCCCCAGGTCTTTTGCTTGGTGTTTAGGATGCAGGGCCAGTGACACATGCGGGACGGACTCCTCCGCCATCATGTACCACTGATCCTGCTCCTCTGTCAACTGTACATCTGACGCAACCCCTTCAGGGCCTACATATATGAATTTAGACCCGACCTGCCACGTGTCCCCACACATTACATCCCCAAACCCCTCTCTATACACCTCCTCGCCCTGCCTATCATAAAATAGGGTTACATGTGGGGGGTCTGGCAGAGGAAAGTACGGCTCGAGGAGGGAGATCCACGGCCTCCATTTGAAGTACTGGGACAAAATACCCTGTTTGTCCGGCCTTTCCGGTGTCAATAGTCCCCAGTATATCTCCACTATTTCACCCTTCACCGGTTGTACCAGGTACTGCCCTTTGCGTGTGGTTTCAGGTCCGCACACCGCCGATGTCCCGTCTGGTAACGTGACAGTTAGTCCATCTGGAGAACATAAGATATTAGCCCCCAGTTTTATCAACAAGTCTCTCCCCAATAAGTTCACTGGTGTGTTTGTCGACACCACATACGGATGGCTGAGGGCCTGTTTACCCAGTATCGTTTTAAGAGGAAATGTCACTGGCAAAGTCTGTCCCACTCCTTCAAACCCCACAACTTCCACTGTCTTGGAGGATAGTAGTCCTGTGACGGGAGGGGCGGTGATGGTGGAAAAAGTGGCACCTGTGTCAACCAGAAAGGGGAAGTCCTTCCCGTCGACATTCAGGGACAGCATAGGGTCTCCCCTTCCCCCGCTGTCCCCTCCCCTCCCTGTAGACCGTCATTCCTGGTCCCACCCTCCCTCATAAGAGAGTGGGTATTGTCCAGGTGCGCTAGGTGGTGGGACGGCATGTGGGTTGGGAACTGGAGCTGCCCCTTGGTTTGGGTATCCTCTGCCCCCTGCAGTGTTCTGTGGGCACTCTCTGGACCAGTGGTTCGGGTCACCACACGTAAAGCAGGCTCCGTATGGGACTTGGGCTCCTGGAGCCCCTCTGCCTCTACCCCGCCCCCTCCCCCTACCATAACCTCCCCTCCCTGATCGATAGGGCGCTGTGAATGCCCCCCGGCCACTGTGAGGTTGGGGTGCCCATGTGGGAACAGGGTATAAATCGGGTGTGTCAGGTTCTCCTGAGCCCAGGGCTGCCATCTGTCTGTGTTTCTTTTTCCCTTCATTGAATCTCCCTTTGGCTTCACCCAGCTGTAAGCGCAACAGGTTCTCTTTCAGTCCCTGTATCTGTTTGTCTTTCTCTGTCTCCTCATCTTTAGCCCTCTGTAAATGATGCACTATGTGTCTTTCCCATACATGTGATTCACTACCCGGCAAGTCAGGATTTGCCATCATTGCCTCTTTTATTTTCTCTGGAAGTCCCTCTAAGACCGCCCTTCTAAACCACTCCTGCTGCAGACCCCCCTTCCCCGGGTTGTGCCCTGTGTGTTTGGCCCATGTTTCTTTACATACTTCTAGATACTGTCTAGGGTGTTGCTCTTTTTCCCAAGGTAACTTGGGCATCGGGGCCCCAGCGGGCAAGGGAAATCGTTCCCTCAGGGCCGTGGCTATGCGCCCGACCACCTGACTGAAAGGAGTGTCGTCAGGGCTCCGCCTAGTGGCGGCCCCTTTTTCTATCTCAGTCATAGCCTGGGCAGACATGGCTCGGGCGGCTACTGCCCTCCAGTCCCCCAATGCCAACGTTTGACCAGCTGTGAGTTTATCAAATTGTGACAACCATAGTCCACCTCCCTCTCCCATCAGGGGTAATTTATCTACCAGTGCCTGTACGTCTCCCAGCTCCAATGGTTTATATCGCGGTTCGCCGCCTCCCACTTTAAAGAGAGGCAGCTGAAACCCAGCACAACCAGCTTCCCCTACTTGTGACCACTTATAAATTTTATTTTGAGTCTTTTGAATTGATTCTACTGCGTCATGGTGTAGTTTATGTTCTGGTGGGGGCGTACGCGGCAGAGAGTATACGTCTGCGTCTCCCTTACTCCCATCTCCGCTAATGTCTGCGTCAGGGTCTTCGTCTGAGTCAGTCCATCTCCCTACTGCTTGCCCCGTGAGTACCACCCGTCCTCTGTGTGAATTTCCTTTGTTCTGCCTAGTTCTGGTCCTTCTCACTGTGTCACTATCGTCCGACCCCGACCTTGAGTCCTCACCTAACCTGCCTTTAGTACGGCCTGACCTTCTCTTTATGGCCCCTGTAATCTCATCCTGTTTATTCTTTCCTAGTCGCCTCCCCTTCTCACTCCTTTCTTCGTATCTCCCGTACTCTCTTACTGCCCTTGCCTTGAATGGTTTCACCTCCCCCTCAGTGTCTGTTTCGCTCTCTGACTCCGCCTTCCTACTCAACTTTCTCTTATCTTGCTTTCCTGTGACTTGAGTTATGGGCTTGCTATTCTGTGTGTCTAAAGACAATATACCACTCTCTAATCGTAACACTGGATATAATGGTGCCCGGTCTGTACCAAGCCCCAAGTCATCTTCATATGCTGGGGGTTCTATCTCTCCTCCCTTTTTCTCCTCCTTAATTTTCTGTCCCTTTTTCTCTTTGTTCAAATGGTCTACGCCCTGACACCACACTGCTAATTTACACCATTCTTTTCTGTGCTTTTCCCATTCCTTCTCCTTTTCTCTATATCTCCCTTTCTTGACCAAATTTGCTGTTTCCTTCTTGTCTCTAACTCTATCTCGATTTTTGGAACACTCCTTCTCCTTATTCCACAAAATAACATGTAATGGTCTCCTTTCCTCCATCCTTAATCCTGCCTCACTCACCACTTGTCGCAATTTCTCTTCTATCCCTTCTTTTTCTTTCTGAATTGGGTCCATCCTGCCTACAACAGTCATTACATTTGCCACCTGTATCCCCAATTGTTTCCACTTTCCTGTGCCTCGACCCCACCCATCGTCATCAACTTCTCTCTCAAACTCCCCGTCCATTTCAACCTGACTTACGTTACTGTGAGTCCCAGACTCAGAATAATTAACAAATGATTAACGGGTCCCTGACCCAACACTTTTTGGGACTTAAACCCAGTTCTCTTATAAAAATTTGGGGAGTTCCGAACTCCCTGGGCCTCTAACCCAGCTGAACCTTTACACACAATAAGTATTTCGAGGTGCCCCTAAGTCCTCGGGCCTCTAACCTGACTGGTTGCCAAGACTCTAACTCGCAACTCTCCACCGTCCCCGTCGGGAAGTGGCGTAGGGTAGTCAACCCTAGAACGATTAACGGGCCTCTAACCCGACTTACAGTGAGACTCTAACTCACACACCATTAACGGGCCTCTAACCCGACTTATAGTGAGACTCTAACTAAATTTAAACCAGTCCCACTACGTTTTTCACAGGTCCACAATTTAGTTCACAGCCAATATGCAGATTTAGATATAACAGGCTCTGCTTACCTTTATTATGAGCCGGCTCGGAACCTGTGAATCTCGCGTAGGTTGTCTGGACCAGATCAAATTCCTTCTCCTCTTTCCAATCCCGGAACGAGCCCCCAAAATTGTTGAAGTCTAACACTTCCCCGAGTTGGTTTGTTGGAAAGGAGAATAAAACACCAGGAGTCAGGTCAATTACCGTATCATATGTCCATTTATTACAGAAGCTTCTGGAGACACGTGTCGCCGCACAATGTCTAAGAATCAACATTCAACAGATCATTTTATACTTCTACTACGCCCAAAAGATAGAGTCGTTAAATTCACAAAACAAGTGTGCTATTGGTCCAGTTCCAGTTCTATTCCTTATAAGGATAAACGCAAACATCTTCTTGTCCCCTCCTGGTTTCTGTCTGGCCTGTCAGACTATGTGTGTGTGTCTCTAACCTGTGTCCTGTTTCTCAAAAGACAGACATACTAAATCTTTCTCTCCCCGGCAACTGCTTAAACAGGGTTCCTATTCTCCTACTTGCTCCTTCAGTTTCAGCTCATATTACAAACATTTAATATTTTGTTTCATTGGTTACAACAGCTTATAACAGTTCACTAACTTATACAATCAATACATCTATGTCATGGTGCGGTGAGCAGCAGCGCCACCGTGCCATATTTTCACAAGTTCCCATATTCTCACGAACACATCCCGGACTGTCACATGTTTTCAATCCTTCACACCAGGTCCCAATTTGAATCGTTTGTATGTGTATATATGTTTCCCCTCTTCTCCCCACATTGTGGCTCATTGTTCTTGTCGTGTTTGGATGTCGTGTGTGTTGCCGTTATTGTAAGTACGTGTACCAATTCATATTGTCGTTTTTTGCTGCTTTAGTCAGCCCTTTGCTTTGGGTGTTTTTGTGCTCGGTGTTTGTTTATTTCTTGTCTATTAAAGTCTCCACACCGACTACACCTGCCTGCACCTGGTTCCTTGTTCAAGCAACACATCACTGCACCACCTCTTGTGACAATCTACATTGGTTACAACAGCTTACAACAGTTCACTAACTCATACAATCACTACATCTACACGACTCAAGTTCAAACACAAAAAATTTCGTCAACACAGTGTAGCAACCGATACAGATCATTTGTCAATAGAAATAATGAGAATTAAACAGTCCGCTAATTTTTCCATTAGCAAATTCCAAACTGAAAAACGCCCTGCTCAGTCCCATGAAAGCATGTCTTGTCATGTCCTGGCTATGCCCCTAGCCATCTCTGCACTGGGCTGGGGCCATAGTCAGGACAGGACGGATGGTGGTGCCTCTAGCCACCTCGGATCCTTTTGGTCTCCCCAACTGGAGGCAGGTGTAGATCGTTGCCTCCAATTGGGGACCCTATTCATGTTCTCTGTGTGGCCACCCCTGGTGAGGTTCATTTTGGTTTTATGTTTTTCACTGGATAACCTACGTCACTGGTTGCTGTTTGTTTTGTATTTTTGTGTTGTTTTGTTTTATGACTATTACTATTGTGCAGCGCAGTCAATAGCAGTTGCTTCAATTTATTTATTCAACAGCTGCACAATACCTATGTTGTTTAGACGACACGTTATATACATATGGAAGGCCAAGTGAGTCAAAAATATGACACATTACGGCATCTCACGTTGTCCAATGACACGCAAAATACACCGTTCCTATGGAGGGTGGAGTCTGCCAAATACACAGAGATGCTAGCTACTGATATGAATAACCAAACTATTGAATGCCTACCTAACGTCTGTTTCTCTATGCAATTTTACATAGGTATTCAGATGTCATGTAGGAGGCGTAGTGACAACGTGTATACGTGAAGCCTTGCTCACGGCGGTGTAGCGACGGCGTTATAGATGTTCTCAACATTTCTTGCATCCGCCATGAGTGATTAACATGTGCAGCATCTGAACGTCGCTGTGAGTTTAGCAAAATAAACATTTAACATTTCAATCATGGGTTTAACAACCTATTTGTAAAATACTAGTGTAGTCAGTGAAAAGAATTGTCACACAAATAGTTTATAACAACATGATATTACAACATAAGGAATTCTAATCATATTAACAGGTATTCATATTTTTGCTTGGTTAACTGTGTGAAAACTGTCCCAAAACTATCCCAAACAGCCTCAAAATAGTCTCAATCATTTATGCTCTGTTTGTGGCACTGAAAGGTTTGTTTGTGCTGCTACAGTTTCCTACTGGATACCGCACTGGCTTTACTCTCTTTCTACTAAAGCTGTCACTATCGGTAAGAAAGCTGCGGTAAGAAAGCAGTCGCAAAAACAAACCCTTATCGACACAAAAGGAGCACAAATGATTGAGCCTATTTTGAGTGAATTTTAACTATGAAATATAATTTAATATCTAAGAAATGATAGCAGCACAAACTTTTTACGGTACAAACCAGCAAGAACGATTAAGCCTATTTTGCCGTAGATTTGCCCCGGATGGGGCACCATCTTTACACAGGTAAATGCCTTTAATCGCCTCTTCTCCAGTTGTGCTGCTGTAATTTTTTTGATATTATTCCTAAAAAAGGTCACTCAGCCACCCAAATCCTCCAAATTCACCCATAAAAGTCTTGTTTGTGCTTCGTTTGTGCTGGTTTGTGCCGTTACAAGTTTAGTTTGGGCTGCTTTGATGTTTTAAATATTAGACATTTAATTACAGGGTATGGTGTCACTAGCCCGCCAACATCCTCCAAAATCGGTCAAAATAGTCTAATTTGTTTGTGCTTTGTTTGTGTAGGTTTGTGCCGTTAAAATGTCTCTTGTGCTGCATCAGTATTTTATATATTAGATATACAATTTTAGGTGATATCACTCAGCCCCCCAACATTCTCCATATTGATTCAAAATACTGTCTTTTGTTTGTGCTACATTTTGTGCTGCTTTTGTGACGGCAGCAAAAAAAATGACAGCAGCACAAATGGAGCACAACCGATTAAAGGTATTTACGACGTAAAAATTGTCCCCATCCTACTCAAAACTAGGGCAAATAGGGTTATAATTTTTGTGCTGCTTTCATCTTTTAGATATTAAATAATATTTTATAGGTTCAATCTTTACAA